>NC_140368.1:6520000-7120000 GCF_054491055.1 Hypomesus nipponensis | reverse complement strand
AGTGGATACCGACACAAAGGACATTATTATGTGGAGCTAAAATGACAAGTCTGGTGTTAATGTCCAGGCCCTGGTTTTGTTTAATGAATGACCTAGGCTGACCCAATCACAAAGCTTCACAGACATAAAAATGCATCATAAAATGCAACACAGACACAGAATACTCTGACAGAGAATACAATAGCTCTGGCTAAAAACAAACATTCACCCCAGACCGACAGACTGACTTAACCTTGGATAAGCTCTGGGTCAACAGACCTGAAAGTTGCTTGATTTCCCCAGAAAGACCTCTCCACGTCTCCATTGGTTGCCTTGGTTACCGGTCTGCGACCACACCTCCTGAGTAACATTTCCCAACTTCAACAGCACCTGATGATGACGACCGCAAGGTATTACCATCATGGTCATGTGATACAAACCATTATTCAACTGACAGTTTCTTGTCTGAGTCGATTTCTAAAGAAGCGTGATTGGTTCCCTCACCTGCAGAGCCCCCACAGTGAACCCACTCATGTGGTACCAGAATCCCAGGGTGCACTGGGGCCCAGTGGATGAGATGACGGGAGTCTGGAGGTCAGTGATGTAGCCGTAGCCACCGTTAGAGCTGTCAGCATACATGTACCATCCCTCATTGCTGCCCCTGGTGGCAAAGGTTAACCTTGTTTACATTTAACTTTACACCTGATGAAGTATTGGGTGAAGGTCGGATGTTTAATCTTTTAGTTTGTACAAAAATATATCTAACTCGAGGGAGATACTAGTGTAAGTAGTATTAATAAATGTGTGCTCTCCCACTTTCTGCACACCTCTACAAATCTTATAATCGAAACCCCCCTAATTTAGCAGGAAGCACTGCTGTTTCCAATCTTTAATTTCTGCTGAACCGTGAAATGGAATGAAAGAGCATGTTTGGCCATCTCCAGAGAGTATGAGACATGTCTGTTCTTATCAGACCTATCTCTCCTAACACACTCACGCGCACACACACATACCCACACACCCGCATACACACATACAGCTACGGCGGCAAAGAGAATTCCAGTCTCTTTGATCCTAGTAGCTGAGCTCTACTAAGTCTTACATTCTGTCAGTCAAAGAACCATGGGTGAGTGGGGCCCTGGGAACCTCCTGCCTGTCTCATCCATCTCCATGAGCTTCCATCACCAGAATACTCATTCCCCTGCCCCCCTACTCCCCAGCCCACTGCCCCCCAGGGGGAAGAGCCTTCCCATGGCTTACAAAACACAGGGCTTCCCTTCTCTCTCCGTAGAGCCGGCAGAGTATCGATTGGTCACAAGGGAAGTGTAAAGGACAACAGCAGGAATTGATGGAACTGAGGGCTGAGAGATGACTGCATCTGCTCTCTGGCCCACAGTCCAAGTAGATGAAATTACAGGAATAGAAAGATTGAGGGTAGTGAGGTCGAGGTAGCAGGAGTGGAACAACCATTCTGATCCGTCTCTTTGTTTTCAAGGACCTCAGATGAGCTATCCCACCAAGTCAAAGTCCCCAGCTGCACTGCCCACTCTAGTTCAGTGCCCATGGCAACGTGGACAGCAACACTCTGAGGCAGAATGTGTCGATCCCCCACCCAGAACCAGATGTGTTGGGTGTAGGAAAGTCCCATGTAGAGTGCTCACAAGGTGTGGTCGTTGACGGGCCGATGGTACTGCTCCCCGTTGTGAATGGTTTCCCCCTGGTCAGGGAGCCATGTGAAGTAGTGCTGGTTGTCGGATATGGCTTGACAGCTGATGGCCCAGCCACACTGGTCACCCCCCTCAAAGTCACACACCTCCTTCACTGGACGGAGGAAGGAAGGGAAAATCCAGAAAGACAGAAATAGAGAGACAGAGCGAGAAAATTAATTAATTTAGGTTAAACTGAGCACTCTGGAGTTCACATTATGGGTGGGCAATTAATTTAGCTGCAAACGTACACGTATTAGTCATAAAGTAAGGTAAAATAATAATAACTTTAACTAATATTTACCATATAAATGTTCCATCTGAGGTGTAGCAGTACTCACCACAACTGAACTCATCTGAGCCATCGGAACAGTCATGTCTGAAGTCACACACCTTTCTCTGGTCCACACACTCCCCGGGGGCCCCACACACAAACTCCCCTTCTGGGCAGCTGTGGGGCTGGGCCGTGGGGGCCATGGTGGGGGTAGGCGTAGGGGTGGGGCTGGGGCTCACTGGTGGCAGGTCCCCTGAAGTAAAACAAATACGCTCAATGTGATAGCACATAGTACACAGCAGGAGAGAGTGGGATGACTGAGTGTGGAAGGGTCTAAATTACCTTCGAATGGGACACAGTCAAGGAATGAAAGGTCATCAATGGCAATGTCTCCATTGAAGTCATCACCAACTGTACCCTCCACCAAGATCTGCCCCAAAAAGAAAGAGGGGATGGGTGAGGGGGGATGAGTGAGGAGAGCGGAGCAGAGTGGAGGGGTACAGTGCTGAATGGGAGTCTACAGTCTCTCCTAGACAGATGGTTTTGGTCAGCTTGATAACGTTACTGCATCCTAAGGGTCACAAAGCCACAAACTAACTATCTGCATGAAAAGCAACGCCATTTCCCATAATCCATATCACTCCATAACACTTTATGTATTATTGATATGTGTGTTTATGAGTCACACATTAGCATTGGCATCGCACACCAGGGAGAATGTGAATGTTATGGAAGACTGGATAAAAAGCCTTTTCGTTATAAGAAACTTCATTAGCAAGCACCACAATAAACTACCTTGGGACACAACTTAATTAACTTCTACACCTATCGTGCAATGCTGCTGCTGGTTGAATGACTGAGCAGAGCGACATAACTTAACCAGTAGGCTCATCTCCTCAATGCAGCACTGCCGTGCATTCTGGGATACGGGAGCCTCCACCTCACCTCAGGCCAATGCTGAGTTAATTAACACATGATGCTCATTGGAAGGGAGCTCGACAGTCTGAACTGGATTGCAATTGCCCAGAGGGAGATGATATGCAGATTCAGGGAGGAATGGACAAAGTGATTCCACCACTGCACAAATATGTTAATGACTCCTTCACAACTTCACAGCATAAATCCAATATTCATGGCTGAAAAGACACTATAATGAACAAGTGCCACCATTTGGATGTATTCAATACTGAACTTAGGTGGATTGGTTTAGTTGGGAATATGTTGTTGGTGCGGTTTCACAGCTTTACCGGAGAAATGTGTTTCTTTGAGGTGATATTAGAAACACCATAATGATTCTTAAAGCATCACACCAACCAATCCACATCACTCAACTTCTTAATGTGAACACGCCAACACAAACAGATAAAACCTTCTCATTGGACCTGTTGAGCCCCGGTGTTCTGTCAAGTTTACCTGAAAGGGCCGGGCACTGTTGAGATAAAGGGTCTTCCTGTGCCACAGGTTGTCTTGGTTGCCATAGCGAACCCACAGCATGTGACCATTGCCGGTGCTGGAAGTTCTGAGGTAAACCGCCAGTCGGTAGACGTGGGAACCAAACATATGGTAGTGGAACCTGAACACACAGGGGTGCTGGGGTTGACCCTGGCCGTGGCGTGGCGTGGCCTGGAAGACCCGGCTCACCAGCACGGCCGTGTCCTTAAACTCCTGAGGAGCGGAGGCCTCGATGTAGACGTAGTGCCCGTTGACGGTGCCAAGGGTGTGGTCCTTCATGGGGCCCGTGTTGAAGGTGGGTGTGGGGCCCTGGATCTGGCTCCAGTCAAACATGTCCGCTCCACTGCGCTCCTGAGTCCAGCTGCACAGGCCCTGCTCAAAATCACACTGCAGCTCTGGGGCTGGATGGAAACCAGGAGCGAACAAGAAGACCAGGAGACAGGTACGGATCATGAGGCTAGGACCACGCAGCACAGACAGAATGTGGGAAAACCCCTTCCATGACAGTGTGTATGTGGGTGTCTGTGTGTGTGTCTGTGTGTGTGTGTGTGTGTCTGTGTGTGTCTGAGTCCAACTCACAGCAGCCCTCCTCGTCAGAGCCGTCCCCACAGTCATCCACCAGGTCACAGCGCTGCAAGTGCTCCACACAGGCACCGCTGTGCAAGCACCAGAAGTGTGTGGAGGGAGGGCAGTCCATTGTCGCCGGGGGAAGGGAGCAGTTCTGGAACGTGACATCATCCAGGGCAGAAACGCCATCAAACACGCCCAGGCTGATCTTAGCCAATGAGATCTGGAAGGGCTGGGTGATGCGTCCTAGTTGGACAGTGACCTTGTTCCAGCGGTTCCCTTGGTTGTATAAGGTCCTCCATAAAATGGTGGAGTTCTCGACCCCCTCGATTTGCAGGTACATGTTTGCAGCCCCCACAGATATACCTGAGTTAAAATGCCTGGGGATTGGGGGGGGGGGGGAGGGCACAGATGGCTGTTTCATTATACCAAGGATACAAACAAGATGAAGCAAAACAAATAGACATGCTGCACATCATGGGTGAGCGTTTCTGCTGTGTCGTGGTGTCCTCATAGAGAGCGAGAGATGAGTGCTTCAGACACTTCTGGTCAGTATTTCCACCAGGGGTACCAGCAGGGCTAGTTCTTACCAGAAGGTCAGGGTGCAGTCGGGCGCGCTCTGCTGGAAGCGAGGTCCCTTCAGGACTGCTCTGGGGTGCAGGCTGCTGCTGTTCTTCACCACAAACATGAAGTGACCTGAGGAAAGACAGAAGGCATCTGGATAAAGAGGGAGCACTTCATGACATCACATTACGGCCTGTCTTAACCAGATCATGAAGGCAGGAGATATAGAAGAGGAGGTATGACTGGGAGGGAGCGGGGGAGGGGAAGGGAGAGGCACAGATGGAACATAACTGTAAAGAATGATGTGAGAAGCTTGCCATCAAATTAGAGATCCTAAAAAATGAGAGGAGGGACAAACAAAAGGAGGAAGGGAGGCAAGAAATGAGAGAGGCAGAGACAGAAAGAGAAATGGAGGAAGGGGAAGAGAGAGGGTGGGTGAGATGTCTCTTTCCTCTCTATTATCCAGAAAGCTGAGGAAGCGCTTCTCCCATCAAATCTCTGCACTCCAAAAAAGGTCAACAGGGGCTTTTTTATGGAAAAGTGATAGATTTAATCGGTGAGTAATATTATTTTCCAGCCTTATTTCCTCTGCAACAACACTGAGAGGGTGAAGGCGGCCTCTTATCTGCCTAACGTGGCACTTTGCTTTTTCGATTAAGACTGTGAGAGGGAGGAAAGCTATTTTCAGACACCATGTGCTTGAGATGTGTGTGTGTTTGACTGATGCTGCCTCCGGTGGTCTCTCTACCTTTGGAGCTGTTGGTGGAGTGGTCCAGAGGGGGGTCCTGACTCTGGTAGTGGGGTGGGACCTCTGGAGAAGACCCCCGGACCCAATCGAAGCCATCCCCCTGTGTGAACTCATACCAGCCGCAAAACCCCCCCTCAAAGTCACAGTGAGACGCTGCATTGCAATACGGGGAGAGAGACAGAGATTAAAACAACCACGAAACAAGTTGCATGCATCAGTCTTTCTCAATACAACCTGAGTTTGAACTGACTCACAGCAGTTGGCTTCATCTTCTCCGTCTGGGCAGTGTGGGGTGAAGTCACACACCTTGTTGTCCTCCACACACACGCCAGGGGGGCCACAGGGGAACCAGGAGGGGGGGCACCCAGGGGTGGGAGGAGCCACGCTTCTGTCTATGAGCGGGAACACAAACAAAGCACTCACAGGTTGGACAAAGAAGCAGTACAAACTAGTGTCCTGAACTGGAAAAGACATTTCCAACAATAATGTGCAAAATGACTGTGACTGTGGCTTTTATGAAATAATTTTGATTGCGCAAAGCACAATATGTACAGTAAGCCCCTCCATGTGGGCAGGAAGTTGATTTCATTGACACACGTGATGCAAGTCATTCATTAAGTGACTTTCTTGTGGGAAATCACTTGAGGCAAAAAAACACAAGCTGCAGCTGAATCCCTAAACATTCTTTGTTGCGGTTGCTGTTGTACATTAGTTTTTATTGTTATAGACTGTACAGCAGATGGAGTTAACCATAAAGAGAAGGGACCAATGAAAGAAAAGTTATTTTGATCCATCCAAAAGATGAGCCTCCATCTCTTAACCAATGGGATTCTCTCTGTTTTTACAAGTTTACTTATAAGTAAGCATAAACAATGTGACTCACTAAAGTAGCCTTCTTTCCTGAATTGATCCTGGTTGAATTTATATTTACAGACTGTAAACTTCTGGAAAATTCAGTGAATAACACAATCTGATGGAAAACATTTAAGTCATCGAAGCTACTGTAGCAAACAGGAAGAGCCAACAATCAATACACCACAGGCCAAACAGACAGAACTGCAAGAAATAGGATGGGTTATTTCATAAGGATTCCAACCTGTCAAATCTGAAACACTGCTGTGTATGCTGTGACTTTTAATACAGAATTTGGTTTTGGAGGCACGGTTAATAACAGTTTTCAACCGGTACCCATGGTTACCATTTAATCACAGGATCTTTATGGATGGTAGTAAGGCCATAATTTGTGGCAAAGCATTTAGTCTGATTCTGTACCTGTTGGGGGCTCATATTTCACTCCAGCACTTCTGTAAGCTGAGCTGAATAATAAAAGCCACAGGAAATCAAAAGGAGACTGTAACTGTGAATACATGACAGCTTGTTAGATGTCGTTAGAGACGTGAGCTACATGACAAGCCAGACTATTAATTACAGCTATAACAGGGCTCCAGGTGCAGCTGCATGAGCTCCCTAAAGTGGATTGAAGGATGCAGCAGGGCACACCTGCAGACGGTGCAGGACGCAGCATGCATCCACCCCTGACTTGAGGCTAAGCGACGTCAATGCAACAGGCTGAACGACACTTGGTCTCACCAACCGTAAATCACCTTGATGACCTTAGAATATGTCATCACGGTGTTGCAGCAGAAGAGACTGGGAACGCAGAGACAGTAGGTCCCTGAGCTTTGACACTCCACAAAGTATCTTCTGTCTTCAATGCAACCACAGCAGCCATTTCATGTGACACAAACTCCACCTTTAAATGGATCCCTCTTTTCACCTCAGCCCTGATTAAATGATGCAGAGGAGGTATGCCATCATGCTGAGTCAGTCACGGATAGTGGTAGAAAAGGGGCACCACCAGGCAAGCACACCTGAGAAACACGAACAGCCAGCGTTCAATGAGCGTCCCCGGCACTGAATAGCTGTGTGTGTGTTTCTGGCTTTGGTGTTCAAATCCTTGATGGAGCAGAGGGCTCTACAGGGTTGTGCTGTTCACGGCTCACTGTGGGGAGCCTGTGACAGATGGAGGCAGAGGGACAGAACTGAGAGGTGACTTTGAACTGCCCTCTCCACTTAGACATGCAAGGCTGGTCAGGCTGGAGAAGCTGATCGCACCCTGCAGCAGATAGACAGACCCGGGAAGCAGACCCAGGCAGACAGACCTGGACAGACAGACAGACAGAGACAAACACAGACAGACAGAGAGAGACAGATATACCCAGGAATGCAGATCCAAACCGACAAACAGAGACTCAGACAGACAGACAAATTCCGATCTTCGCAGACCTATGCTAGTATTCACGACAGTGTTACTGCCGCAGCCTGGGAGAGAGGTCCAGCACAGACATTTTAAGGACCTTGAGGCCTAAGAGCCCAGTGCTAAAACTAGAAAATCTTTAGAAAAGTTACAACCCCTTATTTACTTTATAGACGCAGAGAGCAGAAACTGAAATCCTACTGGGTGAATCATGGAGGTTTTGAAGTTCCCCTATAAAGATGTCCAGGTGTGTGATTAATGTTGAGAAATAGTACTTTGGTCAAAGTGATTGAAGAAAAGGTTGGTCCATAATTCTGAGGTCTCAGGAGTGTATAAACCCTGTAGACCACTGAATCACAATATACCAAAGCTGCCTTAGGATGACAAGTGTCCAAAACATTGAAGCTCTGTGCAGGGTTGGGTTTCACAGTCTATGCTCTAAGCCTTGCATAGAGAGAATCAGAAAAAGAGTCGTGCTTTCATCTTTTGTTACATTTACATTTAGTAGGCGCTCTTATCCAGAGCGACTTACAGTAAGTACAGGGACAATCTCCCCGATGCAAGTTGAGTGAAGTGCCTTGCCCAAGGACATTGGGCCGGCCGGGAATCAAACCAACAACGTTTTGATTAATAGCCCAACTCCCTAACCGCTCAGCCATCTGACCCCCTACAAAGCAGAGTTACAAAGCAGAGTTAACAAAGATTTGCTGTACTTGAAGTTGAGTTTAAAGAGTCATCCTAGCTTACGTCGACCTGAGGTTATCAGAGTTGTAAAAGGTTAGATCCTGTTCCAGAATGTGCAGTGACATTTTTGACTTGACCCCCCGCAGGATGTGTGCAGTGAAGCGAGATTAGAGGACACTCTTACCGGGGACTGTCACACAGCCATCACCAAAGGAAATGTCATCGATGGCCAGGACCTGTGAGGGGTCGCTGTCAGCAGAGATCTCCCCTCGAACGACCACCTGTCAGACACAAATATTCAATATTTATCTTAACACACTGTATCTTTCTATGCTGACACAGGTGTGTTCCTGGTGTGGTGTGTGTGTGTGTGTCTGTATCTTCTGTGTGTGTGTCAGTTAGTGTGGTTGGATTAAAGAGCATAGGTGTTCCCCTGTGTGATTAATGCCTTCCAGTATTGTACATCTAAGTAAACCATTATCTCTGCCAAGAGTACAAGCTATCAGACCAAGGCCAAAGTCCACCTGCTTTTAGCATCCGGGAGCTTTAGTCTATACTCATAGGTCTGGCTTAATACATGTGCTGTATTATACAGTAGATGTGACCAGTTGTGTTATGGTGATGTAGAACTCTCTTTAGATGGAGAAATCACATAGCACTCTGAGTTACTGTACTGAGAAACCCCTGTCATGCCATTACTGGAAGACTGCAGTGTCACACAGCCTGTTGCAACTGATTGATCTGAAAGTCCCCATCTGTGCTACAAATCTGAGTTGGCAAACAAGGTTGACTTGTATTATCAAGTCAACTTGTTGAAAAAAACAGGGACAGATAGCACACCCATGGCCTAGTGTTGAAGAGGGTGGGACAGAGTGGGAACAGACCCGGAACTGGTGCTGACTGGTAATATGTATCACAGTCCTCTGCCATGGTTCTGAATGTGGTTCTGATTGGCTCCACACCAGCACATCCTGGTTCAGTGCCTGTGATCGGGTCAGAACCTGCAGACCTCCCTTCACCTTCCCCAAGTGGTGATAGAAGGTCAACTATGGAGGAAAGACACACAATTGGTCATTCAGATATGATGTGGGACCAGCAGTCCAATCAAGAAAGGGATAATTAGGCTTTAAAATATTACCCTGCAAGACTCAGAGGGCAGGAAGGCAGGACTAAGTAGGTCAGCCAAGGACCTCTGTCCTCTAATTCTCTGGAGGAATAGATAATGAGCTGGGTAGGATAGAGTGAATGACAAATAGAAGAAGCAAAAGTAAAACAAAGATGGAGGAACATGAAGGTAAAATATAATTGACAATTCAGACTCAGGAGTGTCACATTTATAACCATTTAGTTTGTTGCACAATTTGTATTGTATTTACCGGATTGGTTGTTGGCATGGTTGTGTTTGGTTCCAGAGCCTGAAATGTACGTTCCTCTGGTCCATAAAGAGTCTGTGTCTGAACCAGCTAGCAGGTCACATAAACCCTCCTCAAAGTCACATAGAGTGTATCTAGAACCTTCCAAAACCAACACAGTAAACTGTAAGGCAGAGCAGGACGGCTCATTCAGTGAATTATCTGTCCTTCACGCAGAGATGAACTGGAAACCATAAACCACATTTGACTTTAAAACCCCTGACTCACCCAGAAAATGCAAACTGCCAGGGATAATATTTTGCTCTATTTGGAGGTGTTACGTGGTTGTAGTTGTGGGCTCAGAAGTTACATTACTTGATGAAACAGGAGTAGGGTCAATTATTATTTATAAAATAGTAATATATAGTATAATATGTGGACTATGGACACTATTAAACAAATAACTGCAGCAAACAAGGGTCATCAATTAGAACTACTCACAGTCTTTCTCATCGCTACCATCCCTACAGTGGGTGGTGAAGTCACACACGCGGTCCTCCGACAGGCATGTTCCCTTGTCACAGGAAAACTCTCCAGCAAAGCAGGCCACAGCACTCACAGACAAACACATAGAGACACACCCCAGACAAAAGGCCAGCAGGCACAGGGCCCTTGGCAACCCAGTCATTAGGTAGACTGGAACAGAAACACTCACTCATTCACCCCTTTATTCCATAAAACACGGTTTGGTTTCAAGAACGTTTTTAACTGAGGTACTACCTTACAATGTTCAGTTTACCTTTAGATAGTGATCACGTACAAGCTGTGAGCCTGAATCATCACAAGTCAATAAATGGCTTTTATGGCTGTTACTCAATAGGCTGTATGTGTGAGTGTGTATGTGTGTGTGTGTGTGTGTGTGTGTGTGTGTGTGTGTATACGTGAGTCAGTGTGCTTGCATGTATGTATGTATCTGTGTGTGTGTGTGTGCGCAGGTGCATGTCCTTCGTATCATGACTATAAAATAATTGTTCGGACCTGAACACACTGCAAGTAATTTACATACTGTGGGATTTTCTGTCAGAAAACTGAAAATCATAGCAATAACAGAGAAAAGTAAGTCCTTATGAAAGGAAACGTGTTAAAAAGCTGTTCTATGACACTCAGAAAACAGTCCAAGACTCACTTTATAAATGTATTCTCACACATATTCAAATTTGACATGAATCGATTAGGAAAGCATATCTTTCTGTGACGGGTGAGTTGATTTCTGCGGTAGGTTGCCCCAATGACCTTGAGACAACAGGGAGTAATTAACACCTTGATGGAGGGACCCTGGTAAACTGGATCAATTACAAGAGTAATTTTCTGTTTAGTAACTTTGTCATTTCATGTTTTTTTGCCAAAGTGACTCACTTAAGCTTAATTAATTGATCCTGGGGCAGTTGTGGAAAACCTCAATAAAAGAGCCTGCTAATGAGCTAGCACAGGGCACATTAGGGCACATTCGCATTAAACTTCAACTTTATAAATCTTTTACAAGCAGTCAGTGTTCCCATACTTAAAGCAGACATGGTGTACTGAAAGTTGGCTGATTTTAGATCAAAGGAACATCCATTCACTGTCAACCCCAGTCCACTTTCAATGGAACCAATTTGTTGGTCACCAAACTAAACATGATTACAACAGTATATGGTGCATGCTCAAATGCATACAGGCATGCACAGACACAAACATATACAGGTAAGTTATGCTATTTCAAGTTGAGGCAGGAGTAATAACATTTTAATTTTTTCTTTCTTCGCAGAGGTGTTAGTCTTGTCTCCCCTGTCAGGATTATGCATTTTCTCTATGGGTATTAAATTCACCTTCATGGCCCAGAGAGAGGTCAGCACACTGCGCCACCATAAGTGACTTAAATAAGAAAGACATATAATTTAGGTCCCACAAGGATTTGTGGGATGGTGTAACCATTGCAAAGATTTGTCAAACGATTTGCAGAGCAATCTGTCTTGTGCTGGCTCAGCTCCACTTGCAACATATTAAAACAAAGACATGATTTAATTTTCCTCTCCTCTGTAACCATGCTAGTTTTTGCTGCAAGCTTTGACCTCAAGTTTGCCATATGGTGTCCCCTGAAATGTTACCCGAAGTGTAGGTCAAAATCAATGCTTGGAACATACAACAACATATTATAAATGTTCACTAAATACTTAAAATGTGGACAAATAAATATGTAAGCCTTCACACCTCAAGTTACTGCATTCTAACATTGGCAAACCCTAGAAAACTGTGAATGCTCTCTTAACAGCCACACTCTTTTGCAGTTTTATATTTCAAGCGGATTGCTGTGTTTTGGATTACACTTCTATAACAGTTTACAGAGACATGAATATTTATGTAAAAAAGCTGTAGGTGGAAAACAAACCCAGTCTTGTTGACTTTCCATTCGTCACCATAATGGCTTTTTCCATTCTGTTGCTTTTGGACAGCTGGTTAATTGGAATGCATTAAAAAGAACAGAATCGTCACCATCGTGAATTCTGCCTTGCTTTTTACATCCCAACTCATAACAGCTATTAGTCGCATTGCATATAAGACGTGGTTTTAATCTCTACGTCTTTACGGTAGGATTTGATTTTTGGGGTCTATTTACCAACGCAATAGCCTATATTGAACAACTGCTGAAAACGTAGATAATAAAAATCCGGTTTGAACATGAAGTGTAGATGAGCTTGACAGGTGGAGTGTGCTGGAAGAAGAAAAGCGTTTTGTGAACCAACCAAGCATAAACACACCCATCTGTCAAGAGCATGCCAGCTCCACCAAGCTGCCACCTCTCAATGATGTGAGGGGAAACGTGCCACATGCCCAAGAACATTCGGGGTTCTATTATGAAACACTAACAGGGCTTGTGAGGTATGATCACAGTAACATACATCACCAGCATCACTGTGTTGCTTTATACATAGCCAGACTGTAATATACAGGGGGGAACCACTTTCCTCGGGCCTCCAGGGAAATCTGTTCCCCCTGTGTTCTCAGTATAAAAGACTGGTGTATAGATAAAACTTGTTATACATAATGTTCACAATAACATACATCATCAGCATCACTGTATTGCCTGCAAAAAATGACATGGGCTGACTCAGATTTATTGACTGTCCTCTCTGATTAAACTCTGTGCAGCTTCTATAAATCTCCCCTCTTTTAACAAGACAGGGAGCTGAACACAGCCACACACATGCACACTCACTCACACTGCCATAAGCACATCCTCACACCAGTTTAAAGAATATTTAACTCTAAGAAACATATCAGAGATTTACTTGTCAGGGCAAGAGCTGAATGTAGTTACTAAAGCACACTACCTGGGCCACATCATTTTTTTTTTACAACAACCTTAAGACTTCTTTCTTTAAGCTGTATCATACTGTAGCCCATTTAACATGAAGAAAACTAGGAGCAACAATGTGGTATGACATTTTGAGTTGCAAAATGTGATAATAATAAAGGTGATAAATTAGGATGCAGATTTTCTCTATTGCTAATTGTATCTTATCATCCATGTCTTGTAGACCTTTCTACATTACCAGAGGATGGTTGTTGCTCATGTATTTTCATTTCCTATCACTCACATTAATAGCTAATATGTAACAGAGAACTGAAAGAGAAGACAGGCTGCTAATCTGCAGTGATTAAATAGTGTTCCATGTGACTGGTTGCTAATGGGCTGCCATTCATTAACACCTCAACGGCAGTTAAATACAAAACTCCACTTATTGTAGAAAAATAGGAGGTACAATAATAGAGAATCGTATTACATGTTTCCCAGAAACACCTGAAAAGTTACATTGAATATAAATTAAGATATATTCTATTTTCTCTCCTTTGCTTCCGCCAAAACTTCAGCCTTTTCATTCAGTGAAGATAATTCACCATGCCGAAGGTCCAGAATGGTATCTTCAGCAACAAGGAAGCTTGAGGGACAGGTTGATATGGCCAAATTTCCGGAAGGTTCTTATAGGAAGAGCACTTCCTCCCCTGGGTACAGTACCTCATCTGGCTTCAACATAGGTTACAGCTTTTAACCTGTCAAAACAGATTAATCGGTATGTTTTTACACAGCAGAACCCAAGGACACTGCTTACAGACAAACTAGTTTAATTCTGATGCATTGTGTTGGAGCATTAGAAATGGCATTTAGATAACTGACCGAAGAGCATCTGTCTAGATATGAAACTGATCTCTTAATCTTTGAAGAAATATAAGAACGATAAAAGCGTGAAACCAGCTGAATGGGTAAATAACAAATATTCTCCTGAGAAACTGTATTGTGAAGGCATTAGAGACACTGTCCAAGAGGATATTATTACCATTCTCTTGTTCTTAGAAGAAGAATCAAGAAAATGTTTGTCTTTATCCAGGAGAGTATCCAGACCACAATCTGTTATGACCTGATACAAGGACACAGGGCATAGTAAGATAAAAAAAAAAGGACTGAATTTATTCAAGTTGGCTAACAGGTAGGATGGGGAAGTTAGGGGAATTGCCGTGAGAATTGCAGTCTTTGTCTGTTTGTTGACCCATTGCCCCATGCCCTGCCCACCAGTGCCATCCTATACCCTCCTGTCTGTGCCAGTCTGTAATTTGCCTCCTGTTCCTTTTGCTCACTGCCAGGCCATATCAACGGTGACCTTCTCCCCTCCAATCAACTCATCCAGTCACCAGCAGGGCCTTCTGCTGCTTACAGATAAAGATGGCAGACTGGCCACAACTTCCCTTCAGAACTCGAGACTAGAAAGAGGAAGTTAGGTTGTTTAAATTGCAGGCCTCTCTTTTCAGTGACCTCCTGCTTGAGTTACTGTTAAGAACAAAGACGGGACCAAGTGTGGCTTTAATGGTTTTTTGTTTCAATTCAAGTTCATTTTAAGGAATAACCCATGGAAAATACTATCTGTCAGCATATAAATAACTCAATAGGTTAGATGACTGTGAATACAAACTGTCAGGGACATAGATACTTTAGGACACTATAACTTTTTTTAAATCAAGCTTCCTTGAGAAGGACCACACAACAGTACATCCAGTTAAGAAGCAGAAACACATAACAGGATCAGCAGGTGAAAAAAACATTCATTACTCACTGAAGATATTTTGGCAACGTATTTCTGGAAGATGCACTTTCTTCAGAAATTGTGTTCTAGAGTTCTCTGCTTTGGAGCATCAGAGAAGTATTACAGGTTGATGAGGGGTAAAAATACTAGGGGCCATACTTTCCCACTGCTAAAATATCATTATTGTTTAAATCACGTTAAGGGGGTCATTCATTCACCCGTAAAGGAACTGCATGTCCTATTGTCTTCCTAGTTTCTGAATGTGCTGCCTATCATGTGAATGTAACAGATCCTGCGTCCTGGCCAAATGCAAATTAGATTTCAAAAGAAATGAAAAAGGCTAAATTTGGCACTTCTGTGACTAGGAAAATGTCACGGCACTGTTGGCTCTCTACCAAATTGATTTTTTTGGTAAGTAATGTGGAGACAGTGTGATTATCTCGGAGGAGCCGTTAAACGAACATAAATATTCATGTGAACACTTGATTCTGGATACGAATGGATGACTCTGGATACGAATGGATGATTCCAAAGAAACCAGTCGTGGGGAAAATAAATCTTATCGTCAAGTAGCCTACAGACGAGTCTCAGTACATTAAACCTTGGATGGCATGGTCAATTAAAGGAAAAAGGCCCCAGTTGCTACAAGCATCACCACCATACACTCATTTAATGGACTAAATTATAGCCTAATATAAACGCGTAAACTTGTGACATACAACAGTCATAACAGTAGAACATTGTTCCGGTGTGACTGTGTAGGTTAGAAAACCAGAGGAATGTTCCAGAACATGACATCCAAGTCTGGCCAAAGGCCAGTGTTATAGAAGCAGGCCATCTATTGATTAGCTGGAAAGATGCAAACCCATTTACTGAAGTAAATGCCTGTCAGTCTGCAACAGACCAGAGAAGTAGGGATTACTCTGCTTTGGAGCCTATAGGCCCATGTGTAAGTTTATGTCTGCAAAATGAAACAGGCCTACAGTATTGTGAGGCTCATATTGTTGATAAAAATGACTATGTAGAAGTGAAGTACCTTACTTGTTGGGACTATTCTGATTCTCCTCACGTTTTCAATGGTTATTGAATTAGAGAAATACCCGTTGCGATGAAAGAGAAGAAAATATATGATATTGATCCGATTTTAACTCATCTTATTTCTTTGAACTGTAAGCTACTTTTTTACAGATTCAGTGTCACATAAAATATGTATTCATCATCTGAAAGAGAATAGAAGAGAGTACTCAGGATGTTACCATGGAGACACACAATATCTGACGTGTAACCAGTCATGATGCTTAAGGGGGTGACTTTTGAAAGATTCATATTCCAATTTCTATGTAGTTGATATTGAAAATATGCACCAGATGGCTCATAGAATTCCAAATGATCATTAGATTTAGCAGATTATATGACAAACTCAGTACAAGTTTTGGTTGACTGAACGTTTACAAAGCTCAGGTTTTCTTTCCCTTTTCTTGTCATGAGTAGACCATCACAGCATTGCTCATACTCCTGGAGGGCCAACAAGTTATGATGGAAGAGAGAACTCAGAAAGAAAGCCATGTCTCAAAAGTGAATTTACTGAATTTCTGATGGTATTTTTCATTCTGCAAGATACCAGACACTGCTCAACAGGGCTCACATTTGATCTATATTCCTTTGGACTTGTGAACCTTAATAATAACACATCATTAATCCATGTTGTTTCAGAAATCAGTCAGTCTGGCTTCAGTTTGGATCTGGCCTACCCAAGGCTGTTGCGTACAGTTAGACTTTACGGAGTGAATCTTGTGACAAGCCCTGATGGACAGATCCACCAGGGCTTCCCAGGTCTGCTCCTCCCAAACATGACGTCTCTTCAGTCCAAAGTCAAACATTAACATCAAACACCCTGAAGGCTTTCAAACCAGAAAAATGTATTGTGCAGTTGTCATGACCATAAACTTTCCTAGTCAATTTCAATGCCCGCCACTTGAGAAAAGACTAACTTGGTGACGATGGTGAATGTGAGAGGCTGATGAGCAATAAAGGTGTGAAGAAAGCTTGTCTCCACACTGGAAGGGGACCGTCACCATCTGTCCCCATCCCTGAGGTGAGAGAACAACGCTCCGCACCACAGATGGTTCTGAGTGCATGCAAATCACACTGGCCAATCACAAGCAGCTGCTGAACAACACCAGCCAATCACAAGCGACCATCAAAAAACACCATCCAATCGTAACCATCTGTCAAACAACACCAGTCGTCCGTCCGTCCCCCCCCCCCTCCGTCGGGGCGCATGACAAGGAAGTGGTAAATGGCCATGTGATGCAGAGGAATTTTAGAAGGAAAAAGGAGGAGGGAACAGAAGGGGTGATGGGGGGGCTTTCCTATCGCCAAATGATACATGAACTAAAGTCTGGCTGAGACATCCATTATCCTTACTATTAAGTTGTTTATCCCAACGATATTGGTATGGATTACAACTCAGCACCACTCTTCATTAGAATACTCATAAAGAGGTCAGTAGTGACTGATGCCAGATCTTGCTCTTAATGATCCCAACCTGTAGATCAATCCATGTTCCTCTTTTTTTCCCTCCCGTCATCTCTGCCATCGATTCCTCGTCTCATGTTTCCCTCATTCACCCTCCTTTCTTTTTTCCATTCAATGTTTTGGTTTACACCTCCTTATGGCCTCATCTCTTGTCCAGTCATTCTGTCAGCTCAAAGTCAGTTACTTTTACATTTACATTTACATGTATTCATTTAGCAGACGCTTTTATCCAAAGCGACTTCCAAGAGAGAGCTTTACAAAAGAGCATAGGTCACTGAACATAACAACGAGATTGTCCCAAACATTGCAAGTAGCCAAAAACATGAAGCATACATTGTGAAAAAGCTAAACAAGTGCCAAAAGGGAAGACCCATAAGAGCATGCAGTTATACAAGTTACAAATTAAAACAACATGAACCACAAAAGTGCAGGACTGTACCTGTAGAAGACAATCAACAGTAACATATTTCACAGCGAGTACAAGACTTAGCTTCGTTATATCTAACCTAAAAGAGCAATGAGTCACTTAATAACTTTTATTTAACAAGAACTGATTGTCCAATATCAACCCAGGTAGGTCAACAAATGAGGTATTTCTAATGACTTCACTTGCTGTAGTACTGAAGAAACAAACCCACAAAGTCCATTTCTGAAATATCTGTCTAGGACATACTGTTATATCTGGTCTGGGTGGTAATGGTGATTTGATCTGCATGTGCAGTTTTAAATCTTTCATTCTCAAAATAATGACCTTTCAAGACATTGTTTCGACACCGCTGCAAGATGGATGAAGGCACAGAAACATGATTAATGGCATCCAAAATCTTGGACAACGAACCAAAAGAAAACCATTTCTGCCTGCTGCAGAAAAACACCCCAAAGTAAATCGTGCTCGAAAAAAAAACGGAATCGTCTGATTGAAATCAAGTTTCTTCCGATGTTCGAATAGGCCCACTGATTACCTACCCTGTATGCTTTATAATCTTTACGTGAGAAGAAGAGGAGGGAACAGTGAGGAAAAGAGAGAAGGGAGGGGATAGAAGACAGCAGGGAGTTCCATTCAGAACCATCCACTGTGGAATGCACCCACTCAACCCCATGTCATGATCCATATAGAAGACTAGCATTTCCATCTGGTAATGGTGTTACTTAACTTAAGAGGGGAGGCCTACTAAAACTGCCTCTTCACAGATCCAGCTCTTCAGTCAGGCTGTAATAAATGTTTTAAGTGGCCCATCGATCATAATGGTATTCTCTCAAGAGCCATTTAGACTGATGC
The DNA here is from genome assembly GCF_054491055.1 of Hypomesus nipponensis. Taxonomy (NCBI): domain Eukaryota; kingdom Metazoa; phylum Chordata; class Actinopteri; order Osmeriformes; family Osmeridae; genus Hypomesus; species Hypomesus nipponensis. The sequence goes on along the minus strand of NC_140368.1, from coordinate 7,101,483 downwards.
TCTCAATACTAGATTGCAACATTAAGGTGTCAAATGCTTCAGTTAAGACTAAAGGAACCTCATATACATGTACAGAGTGCACTGCACACACTATGAAATGGTGCTATTGGATTAAGGCTGACAGAAAAGTGTTATGTTGCCACCTAGTGGATGTTATCGTACAGCAGTTGTCGATCGTACAGCAGTTGTGGATCTAAATTCCACATACAGTTTACCTGAGGATTGTATGTAAAACCTTTAAGCTACATTTCATATCAAATTATTTCTCTATAATTGTCCCATTGCCATATACAAATGGCTGCCATTTCTAAGTAGTAACAACTCGAAAAACGGCCATTAGTTTCAAAATAAAGGTTTATTAAAAATGAAATAAAAAATAAACTGAAATGCATGACACAGATCATACTTGTCATCCCCCTGATTTTAGAGTGACTGTCCCACAGCTGAAGATCTGACGAACAGCACGAGTGAAACCACAACATGATAAACTGCGGGCACTTGGTCAGTCATTGTCCTGCGTTTCAATGGTGAAATACTGAAGACCAGAGCAATAGTCTGGTTAAGAGCCTCAGACCCAGAGACACAATAGATCCATCATCACCATCCACAACCATGACTGGTATTTGCAATGAGATCCTATTTAACACTGAAACCCTCATGCAACTGCCACCACTCAGTTTCTTTGGCCGCCACAGAGCTTGGCAAAGAAGGTGTAGGGAAATAGAAAGTGACACGTGCATAGATGTTAGAGGAGTATCTTACACCAAAGTCACTGGAGTAACAAGGCCTGCTCATCAGGACGCTCACATAGGCCAAATACATCTGCACGTTCACACCTTTAGAATAACGCTGGGGTCAGTTTGGTGTGGTTTGAAATGAAATATGTCTCGTTTGGTTGGCATAGTCCAAAAATAACAATTTCCACTGAGATTTTTTTGGATTAAAACTAAACTGACTCAAGCCCTGATTCGGGTGTTTAGACCAGCATCTGCAGAGAAAAAAGAAAACCCCATGGGAGCACATTCCATTCACACAGAAATGTTTGTGGCACATTAGAAGGAAGGTCCCTAACCTTCCAGGGCTCCCAATCCCCTGTTCCTGGATAGCCATCCTCCAGTGGGCTTCTGTTCCAACCCCGGTTGTGATTAGGGGCTGCAAGAGGCTTGCTGGGGGAGGGGGTAGAGGGGATGGGGATGATCTACATAGCAACACAGCTGCCAGAGACAAGAGACACGTCGTCAGGAACCAGGACTCACTCCAAACACACAACGAAAGGTATGATATCATTCAGCTGGAAGTTAACCTGCTGACCATGACATTACATTATGTATAAAATATAAACATACACTGGAATAGCAGAAAAAAAAACGGACATCTTTTGCATCAACAAATACTGTAGAGCTTTGTTCCACACGATCGTAACGGTTGCATACTGAGGTGAGAATCTACTTTGTTTGAGAGGGTTGTTGAGGTCTGCACCAAAACGCATACAGCGTCCTTCACCTTGTGTTAGCCTCTACTTGGCTGATCCCCATCTTGTACCATGGCTCAGGCACCTGGAGACCACACTTTAACACAGTAGGAACTGGGGTTTCAATTCAGACCATCATAGCTTATGATACTGCAACTGTTACAGTTACCACTGAGAATATGTTAATGAACTATAAAAAAAGAAAAAGTACAAGATCTGGATACACTACCCCAGTTTATGAGGTAGTGAATAATATTGAACCTAACTGCACCATGAGTATTTAAACATTTATGATAACACCACTGTGTAGCACCAGGTGCTAAGCCCATTCTTCAAACATCCCAAACAACCAACTAGAACACGCAAAGCCTTAGGTATTGAACTGTTTTGAAAATACAAACCCACCCACAATACACACCCACATAAAATGAAGAACAGTCCAGATAGGCGATGATCCCAGTTATTGTTAGAATACGGCATTCTGACATAAAACTGGAGATGATATGTAGTGATAACGGCATGCATCCATATTTCTACTGTCCTCGGTACATGTCCTAATGTCCCACAAAGAGAAAACAACTTGGTTCTCATGATGACCAGTAGATTCACAGCTAGGCAACCGGCAGTCCTTGTGGTTGAGTTGTGGTCAGACGTCTTGACCACTGAGGTTAATACTTGGGGAGGAGGGTCTCTCGCTGTAACAGGTAAGGTTGCGTGTAGTGAAAAGAGGCACCCCTGTGCAGTCTTGAAGTTAGTTGGAACTTTTTGTTTCGTTTTAAAAAGCAGCCACTAAGGGGAGGCTAGGATGCCACCTTATTGGTGGAACAGGCAGAAAGTCAGTCCATCATTGGGCAAAGGGCTATCTAAGTCCCGCCCTCGAGGTCATCCACTCCAGCCCCTGACACAAGCTGAGAGAGAGAATGGGTTCAGTATCGAGCAAGACATCAGAAAAATCTAGACTTTGATCTAGTGTTTGAGAACTTGAGAGAAAGTGGGACAATAGACTAAGTTTGTCTTCTGTTCTCTTTAACAAGTGTGTGTGTGTATATGTGTGAGGTGTCAATTTGCGTCCGTCTCACCCCTCTCCTGTGAGCGCGCAGCACGACTGGATGTGCCAGGGGTGGTCTTTGATGGAGCTGAGGGTGAGGTATTTGGAGATCTCCGCTGCAGACATACAGTCCTTCATATCCTGCTTGTTGGCAAAAATCAACACAGCTGCCTTCCGCAGGTCCTGAAGAAAGAGAAGAATAGGACAGGGGAGGAGAGGGGTAATGGAGGACAATGAGCATTAGCCTATATTAGACCTTACATAACGACTGAGACGGAAACTTCCAGTGAACCAGGTGACGGTGGGAAGTCTGACAACTGGGTAGATGGACACGATGTGTCGTAACACAGACAAAAAAGGCTGGAGTAGAATCCCTGTCCGTGATAAGATAGGACACGTATGGCACAGCTCCCCCCCCCCCCCCCCCCTCACTGTGTGTGTGTACGCACAAAACAGAAGGGTTACCTCGTGAGCCAGCATCCGGTAGAGCTCTTCTTTGGAGATGACCAGCCTCTCTCTGTCCGTACTGTCCACCACCAATATGATGAACTAGAAATAAGAGGAGACACGTGACTCGCACACGTGACCCAAGCCTGGACCAATGACGAGGTGCTGTGAGGCACGGTGGGAGGGGATTTCCTACTGGAGCGGTCTGCGTCACAACAAAAGGGTGGCTCGGCTTCCCTATGCATCGACAGTGACTACAGAGACAAGGACGAATCAGGTGGTCTACATGTGAGGTGGATGTGTTCAGACACACAAACAATACAATAGGAGCGGGTAGGGTGCAGAGTGAGGGAGACCCATTGTCAGCGCTGTGTGTAAATGAAAAGCAAGCAGAGTGCTACGCTGAAGTGTACAGTATAAACAAGGACAGTGCTAGATAACAGGCTTGACCATAGGGGGGTTACACAGATCTTTTTCCAGGACTACTCTCCCTCTTAAACCCTCTTCATCGTCCTCCTCTGTCCTGGCCTCATAGAGGCCGGTCCTGACCCCTCCTTTCAGACTGCGCCTTTGTAGCAGGGTGACCCTTGACCTGGGAGGCCTCTGCAGCCGTCTGTGCTCTGAACAAATACACCAGCTGCTGTGAGTGTGAGGCGGGGGGGACGGGGCGGGGGGGAAAGCTACTACAGCAGGATGCTACTTTTGTTCTCCTGTCCAACAACATCTATGAGGGATTATGGAGCCCCGCTACAAAAGTCACAAAGTAGCAGCGCACACAGACGCCACAGAACCTTCAGCCAATGCAGGAGTCTGAACCCGAAGCGGGACTGCTGCCAGCCAGCCATGTCTATACATGCACAGGCCAGGGCAGTTCACATCCTGCCTGCGGCGGTAGAGTGTGCATTTGGGTGTGTGTGAGAGAAAGAGAGGGAGTGTGTGTGAGTGAGTGTTAGGACCCACCTCAGTGTTGGAGTAGTAGGTGTTCCAGGAGGACCTGAGAGACTCCTGGCCCCCAATATCCCACATGAGGAAGTGGGTGTTCTTCACCACTATCTCCTCCACGTTGCTGCCGATGGTGGGTGATGTGTGGACCACCTCGTTCATCAGACTGGCAGGGGGTGAAGGAGATCAGAATGATACAGTTAGGTTGAGGGATGGAGGGAGAGACAAAGGCAGACACCGATAGTGAGAGAGACGGACAGAGAGATAAAGACAAAAAGATGCATGGAAAGAAAGAAAAGATATACTCACAACTGGTACAGTATTGTGGTCTTTCCAGCATTGTCCAGCCCAACAATTATGACCTTGTGTTCTGAAACATTAAAAACATCATTAGCAATATGATTGTCAGAAACTCCAATATCAGTGGAGCCACATCTTCACAGACTAGAATTTACCCTTCATGCCAGTCACTCATATGCATCGCTAAAGAAAACAATACAAAGTAAGGAATGACCTTCTGGGAATGGCCTACTGCCAAACTGACCTAGTTTGTGCTATGTTCCATTCAGAATGTTCCTTTCTGGTATTCACACACAGTTTGTTTTCCAAGCACCTATTCACTAAGTCATGCCATTTCCATCCAAAGCCTTAGCTTTTTGTTCTGATCTTCATTTGTCTTTGAGCATAGCTTTGTCTATCCTTGCCTAACTTAACCCAGCCCCACAATTCCCCATAGCAGGATTCACTTTACTGCCATGCTGTTATAGGAGATTTAACACCTGTTTGTCAAACAGGGAGCCATGAAAGACCAAAAAGCCGTATCAAAGCAGGCACGTCCGTGGTAGAATATCTCACATGAGTGTTTTGACTTCTCAACCTCTGGAGGCTGAGTGTGGGAAAGTGGAAGGAAGAGTGGTCAGAGGGCCCATGACACTGACAGGCCTGGCATCACATATAGGATGTTGGAGGATGTTGAATTCCTATTACTTCCTACAAAATAGACACTGCTTCACTGCATCTCTATGCCTCAGCCAATACAGCCACTAAACTCAATAAACTGGTCATGTCCAACATTCATCCGTTCTTGGTGCTTCTACTTAAGATAATAGATAATACCCTGTCCCACTTTGTTACTGATAGGCCTACATGATTTGGGCCAAAGTTGAAAGCACAACAAACAAACTCCAAATGTAATCTAATAAGAGTACTCTTGTCACAATTTCACTAACATCTCACTGTCTCTGAGTGAGTGAAACATAATACACTGAGAGAGGTCCAAGACACTAATCCAGGTATTATACTGGGATTAGCAATCCAGTACTGCTGTAAAAAGGTAGGTGGGCCCGAGCAAGGCTTTTCCCACCACTACCAAGGAATTAGGCCACAGACGGCTCCCAGAAAGACAGCCAGAGGATATACTCCAAATCATTACATCATTTCAAAGCACAGACAATGGGAAGGCCTAGCCCTTAGTTGTATATATATAAAAAACTTGAAGTTGACATTCTCAGCAATTTATTTTACGCTTCAGCTCACATTTAAAATAGAAGTTGAATTCTGGTATTTAAAAACTTGAGACCACATCTGAAATTTCAGTGAACTGTGGACACTCCTAACAACACCCCAGTTCCATTTTTTCTTCAGACCATAAAGATCTGTTCCTCTGCACCTGAACCTTCGTTTGTGTAACAATGGAATAGAAAAGGGGCACAAACACGAAACACTCGACCAATACACTTATGTTTGTGCCCAACCTCTTGGTCATTTACATTACATGATGTAATGTAAATACATTTAAAATACATTTATTTGTCGAGGTCGAGTGCAATAAAGTGATATTAGATTACATCTAATTGCTTCGTTTACGTGTTTTAGCTGGCTATTTGTCGTGGTCGACTGCAATACAATGATAATAGATTACCATTGTATTGCAGTCGACCACGACAAATAGCCAGCTAAAACACGTAAACATGTGTCAGCAATTGGACATCCAATCTTATCAACAAGTGCAGTCACAAGTTAGCTAGATGAGCAGGATCAAGTCCAGACATTGCGCAATACATTTTTCTCCATGGCAGGATAGTCCATTTTCAAATCCAGTTACCTAGCTAGAACCTCATCCTTGCAAGTTGGCATGGTAGCTAGTGCGGCCACTGCAAACTCACTTGCCTTGACTTTATTCCCTGGATGGAAGGATAAAGGCTGTGCCAGAATTCTGAATACCAACGCAAGCTAAACTATGTCTACGTTGATGTTCCATAAACACAATACATCACTTTATAAATAAGTAGCAAGCCTGCAAGCTAATATATCATGTTAGACACACGACGAACTGAATCTAGCGCGCTAAGTAGCATGTCTAGCTTATTTTGATTAGCAATACTGCTAGTTACTACCTCCAGCATCCATCACTGCTGCACATTCCCACTATCGTTGCCAACAAACATCAACTCACCTTGATTGCAGAAGAAACTCCACAGTTTGGCAAATATGAGACCCATAATGACGGCTAGGTAGTTAACGTTGTAGTTGACCTCTTTATAGAAGTGTTTAATTGGTCCCTTTCCTCAACTTTCCAGCCTGCTAGCCTAGCATAAAGATAAAACGTTAGCTCGCTTGCTTCGCCGTGCACAGCCGTAACAAACAGTGCTAGTCGAGCGAATGCGTGTCACCCGTTGTAGCCGAGGACGTCGCATAAAAATCGACCAAGAAATATTAAATGACAAGCTCATCTAATCCAACACAGATGTAAGGACTCAGTTAATGTTCGTTCGGCTGTTCTATGCTTATGGCTTTGATCCAGGCAAAATCATCCCGGTGTACTGTTTCTTCGTTAAGGCCATCCCCTAACAGTGTCCGGTTTCGTTGATGACGTTCTAGTTGGCCATTTGACAGGTCCTTTAAATATGGTTTCTCGTTGTAATTTATGATTGTATACATTAAAATATTTACATGGACATTGATAGAACCAATAAAACCAGATCTGGAGACACTTCTGTTTTGCACCTTTTGCCTCGCGCGCTGCACCTATCTGCAACAACAGGTGCATTGTTTTTTGTGACGCTATACGTCTCTTATGATATCATCAAATGTTAGAACTCCAAGGCTGTCACATTTCAGAACCATATTGGTCTACCAGTCAATACCTACACCTCCCACAAAATCTTCAACTCTTGGTAAAGTATCATATTTTTGTAATTTGTTGAAGACATGTTAATCACAGTAAATCACACATGAAAGGCATAGCCTACTAATGCTGTAACAAATGTATGAAATAAAAAACATTACAAGAGATTGTTATGTTCAAATTGTCACTCAACTTGTTTGTGCAGATGGTATGAAGTCAGTGAAGACTTAAAGTTCTGATGTATGTACAATAATTAAAGAGGAGGTAACCTTGGCTGAGACAGCGCCCATCAGACTATCCATTACAACAAGACCAGCTTCATGTACTACTGATTCACTGAGAATGAAGAGGAAGGGTAATGCACATTTAGGCAGCGGCGAAGGGCAAAGCCCATCCAAAAAGCCTTCACTGCCCATGCAGGGATGTTCCTCAGCCCCAAAGCCCCAAATCCGACGGAATCCACCACGTAGAGGTCAGCATTATCAACCTTTTCTGAGGCGGAAGCCCACAGTTTCTCAAAGAGATAGAACAGTCAACATTTTGTGGAAAAATAGACAAATAGACGATTCAATAGAGATGTTTATTAACTGTAAGTATCTGTATTTGTATTGCAGCCAGTTTCACATCTCTCTACACCGTGGGGGACTTGCTGGGAGAGGGAGGGTATGGAGCTGTCTATGAGGGAAAACGTAAAGAAGACAACCAAAAGGTGCCCTTAGCGTACCAACACAATATTCTACACAAACCTTTTCCAAATCCATTTGCTAAAATTATACAGTTTATTTAAATAATACTATAGACTAATTAGCCAAAAATAGGTACATCTGTATTATGGTCAAAATATAGAAAGCTGACTTGGCCAATGCAGTGATCACCCCTGTTTGGTAAGTTGCCAAAATAGCCCATTAGAATTGTATTAAATATTCAATAATTTTCTTGTCTTTCTCCTCTTTATCAGGTGGCCATTAAGTTTGTCCCGAAGCACACAATGGACTGTTATCTAAAACTCGTTAGTACAACAGTCTTTGTTGAACCACATCCAGAAGGTCAAGTTGGGAAGTTAAAAACACCTCTAAACATATATGTATACTGGGGTTTTCAACTTCAGTTGTAAGCCAATAGTTCCTCTAATATAGAGGACATTGCAAAGGGACCAATACCTAACTCCCAGCCTTGTGTCCCCCACAGCCTGGAACATCTAGCAGCCTGCCTGTGGAGGTAGCCCTCATGCAGATGGTGAGTGAGCCTCCCACCTGTGAGTATGTGCTGAAGCTGATTGAGTGGTTCGAGCAGCCCAATAAGTTCATCCTGATCCTGGAGAGGCCGGATCCGTGCATGGACCTGTTTGACTACACAGAGCAGCTGGGGGGCAGGATGGACGAGGGCCTGGCAAGGGAGATCATGCAGCAGGTGGTTGTGGCTGTGCTGCACTGCCGTGACCGAGGCGTCCTGCACAGGGACATCAAGGTTGAGAATCTACTGTTGAAGACCGACACCCTGAAGGTGAAGCTCATTGACTTTGGCTGTGGAGATCTGCTGAAGGACAAAGTCTACAAGGAATTTGCTGGTGAGGGAATAGAGGCTGACACTGAGTGCTGTTGGAGTGTCACAGCAATAGATATATCAATCAAAACACTATTGTTTGCTGTCTTTCTCATTTAGGCACTGCAGAGTTCTACCCACCAGAGTGGGTGCTGGATGGGAGCTACCAAGGTCGCAAGGCCACTATCTGGTCCCTGGGAGTACTGCTGTTTAACCTGGTCTGTGGAAAGCTTCCCTTTAAGAGGGAGGATGATATCGTTGCTGGACGCCTGTATTTCAGACAAGGGCTTTCCAAATGTAAGAGTCGACTCTATTTTTGTTGTCATGGAGCTTTTTGTCAGTTATCTCGTGATAACAATGCCAACCATGGTACCAGACTGTTCACAAATATACAGTTTTGCCTGAAAATTGTATTTGTGTTTAAAATTATAATTCTTGCATCTCATTTTGTAGCAAGCAAGGATCTGATTCGCTGGTGCTTGACACCAAACCCAACTGACAGACCAGACCTGGAGCAAATACTTCAACATGACTGGTTTTCAGAAGTTTAGGTTTGTAACCAGTAAAACAAGCTAGGTATCAGGATAAATGAGAGACATCAATGTACTCAGTCATTGTTTTGGCTCATTCTCTTAATCTCTGTGTAGTTAATTTTCTTTTCTTTCTTCAATTACACTTTTCAGGTCCCTTAGCAACATGAAAAGGGTGGTGAAGGGTGGTAGGGGGTTTAGGGGTAGTTGGGGTGCCTGGAAAGAAGAAGGATTTAGACCGTCACATAATACAAAGACAAAAAGTAGAATAGAAATGCTTGAAACAATAAACCAATAAAAATTTATAATCCCAAATTCTGATATAAGACTTACTGTAGTATTGATTGTACTTAATATACTTATTTAGTCTTATCTGTAAGTATGGTATCATCCAGGAGTCGAAATAATTACATATGGTGTGAGAACTACAACTCCCAGAAACCACTAAAACACGTTTTCGGTGACGTATAAGGAACTGCACGAGCGAAGTTGGAGAGCAGTATTATAGACGTGGAGGTTGTCATATGGACTCACATGTTTGTAATTTACGACTTTAGGTGGAAAAACATGTTCAAACATATTGCTTAAAAAGAGCATTATTACACCAAAATATATTTTGACCAAACTTGTCGACGACAGGCGTCTTAAAAGAGGTAGCTGTCATATGTTCTGTAGCCAGCTAGTTAGCATAGCAGTGCAATAAGTGCCAGTCTATTGTCAATTTACCAGTAGTGTAGGTAATCTAGGTACAGTAGTTTGTTTATGAAGACCAAGGAGGAGCTTGAATTTGAAGCAAGTTGAAGAGGAGAGTTGAAACGAAATGTCTGTCTTCCCACCAATTGCTCTGAAGCCCAAAGTGTATGATTACATGAAGAACTCCTTCATGAATGCAGAGGTTAGTCTATTTCGTTTCTCCAGTTACGTCCACTTTCCAGGTAACAAGAAACTTCTACATTAAAAGTGTGTTTCTCATCAAATTAAATAATGATACAATTATTGCAGTCACTCAGTGTACATCATTCAAATCATTATACTGTAGTTATTGGCTGCAGTGGGCCTTGAGGCGGCTGAGGAGAGGTTCCAGAGGCTACTGTCTTGCCTGTCCCACCCGCCTGCCTTCACCTGTGTGAGGGCCAGCACTCACCTGGCCCCCCTGGAGGAGATCCGTCACCGCCTGGGGGAAGAGCTCAGACAGGTCAGACTGAAGCTGGAGGAGCAGTGAAGACTGGAAAAGTTCAGCTGAGATTCAGTTTTCATAAGGAGGTTGAGATGTCCAGCAACAATGCTGGCGTGAATGTGTGTCTGAGAGTGAACGTGTGAACTTGCAGTTTTTTTCAGGTCTATAGATCTATACCTCACTTGAGAGAACAGTCATGCGAGGAACAAGGTTTAGGTTCCATAGTACAAATCCTCTTAGACACGGCACTGCTATAACTCCACACTCCTGAGCCCTCTCTCCTCTGCCAACAGCAGTGTTGCGGGCAGCACATGTGTGGTTCTGAGGATGAAGAGGTTACTATTCTCTCCCATCCACACATTCCAGATGTGCTGCTTCTTCCTGTCATCGGCCCAAGGTATTTGAAGAATGTCAGCCAAAGATTGGACTGCTCCACCGAGGCATAAACAAGTTCCAAGAACCTCTCCATTCTCTCTGTCTACTGTTTTTTTTTTTTATGGCCAGCCACATATAATTTCATAGAATTACAACCAAAATAAAATATGCTCTCATCCTAGACCTACCATACACAATATTTTGGGTTACGATCATATATAGACCAAGAAACCGTATCTTGCTTCTTATAGTTATGACAAAGGATTGTTTGTTTAGGGTTAGCTATTCCGTTTTAGCCTATTTATATAATCTTGTGTTTATGTGTGTGCGTGCATGTGTCTAGTGTAGAATATAGTATTTTTTTCTTCGTCTTCAGTGGAGGTCTTGGTGAGTGTCTGGGTCTGAAGAAGAGAGAAATGGCATATATGTGGTACATAACGTTTGTGAACTGAAGAGAAAGTGTTGCTCGTTGACCTCTGCCCCTAGGTCTGTGACCCAGCTTGGCTCCGAAGTGGTGGTCGGGGCCCTGTGCGGCAGCGCCGTGCTCAGGGGAGCCCACGTCTTCGCCCCCGGGATCCTCGCCACGCCCAAGTGTGAGACCTCAACGACTAAGAACGTAGCACCGCGTTTCCTCTCCCTCCCTGTGTGCAGTGTCTTCTGTTTCTGTTTTCTGTTCCAAAGGGAGTCATGAGAAGCGTGTGGTTCTGACGCCAGATGGTGTTCCTCTCATGTGTCCCCAGTCATGAAGGCTGGAGACACTGTGTCTGTGTTCTCTGACCTGGAGGGGAAGTGCACGCGCGGGTCCAAGAACTTCCAGGGGAAGAGAGTGTTTCTGGGAAACGGGCTTGCAGGACTGGACCGCTCCTCCATCTTCTGCACAAATGAACCAGTCAAGTAGGTCGTTCTTGATCAAAACACCCTTTTCTCTCCAAAGGGTTTTCTAATTAAAAAAAGGATCACTTCTGTTGCTTCTTTGAGCAAGGGTCTTAGTGGTTAGAGCACTGGTTAAATACCCCTGTGCTGAATGTCGCTTTAGATAAAAGCGTCAGCTTGTGGTTTGAGTGTAACCTCATGATCTTTACCTCCACAGGGGTCTTGGTATTCAGATGGTTGAGCCCCTGTACCAGAGCCCCTCGTTTGACGGTGTGCTCCCCAGCCTGGTCTTTCTGCAGGTACCTCCTCCAACTACCCTCTTCTTGTTTGGAAACAGGAGCGCTCTGGATGCATCTGTGGTCAGAACTTTAGAGCTTCAATTCATTCATCTATCCCCCTGGTTCTAGAACCTCCCGTCTGTGGTGGTGGGTCACGTGCTGGGGCCCCGACCCGGAGAACGTATTCTGGACATGTGTGCTGCTCCAGGGGGCAAGACCTGCCACATAGCTGCCCTCATGGGGGGTCAGGTCAGTATTGACCCCCATTAGGGTTCACTACGAAAACAACTTTACATCCATAGAGGGATCACTGATGTGATGTTGGATCAAATGCCCTTTAATTTTCAGTTACTCAGACCACTTTGACCACAAGGTGGTGCTGTTGCACTGTTTTGTACGCCTCTTCGTGCTTTGGTCAGTGTGGTTTGTCCCTCGCAGGGAGAGGTAGTGGCGCTGGACAAGATCCGATCCAAGGTGGAGCGCATCCGTCAGAACGCCAAGACCCTGCATCTGGACTGCATCAGAGCTCACTGCTTCAACAGCGTCCATGCTGTGAGCGCTGACCCTGCCCTGGAAACTGAAGGTACGGAATGTGAGCATCGTCGCCAGACAGCGTCTTGGCTCCGGTCTGGTTGTGAGGAAGCCCAGGACAGAGCAGAAGGGAGGGAACAGCTCAATTTGTCTTGCCAGTCTTATGGTATTCTAGCTCCTTGTTATTGGCTCATGCTCTGACTGATTTAGCTTTGATCAGACTTCCACCGTTGAGGTAAGCCAGTCTCGCTGTGTTCCAGGGCCGCCGTTTCCCCCGGAGAGTTTTGACCGGGTCCTGCTGGACGCCCCCTGCAGCGGGCTGGGCCAGAGGCCCAGCATGGCCTGTAGCTGGGGCCTCAAGGAGGTCTGCTCCTACCAGCCTCTGCAGCGCAAGCTCTTCCACACGGTCGGTCACATGCACACACACACAAACACACACACGCATGCTGGCAAACACAAACACACTCCCAGACGAGTACACACAGGAAATAGCAAACACTTTGCACTCTGAGTGTGAGTTTTCCAACCAGTATACAGAGCCTCAGGTGACATCCAAACAAAGTGGAATGCCTAAACAGAACCAGTTCATCTTATTTCAAGACCCTTGCTGACCAGTAGCTGGCACTGTGGGTCAGCTATAATGTAGCCTATATCCTGGGACCATGCTGCTCTTGTGAAAAAGCTTAAGGCTAGCAGGCAGATGGATCACTGTGGGGAGATTAGAGTCCAATGCACTGCACATCATTTATCCCTGTCACACTCTGAGCTCCATCATAGTCGCCCAGTCATGACATTTCAGCATAGAAACTTTGGAGACAAGCCAGAAAGCTGAATGTGTGTGTGTATGTAAGCGTTGGACCACTCAGACAATAGGGTTCTCAATCAAGTGAGATGTGAATCTGAGTTCCAGTAGACTGACCTCTGGTTATTACAGTGTGTGTTTGTGTTGAGTGGTTGTGTGTGCGTGTGATCTGTTGTGTCCCAGGCCGTGCAGCTGCTGAGGAGAGGAGGGCTGCTGGTGTACAGCACTTGCACTGTGACTCTGGCAGAGAACGAGGAGCTGGTGGCCTGGGCTCTGAAGACCTTCCCCTGCCTCACACTACAGCCTCAGGTCATTGGCTGGAAACAGACAGATACACATACAAACACACATACACACACTGACACATTCACTCCTTTTTACTTTCACGTGTCTCAGGAGCCTCACATCGGAGCAGAGGGCATGCTGGGAGCTGGCCTGTCACCTGACCAGCGACGTCTCCTCCAGAGGTTCAGTCCAGAGCTGAGCTGGGCCGGGCCCCCTCCCGCGTCCCTCCCAAGCCGAGCCAACACAGACACGATCGGCTTCTTCATCGCCAAGTTCCTGAAGAGCTGAGCGAGCAGCGTCCCCCGCTCTTCCTCCTCCTCTCTCTACCCCACAGAAGGCTCCAGAAGGCCGGGGCCTCACACAGAGCCAGCGTTAGGGGTCTGTAGTGTTTACAGTGTTAACACTCTGCCTGGCCCGACAGGACAGTGTTTATAACACACTCTCCACCAGCATGCCCCCATCCCCTGCTGTTTACAACATCCACCTCTTGGTGCCGGTTCTCTCTGTCTGTGGGCCATATAGGGATGAGCTGTGTAAACACAGAGGCCAGGAGAGGGAGGGGTCAAAAATACAGGGTGGGGGGTTAAAGACAGGGGAAGAGGAAGTGAAGAGAACAGAGAGAATGCGGACTGGTGGACGCAGTTCGGCTTGAGTTGCCATAACAACAGTGACGACACAGCTGTCATGGCAATAGCGGATTGGCTGGCTCCTGGAGCAGAAGGCAGGAAGTGGTGTGCTGAAAGAAGGAGAGGAATTAACAATTGATGGCCTTTTAGTGGTGTCTGTCAAGTACCACTGTGGTTACTGTCACTTGAAGAAGTCAGAATTACCACGCTGAATGCTGAATTACAATACTCAATTCTGTGCTCTTTCATTTTATTTATTTATTTGAAATACAATAAATTTCAAGTTCTGTGGACTTGTTTCATTTCTTATAATTGGATGAGATCAAATTCAACCAAAGACAGATCAAATGAATAGTTTTAATTTATTCGGTGGCAAAAGTGACTTCTCATTTATCATTCATAGATGAAGGTCAACGTAATAAATGGCACAGCAGCTTCCAGACCATAATGATCACACGCTAGGCCGTTGCTACGTTGGGACCACCGGGTGACCTTCCCGATGACCTCCACTCACTCCATCCTCTCTCCTCCATCAGAATGACTATCAATACATCAACAGGATTATCCCTGACACGACGTGGGGGAGATGATGACAGCCATAGCCTGCAGACCCTCCCCCAGATCCATCACCAGCCAGTCCCACAGGCTGCTCCTTACACACATGGCCAGAACAGGGAATGATTAGGCTGCTCTATTGAAGGACCCCCTTATCTGGTTGTAAAATCTGACCTTGGCACAACCAGACAAAGTTCTTCACTTGTACTTGTCTGTGTGTAGAAAGAGTGCATTGAATCATGTACTGAAACAGATGAAGCAGTCTTGAGAGTGAGTCAGTGGGGCCTGTCGAGACGAAGGGGGATTTGAACACAGGCTTATATTTAGCTCTGCCCACTCACTCTGCACTGTTGTCATTTACGTTGTCATGGCGGCTCCACCTGGGATTCTCTAGATTGTTTCAGAGACTGCCTATTTATAGACAGAGAGCTAGGAGACCCGCTCTTCGTCTGAGGAGGAAAATTTGAAGTAAATGTCTGAGCCAGCTATAGAAAACAACAGAAGCAATAGGTATGCACACTGATAGGAAAGCCCATTCTAAAACATATTACAGTTGCTTCAATAAATATGAACTAATTGGAGGTCTTGTCCTCTACGTTGATCCTTCACCAAGTTTATTCTTTGTATTTATACATTATGTACATACAAATGTACACCATTAAAAATGTGTAGGGTGCTACTAGAGTAGCATATAAATGGACAGTTTGTTATAATCATATTTTAGGCCAAACCTATAAACTAAAAGTCTGATCATGAATACCAGGGGGACAGGTAGAAATGTAAACAGAGGACAGTGTATCAACTCCCTTATTGTGGAGAGGGCAGCTTGTTGGACGGAGGAACATCTGTTTTTCACATGGTTTATGCAGTATAATGTCACACTTTTACTAAGAGAGTCTCGGTGTGAAATGTGTGAATCACACATTGATTTCAAGTTATCCTGAATCTCTGACCCTGTTTCTGGATTGACTAAATCTGTACTGGGTGGTACAATGGCAGGAGGTGCCCATCCCATAGACAGACTTTGATCTGCTCTGGAGTATTCTCACGAGCACAAGCATGTACATTCTGTCGGTTAAATGGGGTGATTGATTTTCAATTACACCCAAACTATAAATTGTGCATTTGGCAAGGTAAAGGAGTAAATTGGGTTCATAGAATTGTCTCATTAACAATTTTTTTTTTTCCCTTCAGTCAAATATTTTCAAGGTTATTTCATAATACACATTCTTCATCTAATTATACTGTCGGGTGAGTTTGAGTTGGTAAAAAAGACTTCCAGCTAGAACTCGTAAGCTATCATGGGGGATCAGTTGCAGACAAATGACTGACAATTAAAATTGAAACATCAAGTCTTGATCACCGGACACCAATGTGAAACATTCTATATTAAAAGTGCTCAACAGAAGGTGTATCAATGTTATAAAATGTTACTGGACCCTTATAAATAGAACAGTACTGCAATGTAAGACAGGAAGTTATGTCACTATTCTGTTGTCTTGTAAGGCAAGACTAAGGTGTGCCCCAAGGAGGTTTCAATATCAGAGGACCAAACATCTCAAATGAATAAAGCAGAATAAAAAAGCAACCAATAAAATAGGAACCAAAACAAATAATAATACATCTGCAAATGCAGCATAACCTAACTGGGTTACAGTAGGTCACCTAACCCCACTTCCTATAGTCATTCCTAGCAGTAGTCTGAAAGAACCAATTGTTCAAGTGGCAGCAAGCAAACAAAAAAATATAAATAAAAAAAAACTAAAATAAATTTTCAAAAGGCTAATCACAGAAAGCACAGCTCAGCACAGAAAATAATTCTGTTCTGTCATGCTTTACCAAACACAAGCTTTAAAATATGCATATTTGAGAATAGTCATGCATACCCAAGCATAAACGACCACGTCTATGCATAGATACACACACACATATACATACTGTATATATTCATATCTATTTCTATATAATCAAAATACTGCCGTTGCTAGGGTAGCAACAGCTTTTACAAAGGAAGCATACATTAACGGGAGGCAGGGGTTTGGGAGGGAGTGTAGCAGCACAGTGGGAGAACTGAACAGTTTTCAAGAACCGAGTGTGAGCACTATGACTTAGTGTGTGTGTGTGGTGGGTCCTTAGGGGCCTGGGAAGGGCTAGTTTGTCACTGGTGAATGTAGGAGTCTCTGGCCCAGTCCCCTGTGTCTCCCCTCTTTTTGGGGGCCACCTCCCCCTCTCGGTCCCTGTCGCGGTCGTAGTAATGGTGGTGGTGGTCACGTGCTGGTCGGTGGTGTTGGTGACCGCGAGGCTTGTTGCGCTCGTTGTGGTCCTGCTCGCGCTCCTTGGAGCGGTGGTGGCCTGGGCCATGGCCCCCGGCCTCGTCCGCACCTGCGCGGTGGTGATGGTGGTGGTGATGGTGGTTGTGGTCCCGGTGAGGTAGCGCCTCGTAGCGCTGTTGCTGCTGGGGGTGCCCCTCCCCCGGCTCCTCCTCTTCCTCCTCCTCCTCCTCCACTTCTTCCTCCTCCTCCTCCTCCTGGTGGAGCAGGTGAGCGCGGGGCTCTATGTAGGCTGAGTCCCGGCTCTCGGGGGTCTCAGAGTCCAGGGTCTCCTGCCGGGAGAGGCCCCTGGTGCGGCTGCTGTTGTGGTGGTGGTGGTGGTGGTTGTGGTGCTCAGTCCTGGTGGAGGAGGAGCGGTGGTGGATGTGCTGGGGCCTTCTGGAGGACTCTGTCCTTAGGGGCCTCTCCTCCTCGTTGCCCTCCCCCTCTGCCTCCTCCTCCTCCCCCTCCGGGTCTCCCTGGTCCTGGCTCTGGTGGTGGTGGTGGTCCTCTCTGGAGCCCTTCCTCTCTCCCACTGCCTTATCCCCTTTCTGCTCTGCCCCGGTGCCCTGGGGTTAGCAACACACGTGTGTTAGTGGAGTTAGACACGGCAAACACGTTAGGTCAACACACACACACGCGCACACACACATGCAGATCAAACAAACTAAACCAACATGCATTAATTTAAAGTACACAGCATACAGGAGTACACAGCATGGACTGTATGCTGGTTGAATGTATATGTTCCAAACTACATTCTTACAGGAAACATTCAGTCCTTGAAGCTTGACCTGGAGAATTCAATTTCTGAAAGTGACTAGGTTCGTTTGATCATAGATTGATTTAGATTAAGTCACAGTCCCTGTGGAATGCTAATCTCTGAAGTCCACACAGGCTACCACTCACCAGACCACAGACACACAGTCTGTCTATATCACTCATCTGAAGCTTCATCCATCTCTGCATTTTCAGTCTTACATTTTCCATTGTGGTGGCAATACATAGAAGCAGGGTACAGGGAAAGATATGTGGACGTCTTAGGTACGTCCGTGAAATAACACAATGACCTCAGTCTGATTGTTCATTATTCAGTCAGACAAAGCAAGTTATTAACCCTTTCTGTACACACCTACCATTTGTATCTATTTCTACAGTGAATTTTAACTAACTGAGGTGTATCGTACAAACAATTGATTATCTATGAGTTAAGGGAAGTTGCTAAAGATAAGAGACCAAGAAAATTATTACAACTGCAGCTGCAACCTGCAGATTGTTAAACCAATCATCCTCTTGTCATCTGTGAGACACAGATCTTGTTAATGTTTGTTACAGTGTTCATGACCTCTAAGGCCTTGTTAGTTGGACAATCTCCACCCAAGCCCCACATTCCACCTCTCTGACCTTTTCTCTCCCCCTTTAATCAGCTGTTTAATACACTATACTATTTGTTTTGCTCATCCCTCTCTCCTAATCCCTCTATTTCTCCATCCCTGTTTTAACTTGGCTTGTCTAATCTTGCTCATTAGGCCATGGATAGAGGGTGGCTAATGTCTACTGAGCCTGTCTCCCTGCCCGGTCTGCCTGTCTCCCTGCCCTGTCTGCCTGTCTCCCTGCCTTGTCTGCCTGTCTCTCTGCCCTGTCTGTCTGCCCCCCTGCCTTGTCTGTCTGCCCCCCTGCCCTGTCTGTCTACCCCCCTGCCCTGTCTGCCTGTCTCCCTGCCCTGTCTGCCTGTCTGCCTGCCCTGTCTGCCTGTCTCCCTGCCCTGTCTGTCTACACCCCTGCCCTGTCTGCCTGCCCCCCTGCCCTGTCTGCCTGTCTCCCTGCCCTGTCTGTCTGCCCCCCTGCCCTGTCTGCCTGTCTCCCTGCCCTGTCTGTCTGTCTGCCCTGTCTGTCTGCCCCCCTGCCTGCCCTGTCTGTCGGCCTCCCTGCCCTGTCTGCCTATCTCCCTGCCATGTCTGTTTGTCTCCCTGCCCTGTCTGTCTGTCTTCCCCTGTTTGCCTGCTTCTTATGCCCTGTCCTCCTGTCTCTCTACACAGTCTGCCTGTCTCCCTGCCCTGTATGCCCTCTCCTGGCCCAGCTCCCTGGCCCACGTTGGCCCTGAGTTTGGTGAGCACCTGTACCTGCATGCTGGAGACCGGGGCTGGGCCCGAGGGCAGGGCCGCCGTGGCCAGCTTGGCTAACAGAGGGTTTGGGGGGCTGCAGCTGGCAGGGTGGGTGCTTTTCCAGTAGGCCTCCAAGTAATCAGCCATGTGCTCACAGGCATCCTCCAGCTGGTTCTCATCCAGGATGATGTCAAACATCTCCTGAGAAAGGCCAAGAGATGGACAGAGGAAAAGAGGGAAATATGAAAAGAGAGATAAAGACAAGGCAAAAGGAGGGACAGATGGAGAAAGGATGTAATTGCAATTGTTGCAAATGCTTTTCTTAAATTTTTTGGCATAGACTTTCAAATAACTTTGCACAGTCTAAATAGGCCTATTTCCCATAGAGTATTACTGTGAGAATCAATAATCTGTGTCAGACACAAAATAACCCACTTACTGCAAAAGCCAACAACATTTATTATATAAAACTTTTCAGATCAAGCAGCCACTTGAAAAATAAATCCCACTAGGGACCCTGCGTTTTAGATTTAAACTGAGGATTGCAGCTCTGCAAAACTAAAAGTCGTATTCAAGTAAAAAAAAAGTAGGCCTGGCGGCAGATGTCAGAATCTCAGTCAGAAGCATTTCTCTGTACAGTTAATCTACAGCTGACCTCAGATAGGAGAGGCTCACAGGCAAACCTCTGGAGTACCAGGTGGACTAGCGGACTAGCTTATGGAGACCACTAGGTCAGGCATTAAACAAAATCACAGATACGGTGCTCTAAGTAATGAAGAAATGATTTGGAGCGAGGTCTAGTTTTGACCTTGCCTAGCATTGACCCATGCCCCGTGTGCCTACTTACAGGCGGGCACTGTGCCAGCTTGTCGGCTGCTACCATCTGGACGTTGAGGTGCTTGGCCTGAGACTTCCCTCTGGACTTAATGAGCCTCTGAAGAACCTGGGAGGAGAGAGAGAGAGAGAGAGAGAGAGAGAGAGAGAGAGGTGCGGGTATAATAATCATGAGTGTGGATCCTATTTTCAACCTCGGAGCCACATTTGTTTCTCCATGGGTAGCGAGGAGGGTAAGAGAGGGCTTTACTCCATCCAAGTGTGATTTAGACCGACAGGACATTGATTTACGGGGGTCTCTCTCTCTCTATTTTACGCCTCTTCAGCAATGCTTTTTTCATTTCCTATGTAACTCAGTTTTTATTGATCACAGAATCATGGGCTTTATTTCCACAACGCTGAAGGTCGTTGGCTGCGATGAATCAGTCGTGTCACGCACACGCCCCTCATTTGGACGAGGGAGCTGTCAGACGTGACAGGTCGTATTTAAAAAAACACTAAGCAAGAAGACGCTCTGTAACAGAAAAGCGATATGAGCAGTGACAAGATGCCTCCATACAGCCCAGGCCCCCAGGGGTGTCTATAAACCAGTACAACACTGGAGTCTAAGGAACCCTTCCCTTCAGATTGGCCGCTTCATCAATCTGTCCCTCCTGTCAGTTGGCCTTCCTCTCCAGCTCAACCTCCAGGCCATGCTCCGGGCTGCATCGCTACCTTCCCTCTACCCATTCACACCTAGCTCAGGTCCTCACAGCTAAGTGTTGGCAGAGAACATACAATGTTGCACTAAAACAGGCTATCGCTGCAGTCTGTATGGTTTAACCTACTCTGAAATATTATAGTAGTCATTAGAATTTTCTACCTACATTAAGATCGAAGTACAATGACGTACAACGCAATGGTTTTGTGTTATATTGTATTATTGCTCCCTGTAGTATGTTAGTTATTGTGCTTTATTGTTAGTCTGGGTGTGGTCTGGTAACAGTATGTGGTTTCAACAGTTGGTAACAGTTGGTGTGTTCCCGAGCAGCCTCACCTTGGGAGAGGAGATCTTCACGTAGACGATGATGGGTGCCAGAGAGGTTTTGCCCAGCTGGGTTGGGTGGTTGATGGTGTCGGCGTCCAGAACCACCAGCTGTAAGGTCCGGGCCAGCTCGAAGATCCTCTCGATCTCACTCTGGACCTCAGCTGTGGGGAGGCAGAGGGAGAGAGGGAGGGGGGGAGAGAAAGAGAATATATATTAGAAATGCCTTATTATCTGTTAACTAACACTTACACCAGCATCTGGATCTAAAGTGTTCCCATATCTAATGAGTTTTGTATTAGCTGGGCACCCTGAGGTCATAAGCATACAACACTATCAGTTCAGGATGTCTCCTTGGTGTGGCTTGTCATTATTAACTCAAACACAGCTTCTGTTTGTCCAGGTTTGAGGCCGGCTCGGATACACATGCCCAGCACTGGGTTTGTTTCCGGAAATTAAGCCACACGGCCAGATGTTTGGTGATTGGAGTGTATTGTATAATATTGCTTTTCCAGCTTTCCTGTGAGAGACCTATTTAAATCCCAGAGTTATGTGTATGTCTATGGGGATAAGGGACAGGAACTGACAGACAGGACTGGAAAGCAAAGTCTCTGACATGCATGTTATAATCCTTCATCCCACAGGGATAGAGGCACAACGAGCACATCCTCAGCCTCATGTTTTTGATGTGACATTTACCATCCTGTCAGAGTAGAGCTCAGTGTGATGTGTCAACACGTCTCTCCCTCCCTGAAATGATTAAATACTTATCAGTTAGGAGTTGGCCGTGAATAAAAAGCATCCCCACCTCCTCTCTCATATCTACGCCACAGTTTTTTCTGGGACGAGATTTTAGAGTGCTGTTTGCTCCGTAGTGGGGATGCCACATGGGGAACAGTGCCCTCCCGCCCTCCCTCCCCACCGCCCACCCAACCGCCCTCCCTCCATCGACCAGCTAGGTCCCGGCTGACGAATTTGTTATACTTGATTCAAAGTTTTTTCATCAAACACTGGCCAATCAGACGAGTTGTTGAGCTCGTTATCTGACATGCCTCTCGTCTCCATCTCTCATTAAGAACACAAACCTGTAATCACAGGCCAAAGCCTGTCCTACTTTCCCTGCAGTGACATAGTCTGTTGACTGTTTTATTACAGGCATCATTAAGAGTCTCTCTAATCTTCTCCTCCCTTCTCTCTCTTTAAGCCTGGCCTCTCTAGGACACAGCGGGTGAGCGGAAGAAAGGAGGGGGGCGCATCTCTCCCTGAAAAGCTACCTAGGTTGGAGCGCGTGTTGGAGCGCTCGATGATGGCGTGCTTGCTGGGGTTGTTGAGGACTGAGCGTTTGGCGAGAGAGATGTCCGCCGTCACCCTGGTGATGGATATCCTGGGAGGAGGGGAAGAGAAGGAGGGACAAGGCCAGGTCAGCAGCAGACAACAGGACAGGGACAACACCACATCAACGGAAAGAGAGCTCTCGTCGCGAGAAAGGTTCGGCAGAGGGGAACTTTCATCCGAACGAAGAACGAATGGAACACCTTCAAAAAATCTTGCTAGACAACCTTGTAGTCTGTGTACTGTAAGTTTATGGTGTGTGAGGGGTGGCCAGAAAGTGGCCGGGCCAGGGACTGGAGGATCCCTCTCAGCGCCAGGGTCCACTATGGCCTATTAAGGACATGGAGCAGGCCTATTTAAAGCAGCAGCACACATCCCCAGGCCAAATAAACTTGTTACACACTCCCCTCTCCAGGGACGGCTAAATACCAGCCTATAGAACTCAGGGAGACAGAGAGCGAGAGATAGAGGGAACAGGCTAGAAAGAGCTAGAAAGAGAGAGGGAGAGGAGGGAAATGGGGAAGAGGGCGGGATAAAGAAAAATCAGGTTCACATTACCTCCCCTCGAATCGGTGTTTTAAAAAGTCAAACAGCGCCTTCTGCATCATGTCCGTCACCTGTGAACAGATGGGAGAAACACTGTAATGTCCACTGTTGAGCCGGATGTGAACCGCGTCAGTGACACTAACTAATTAGTAACGGCTGAGTTCATTGCTACAGGAAGTTTCCACCAGTTTACACAGGCAGAGATTTGAAGTGCTACCTCGTATCCCTTCAGCGACGGTCCCACCAGGACCACTGGCCTCATGGAAGGCACAACGTCATATGGAGGAATGTGTTCCGTCTGCCGAGAAATGAGACAGGCTGTCAGCTTCACGCGTCTGGGGAGCTTACGTCCACACTCACCAGCACAGACCACATGGGGAGGGAAGGGCTGGGCATGACAAACACACTTCATGTTAACATACAGCTCTTTAAGCCGGGAGAGCCACTGTCCTGTAGGTTTAAGCCCTCATCAAATAGCAGGTTGATGATAAGAATCAGGTTTTTGAGCCCAGTGGTTGGAGGACGATACCTACAGGAAGGACGCTCTCCCGGATTGAGGACGGAGAGTCTGAACTTGGTGAAAGATGAAAGGAGGTGCTTCAACGTGGAGCCAAATTGCAATCGCCAAACATCTCAAACACATCCTGTGAGGTCAACCTCCTTAACGAAACTTGGATATTCACACTGTGCTATGTGTTCAGCTCATTTCATCCTTCACCTGTTCTCTTTTTTAGAGGGAGGGGAATGTGAGTAAGAGGAGAGGTTGTCAGACAAGACATTACATCTGAAACACATGTAGTTAGTAGGCAGCGGGCAAACCGGTTAAAAGACAGACAGCCTCACACAGCCAAAGACAGAGTGGGGGCTCAGTGTATCCATCAGCCTCAAAGAGACTGATGTGCGTGCGTGCACGTGTGTGACAGAGGGACAGACAACTTCTAAGGCTCCAGCTCTACCGCACCTCCTCCCCAGTGACAAGGCATATATTTGTGGGATCCTTTTCCTCGCGAGCTGCCCGCCAGCTCGCGGTGGCGTGTGATCTTAGTTCTGCAGGAGACAGGCCTGTCAGCTGAGCGGTGGGGGGAGCAGCTAGCTGGGAAGGGAGTCTGGTTCCTCCTCTCATCGCTGACAACTGACTAGCTTTCAACTAGCTAGCATAACATGTGTCTGGGGCTCTGCAGCATTTTAGGTCTATATTTTTTCTGTTTCTCACTCGGTCTCTCTCTAGTCATCACTCTGTGTTCTGCTGTTATCTTTTTTTTCAGTTTCATTTAGTCTACAATCATGTGCCTTTTTTTCTTTCTTTCTCTCTGTCTCCCTCTCTCTTTCATGTTGTTTAAATGTGTAACATCTGCTGCCGTCAGTGACCCCCTGGGGACCAGGGGTGACATCAGAGCAGAAGAACGCAGCAGGCCTGTTCTGACCGCCGATCAACATGCACGCACATCCCGGGACAGCCCGATGACGGACATGTCACATCCTTACCCAATCACGTACGGAGACGTTACGTCACATGTGGAGACTTTCTTGGACTACTGTAACTTCAATGCACCCTTTTTATATGTCAGGGCATGTTTTTATACAACGTCCTGTTTAAAATAACAGAATCGTTTTCTTGTAAAAACATTCATGCAAGCTGATTCCAGTAACGGTGATTATTGTCCTGTCATAAATGTCTGTGTTTATATTGTTTGAACAGACGTAATTGTTTTACTAAAGACAAAACAATGGTTTGGGACTGACTGCATTTGCGAAACGTGGCAAGGGTTCCTTATGGAATATTTTGATTTAAGAACAAGTTTATGTAAGTTATTCGCAAGGCACTGCACCAGAACAGACCATTGACAAAGAATATGCTTATTAGAACAAAAGCAACACCAGAAACTTGACTGGATACACTGAGGTCTCACTGAACCTCAATCAAACATGCACACACACACACACACACACACACACACACACACACAGACACTATCACAGAGGGGTGGGGGTTACTGCAGAGAAAAGGATCAGATAAGCATATCCTAGCAGCCCCCAGCTCCAGACCCAGTTCCAGACCCAGCACCAGACCCAGCACCAGACCCAGCACCAGGCCCAGTTCCAGACCCAGTTCCAGACCCAGTTCCAGACCCAGCACCAGGTCCAGCTCCAGGTCCAGCACCAGGCCCAGTTCCAGGCCCAGGCTGGTGGCTGGCTGGGGACGTGCCGCATTCCAACTTACCGACTTCTGCTTCTGCTTAGCTACAAATGTGAAATGGAAGAGAGAGAGAGAGGTTAAGGACAGGAAGGCATGCTAATGACTTGACGCGGAGGGACACGGACGGTGGCACACGGAGGACAAACAGTACGGACGCTGAGTGATGCTGAGCAGCCACAGGCATTCCGTGGGAGCCGAGCGGGCAGTCAGAGGGAGGGAGAGATGGAGAGAGAAACTGAAAAATAGAGAGAGAAAGAAAAAGAGAAAGAAAAAGAGAGAGAGGACCGATACAGGCGCCACGTTTACCTTCTTAAAGAAAGGCATTCGTTTCTCTTTTGCTAGGGGAGACATGACTGTGTTTGGACTGGCTTTAGGAGAGCGCAGGTTGACTGGAAGCTCATTGTCCTCTGGGTCTAAGCCTGTGGCGTCTATGTCAATGGCTACGCACACAGACAGACAGGTCCAGAGTCATACCAAGGTACAGGAAACACACAAGGCAACAAGACCTGGGTCAAGGAGGATCTGTCATTTCTTAGGCTGTGAGTGGTTTAATACCTGGTTGGGAACTAATTTACCTGTGAGGTTATTCAAAACACACCTCAACTTTTTTTTTTAAGTACAAGTGTTTGCTCTATGTTATTGGCCCAGATCTTGATGCTTTACACTCAGGTATTTAGACAGAGAGAATACAAACACCAACAGTTGACAACACAGAGGGTAAACCCACAAGAGACCAGAGACACTGCAATAAAGGCCACACAATGATACACACACTGTCAGTGTCTGAGATCTTAGCTATGATTTAGTAGCATTGAGATGAGCTCAAATAAAAACACTCAGTAGAACATTCACTTTGCAGTTTGTTTGAACCATTTGAATTCTATTCTGTTTATGTATCTCTAGTCTGAGGTAAGACTGTTGTGTTAACATTTGGACAGAGTTGGTTCTCGTTATGATGTTATGAGTCTTGGCAAAGGGTCTCATTGCTTACCAGAGGAAGGAGGGGTGGATTTTCGAGAGTTTGGAACCACTTCACCTAAACTGGAGGACGAGTTTGCTCCCAATTTACTGTGTGTGTGAGAGAGTGAGAGAGAGAGAGAGAGAGAGAGAGAGGGCGACAACAACAGTTTTAGTGTAAACGTGTGAGATCACTATTTATTCCTGGAAAGCTGTTCATGCTGCTGGGGTTCATTTGGCTTCAAAGTCAGCTAGTCTAGGGAGGAAGAGAGATGGTGTGGTAGTTTCCATGGTGACAGTGATGAGGTGGGGAGGGGCGCAGGGAGCAGGGGAGTTGTACCTGGAGTGGAACTTGCCCTGCTTGGCCCTGTGTTCGTGTTGGATGCGAGTGTTCTCTATCTTCACAGGACTGGGGATGAAGCCGATCTCACAGCCTTCCTTCACCAGGCGACCTATCCACCAGTCATTATTGAATTTCTATGGAGAGAAAGTACCTTTAGAAATACGCCTCTTCTTCATCATCATAATCATACATATCATAAATATCATCATAGTCATCCATATCACCATCACCATCCTCGTCATCATTTCCCAAGTCTCCTTCTTGATCGCGATTCAGTCGACGTTGGTGCGTGTGTGTATGTGACCCCTCACCTCTTTGACATGGAGGAAGTCTTTAGCCTCAAAGGAAATGGCCATGCCGGGCACTGGGACATCGTCGTCATGGCCGGCGCTGTAGTGGACGTTTGTGCGGACGGCAAACGCAACCGGTTTAGTCTGTTATGGGAAAGAACCACACAGAGACCAGTCACTCACGGTATAGGAGGCTGTTGGTAAGCTCCCCTGTCCGGGTTGAGTCGGTAGGGAGAGACTGAGATGATTAGCGGAGTGGAGGCCTCTCTGGGTGTAGGTATGTGGGAGGTTTTTATGGTGTTATGGGATGAGGTTGTGAAAGAGAGTCAAGCTATTTTCTCCCCATTGTTGGAAATATCCCTAGTAAAGTTGCTAGTGACAGGCTGAGTCACCCCTCTATGATGTATGTATGAAAGACTGAGGTCCTTCCCTCTCCCCCTGTCACCCTGCCATCACACGCTAGCACACAGCCAGACACAGAAGCAGATATGGTACCCAACCTGTATCGCCGCTGGAGTCAAAACATACCCATTACCCATCAAGCCAGTGAGAGACAAAATGCCACTAAGCAGCAAGATACGACTTCATCGCTTCAGCCTTTTTATTTCCTCATAAATAACAACAGGCAACCGCATTCACGTAAATGGTGTGTAAATCCAGCCTTGAAACTTTAAAGCCATTGGATCAATAACGGCCTCCACCTATCTCATCATCTGTGACCTTCTCATCCGGGATAGCCTTGCCCGTCCCTCCAGATAACACATAAAGCTAATGAACTGCTTCAGTTCCCCGCAGGGGGGTCCTGACACCGTAGCCGCTCCACGTTGTGAATTGATCGGGCAGCCGCGATGCTATCCCTCCGTTCCAGACAGGAGCTAAGCCTCACAGCAGTAGTAAGGCATTACATTTCGGCAAAAAGGGGATTTAACAAAGACTTAGACAGAAAATAGGTCACTGAGAAGAGGAAAGAGTGGGCACGCAACACACATAGACGCACACACACACACACACACACACACACAAACACTCTAAATCTCAACCTGACAGTAGACAACAAAATCCATCATTTAAGGTAAATTCTTCTTAGAATGACATCAAATGCTATTGGGCACAGCATTGTAATCCGCTGTGAGTCTGAGTATGGCAGTGGCAGTGACAGTGGCAGGTGACATGGACGTGACCCCTGGTCCAGATTACATGACCTCCTGCCAGCGAGAGCGTGACGAGCCTGCCCGCCTGCCTGTCTGTCTGTCTGGAGCCGTCTGACTGAACAGACACAGCAAATGCACAGTGTGCTGTGGTGCACCGTAATCCTCCTGAAGGACTCCGGTTTCCATGGTCACCTGCTGATGAGATGGACCCGGGGTGGGGTGGGCCAGGGTTGTGGGAGACCTGGATTAGCTTGATACAGTATAATAGAATAGACTACAGTAGAGTAGATCAGAACCCAGCAGAGTCAAGTCGAGCCGAGTCTTTAAGATCAGAGTAGATTATAGAAGCTTGGATGGGCTGGGGGGGAGGGGAGGGGGGGGGGGGAGGGGAGGGGGGGGGGGGAGGGGGGGGGGGGGGCTGTCCCCCCCTCACGTGTGTCTGCTGCCCTTCACTCTCAGGTCATGTTCTGTATGAATATGGAACAGGTGCACACCCAGCATGATTGACTATGAAGACACTTGGCTTCAAACATCACCGTAGGACTCTCTAAAGTACTTATAGGGGCCCGCGCAGCACATAATGGGACATGCTCATATGTATGCACGGGTGTCCATGTCCATGTCATGAGAGCCCATCTCTGGGCTACAGTGTGGGGACTGTACAGGCTGCACGTGATGACACATGGAGGACGCCGTGTCCTTGATGATCGCATACTCAGAGCTACATGGGTACATTACAGCAAGGCTTCTGTCAGGAGGTGTGTGTGTGTGTGTGTGTGTGGGGGGGGGGGGGGGATCTCTCTCATGGCCTGTTGCCTCTCCCCCACCTCTCAGCTTCTCCACAGTCACCCAGCAGGGATACATTTTAGGGATGTGTGGCACTTCTCAGTGGCTGGTTTGATGGCTTTTTACAAGCAACACATACACACACACACCAACACACACAGAGAATCTGCCACCTCCGATCCCGGGTGACAGCCAATGTAATGGCTCCACACAACTGGTAACTGGTTCCCTCTCCTGTCTCAGTCTACAGACCCCTGCTCTCTCCCTGCTCACCGGGTATCTCAGCCTTTTCATTAGGCATGCTGTATTGACCGCTGGGAAAGAGAGAGCAAGAGGGAGAAAGAAAGGGGGAGGGGAGATGAAGGGAAAGAGGGACTGTGAGAATGATGGAGGAGGGGAGAGAGTGAAGAGGAGGGAGAGTAGGTAAGAGGGGGATATGAAGAATGATGGGAGAATGTGAGAGAGGGGATTGAAAAGAAAAATAGAAAGAGAGAGACAGACATAAGAAATGGAGTGAAATAGAGACTGTGGGATAGAGGTAGAGATACAAGGCTTGAATGGAAGGCGGCAATTATGTGGTCAATGGCCAATCACCAGAGACCCTCCTCCATTAGACCCCTCCGCACCCATTGAATATTTCCTGAGCTAATATCCCCCGGTCTACGCTCCGCCAACACTCACGCCTGTGGCTGCTGAGCGTTTGGCCTCAGAGTTGCTGATTGGCCATGTCGCACGCATCACAAGCGTTTCCATTAGGAGATCCACGGCGATAGATCATTTCTCCAACGTTTCACCTTGGGTGCTCTTCATTGTTTTGATAGGAATCGTCCCGTCTTAGCCCAGCAGCAGGCTTGTTCTGGAGGGGAGCCTGCTGCTACTGCAGACTGGTTCAATCGAGCTTTAATGCGACACAGTAAGGTCTCCGTGACCTTCATCAATCCAGCATGGGCTTTTTTGAGTTTATAAATGAGCATAGCCCATATGGCTATTTATTTATTACAGCGCTGCTTTGCATAATAAAACTGGTTATCAGGACAGCCCCCTAAGGGCCAGATACTGAAGAGTTTGTTTGGATATTTAAAATTAAAATCCTACACCATTAGGATGACTGGTGGCTGTAAATGTGCAGAGACACCAAGAGGGGTTGGTTCGTTGGTATGCTCATGTGTTTGTCTGATGAATACAATTCCAGGGATTTTCATAGAAGTTGCAGTCTGACGTCAACAGTCTGTCTGAGGGGCCCCGAAAGATTCCACCAGCAGCTGCAGGTCCCACTGGACCAATCAGAGCCGAGTCCTGCCCTGTCTCTAGAGTCTCAGGCCCCCGGGGTCTGCTGGGACGCTCTGTGCCCTGTGATGCACTCGGGTCGCTCACGGTCAGGGCCGGACAGGATGTGTCCTGTCTCAGCGTGACAGGGCTGGGTGTTGGGCTGTAGAGAGCGTCGCTGATCTGGGACAGCTGCTTCACACAGCTCTCAGCAATTAGAAAAGGGCAACGTCTTGACTATTTGACTACATTTCAAATGTTGTTTTAAGACGCTTGGTAAAGTTGATCCATAAACTCCAGACACAGCTGAGGAGTCATCGGAGGAGACTGCTGAGAGAGGACCACATCTCCCTAATGGAGATCCCAACACTTAGTGAGGTCGCGCTCAGAGGAGCGGAGTCCACAGAGCTTTTGCCACGATGTACTCAGGGTATAAACTGTGGCTGTGCTGAAGACAAGTTGTTGTGAATTACAGCTCATAAACCATTACAGTCATCAGGGCTGCCCTTCCACTGACCCTCCCTGGTCTGAGACCAGATCACTGAGTAGCTGCTTTTACAGCTCCTGCCGTATATATATATATATCAGCGTCCGCTATTGGGGGTAATCCACGGCAGGTTATTTGCTGCCAGCTTATCTTTTTAATTAGCGAACAGGAGGGCCTCGTTCTGGGACGTAAAACCCTCCAGCTGCTCCGACGCCCGTTTACCGGCGGAGAGCAGGAGGAGGGAGAGGAGATGATGCCAGAAGGAGGCAGCCTAGGAAACGGCTAGAGGTTTGAGGCTGAGGGGGCCCGATGGAACAGGGGAGCTCCACCCTCTCCCCTTCCCTGAGATGTGCTTCTCTGGAGCCTTGCCCTCCTCGGCTGTTGACCTGAGAGGGCGGAGGCCACCTGTGCCCCCGTGGCCGAGCCACGGAGCTTCACAGCCCGGTGCTGGACGCGATCATGTGTGAGGCTACCTCGCACGGTTATGCCCGGAGGGAGGAGAG
Organism: Hypomesus nipponensis; assembly: GCF_054491055.1. NCBI lineage: Eukaryota > Metazoa > Chordata > Actinopteri > Osmeriformes > Osmeridae > Hypomesus > Hypomesus nipponensis. The sequence continues at coordinate 7,070,744 of NC_140368.1, read as the reverse complement.
GAGACAAGGTGAGAGAGAGGAAGAGAGAAGGTGAGAGAGAGGAGGAGAGAAGGTGAGGGAGAGGAGGAGAGAAGTTGAGAGAGAGGAGGAGAGAGAGAGGGGTACCTTGGCCTTCTCGAGCTGGGCTTGGGCCTGGCGCTCGGCCTCTCTTCGCACCGCCTCCTTATCCTCCTCCAGGGACACATCTGAGTCTGATGGACGGCTGGTGTAGGAGTCCGCCGAACCCTGCAGGAGAACACACACACACCTTAATGTCACACCGTCGCACAAACTCAACAACACATTCAGGACTGGCGTCCAATCACAGTTTTTGCGCAATCATTGTGCAAACACACTAGATCAGGTACTTTGTCTAAGAGTAGAATGGCCATAAACCCAGCCATGGCCACATTCAGCCCTATAGGTGGAATGACCCAGAGGTCAAGTTGAGGAGAATGGTTCCTCAGTGATTATATTGACACCATAACCCAGAGGGTACAAGCAGACATGAACATCACTAAATAAAGCAGTGGTAAACATGGAACCCCCCTCCTCCCAAGCCTCCGTCCACCTCCCAAGCAGCAGGACACGGTCTGTCTCAGACAGCCTCAGAGTGTCATCTCCCTCCAGGCCAGGGCGTCTTCTCATCCATCCCTCCCATGGGCTCAGCTGTTCCCCAGCAGAGCTCTCTGGAGCTGGGATGAGCTACTATTGGAAAGCTGGAGGCTCCAATATGGGCTTGTGTGTGAGTGACGGGGTTGTGGGTGTGTGCATGCGTGTGTGTGTGTGTGTGTACGCGTGTGTGTTTTTATACGTCTTCGAGCCTGGAGGCACGTAAAGAAGCAGACGCATGCACCACCTGACATGTTGTCACTCCACAGTGAACAAGCGCGCTTTGTCACCTGCACACAGTCAAGCCATCACAAGGCCTCTCATTCAGCCCACTGCACCACTCTACTCTGTTCTGTCTGGGTTCAAAATCACTTCTCAGCACGCTCTGCCCGCGTGACTACAACTACCCAACAGTCCTCAGAACACACACACACACAAAATACCCATGCTCTCTCTTAAACGCACACACACACACACACACATAGCATTCCCAAGAGCACCTGACTATTCTGAACCTGTCACCTGCTGGTTGTGTCGGTGTGTGTGTGTTTGTGTGTGGAACTGGAAACCCTCCCCTCCATTCCTTCTAGTCCCCAATCTGGCCCATGTGTCTGCCACATCATACATGAAGCAGCGCTCTCTTTCCTCTCCTCTCTCTGCGTGCCTCTACAGCACAGCTGCCTATAAATACACCTCTCTGTTGCTGCTCATCTGAAGCGTCGCTCATTAACTATCCATGGGCTCTCTCACTACCTGCCCCTGAACCAGGCTCAGTGAATAACTAAACTAAGGATCTTCAATCCTCTCCTACCTCATACATGATACAGTGCAAAAACCTTGAAACGAGTCTCAGAGTATATCCAACACCCTTTCATCTCTCCAACCAGTCTCTCCCCACATCCATCAACCAGTCTCTCCCCACATCCACTGGAAGGCTCTTCTATATCCTAGCACGCTCTCTCTTTGAAGACTATGCGTGCGCATTCACTTCTATATTCGCCATAGACATTAGAGGAGTATGCATTAAACATTCAGATGCTATCTGCTATTTATATTCAAATCCATGGTGTCAGGACTGCCAATGAGACTCCCAGAGTGGTTCTGGAGGAGGTGATATGGAGCCCTACCCGGATCTGACAGTGTGTGCGTGTGTTCATGTGTGTGTGTGTGTGCCTGTGCGAGCGCCCCGCACTAAACAGCAGTGACAGACGCGCCCCTCCCTCTCATCATCACCATTGCAGCATGACAACACCACCTTGAACCCAGGAGATAGATGGATAGATGGAAGGATCGATGGATTCATGAGCAGCACACCCAAGGAAACACACAAACACTGAAGCTCACACGCATTCCTGTGCACAAACGCACACAAACGCACAAACACGCACACACACGCACGCACGCACACACACACACACACAGAGAGGTGAGCCTATATTAGTAACAAGAGCGGTGGGCTTACGCAGGCGTCTGGGCTCTTGACGCGACCTCCCTTGGCTCTTTTCAGCAGTCGGATCCAGCTGGCCTTCATCAGCCAACCTGCTCACTCAGTGTCCAGGGCCACTGCTCTGCCTGCTGCTACAAGTGCTCCCTCCACCCGCGTCTCCACGGCTACAGCCTGCAGGCACGCGCCTTCAGAACGACGGCTTCCCCGGGACGCTACGCATGCAACTGTGACGGCCCGTGGCGACGACGACCACGAGGAAGGATGCCCTCGCAAACTTTCACAAAGCGCTACCTCGGTTGCTCATGCTACACTTAGGGGATGGATGGAGCTAGCGGTGGCTCGGAGTCCACCTTCACTGAGAGAGCTGCAGGACGCTTGCTGCTACCGCTGCAGGAGCCTGGGCTGTGTGCTGAAGGTGGGTCCACAGACAGCTGTGTGACTGCAGCAAGCAGAGAGAGCTCCAGCTACCGGTCCTGTTGCCGCTTGAGAGTGCCTCGTCCACATGAGACCTCCGCCGCTCGCCGCATAATCTCCCCCACGTCCCCACCGCTCCCGTCTTCCACGCTCAGGGAACCTCTGGCCAGCGCTCAGCCTGGGTCCTGGTGCGTGCTGGGCGGCCACGACGCAGCTCCGGAGCGCCCTGCTCATGCCCCGCTCCCGGCTCCAGAGGCAGCCACTCCCCCAGCCCCGGTCCTGCTGTAGCGCTTGTGCTCTGCTGTCGCCTGCCCGGGCTGCTCTGCCATGCTCCTCCGGACCCCTCCTCACTTCTCGTCTCTTGTCTCCTCTCTTCTCTCTCTCCCTGGGTCCTGGAGACTCACAGCAGCTGCTGCTGCTGCTAAGGATGCTAACGCGCGGCTGACGCCACAGTCAGGTGCTGCTGCGATTCCCACCTCCCAGCCCTCAGCACGTATATGTCTGTGTCTCCCTCACCGCCTCGAAGGCTTTTCTGCGCTCCGCGTCTGTAGCTCTGCCTCTTTCTCCCTCCCTCGCTCTCCCTCCTTTCTCTCTCTCTCTCTCTCTGCCTCCCGTCCGTATCCTTCTGGCCAGCCTCTCTACCCCTCCTCCTCCTCCTCCTCCTCCTCTATGGTTTTCTTGGTTCCCCCTCACAGTGTCTCCATCTGCTCTGGAGCCTGGGCTGTGATCGATGCGCAGGCAGACCGCTGCACTCCCTCGTCCCCTGTGCGTGTTCCGTTCTGTCAACTGTGTGCGTTTCTCAGTCCTCGGAGCTCCCAGTTGCGTGCACTCACACGTACACACTCCCACAAACACAAAAGAAGCTTCATAAACATTGGGTCTTTATGGGCTGACATGTACCCCCCCCCCCCACCACACACACACAATGTACACTAGTTATGATCAGAGTCCAAAGTTTATTTGCCTGCCTGCCTGTCTGTCTCTGGGGAGGGGAGGAGCATGCTCAGTCGCACTCACATGCATCTAAAATCACACCAGCACACACTGGCATGTCAGACTGAGACCACAAAGAGGAGGACGAGGGGAGATGGATGGAGGGGGGGGTAAGAGGAATGAGAGAGAGAGAGAGAGAGAGAGAGAGAGAGAGAGAGAGAGAGAGAGAGAGAGAGAGAGAGAGAGAGAGAGAGAGAGAGGAGAGAGAGGGACAGAGAGAGAGAGAGAGAGAGAGAGAGAAAGAGAGAGAGAGATAGAGAGAGAGAGAGGGACAGAGAGAGAGAGAGAGAGAGAGAGAGAGAGAGAGAGAGAGAGAGAGAGAGAGAGAGAGAGAGGGAGAGAGAGAGAGAGAGGGACAGAGAGATGAAGAGAGATAACAAAAGGGAGATCGTGAAAGAGAGAAATTGCAAAAGGAAGTCTGAACATTGTAGGGCGGAAGAGAGAGAGGGAGAGAGAAGGAAGGAGAGAGAGATAAAGAGAGAGTGACATATAAATAGCCCCTGTCTTCAGAGCATCTCCTCGCCACTCTGATCTTAGCTTGAGTGATTCACCAGACTCCAGCATTCCAAACCCCAGCACATCAGATCACTGGTGATTCATTACATGTGAACACTGCAAAGTCACACTGGACTGATTAGAGTAATTGTAACTTTAATTAAAAACTCCCACCCCTGCAATCATTGTGGTGAGAGGTAAGAAGGAGAAGACAGAACAATGGTATGGGAAGCTGATTCAGAAATGCACGTTTTTAGTCCCCACTGCCCGTCCCGTGGTAGAGGTCATCAAAGGTCGGCGAGTGGGAGGAAGAAAGGTCCTCTGACATGCAGAGGTTATTTCTTTGTGTTTCGGTGGCAAGTTCCTCTGGTAGCTCTGACTGGACATCAGAGGATGTCACGCTCATTACATTAGATCTGCTTATCATAACCAATCAATGCCACGGCTACATGCCCCCTGCCCCTCCCCCTCCCCAGAGCCCTCCCCCTCCCCAGGGCCCTCCCAGCCCGCAGTTCTGACACGCTGATATAAATGCCTCCGACATGAAAAGCAAGACTGGAGGAGAGCAATATGATTTCAGTTCATTAATACCCATGAAACCAATTTGGTTCATGAGCAAATGCAGGATGCGACCATTACATAAACCAAATACAGATTTGGAGAAGAATAGATGAGTTTGACTACACAGGAGCGTGTAAACAATGCCTACGCAGGGGCAGGTGACCGAGGGAGCAGCTAAAAGGCCCTCCACTCCAGTCAGAACAGGAGCGACGGCAGCAGTGTTCAGAAGCCATCCTCCCAGCAGCTTATGTCAGGTGTGTATAGAAAGAGCATGGGCTGTTATTGGAGCACTGGGATTGACACCTACAGTGGCAGACATTGTGAGAGAGGGGAATGGGGTCACATGACACCAGAGGGCCACAGATGTTCTCCAAGTGGAGTGATGTGCCCAGAGAGAGGTGACAGAGAAAGGGAGGGAGAGAGAGAGAGAGAGAGAGAGAGAGAGAGAGAGAGAGAGAGAGAGAGAGAGAGAGAGGGAGGGAGGCTGACATGGACTCACACTGACAGACTGAGTCTGGCTGCAGGACAGGACTGACCTCTGGACCCAGACCTGCATTGATATCAATAGAATACAACCCAAAATATAGCCTACACACAGACTGGAACCAGCTAGCTCTGACCTGAGGAGACAGAAAGAGACAGTTTGGGTGTGAACGTGTGTGTGTGTGTGTGTATGTGAGTGAGAAAGTGAGAGAGAGGCGGGGTAAGGGAGTAGAGAGTGTACTATAATATAATCTATTATGAACACAATGTGTCACGTAAGCACTGCATGTCTATGTGTGTGTGTGGAAGGGGGGGTGCTAGTGCTTCTGTGGTCTCTGTAACGGTCTTATCGATCCCTCTGGACAGGGTTCTGGCTGCGAGGTCACATGTGGTCACCACCCGCGGAGGTCACACCAAAAACAATACATTACAACACTACAAACCACTACAGCTAAATGGCAAAGAATGCCTGGCTGGGCAGTGGTGTGTGTGTGCCTGTGTCCTGCGTGCAGGTGGGCTCTTTCAGTAGAGGCCACATCAGGGAATCTGCCGTTGTATTACATCCAAACGGCGTTGTTACGCATCTACAACACTCGTTCTGTACTTCCACTATGGGTTCAACAGTCAATATGAAAAGCCGTGTGGGTACAAAACGAGAGCAGCCTGCTTTAAGATGCAGGAGTACTCTCCAGTACGTTATGTAGACCATGGTGCATTAGTGTCTGTTCTTTCTTTTCCTTCACCTCTCCCTCTTTCCCTCTCCCCATCTCCTTCCGCGCTACCTTGCACTGGCCCACACACAACTCTCCAGTGCTCCCTCTCTCTGGCTCTCTCCCCCTGTCTTCCCGTCATATCCCATTTTCTCCCACAAACCTAATCTTTCCCACCCCCCCCACCCCCACCCCTTCTCTATTTCATTTTCTACACTTACACTTACACTTCACGAATAGGCTACTAGAATAAGGAAATCAAACATTATAGGGATTCTTTCAGGGCGGTTATCGCTGCACACGTTCATCTTCTCCACAGAGCCGGGGAGAAGTGAACACCGAGGCAGAATGAGCAGCTGTGAAGTGCGTATCACAGCAACTTACAAGCGTCTGAACTGAACCCTCATTTCAGGTCCACACGTCGGGCCTCGCAGACTGACCTCTCTCTAATCCCGGACCCTATCTTCCTGATATTTCACGCCAGACGGTATTTAGACGGCCCGGTTCGGGATGTTCTAATTTTTCTTTTTTTTTTATTTAACCTTTATTTAACCAGGCAAAATCATTTAAGAACAACATTCTTATTTCCAAAGATGGCCTGGCAAAACCTAATCTCCTGTGGCAGGCGGTGGAGTCGTCACTGGGGGGGAACATAGTGACACAGCTGTTCGGGTGACTCATTCAGGACTGAAAACCAAACCCACGTTGGCTGTCTGTCCATCAGCCCCACAGAACGTCAAGGACACGTTCAGAGACGCGTCGCGAGCAGCACAGTGTCTTGCAGGGCGCATCGGCACAAGACAAGCTGACAACCAAAGCTGTACGTAACGAAACACAATGACTCTGTTGTCTGCGGGCAGTGGAGAGAGAGAGACGACGGAAGAACAAAAAGAACAAGTAGGAGTGACAGCTTGTGTGTGTGTGTGTGTTTGTGACAGAGAGAAAGAGAGAGGGAGAGACACATAGAGAGAGGAGAGAGAGGGAGAGAGAGAGACACAGAGAGAGGAAGGACACAGGGAGAGAGCTACAGGGGGAGGGCGAGAGAGAGACCAACTGAGTGATTTAGTGAGCAGAGATGGATGGAGAGAGATGATGGGGAAGGTGGGGAGTGCGGTGGGTGGAGTAATGGTTTCTCTGGCGCGCGGCGAGAGAGGCATTGGCTGCACGGACGTCAAGGTGACACCCGGCAGGCGTGGGAAAAGTGTTTGGCCAGCATTCTGTGTGCCAAACGTCCTCTCCTGTGCATTAGATAAGTGCATCATCCCATCCAGGTGATGTACCCGCTCATCTGTCAATCACATGACAGGATCCCCGGGAACGGATTGGCTAAGTGAGACGGTCACTTGGGAAACCAAAAAACAAGACCAAGCAGTTCCTACATTACTCAGTTAGCCAGAGAGAGTTGAAAAGAGGAGGGGGGTAAGAGAGGCGGGAGATTGGGTAATTAAAGGAGTGTGGATACATCCATGGGTGACCCTGTGCGATGTGTGTGAGGGAGGGAGAGAGAGAAAAAGAGAGAGGTGTAGAAAGAGCCAGGCAAGACTGTGGATGATTCATGAGCTGCTTTACTGCTACTGAGACAAGAACTGGGACTAGAAGAAGGGTTGGTACTGGGACTAGGGCATACACACACGCACACACTCTCTCTTCCACTCCATGTAGGAATGAGTAGCATAGAGTTCCGTGCCGGCTCAAAGGGCATCTAACAACGTTGAAACACGGGTCGATAAGTATGTGTACGCAAACCCACAGCAGGATTGTTCTCCAGTGTACATACGCCTCAAGGATTAGAGGAGGCCCGGGCCACTCACAACCCTCACATACACTATAACTGAGAGTGGCGGTGTGAAAGACAGTGTGTGTGTGTGTGTGTGTGTGTGTGTGTGAGTGTGTGTGTGTGTGACTGGGGGGAGGACTGCTGGTCAGGTACTCCCCTGTCTCCAGCTCACACGGCCAAATGAGTCAACAAGACGGACAACAGCATCTGTCACACACACATACAGTACACACTGTCGCTCACACGCACACACACATACGCACGTACACACAAGCACTGTCACACGCACGCACTGTCCCTAACCCTAACCCACACACACACACTAATGGTCTGAGGGATGATTGTGTAAGTGATTTGACCAGAGCAGACATATTAAGTTGTGGAAGTGTGTCGAGCCAGTCATCCTGTTATCAGCGAGCAGAGGATACCAACAACCCTCTCTCTGTCTGTCTGTCTCTCTCTCTCTCTCAATGTCTCTCTCTCTCTCTCTCTCTCAATGTCTCTCTATCTATCTATCTATCTCTCTCTCTCTCTCTCTCTCTCTCTCTCTCTCTCTCTCTCTCTCTCTCTCTCTCTCTCTCTCTCTCTCTCTCTCTCTCTCTCTCTCACACACACACACACACACATGCCAGAAAACCCCACTGTAAACACCCAAGATAATGAAACAGAGAAAAAAAAAGCAGAGAAATGGAAGGCTGATGGAAAGTAATCCTTTGTTGGTGGAATGCTGCCAGCATCTACAGTCCAATGGTACATGCTGAAAGTTCTATCGTCAGGGACGTTACAGACTCACATAATGCATCACCATGTAGCACGCGGCTAAATTGTCCTACTTACTATTCACACCAAACGATCCAAAACAGCAGAGTGGAGCTACGCGGAAACAGAGGAGCCATGGTGGAAGTGGGCAGGGCAATCCTTCCCCCAACCCCATCGCCCTCAACCCGGTTCTTTCCAGGTGTTTATTTTCCTTCCTTCAAACAAGTCGTTAACTCCTGTCGCTGCTCACCACTTAAGGGTAGTAAAGCCCACGCACGGACAGTCCCAAATTCAGACAAGATGCTGAGTGTCTGCTCACAACAGCCCCCCTCTCAAACACACCACACTCCCCCCCTCCTCGTCCAAAGCTACAAACAAGTTCTATTGTAGTGAATTTACAAAACCAGCTAAGTAAACTTCCAGGAACGGAGGACAAGGAAGGAAAGTAGGAAGTCTAGGATTACGCCCTTCAGATCCTAGATTTTACCAAAAAAAACACACACGCACATGCACACATAAGAAAAACAACTTTCTACCGCATTCCAGCACTCGTCCTCTTTGTTTCAGAAAAGCGAGGGTGAGAAGGCAGAGAAGAAGACTCAAGCTGTCTCTGTACACCACCACCATAGTTCAAAAGTGTTTACATACTGTTTGTTTAAGTGTTTGAGTGTGTTAGTGTGACTCGTGTTTCTACTGAGGTCGTATATCAGGACACTCACCACATCAGACTCCTCGCTGCCGGACAGATGCATGTCTTCCCCTGCCCAGCTCCACTGTCTGATGGGGAGAACTCCTCACCATCTGTCCATCTCTTCCCTAGCAGAGCAAACACCTATGCCTCCTCTCTCCTCCTCCTACTTCTCTCCTCTCGTTTCGATCTCTTTTTTTCGCCCGCTCCCTGAAAGCGAGGTCTCCTCCTCCCAGAGGCAGCCCGCGCGGAGGGAGCTGGAGTCCGGGGGTTGAAGGTGGAGCTGCGGCCCTTGTATGGGCCACGTCTGTCCCACACGAGAGGCAGAGGCAGACGAGCCTCTTGCTTTCCCACGCTGGGAGAAAACTCTTTCAGAACGTAGCGCCCGTCCTCCAGTCCCGAAAACAAGCTACCCTCTGCCCCCTCCCCCCCCTGCTCTCCTCCCACACACATACACACAAACACAGGCACACACACACACACACACGCACACAGCCAGTTAGGAAGTAAGGACGCCGGCCAACGGGGCAGGCCTAAAAATTCCAGAATGCACCAAAAGCAGCTGTAGCAGCGTTTAATGTGTGTGAGTGTGAGTGTGTGATCCCAGTTTACATGTGTTCCTCGGTGCCTTGAAGAGGTTAGACTCGGAGGAACGGAAGAGTGAGAACTGAACTCACCCAACGTAGATGGTCTCAACACATGTTCCAGAGTCCCGCACTGCAGGAAGCAATTATGTTCACTATGTCGAAAATATGCGATACCCACCCGCTCAATCAACAAAGGATTAAAACTGATTGTACATAAAAGAACACTGTCGAAGTACTGATTTCTAATCACTCTTCAGGAAAAAACTGTGGCAGAGCAGATGAAGTATTCCAGGTCTTTATTGTAAATACTGAGATCTAAGAAGGGACATTTCAATCTCTCTCGAAAACCCACAGAGACACGCACACCAAAATGGACATGGGTCATAGGGAAAGAGAGGCGAGAAGCCCTGACCATGCTCGGGGCGTTGTGGACGGCTAGCAGTACCCCACAGAGGTGCTGAGTGGAACACAGCTGCTGTTGCAGCAGCGCTCGTCGCAGGCTGCGCTGAGTGACTGGAGCAGTCACTGTAATGGGGGCCCATCCACTTCAAAGGAAGAGGCAGATGATCCGTCTTTATATAATTAGACATCAGAAGCAAGGGGGGGGTGGAAACTAGGGCTAATAGTGCGCCAGCGCCAGTGTGGCAGAAACAGTTACAAATGTTGAGTTCTCCTGCTGACAAGCAAGAACCAGAGGTGTCCCTGAATGTGTCACCCAGGAACGGTGGAGCAGGGACAGCAGGGCGAGGGGGGGGTCATGGATGAGACCATCAGTATTACATCAGAGGTCCATCATCAGTACATCAGGCTATTTCGATTCCTGGGGGGGGGGAGAAACTGGTTGTAATACTCTACAAAGGAACAACTGAGAGTGTCCACTCACCACTCCTGCCCTGATGCCTGAGATAACCTCAGATGAATCGGCAGCATGCAAATTCAGAAAACAAATTCAGTTTTCTCTGTAAATCCTAGATTATATGCTGTTTGGTGTGCTCTAACCCCTTCCAAGGATTATAATCCTGAGCGTGTGCTCGGCACGTGACACTGCACCACAGACTGCTGCCTGTCCCCTCATCCAGGCTCTGACGGTAGGCCCAGCATGACCACACACAGACCACACACGGACCACACACGGACCACACACGGACCACACACGGACCACACACGGACCACACACATCCACTTGATCATCTACTCACCCTTCTTCATTCATGTATAGCTTCCAGAGAACATGTCTTCTACACATTTACTTTATGACACCCCATAATGCAGTGGTTGAGCCCCACGACCAAGCTCAAGGTAACCAGGGTGACCTGTATTTGGGGAAGCGGAGGTTTGGTGGCAAATGAAGCTGGCTGGACCCTTCAATGGCTGACTGATGAGGGCTGAGCCCAGCTATGTTCATTGATCAATCAGTCCATGTGCTCTGCCAGTGTTGGGGGACGATCGCCCTGATTGACTTTGTCTTATCGATTGGTACGCATGCCAGCACTGACGTAAGCAAGCACTACCCCAGACAGTTTCCACCAAACCACACCAACAAATTAAACAAACTAATGTGCAAAAACAATGAATAGAATGGGATGCCATATCATCCATCATAAATCCTCCGCTGTGACGAGAATGTGGACAAGCAACATTGACCTCATTTCATCCCCTCGCCTTGAAGTAGCTGTTCATAGAGCCAGGAGGATAAAAGGAAACCTATTAAAGGCAGCCCCTGATTCATCCTTCCACTTAAGCTATATAATCATGCAGCTTGTACAGCATGTAAAGAGGCCTGTGACTGAGACCCAGGTCTAATGAAGCCCCCCTAGGCCCAGACCCACCCGACTAAGGTTAACTGAGTTACAGCTCAAAGGCACAGAAGCCCCACAACTGAGGGGTAATAAGTACCATCTTCAGACAGAGAGAGAGAGAGAGAGAGAGAGAGAGAGAGAGAGAGAGAGAGAGAAAAAGACAATCTCGTCGCATCAACACCCATCCTTCGTTTTTCTTCGTTCGCGAACAAACAAAGTACGCCAAAAAAGGGGAGGACAGGTATCCAAGAGGTGGAGGAGAGGGAGAAGCCAACAGGGCTTCAAGCTTCAGAGAACCAGAAGAAACACGGCGAGTCGCGCCCCTCCCTGCAGGCCCTGCGGCCTCCAGAGGGAGCACGCAGAACGTCCGGGCCCCGGAGAGAGAGCAGACGCGGAGCCGCGTTCTGCGACGGCGGAGCGAGCAGCTTACCGGACCGCTCAGGGCCGCGTGCCGGTGGCGTCTGGTCCTCGGTGACAGAGGAGGCTTCTCCAGCGTCCCCACCGGAAGGAGGATCATCGCCACGGAGACGAAGGGGTGCTCCCGCAGGCACGACCGATCTGGAGAGCGGCCGGATGGTGACGGGTGAGACGCCACAAAGGGACATTTGAGCTGGCTAGCCTGGTGTGTGTGTGTGTGTGTGTGTCATGGGCGTGGGGGCAGGGGCGGGAGGTGGGCTGTTCAGTGATAACTGAATAGTGAGTCACGTCATGCTGAGTGAACACATCAACACATTGACTGGCCCACATGGGCTCATAGGGGAAAAAAGCTTGAGTCAGACAATTGGGCCTGCCGTCTCTCGCTATGTTCACGAGTCGCGCACGCAACCAAGGACGGAAACCGCAAACAAATGATGCACGCCCACCGACCGAACGCGCGCACACACTTACGTGCACTCACACAAATAAACATATACTGTCCACACATGCAGTACGTACACAAAAACACATTTGTACATTTGCACAAACAACAATGCACGTACACGCTCACACACGTGTAAGCGCAAATGTACAAACATACATACACACACTAAATCCAAAATCACACAAATACATCCCCCTAGTGGTTTTGGGGCATGTTGCCATAGAACTGCCATCTTTAATTCACGGACTGGGATGGAGGTGCTGTTTGTGTCAGCCTGGGAAGTGTCCTCTACTGTCGAAGAAGACATACGCTAAAATGGAGAGGTGCAAAGCAAACACACTGAAACCTTTAATATTAAACCTTTACCACCTCAGAGAATCAGAACAATGGCTAGATGTGTGAGTGACCCTGAAAGCCGTGCTGGAGGACTCTCTCTCTGTTAGGGACGGTAGAGTGACGCCCACCAGGGAGACGGCCCCACGCCGGGCTGATCCTCGTCTCCCTTTGGAATGATTGCTTCTCAGTAAGGAGATTTAAAGCGGCTTGACTCCCACCAAGCCAGGATTTAACAGAGAAAGAAACGATTGTCGCGCCTCTCGGTTCACGAACACAGCCACCAGTTGCAGTTTTCATACATTCAGTTTGAAACTTCACCCCCCCCCCCCCTCACATGATCCCCACGGTAACAAGCCAGCCAGAGAGCAGTGTTGCTTAGGCAGACGTAAGCGCTGAAGATTTTGGTTCGGCTGCAACACTATACCTATCACTTACAATCACTTACAATCACTTAGAATCCTGGTCTAAATTCCAGTCCGCTCAAGGAGAACATTTCAGCAAACAAGAGGCCAGACAGGCCGTGGTTCGGCCTGCAGGGGAGACAAGACCAGCCTCCAGATCCTGTTTCTCAAACAACCTGGCCTAGTGACTGCTTCTCACCTTTCAGTGGGACAGCCGAGGAGAGAGCGTGTTTGAACAGGACAGCACAGCAGCCTCTATCATTGAACGCACGCACGCACACATGTACAACCTATTAAATGAAATATATCTGGACAGGTGGTAGGATCTAGTGCCAAACACACCTGCGCACGCCCACACACACACACCGTGGAACACACGCATCTGCACGCGCTCACGTGTACGACAGCCCACGCTAAACACACAACACACGCAAAAAACAACTTGACAAACCCCCCCCCCCCCCCCCCCCCAAAAAAAAAACAGGTGACACAGATGGATCGATCAACTCCATAACTCATACATCGCATAGGCACGAACACGGGTTACTTTACCTTGGGCTTCTTCTGCATGCTGGTTCTCTCACAGTGCCAGGGTTACCTGTGTCGCCTTTCCGTTCCGGCGCGACCGTAATGAATTATGCAAATCCCTTGGTTTTGTTAGGAGCACGGTGACCCTGGGGTATGAACAGCTGACGCCTGTCAGGGAACAAACCCGACCTATCTGCCTCGGAAAACATTTAACGCTCTGTTGACAAGTTGCTGCTCACAGATGCACCCTCCCGTCCATGCTTGGGTCCCACACGCTCACATGTATTCCATGTCGACGCCACGGGAGACGGGATGTGGTCATACGGGGGGGAGCGCCCGCAACTGTAAATGACACGCCTCGGGCCGACCGAGCTCTAACATGCTGAACACACACACACACAGTTTGTGAGTGGGTTTGTGAGCGCACTCATCAACCCGACAGTCACTAATGCCAACCCCACCCCCACCAAACGGCACACACACACACACACACACACACACACAAGGGGCTCAGCAGATAGGATGGAGAGAGTTTAGGATCAGCAGTGTCATGGTTGGATCCACAGTGTTTTTCTTCAGTTGGCTGAGCGTTAGGCTTTCATTTGAAAGTGTGACATCTGTCGCCTGGGCAGCTCCCCTCTATGACCTTAGGCCAACCGGCCTGTCCTTAGCTCCCTCCAAATACACACAAACACCCATACACAAGTGCACACAAACAACATGTACACTAATTCAACACACATGTATTGCACCCACATGCATACACTCGTCACACAGACACATTCTGCACTCCAAAAACACGATTCGACTGATTTGAATCTGTCTCATTTGTGTAATGACATGTGCATTTACTGATGTGCGCATTAGCTGATAGCACTGTACACCTGGTCACACTGTCCATGGTTTGATGGCGGCTGTGGGGGATTTCAGTTAGTGTCTTATTTCAGTTGTGCTCGTGTCTGCCTTGAGTGTCAGATGGATGGGCTTGGATCATTTTTGGACCAGACCATTAGTTCTAGTTGTACCAGACATGATCAATCAAGCACCTATACTTTTGTACTTATCAGAACTCCAGACTGACTCCACTTCCCAGTGTGTTTGGGCATGCGGCAGAGACACCGGAGCAGAAGGAGGCAGTGAGCGTCATCCAGCCATCTCCTGTGTACACCATATGGGTGGCTTCACGAAAAAGTGGAGCAGAGTTTTCCCTCTGGAGGTAAACACACAAACACCGCCCATGTTTCTGCTCCAAACACACACACTCAACATGCTCGCAGCAGTCATGTACAGAGTGGACAGGCACAGCGGATGGATAGTCACATTTTCGACGGAACGTCGATGTTTATCAACAGTCATCAGCAGATTTTGTGCGGTTCCATGTAACACTCATGTTCATCCGTTACCACATACTGACAGGGCTTCACTCAGAAGAGCTAATTAGTGTGATAATTAAGGGGCTTGTTGGGGTTAGCGAGTGGATTGGAGCAGCTGTATAGCTCCAACACAACCCCCTGCAGGGAGAGATGGCCTGAAGCCACGACACACACAGGGGTCTGGGGAACTGTCCACCAGGGCAGACGCCCCCCTCCCCCGGCACTAATTCTGCCCCGTCGCAACCCCCCCCCCCCCCCATCCTCAACTAGCTGATTTCATCTGGGCAAAACCACTCTCTCTCTCTCTCTCTCTCTCTCTCTCTCTCTCTCTCTCTGTGCCTCTCTCTCTCACTCTCTCTCTCTCTCTCTCTCTCTCTCTCTTGCTCTAATCTCCCCTGATCCATCTGCCCTGGCCCAGAGTCAGAAATGATACACACTCCCGTAAACACACGCCCACATTCACACACACACACACACACACACACTCATCCCACACACACACACACTATAATACACAGGCACATATTCACTCAGATACCAACTGCATGCACTGGACGTCCTCCCACAGCCCCGTCCCCCAGAGTATCAGAGGTGTAAACCCGTACGCTCCACATGTGGGATGACATGAAACAGAGGAGGCAAACACAGCTGGCGGGGACGGCGATCTTGGCTGGACATTTCCAGATTTCATAAAGTGGACATGTAGTAGTTATATAAATCCTTAAATCGATAAGCCTCCTCTTGAGAGAAACATTGGGCACAGAAACAGCAGGAATCAAGCTCTGGCCACTACCGGGTGAGAGGAAATCCAAGGCTAACAGCCCCTTACCTCCCTCCCCTCTCCGAACTCCCCTCATCCCAGAGCTCGCCTCTACGTACCCCACTTACCCAGGAGACATTTTTACTCTTGGGTGGTTTAAGCATGGCAACAGGAGCAGAGATGGCAGCATGGACGGAGGAGGCCCCTCCTCAGTGACTCTCAGCCCTGCAGACGATGCCTGTTCGGTGGCCAGGAGTGAACGGGATGCGGGGTTGAGGCCGAGAGAGTGCCGGGCTCAGCCATGGGTCTTCTCCAGCCCTCCAAAGTCTCCCATTGACATGTTCTGCTTTAGACGGCTCCAACATCTGTCAGGGCAGCCTTGCACATCCAGCTGAGAGCGACGGCAGCTCCACACACACACACACACACACACCACCCACGGGAGCAGTGGATGGAGAAGTGCAGGCAGAAACAAAGCAAAGTAGTCAGGCGCTAACACGCTCCCGTTCTGAGTATCACACTGTTCGCTGTAATCCCAGAGTCAAAAGGAGAGAATCCCAGAGTCAAAAGTTTCATCCACTTCCTCCTCGCCCTTTTCCTCTTCCTCCGCGTAGCCCAGAGTATCCTCCTGGACTGATTATGTATTCACGGTGGATATGAATATGCAAAGCCACAGCAGGTTTGACCCCACCCCCACCCCTGCTGAGAGTCAGAGTAGGCAGCGGCCAATCGCGGAGCAGGTCCTTCCAGCTGGCTGCGGCGGGTGGGCTTATGGAAGCATTAGGACGAGGGCAGGGATGCGGTGGCAGGGAGAGGCGGAGTCTTCCTGTGATAGGCAGTTCAGGTTCCCTCCTCCCTGGGGTCTTAGGGCAGGTGAGAGAGCAGGAGAGCGGGTGTGTGTGGTTGGAGGGGGGGTGGGGGTGCACAGCTCACCTGGTGACTCACTCACCACGGGAATATATTCTATCCCTCAGACTACCGGGGCTTTTGTTTCCCTCTTCTCTTCCACTTTGTCTTTTCCTCAATGTCTCTCTCTCTCACGCTCTCACATAAATATATCTTGTTGCAGTTTGATTCCATCTCACTTCCCCTCCCACTCTACATCCCCCTTTTCCCTCTCTCTCTCTCTCTCTCTCTCTCTCTCTCTCTCTCTCTCTCTCTCTCTCTCTCTCTCTCTCTCTCTCTCTCTCTCTCTCTCTCTCTCTCTCTCTCTCTCTCTCTCTCTCTCTCTCTCTCTCTCTCTCTCTCTCTCTCTCTCTCTCTCTCTCTATCTGTGTCTCTCTCCTGGGATTGTTTTCTCGCTTGGTTGGCACTTGTTGTCATGGCGCCTTCTCACCAAGAGACAGGTAGCCCTCGCAGCCAATAGGAAAGAGGCACAGTAGAAAGCAGAGGGCAGAAAACTGGAAATTAGATTTTGTCTTTGTCTCCTCATTCCCCAAAGCTTCAATCTCTCTTTTCCTTGCCTCACTTAAGGCACTCCACATCTCCTGCTACTTGACCGCAATCTTTGCATAACTGTTTACTTTTGACCCCATTCCCCAACTCTTGCACTGAAGCAATCTCACTCGCCCATCTCAATTCCACCTTCTGTTTCAGAACACTACTTAGTAAATCGCCGTACTCCAATGCACTCAGTCTCCTTTTACCCCCCCCCCCACTCCCTGCTGTCTCCCGCCCTCCCTACGCTGCCTGTTTGTTTACACAAACACATCAATTGAGATTACCTCAAAAGATCTGGGCCAGGAGTTGGAGCCCTCACTGCTGATCTGATTGAGTTCATTTCAAATGGGGATTGCAAACATTTGGCAAGTTTCCCTTCTAAACCAAAAGGCCTTGTGGATCATAGGGGACCTAACACACACACAAACATAAAATAATACTATATGCACCTTAAACTATACCCAGACATCAGAGGATATAAAATTAAAAAACAATCTTCGGATGGGGAGAGTTTAGGTTTAATGGTAAGGGCTTTGATACATCTTCTGCCTCTGTCACACTAATTAATTGAGCTCAAGCATCCATATGTGTTAACGAGCCTCTCCTGTACACTGTGAGGAGAGGCTGTCTACATCTCCACTCTTAATTGGCTCCCGAGAAACATCTGTTCTTGGTTTACGTGCAGGCTGAGTAGCTATTGGTGCCCTAGCTGTCTGGGGGGCCTGGTTACATGGGCAGGGGGCCAACTTGGAGCCCCAAGTCGGCTCTCTGTAATGGTATATTGATGGGCCATTCCTCTCCGTGTTTTACACAGAGAAAAATGGCCCCAGGTTGCTGCTGACTGAGAGGGAGGGGCTTGCAGGGAGAGACGGGAACGGTGGGGGGAGGGAGTGTGCAGGGTGGGGGAGAGAGACAGAGTGATAGATATAGAAGCCGAGAGAGGGAGACAGAAAGAGACAAAGAGATATGGCATCAAATGGAATTAAAGTGCTGAGTGGATTTACTCAACTTCAGCCCTGAAATTGGAATCTGGAGCTGAGTACATTTGCCTGGTTGCTCTGTGTTGACCTGATCTGATACACAGCATTTAGTATGACTATCAAGGCCTCTGAGTAATCCCACATCCCCATTGTTACAAAGATCTTCTCAATCGGCGCAGTACCAAATCTTGGATTTACGAACGCTTTAATTCAAATAAAACGTGTTCTACTTGGCAACGGTGTCTCATCTCTCACTTGAGTGCCATATGTTGCTTATCAGCTGCCTTGCAGGATGAAGTAACGAGAGGGTAGTGTCAGAAACTGCAAAGCTCACACGCATGATGAAGCCCTGCATGTTTGAAAGTGGCTGCTTCGTGCCCACAGAGAGCCTTTCCCTAACCAGTGCTTCTTGTCAGCATCATGGAAGTTACACGAGTTACATGAGAATAGTGCTTCATATGCACCCGATGATATGGGTTGTACAACAGATGCCATATGGATACCATTCAGAAGCTCCACTGCAAATAAAGCACATTCTGTGGAACCTTCTGGAAAAAAAAGAAAAACAGACTGCTGTGTCAAACTATGTAGGAGATACTATATTATGACTGATTTGTGTTTCAATAAGAGAGAAGCAATAAGATGAAGGAAGAATGAAGGACGTTTCATTCTCATAGAAAAACAGTTTGATTACATAACCGAGGATCCTCTTCATTAGGCTACTTGTTATTATAGTTGAAGTCAAGCCAAATGCATTATAGGCTGCTTGGCCGCCATTGTTCCTTCACTGTTTCCAGGCCCGCAAGGTTTTTTAGTGTTCCCTGCAGGCCAGTTCAACTGATCCAAGACCAGTTCTCACAAGCTCCTCAGTCCCCAGGATAGCATCTCCTTGTGTCAGTGACATCAGTGTTTCCAACCTGGTGAGCTACGGCACACACATTAGGCCTCCACAGACGTATATCACAGTTTCCAGTTGCGAGGGTGAGGGGATATATGATGTAAAATACATATAAATAAATAAAATCTGAGACATTCCTGTGTGCCTCTGTGGCCAATTAGCTGCTTTGTTTCCGGACGTTTCCATCCTATCTGGAAAGTGAAGGAACGCACATCCATTGCCAAGGAAACCCGGCTGCAGGCACACGAGGCCACGCTGGCTTGGGGCTCCGGGCTTTTATCCCGACGGATGGAAAAGCGGGGATTCCAGGTCAGACGTTCGCCAGGGGAGATTAGCTCACCGCTGCGTTCATGAGCTCAACGGTTTTAGGGAAAAATAAAGTATTCTATGAAATGCTCTGATGCGTCGCCGTCCTCATGATTGCGTTGCGTGCATGGTTTCATAACATACGGTAAACAACAGAAGTGACTAGTTACAAGCAACTATGCTGCATTCACACCACAAAAGTGACCTTTTCATGTAATGAACAATAACATAAGCATGCATAACACACACACACACACCAACCGTTATTCTAACAGTCACACACACACACACACACACACACACACAAACAGTACACACAACCTTTATTCTAACATAGTCCCACACACACACACAAACAGCACCTTTATAAAAGGTCTCAAAGGGATTCGCAACAATACCTCTACTACGTCTTTAGATACTGACAAACTTTGACTGTCATAAAGGAGTTGTCTGTACAGTGTAGAAACCCTGACAGGGCTATGCTCTCAGTCCTCCCACTGTATCGTGGGTAACAGGAGAAGCTAGCAAAACAAAGCCCCAGTGGAGAGAGGGGGAGCAGAGTAGGTGCCTGCTGTCTCCAATTAGTTGAGTTTCCGTGCGGAGTGTCTGAGACCGGCTACTCGGCCCGTCAAACGGAGTCCCGTCCTGGCACCGTCTCCTCCCTCCGGAATTCCATCGCGAGTGGAATTGCGTTCCGGCCCATTTCAGGCGTAAAACGGCGGTTTGCTGCACCGTATTGAAACCATGTGAGAAGGGCGTCATAAAGAGAGCGGCGTGTCACGGCACGCCATCCAGCTCTCCAGGTCAAAACCACCGTCTCCTGTAAACCAATCAGGGCTGACACGGGGTTCGTAAAACAAACTGAGTGGGAATTGCTGTATGTTTGCCCATACGTACACACAACCAGGCCCATACACACTTTTTCAATCTCATACAATTCATCATTTTGTAACCTGTATTAGCCGTGATTGCCCAAATAATTTGTGCCTTTCATTTGGATGTCCAGTATTCTGTTATGTCGTGTAAATAGAGACACAACGCCAGAGCTCCACAGCCATTGACTCTGTCTATTTATGGTTCTGCTCAGGCCTAGCCACTAAAAGTCTCAGGGTGGAATGACATCACAACCTCACCAATAAATAGAGGCCAACAAAGAGTTGTGTCGGAATTCTATCATGATTCAGACATAGGTGAACCTTCACAACTGCGCCAAAAGTTGTTGCAGAGCATCTCTGTGTGTATGTGTGTGTGTTTGTACGTGCCAGTGTGTCTGATCTAAAGGTGTTACAGGGACATCTAGTGGTTAAAGTAGTCAGGTGTGAACTGTAAGGTGCAGATACTGTAGGCTGTAGGGAATACTGTCTGTAGCAAACAAACTGGTATATTGTTTTGAACTGAACACACAGGCAAGGAGACAGCGTCATCGTCAAAGTGCACAAAGAGGAACATGGATTTTCTGTGACCGTATGCAGTCAAATACAACAAGTCAAACAGAATGTCAAAATGGCTTGATTGAGGTATCCCAGACATCTGTCGGTGTCCTGTCCATAACCCCATCTCTCATTTTCTTTCTAATCTCTCCCCCCTCTCTCCCTGCCCCCTGCAGTACCTCTGTCTCTGCAGACATAAGTAATGGGGTAGGAAGCCTCCAGTGTTCCCCCCGCTGCACAGCATTAGGTTGCGGTGCCCCAGACTAGCATGTCCTCTTAACCTAATGCTATCTGTTAGGCAGTGTTAGGGTCTACACACCAGCCAGATGGAATGAAACTGTCCAGCATGCTAAAACGCAGCTGAGCAGCGACGCCTGTGTCTCCATCGTCCACCCGCCCATTTTCAGCCCCCAGAATGAATGTGGAATGAAAGATTGATCTAGTCTTAGTGTAGGGGGGGGGGGGGGGGGGGGGGGGGGGGGTAGGGAGGGGGGGGGGTAGGGGAGGGGGGGGGGGCAGACTCAGACAAGCTTTGCAGAGATCTGCTTTAGCAGCCGGAGAACTAGGGGCTCAGCCCTGCAGAGTCAGAGAGAATGCACAGGAACCAACCCCCCCCCCCCTCCTACCTACCCCTCAGTAATATCAACACAGAGAAACATTGCGCTAGATAAACACTATGTGCAATCTTGGACAGCCTCACACACTCAGGGACACACTGAGATACTCCTGAAACCACCACACACAAATGAACACTGGCAAAGACATGCACACACATACACACTGTTCCATTCAATATGCACCAAAATGAGTATAATCCCCTTGTCAAATAGCCACAGGTCTCCTTGGAGAAGAGTCACAACAGAATGCTTCACATGAAAGTGAGAACACACATAAGACATGCAGTGAGCCCTGTTTCCCTCCGGTGTGCTTAGAAAGCTGTGCCATGTTCTCCTCTCCCTCTCTCCCTCCCTCCGTCTCTCTCTCCCCCTCCCTCTCTCTCTCTCTCTCTGTCCCTCCATCTCTCTGTGTAGCGAACGGAGAGCAGGAGACAGCGAGGCAGGCGGACTCACGTATGGAAGCTGTGCTCTCCGGCGATGGCCCAGCCCACAGCACGGCATGAAGGGGACCAGGGGGAGGAGGAACGGACGGCCGCCTCACAGACAGACACCCTGTCCGGCAGCAGCCTCCGCTCGGCTGCGCTCCATGGCTGCACAGTCAGCTCCCCGGAGAGGGGGAGAGAAGGAGAGGGAGGAAGGGGGAGAGAGGGAGAGAGGGAGAGAGGAACGAAGGGCAGGAGAGACGGGAAAAGAAGTAGTCGAGAAAGAGAGGACCCCACCCCCCACCCCAGCCCCAGCCGCAGGGGATGAAAGCGGAGGACTTGGCGTATCCCACGGCGCGACCTCCACCCCCTCCTCCTCCCCCTCCTCCACGTGCGTCCTCCTCCTCCTCCTCTATCGGGCTCAAACACCAGGCAACTCTCAGCGGGACGCTCTCCATAGACAGACACACGCCGGTGTCTCCTCCGGCCCCCAGCCCTCCTCCATACCCTGTGGCAAAGCACGGACACCAGGAGCTTGGCAGCGAGGCGCGAGGCTGTCGTAGTCACCCCACCCTAGATCCTCATCTCCTCCCTGGAACGCAGCAAACGGCGGGTTAATTCCTCCTTTTCCCCAACTCTCCCAAATCCTCTGCAGTGCTGCTGTGTGAGCTGTGCCCGCCTGCCTGGTTGACTGGGTGACTTGGCGGCTAGCTGGTTAGTTGACTGACTGGTGGGTTAGCTGGCTGGTTTGTTGGCTGACGCCTGGCTGGTTTGTTGGCTGGTTTGCTGGCTGGATTTGCTGGCAGTCTGGTTCAGGTCCTGGTGGGTGTGGAGGCTAAGAAGGGGCACCCAGCTCTGACAGGTTCAGACTCCACCGGAGAGGCTCAAGTGTCCTTTATTGACCGCTGTCCCTTCACCGAGGGGGGCGTCACCTTCGTTAGACCCGCCTCCTCTCCCTTCCGTCTCCTCCTCAGGTCCACTCACATGAATAGACGTGAGCAGGATTCTTCTTTGTCCTCCTTGTCTCTCTCTCTCTCTCTGTTATCTCTCTCCTCTCTCTCTCGCTGGGACAGAAGTGCTGTGTTATTGACTCTGCTGGCACCGAGCTGTGGGGCGGTGGTCAGGGCAGAGGCTTAGGGAGTGGCTGGCTGCTGGATAAGAGTGTGTGTGCGTGTGTTTGAGTGTTGGTGTAAGTGCATGTCGATGTGTCTGTGCGTGCATCTTTGTGCGTACAGTTGAAGTGCGTGTCTGCATGAGAGTGCGCGTGCCTGTGTCTGGCGCAGAGCAGGACTTACCCGGTGGTGCAGAGAACAGTCACTCACACAGCCTCTTTGTCATGTCGTCTAATATTGGGCTTGAACCTTTCTTTCTTTCCTTCGTCCTCCCTTTCCCTTCTCCCTATCCCTCCCTTCTCTCCTCCTTATCGCTCCCTCTCACTATCTCACCTCTGCGCTCTCCCCACTTCCTATCTCTCACTCCTCCCTCAACTCCTCCCTAGCTTTCTCCTCTCCTCCTTTTCCCTACTTCCCCCGCCTCTCGCACTCAGAGGGCTCTAACAGGATTGAGCCCAGACTCAAATATATCTGCAACAATAAAGCCTTCAATCAACGACCTTTTTACTCTATTGCTCTTTCTTTCCCTCTCTGTCTCTTCCTCTCACTCTCTCTGTCTATCTCTGCCTACCATTCATCCCCAATTGTCTTTGCGTGCATGTTAAGTCACTTTCCATCTGAGTGTTTTGTCATTGAAAGGGACAGACTGGGGAGAGAGAGGACAATAACAAGAGGGAGAGAGGGAGACAGAGGGTTATGGTTGTGCATGCATCTTGGTTGTACAGTCTCCTCTGCATGTGGTAAGGCAGATGCTCTTGTCTGCTTACACAAGAGAACACATGGGCTGAATTTCAATGGGCAGCCACGTCTGCCGGCTACAGGATTAGCTCTCCCTCACTGTGTTCCTCTAAGTCACACGCTCTAACTTCATGTCTTTTTCCGATTCTTTTTTTTGGCTCCCCACTCTTCTGTAACAAAGAATCCTTGCTTATGTTGCAGTCTAGTGTGTATTCACAGCCATGTATTTCTGAGTCACTCTGTAGGGCAAAATGAACGTATTATACACAACTTAGGTTCAGCGCTGGCCGTTGACCTTTGTGTCACTCGTCCTTTGTGTCACCCCCTGACGTGGTACCCCGCTGTTAATACAGACAAATGTATTATTATTTATGCTGTGCAGAGGTGACATTGATGTGAAGGCAACTGCTGTGCTGTGACTGAACAGCAGGTGGGAAGCAGCAGGGAAGTTCACAGTAAGTACCGCTGCCCGGCCACAGGGCAAGGGCAACTCATCACTCCTCCTCCTCCTTTTCTCCACGTCCCTCTGCTTCTCAGGCATGCTGGGATCCATGCTCCTTTTTCTCTTTTCCTTACCTTTCTCTGCTTCACTGCATGTCACCTTCTCTCCTCCTCTCCCTTTCCCTCCCCTCCTCTCCCCTAAACTCCTCTCCCTTTCCCTCCTCTCCTCTCCCCTACATTCCCCTCCTCTCTCTATTCAGCAGGTGCAGCTCAAACAGCCATTTGTCCCCAGGATAAGCTGACACTGACCAAGTGCATACGTACAGTAAATACAACATAGGTAGCTTATGGTGAGCTTCTAACATGTACCGAGATCCATCATCTTATCTTATCTAGTCACCTCCTAAGGGTTAGTGAAGGCTGTACAAGGCCCTGGTCAGACATAAACACGACCGGCTCTTTCATCAGTTGATCCATCTGAGTTCCATGTCCATATTTCAGTTGGGACAGTGTGTCAGTGCTGTGATTGAGGGTCGTCATTACAGCCAGTGACCCAGGCAGAGGAGCCAGGCAGGAGGAGAGGGAGAGGAGAGATACCATCAGTAACTCTATGTCACATCTCTGAACATCCTGTCTCTTTCTCTCTCTTTCTCTCAGAGGTGGTCATCACTCACTTGCTTTTGACTGGCCGTGACATTGACTTATAGGGGAACAAGTGCACGTCCTGGAACCCAGTCTGAGCTATCTGAGTTAGAGCAGATCAAATCAGAGATTGTCCATCAAGGTACATGGTGGGGAGAATGTAATGGGTCTCTTACATTTACCAACTTTAGTTATGACCATATGCATTGTCGAGCACGTGTACTGCGTTTGATTAATAATCATTAACATTTCACTTACACACTTAGGGTTACTTTTTACTATCACTAAAATAAAGCAGTAATGAAATGATCCATCAACAGAGAGATATAAGTCACAGGCCCGGTGAGTCATGGCGATCTAAGGAGGCAGTGTACCCCTGAGCGAGTGGTCAGGGGAACTTGGCAGGTCTTTAAGCACAGCCTGTCCCGCAGACGTTCTCAATTGATCCCAGAGACCAAGGGAGCCTGGGTGGGACAAAGGCTGCACATTCTACTGAGGACGTGGACATGGAATGGCTGCCAACAAGAAGATTATGGAAACAGGAATCCATCCCACATTCAGGTAAACAAGACAAGGTCACCACTAAATAAGATCCCTTCTATGGTTCACCAGCGCTTGCCAATATGTGAGTGAGGCAGAGGCTTTATTTAAATGTGAATTGATTAAAATCCATATGATACAGTGACAACCGAATCCTCTTTAATCTGTGACATTCATCATTTCAACATGAGTAAACCTTGCCAATAGATGCCTGTTAGCATGAATACACTCATGAACCCCTGCCTTTGCTGTTGCATTGACGCCTGCAGATGGCGGTCTTGCTATGCTGCACGCATATCTCCATATCTGGAGAAAGAAACAGGGTTTTAGACACCCCCACACTGTGCATCCCTCTGGTAGTACAGGTACAGGTATGTCAGGCTGAATAAATACTAACACTACAGACTAGAGAGGTGTCTGAAAATCTCATTGATTCAGTCTCCTAGAGCTGATGGTGGAGACACCGGTGTAGCCAAATTCCATAGGAAACGATGTGCTCTGGACTCAGTCCTAACTATTCCCCTCCAAGGTCTGCAGTGTGTTGAATGGCAGCCACCCCACTCCTTCATACCTCCGAGTCCCTTGTGTGGGACCGGGAGACAGGGCGGTTGCCAGATCTGATAAGTGGCAGAGCCAATACGCATCTTATGTAATACTCAAACCCCCTCCAGCCCTTCCCTCACCCTGCACCCATTTCCCCTACCCCAACCTCCCCCCATTAAGATGAGAAAACATAATCTGGTGGATACAAAGAAAAAGATTCTGTAATTAAGGGAGTGAGAAGGAGTTTCCTGCTTCCCCCATCACACTCCCTCAAACATGGCCAGCCCCCCCCCCCCCCCCCCATGTCTACAAGATGTCCAAGCATGGAAGCTGTAGCAGAGTTATAATACACGCTACAACAGTACAGAGTGAAACGCTCCTGGACTGATATAAAGAGATTTACACAGCCTAAGCCACAATCACAAAAATACAGGGGGTGAGAAAAGAGAGAGGGTGGGGGAGAGTAGGAGAGAGAGAGAGAGAGAGAGAGAGAGAGAGAGAGAGAGAGAGAGAGAGAGAGAGAGAGAGATAGAGGGAGAGAGAGAGATTAGGAATAGGGAAAAAAAGAAAGGAAGAGGTGGGCGAGAGAGTGAGAGTGGGAAGTCGAGTTAGACCTTTCACATAAACACAGCAGAGAGTGGGAAGCGGCAGGAGGTAAAGTATGACATAATTCCATGAGTATTATGTAAACCAGAGTTTGACAAACAGAAAATGCGATTATACCAGACAACACATCAGACTGGCCTGCCATGGATTCCACTGAATAAACCTGAGATACATAAGCTTGTGTTGGTTTACAATCCAATGCTGTATTGCACATTACTATATGTGGCCCCAGTATCTAATTCTGTTTTTCAAATCTATTAATAAATGCCTACAGAGCCTCTGGAGACCTGCACTGAAGTCTCTTAAATCCCACAAAGTCTTGGCAGCGTTGAGGTTGGTTCCATTAAGGCCCCAGCTGAGGGCCCGAGAGCCCTAGACAAATTAGCCAGCAGTGCCCTTCATGCTTTCATCCTGGCAATTACACATACACAGAAACACAAGGTATCAGCTAACATCCCCTCAGCAACATCCATCTGGGTTTGGCGGGCCGTGACGTCCGGCCCGCAGAGAGGCGCACTGGCCTTTCCCTCCTCCGTGACGAACTGGCGGAGGCCGTGCGGGAGCAGAGAGGGACCCCTGGACTCCCACAGGCTGACTCGTCAAGTGGACGTGGACCACCACTGAATGTGCTCCACCTACCACAGACATCACTCGGAGCCCCGCTGGGAATGAGGGGTTAGAGGTCCAAACTTTCTTTTCGCTTTCGCTCTCTCTCTCTCTCTCTCTCTCTCTCTCTCTCGCTCTCTCTCTCTCTCTCTCTCTCTCTCTCTCTCTCTCTCTCTCCCCCCCCCCCTTCTCTTTCTTTATTCGCACTCAATCTCTCTCTCTCTGTCCACATATATATATATATATATATATATACACAGTACGTTTTGTTTCCTGTTTCAAACCCCTCCCCATCAATCCTTCACCTCACCCCTCTGTCTTTCTCCTTATTTCTACCTCAAGTCATGTTCGACTTTTCTCCAAGTAGCAGCTTAACAGTAGAGTGTATGTTTACGATGGTGCCTGTGGGCTGTGATGGATCGATGGAGCGGTAAACTCTGCCATCCTCTCGTGCACTCAGCACGCCCACGTCAACGCTGTCTCTCTGTCATGCCAACGTGCCACCAAAGAAGATCAACATTTTGTAGGGAAAAAAAACTGAACTGCAGTTTTAAACAACATCTCTTAGTTTGAAAAGATGTGCCATGTTCACTGAGATGGAAAGGAAGTGCGCCGATGACAGAGCAGAAGATCATTACGGTGGAGAAGGAAATCTTTTATAAGCGTTCCAGGGATGATGTAAGTTTAAAGGTTAAGGCACCCCAGTCTCATACTTGTGTGAAAAGTGAAAATAATCACAGCCCACATGATTGAGAGTGAAGAGAAGGGAAAATAAGCCATTCTAAACCACTATTATGATTAAACTAATTCAAAAACGGCGTATTTACATTCATTGTCCAAACACATGAGTTACTGGAATGGATGCTATCCCTTCCCTCCCGTGAACATCTGCAAGAGGATATATCTGTTGATTGCCATAATGGAGCCCTATCAACCCGAACACTTTGGCAACTTCTTCCTTACTCTATTTCTCTCGTCTTCTGTCTCTTTTTCCCCTCAATCTTTCTGTCTCCCTGTGTAGTTTTGTTTCTCAGTTGCTCTCCAAGTAATTGAGTTTGGCTGCGATGAATCAGTCGGTGGGGGATGACGACAGCTAGTCAGGGGGAGTTTGGGGGACGCTGCTTAATGAGACTGTTGGCATACCCTGGAGGACGGTGGGAATGGACATGCGGTCCTGGAGTGGGGGGTGAAGGGATGGGGGCGAGTCACTGAAGACCTCTATTACCAGCATCCCCCTCCTCCTACGCATCCAGCCACTTCTCATCTATCTGCCGAGAATATAAATACTCGATAATAATAGCCTGTTTGAACTTCCTCGCGTCTCACACAGTGCACATTTTCTGAATCCCTGAGACAAAACAGACGAACGGTTCACCGGGTACCATTATCGTTCCGATCCACTGTCGTTCACACCAGCTCTGCTGCCGCAAGCCCACCGTGCCAGAGAGGGGGGCCGTATCCGTGCTGCCTCCTCTTCCTCCAAAAAAGGCAAAAACATTTTTCGGGCAGCGGCGCCCATCCTTAACCCGTCCTATCCTATTCCCGGCAGGTTCATCTCAACAAAGACCAGACACCTTGGGTGCTTCACACATTGTGTACCTCAGAGGTTCTGCTTTATAACAGGCCACAGTGTCACCTCACTCAAGCACAGGCTGCATAGTTGCAGAGCAGTGCATCCTGCTAGCCTGGATGGTTAACATGCTGTACCCATGACGTGTTTACAGAGTGGAGGGCTTTCATCGCAACATCTCAACAGTACATCTCCTCTTTGATATATGATAATGACATAACATTTTTGCTCTCACAGGAGATTACCCTTACAGATGATTGGGCTGTGAGTGAAAAACGAAATTCTGCAGACAGTCAGAGAAAGAAGATATATCTCTGAAGCTTTGCAGAGTGTGGTTAATTTCCAACCAGATAAACATGTTATTTGTCCATCTCTCAATGTTGGACAGACAAGTGGACAGTCTCAAGAAGACTGACTCAACTTAATGGCTATCCAAGACTGACTCAACATAATGGCCATCCATGACTCCACAAGTGTCACAAGTTCAGTTGGTTTGGGAACCGTGTGCTCATGATTCAGTTCAAGCCTACCTGTCGCACTAGGCTGTTGGTCGTGGTGTCTGAGGAGGTGCTGCCATCGGAGCCTTTGAATCTGCCTTTCCTCCGGGCTCCTTTTCCATGAGACTAGCGAGGGAGAGAATAAAGACTAAATGAAAAGATGGAATTACAACTGGTAGTTATTAGAATGTTATCATTTGTGTATCATTTGGCATCATCACAACCCCTGGTACTGATTCATAAGAAACTCAGGGTCCAGTTCAGTTGTTAAACAAAGAGACCGGCAGGTACCGTTGGAATACATGAAAAGGGTAATGTATAGAAATATGAACATGAACAGGAAAATCCATCATAGTGGACTTTATGGGTACTAACGTTTTTTTGTTCCCCATGAGAAATAAGGCATGCATACCAATTTTCAGACCTTTTGGTTTTATGTGGTGGAGGGAAAACCATGTAGATTTAGGGTGTGGCCAATAGTGCCACCTATGGAAGGCTGTGGGCCATTTGGGGTGTGGAAGTTACACTCAGCCTGTAGTATCAATGTGCAAACTTTTACCAAGGAGATCTGGAGTTATTGAGCAGTTAAGGTACATAAGAATTATAATGATGGCACAATCAAATACAATAGGTTTCCTCCTGACAGATGAATCCTAATAACTGAGTTAATAGTAGGCTAGTTGGTAATGTGGCATGTTTAACCCAGGACACATGTGTTGCTACTGGCAACGAAAAACGAGGAAAAAAACGACAAATCTGGCTTTTTATTCCAATCCATCCTCTCGGGGCATGTAAATCATGCTCATAAAATGACAGCTTTGCTGTCAGTTACTTAGTAACCAGTTCTGTTATGGTAACATTTATATTATTTACCTACTAAATAGTCGACTTATTTTCAGGCAGTCGTTAAATAACAATAGCTTAGGAAAAGAAAAACCATAAACCAATCGGTCAAAAATATATATAATTCATACTGAAGTTGAGAAATGAAAAAGTATTATTCCCAAGATAAGTTAAGTTGTTAAATTAATCAACTGTCTGGTGCACCTGTTGACGTGATTTTCAATGGATTTGATATAGGCCATGCCACATTAGTCCCCTGGAGGCTATGCATCCAGTTTACTTTGTATCCTACTGGAACACTTGGCGCTGACCGAATATGTACTGTAATTGACAGCAACATGTGTGCTTGCATAAACTACGCTGTGGAAGATGATTGATCGCTTACAACCAGGTTTTCTGTTGTGAAAAAATGTTAAAAGCATAGGCTACTCACTTGTAGCACCGGGTTTTCGAGGGAGTCCATGTGCCGGTCCAAAGGTGTCTTTGAGGTGTTGTTTAGGACCATTTGACATCCGACTGTCTTGGAAATATATCACAACTACATTCAAGCGTACAGTATCTGCCTCTGTCATTTAACATGCTATTAACCATTCTGGTACATCCTTGTGACTAAATGAATTTAGTGGTGGAAACGAAACAGTTGGTCGAGTCTCCGCGCTCTCTGACGTATAAAGTCTTGAAGTTTGAGTCAGCCTGCAACCGGGAAGACTAAAGAAGGAGGAGCAGTTGCGGGGGGGGGAAATGGTCTCTTGAATCTCTTGTAACGTTCTAAACTAAAATTTCGCACCCCACCGCGCTGTAGACTGGAGCAGTTATCTTGTGTTTCTGTCCTCACTCCCACACTATGCTTCCGAGAGCCCTCTCTGTTCCACGTGTACTGTCAACTGCGTTGAAGCTGACCCAGGTAGGTAACCTCGCGCTCAGTCTGCAAAACACTCAGGTAAAAAGCGTTGGCAAGAAAATCGCACTTTTATGGCTAACAAGAGATGAGTTACACGAGGTTACTTTGGTAGTTATTGATGGGCTAACAATAATGACAGCCAGACAGAAAGGGTTAGGGTTAGTTAGGCTTGTTTTTGTTTTGTTATAAACATGTAGCATCTTGCAATCTCATAAAACCTATCACCACAATAGACCTATAACGCGCTCTGTTTTGTTGGTCTCGTATGTTTCCCAAACAAGCACCTTAGACTAACATACACAACACACACAAACACTCACCCCACACACACTGACTGACAGGACATGGATGGTAAATCTGAAGGTTTTTGTCATGGTTTTTAATTTATTCATTTTTTACATCACTCACAGTGGGTGACTGTTTTATTAGTCAATTGCAAGCATTTATTACCTAAGATGGCTTTTTCTGTATGCTGTTTATGTTTTTGTCTAGACAGTGGAAATGTTCCTTCAAACCCCCAGTGCTTTCTCAAACTGTCTCAACTATATGCACACACGTACATTTGATTTCTTAAGATTTATCAGTGTGCCAAGGAGTACATGTATTCATAAACTGCTTTATTGGTATCATCCTCATGAATGTATGCTTCTACAATGTCCGATTTACCAACATTTCATGATGCACCTCATTGTCGTGACTTTTAGCCTGGGTTATCATGGCCCACGTGAAGATGTCAGAGGACAGTGCCCCTTGGAAATGGTCCCTTGCAACATACAGTATGAATGTTTTGATACTGCAAGTGGGATGATTCCCACAGTTTTTGAACGATTTATTGCCCTCTAGTGGTTGTCTTTGCTTGTTAGACTGGACTTTCAACATGACCAGAGTTCATAATGGTTGATACTTAGAGAAGTTTTGTACATATATCCCTCATATATTATTTTCCTATTGTGTATTTTAATATTGGATATACTATTGTTGGGCCCAAAATGTCCATCTAACTATACAGGCAGGTGCGTGTGTGTGTGCGTGTGCGTGTGTGGCTCAATTGTAAAACAGTAGCAAATACTTTAAGGTCAAAATGTTCAATTGTACATTCATTAACTGTATTCTTTGGCACTGTGTTAAAAAAAAAATGAGGAATAGAGTGGATCTGTTTGACACCAGAATTGCATTTTGAAATCAAAAAGGAAAGGAAAGGAATGGACTGCGTAGCTAGCGTTTCCCATTGTGTGTCGGTTTTAGCCTTTCCCGTCTGATCCCCATTCTGCTCTGTACTCATGACTTTTAACCTTTTCCTCTTCTTTGGAAGTTCAGTGGGAGGGAATGATGATGGCTGCAGATACAGGGTGAGTTCACGGCACATAGCCAAGATTAAAAGCCTTTCCTTCCTGCCCAATAACACCTTTCAACACACAAGCCTGATGAAGAGGGTCTTTAAAACAAAATATCCGCAATTTTAGCATGCATGCACTGAAACACAAAAATCATAAAACCCAAACTTTTCCTGGGTATTCCAAAGGGGTTTACAATCCAACAATTAGCAAAAATAATGCCACAAGCGTCCTTCTATTGTTAGAAATTGACTTAGTGGGAAGTAATAAATGCTGTCAGCTGGTTTCTCCTTGCTTTGATACATGCTGATGGGGAAAGTGGTACTTTTGAAGAGACCAGGTAATGTTCCGGAAATAATTCAATAAATCGGCATCTGTTTTCTTATTATATACCTGGATTATTCACTAATTTATCATTCATTCAGGCATTGGTTCCTTTAAGTGAAACTGCAAAGCACATTTGTTTACGTGGCGTTGTTTGTGTGGTCTTTGAACTTGTGAAAAGACTTGTTTTTTCTTGGTGCTGCCCCCCCCCCCCCAAAAAAAGGGAAAGAGACAGAGTCAGAATAGAGAGCACTGTGTGGGCGCTCAGTAGGATCCAGCGTGTGGAGGGGGACGAGCAGGAGGATGAGTCAGCCAGCACATTGGATGAGGGGAACAGGGCACCCAGGTGGGTGGACCTGCCTCCATGTTGGCTCAGAAAGAAGAAATAAAACAGAGGCTTAGTGGCTGGTTTAAAAAAGGAAACGGATTGCAGTTCATTTGATTGTCGGTGGCAACATACATCTTCCATCAATAGGATATAATGCACTAAGAATGTACCTTTTTTAAACGTGTAAAATCGTACAACACTAGGTACAACAAAGGTGTGGAAAAAATACTTGTCAGGTGTCATATATGATATCTCTTGATACACATACAAAAATAAATCATCCTCACATGGAAAAAAACTAAAGATCTAAGCTTACACAACACATTCTGAATGACACAGAAGTAAGACTGTCATCACTTTCGATATGTTTTTGACTGAAGATGTTTACTTTAAGTATGACCTAATAACATAATGCAAATAAAGGATGTCAACATTGTAAAAAAGCTTGACCCTAAGTACCATCAATTTAAAATTGTGTGTGCATGTGAGAAAAGAAAGAGCAAAAGATTGAGTCCTTAGAACTTGAGTTGATGTTCAAACAGAGCCAGGAGCAGCAGACAAGCCCATCCCAGGAGGAGACCAAGGTTTTGCAGGAAGAACATGACACAAGGCCTGCTGGTCTTCACACGGTTCATCTCCGGAAGCTGGGAGAGACAACGACAGAGTGAGAGAGTGAGAAAGCAAGAGAGTGATAAAGATGTGGCATGAGACATGTAGAAATAGAGGGGGAGAGACATGAATTGGAGATAAGATGTCAATAGGTTTTCCCTGGCCATCAGTCTCACCATCTCAACGAGGGACAGATAGAGGAAGATCCCAGCAGTGACAGTGAAGATCCACTGCTGGACCTCGGTCTCCGTGGAGACGAACAACCCGATGTAGAGGCCAACAAAGGCTGTCAGTGCGCTGAAGAGGTTCATCAACACGGCTTTCCGCACAGAGAGACCTGAGCTAAGTAGCACCGCAAAGTCACCTTGGATCAGAAATGGGTCCATTTGGTTAGTTCAGGATAAGTGTATGTACTGTTTTGATCTAACAAGTTTAAAGACATGTTGTAGAAGTCGTTTTTTCACATGTATTTTGTAACTCAGAGAATAAGATAACAGAAAAGGCCCCAGTGGGATGTGTTGGTCTGTAATTTTGTACCCATTTCATGTGGTATTTCATGGCACAGTATGGCCACGGTGGTCGCCATGCCCGTCTCGGCAGACGAAGAGAAGGCTGCACCCACCACCAGACCGTCAGCAAAGTTATGGAGGCTGTCTCCAACGATTACCATCAGAGCCAGCAGAGGAACCCCCTGTCCTGCAAACACAAAGACCGACTGTCTGGCGCCTCTTGTCTTGTCTCAGAAGTCCCTCCCATTGACTGTGATAATCACTCCCCGAGCTACTAATTACACTCCACAGTACTGAGCAGGAAAGAAGTCAGTGAATGGCTGGGAGAGTGGGTGCTGCGTGTGTGTGAACGAGTTTTACTTTGTATAGGTGTGCTTGTGCCTGGCTCATCAGAAGTTATCTCTGTACACTCCAAGTCTTCCACAGTTTCCTGCAGAAGTGATAGACACAGAAATCACCTGTGTTTCATCTCTATATTCACTTTCATATTGTGAAAATGTATCCAGGGTCTCCTTTCCATTTGTACATAGTGTGTTCTATAAAGTGTGCACTTCATCACTGTACAGAAATGCACTAAAATGGGTCGATTTTAAAGTATCCTCCCAGTGTTCATTCTATTATCCTCAGAAGGCCTGAATGACTCAGCACTGGCATCAAGCTTTCCTACCCACACCATGCCATGATCCTCTTTCACTGCCACCTACAGTGTTGTTCTCTCTCCTGGTTGTGAAACAAATGGAACATGTCTACAGAGTTTAGAGAATTGAAGTAACTTAAAACTGACTAAGGATGATGCTTTTTTACGCTCATCCCCTATGTATTCCCACCCAGCTGATATTGTTTCTGCACTGCTCTATCACACCACTCAAGTTTGCTCTGATGCACACTTCCCAAAATGGAGGATGGAAATCAAGATCAAGTACTGGATCTGTTGGCCCGGGTAAAGGTGGCAAGCTGACAGATGAGCAATCTAGTCTAATTTCAAACCCTGTGATCAGGAACACAGCTCTTCTAAAGCAGCTGCCTGTTTTCCTCAAAGCCATCAGCATAGCTGTTTCCCCTTTAAAGACAGCTCCTGTCTAAACAAGATCATCTCCTGGATGTTTCCGTTTGCTCTGAGGCCCCTTTCTGTGCCCACTATAGAATTAATATACTGTGGCTTCTGTCCTCAGTCAATGTTTGTTTATTGAAGCAGTGCCTGCATACTTGTTGGATTGGAGCAGGGCTGCTTGTACCGGTGCTGGGAAGAGACAAACTGGACCAACAGAGACTCACCAGCTGCATGGTGGAGATGGACTTGCCCCTCTGTGACTGTCCGTTGCAGTTGAGCTCCAGGGGGAGGTCGTGGGAATGGCCCATACCCTGGTGGCCCTTCAGGGACAGAAGAGGTACGTTAAACCCAGTTCACACAGGACAGCAGCCACAAGGCACTAGATTTGGAACATCCATGTCGCCATGAGTCTTTCATGTAGAATCTTACAAATGTCAACTTTTAATGTTGACATTTGCAGTCACTAAACAATAGAACTAAACTCTGAAGTGCCTTCACAGCTGTGGTCTGTTAATCTGGCTTTAGTTTCCAGGCTTGATGGATGGTTGCATGCACAGTCAGCTGGTTCCACCCCAGGTTCACAAGGAAGCTAGGGCTAATTACACTTGTGACAAATCGTGACTCACTTTCTGTTGACAAATAGTGACTAGTTTTCTGATGAGTCACATTAGCATGGGAAGTGGTTCCTAATCAGGCAACAATAAAGTACAGCCTGTCTGTTGTTTTTAAGCATACTCTGTCTTATTTATTTGTTCTTTGATTTGTTAGAATACACACGAGGACAATCTTACATGGCTGTGAGAAGGTAACACTAGGGAGAAGACTCTTTCAATGAGGAAAAATCCATAAATGCCAGCAATGATCCCCAGAATTTTCCACAGGTATTCCTTGCCCTCTGTAAAGTGATGATCGTCATGGTGACTGTCGTCATGGAGGCCAAGGATCTCCAAAGGAGACAGGAAGAGAAAAATGTGAGACATTTACTGATCAGCTTGAAACATATTGTACAGAACATCCATACTTTAAGGGAAAAAAGGTGAAATGTAATGGAAGGTCAAAGAATCCCCCGAAACAACCTTTCAGTTACTGAAAGCTAGCTATCAAAGGCAAGAACCTTTGTTTTATTCAATTGTTCCACATTGAACCATGAAGAGTTCTGAAAAGCTATTTCAGTGTGTTCTCCCACAGGGGTGGCCAGAGAATCCTCAACAGTTCTCAGGAACCAGATTTGAGAGAGTTTGTAACGATGTACCTACATTTACATTCAGTCATTTAGCAGACGCTCTTACCCAGAGCGACTTACAGTAAGTACAGAGACATTCTCCCTGAGGCAAGTAGGGTGAAGTGTCTTGCCCAAAAATACAACGTCAATTTGCACAGCTGGGAATCGAACCAACAACCTTCTGATTATCAGCCTGACTCCCTAACCGCTCAGCTATCTGACCCCACGGATGGTACATATATCCTTGATGGCAGCATGCCCTCTACCTGTGGTATGAGGTGCAGCAGCGCATCTCCTGAGAGAGTGCCCACTGCCAGGCCCACGAAAAGCTGCAGGATGAGGGCGTAGGTCTCCTGGCAGGAGTTGAAGAAGATCAGGCAGATGCCCAGCATGGAGCCCACCGTGATGAGCAAGACCGCAGCAGTGCTGTAGCCATACTCTACACAAAGACAGAAAGAGAAAGAGAGAGGGGGGGAGAGGAAAGAGATGGAGACAATGTCTGTCCCAGACCTCTGTCAGGACTAGTAACTAAAGTGACTAAGTTGTTCTAATAGTGGCCTATGTTGAGTCCTCTCCACGTGGAGGGTAGAGCCTTACTCTCAATGGCGCTGGGTGGTGATCCTCGTGCCTTCAGCTCTGTGGGATCACAAGCATTGCCTAGCAATTGCTGGATTATGGCAGGACACAGTTGTCTGAAGTGATCTCTGGATATGGGTAAACGAGGATTCAGAGCAAAGATATCCACCAGTTCATTGGCTGAGAAGCACACCTGGTGATTATGAGAACACCAAAAAACATATAAATCAATCCAGACACATTTTTAAGCCAGCAATTTGTTCATCATATGTTTTTTTCAGTTTCTTATATACAGTATATCTAAACTTTCAGTCCCTGTGGTCTCATACATGTTCATCCTCCAAATACTTATAATAATAATTTTGATCTTCAACATGGACTGAACAGGCAAAACAGGATAGGTGAAAGCTGAGTTAAATCCAATGTTATTAGACAATGTAAATAAGGCTTCAGTCTCACATGGGCCCAGTCTGTGCTGATGCCCAGAGGTTCATGGACACAACCATCCAATTGATGCCTTGAAACTCTCTGGCCGGGGCCTGTGAAGCTCCGCCTGGCCCTGCTGTGAGAGTGAGAGGCTCCTCCTCCTCCAACACCCAACTGATGCAGCAGCTCTTCCAGATCTGAGGAGAGTGACATCATCACTGTGGGACGCTGACAACATCAAGCAGTGACTGTCTTAGATTCCTGTGGAGGCGATGTACTGTATTATTGACCAACACAGATGGACTTAGATTACATCTTAGTCCTATACAATTACAAAATGTTCAATTCAAGTTTTAAAATATCCTACAAATTTCTGACTGCCTACCAAAAATTACTATGAAAAGACGTTTCATGAACAAACCTATGATCTGCAGGTTGCTGGTGCGGTTGAGGGACTGGAAGATGTACTCGGTGAAGAAGGCAGGGGAAGGGAGGTTCCTCTTGCTGAAGCAGTGCCCCTGCAGGGTGTGACTGATGATGGCTGCAGCAAGGCGGGGAACAGCTGACAGGTCGGCACCCCGGCTGTCCGTCACCCCGACCTCATCCATCAGATTGGTGGCATCTACACACTGTGGGTTCACAAGGTTCACAGCCAACAACCACCTTCAGCTTTCCCCAGCTATACACTCCTTGATGACATATAGTCATTGTTACATATTTTTACATGCTGTTGATGAAACACTTCCAATATTGCCTGTGGTTTCAACTTGAATATTTGTGTCTCAAATATGTCATCTTACTAAATAGGAGAAACTAGAGATGTTGCTACATGTTTACGAGGGCCGGTTTGTACCTGTGAGTGGGAGGATGTGGTTGTCTCCAGGGCATGACCTTGATAGTGCTGGTTAATGAGCTGAAGAACCCTCTCTGTCTCATTGGTGGAGAGAAAGTGTCTGTCTTCAGTTGGGTGTAGGTTGCTGAGGGCCCGGAGGTAGTCCTCGTAAGAGAGTGATGAAGAAGAGGACGAAGAGGAGGAAGCGGTGTTGGGACTACAGAGGTCCTGCAAGTTGACGATGTAGTAGAGCAATGCTGTGGAAACTCTAAGGTAGTCCTCCTCAGCAAGGTACACCTTCTCATCATCCACCAGGACAGAAAGGACCGTATCAGGCGAGAGGCACTGTAACCATAGCGATAGTAGACAACTGAGTGGGAAGAACTGGGAAATGTGTCCTAAAATGCTTAGCAAATTAATACTTTACTGGAAACAAAATGAGTAAGTAACTCAGATACACCCCCCCCCACTGTCCAAATACATCTGAAATCATTAGCATCTAGATGGTTACATAATAATATATGTCCATTGATGAGTAAATAGTGATTCTGAAGTGTACAGTAAGTTTA
This sequence comes from Hypomesus nipponensis, assembly GCF_054491055.1. Lineage (NCBI taxonomy): Eukaryota > Metazoa > Chordata > Actinopteri > Osmeriformes > Osmeridae > Hypomesus > Hypomesus nipponensis. The sequence goes on along the minus strand of NC_140368.1, from coordinate 7,032,268 downwards.
GTCAGCCATATGTTACAGTAAACAGTATGTGACTGTTAACTGGTTTCCTTTCGTTCCATTTTTGTCTCATAATGGGTTTCTTGTTCCTGAATGTATGGCATTCAAGACCCCTTGTCAAATGAAGGCTTTTGTGTTGAGCTGATCACAGCCATGGCTGAACCCACACATAAACACACAAGAACTCAGAAGAGTGGGCGAAGCACTAACCTTTCCAAATATTTTCAATGGACTGTTGAAAGTTGAACAATGAAGTAAAAAAAAAGAAATTAGAGGGATTTTCTATTGAATTAAATTGTTTTCCTGTTTTCTAAATCCACTTTGCTCAAGGGGAACTAGAACACACAGAAACACACACATGCACTACCTCACCTGTACAAACACATGAAACCAAGTGCCTCCTAGATTTCTCTCTATATAATGAGTTAAGTCAAACTGAGGGACGTCAAAAATCACTCAGCATGAATGCCTCCAAAGGTCAGGTCTTCGAGCTTCCACACACACACTCACATTCCATCCATAACAAGCAGGAGGCCAGAATGACCAGGCAGAATTATTGCACATGACAAAAATACTATAGAAACTTTAGTGGCTGTTGGCATGGAAACCACGTGTTTGCGCCATGTTAATTTATTGCAAAAATCTTGGCAACGTTACAGAGATGTCAGACAATGCTCTACAGCTGTCAATGCCTCCCTCACATCTTCCCTCTATCATTAGTAGATTCATGGAGAGACCTTTAGCAACTATTAGTGAGAACCAGTTCATGGAGAGACCTTTAGCAACCGTTAGTGAGTACCAGTTCATGGAGAGACCTTTAGCAACCGTTAGTGAGAACCAGTTCATGGAGAGACCTTTAGCAACCGTTAGTGAGTCCTAGTTCATGTGCGAGAGTGTGGGCTGAGTCTTACCTTCTCACAAAGCTCCTGTGACCCACTGATCCGTTCTGGACAGCGTACCGTCTGGAGGAGGGTGGAGAGCAGGACACCTGTCTGGTTCCTGCGGAGCTGAAGCTGGCTCCCTGGCCCAGGGGGTAGAGACAAGACCCTGAGACTGTCCTGCAGGTAGCCTCGTTCCTGGCCCATGCCCTGGGTCTGCACCCCCATAAGTCTCCCTGTCCCCAGCACAGTCAGGTGCAGCAGCAGTGTGGAGAAAGCATGGCCTCCGAGCCACATGATGTCAGCCGGACCCTTAAAGTCCCTCACACTCACTGGATTGTCTGAGGGTTAAAGAAACCGGCAAGGAGGGGAAGAGAAGGAAAAGATAGCTGATAAGGAAATAATGAGAGAAAGTGAGAGGGAAAGTAAAATAAAACAGTTTGAGGTAATGGAGGACTGACGAGGGAAAGTAGGAGAGAGAAGGGATAGTTGTTAGGCAGGGAGGCAGGAAAGAAAGAGAGAGAGAATGTTCCCTGGCTGAGGGAGGCGTTAATAATGGGTTCGCCTAATCTCGTGGAGGACTGCAGGAGGGCTCTGCAGGCACCCTTTACCCGAATTAGACCCCATAGCACTAGGATGGCCAGCCTGGGGAAAGAGAGAGAAAGAGAGAGAGATGGTCAGCACAGAGCAAGGGCCCCTCAGACCACAACAAAAGGATTAGTGCAGGCAAGTGAGAGAGCACTGAGGCAGGAAGAGGGTGGGGGGACAGGGGCAGGGAAGTGCTTTGATTTAAAAATGAGTAATTATCTTACAGGGTTCAAGCTTACAGTTTGTTGACAGTGAGACAAGTACAAAATGCCCCTCCACAGAAACTTGAAGAATTAAGCAACAGAAAAAAAATGTTTTCTTGCTTGGGAAAAGCTGCTATGTGTGAACTGTAAGCTTTAGCTCAGACTGAATCAGTATTTCTAAACTCTTTGCCTCACAACTGAGATTTTTTTTCTCTCCCTCAGGCAAACACAGAGAGCAATCTGCAGATGAGAGACATTGACGAAGCCATTTCTAAAGGAACAAACAGTACAGAATAGTTTATAACAAAATCACAGTGAACACTTTGCATCAACACAAGATATGTAGAAAAAGAAAAGTATGCTAATAATGTCAGTTGCCTCCTTGAATCAGACATCCATGTTGCTGTAAATCAGATTATCACACTGAAAGTCTACAGCTAAAATTGTTAGAAAACGACAGTACACATTTTTTTTTAAAGCTGTTTTCTAACCATCTCGCACAGTATAAACATGAGAGAGATGCAGAAGTCAGCAGTGTGCTGAGTAAGAGCCCGTGAGCTGTTCAGGCATTGCACTGTGGAAGGCCCCTGATCCCAGAGATAGACTGTGTGCTCCCTGAATCATCACGGATCAAACGCACGAGTGTACGAGCAGAGAAACGCCAACCTTGCATCTCTCAGCTCTGCTGCCCAGATCCGTATATCCTCCCACATTATATGCAAACCAGAAGAACATACACTTCAGCTGCAAAAAAAAAGAACGAAATAAAGAAAAGAGTCATTCTGAAAATAGAACTAAAAGAGAACATGCTGGGTAAGGAGACCTACCGTTTGTTCCTCTCCACCTCTTAGTAGCTCAGCGGGCTGTTTATCTCCTCAGGTGGTTGCAGGGAGAGAGGACTTGTTCAGGGAGAATTCCAGAGCATTGGTAAAACCCTCTTATGAGAAGTAGGAATTGTGTAAGCTCCCAAGGATTAGCCACAGCCTTATAGGGCTCTTGTTACCATGGAGAAAACCTGCCTCATTGCTACAATGAGGATACTGGGAGCACAGACAGAGGAGTGGCTAGGACACTAGCTGGAGAGTGGCAGTGGTGGAGGTGACCTTAAAGAATGACGAATGCCATACAGATTTTTAATTGGTTGGACAATCTGAAAGGTACACAGGGCATACCATAAGGTCAGATGGCTGAGCGGTTAGGGAATCTGGCTATTAATCAGAACGTTGCCGGTTTGTGCAAAATTACGTTGTGTCCTTGGGCATGGCACTTCACCCTACTTGCCTCAGGGGGAATGTCCCTGTACTTATTGTAAGTCAGTCTGGATAAGAGCGTCTGCTAAATGACTAAATGTAACAAGTAGATACATTTAAATGTAAATACCAGATGTTTCTGGGCTCTAAGGCACGTTGTGCTGGTCATGGGAACGTAAAACATTTCTCAGCATGTCTCTGAATTGTGTGTCATAAAGAAATTAGATATACAATAATTTAGTTTACGAATTTATTAATTGTATTCTTTTTTGCATCATTGGAGGATGGAGGAGTCTTAAATTGATCTAAAATACAGTACCTGCAGCATTCAAACCAGGCACAATAATTGCATTACATTATTGCATAGTAGATTAGTTTCACATTCCTGTATGTTAACAACTAATGTGAAACTTTTCATAGATTATTAATATTTGATCTCAGAATGTCCTAAAATCTACACGGGCAAACAAGCATTCTCAGGACAGTCTTGACTGAATATTTACACAACAGAAACATAGAAGGGAGTGGGGAAAGATTTGCAAGGTGATACAAGTGGATTGTTGAGGTCAGATCTATTTAATCTCAGAACCAAGGTCAGTTTGTTTGATAGTGTTATAAGCACAAAATGCAAAAAATACATTTAAATATTTATAATTGTACTTAGTAGTACATTTATAAGTTAGTTATAAGTAACATTTATTCATGTATGTCACACACAAATCAGTAATCACTATGTTGCAGGTCTGTACTACAGGAATCCATTTTATGTACATGTTAGTTTAAGCTGTGTGTGCTGCCTGTTCTTGGCTTTTACCTCAAGTCTCATTATCTTCATTTTACCTCAGTTCTTAAAAGGTTATTTGGTTGAAGAACCCTGCTGGAATGTTTTTCTAGATCTGCATCTCTAGGCCTGTTCATTTTGTTCTATGTTGGCCACCAGGCCCTTGGTGTCAACGGTGGTGATGGTGCGTGATGGGTCACTGTTGAAGTACAGCCTGTTATCGAACGTGCTCTCTCCCAGCACAGGGGTGGGGATGCGCTGGCGGAACAGGAAGAAGACCAGTCCCACCACAGCAACTATCACCAAGACGACGGCTATGGCGATGCCAGCGTAACCGTGGGGGGCATCCTCGATATTCGGGGCTGAGGAAATCAAACCAGAACAGCATCACTCACACACAGCTTTGATGTCCTTACTGCTAGTTTAGTCTTGCTTCATTCATTATCTTTTGTTTAGGTTTCAGTTTTCTTATAGTAAATGCAGTATGCATGTCTTGTTTAATGAAAGGCTCAAGAGAATGAAACAGTGTTCTTATTACTAATGTTTGATGACTGTAAATTGCTTTATTTAATATGTCTTCTTAAATATTTGTCAAAGCCTGACAATGTATATTAGTTGTCTAAGTGTAAAATTAAGAGCTTTGAACATGAATACCTTTATAATGATAAATGTGCTTTGCACATTCAATTTGATTTGTTAAAGCTTTATCAACTTACAAGTGATTGGCGGCATCTCCGTTGGTACGATCACTGCAGATGTAACATGAAAGACCATATATGAATAACCTATTGATTTACCTCAACCTGAAATATACCATTTCATCAAATCAATTTGATCCTTGACACACATATACCCACTTTTAGGAGTTTTGCAGATATAGGATTTGTATCTCATACAGCTGTTACTGTTCCACTGCCCAGTTTCAGTATGTATCTCAACACAGTCCCCTGATTGGGATCCTGGTTTCCAGTTGGTATAGTCCAACGCGTCGTTATTAATCCACATCCACTGACCTGTGGTAAACAAAGGTTATACTGTAACTTAGTACAGGACATTCATCTTTGGCTTTTTTTCTTCATTTAATTACGCCAAACATCAGGACTTTGTGTTGGAAGTATATTAGTAAATTTGGTTAATTTCAATGTTTAACACAACGCCCAAAACTGGGCTTTGCAAGTGGGGGAGAGGTCCTAACCTTCGTAGCTCTTATGCATCCCAATCCAGAAAGTCTTGACGCCATCCTGCATAAGTTCTATATTTTCCTGGATAAAGTGGTTCTCCAATGGATCCTCAATGCTCACCAGAGATCCCCCTGGGGTGAGCATAATCATCATGGTCATCCTCATTATCTTTGCGGTCCTTCAACACCATTAACGTTGTTAATGTATATTATGCTGCTTTTAGTCAAGAAAGACCACAAAGCCTTGTTGGCAGTAATGTGGTTATTGGTGGTAATCAAAAGTAGGTTGGTGTGGTGTGGTGTCTTACCCATTCTCAAACATTCCACTGAGGCTCGGGCCCAGTTTTCCACCAATGAGTTGAAGAAAGCATAACAATGGTCTCTGAAGGGCACCCAGGCCTTTCCCCTCTTGGGTTCTGGACATATGCCTGGGAGCTGGGGAGGTTGAGTGGGAGGTACGTCTGGAACATGGTAGGACTACACTGATTGGCTTGGTAAAAGGCACGTTTTATCAAGACAAAGAATTCAGTTCATAAATGAATAGTTAACAAAAACATGTTATAATGCAGTGTGGATGAAGATTGAGAAAGTCTGACCTTTAGACGCCTTGCACAGAGAGTAGTGGGTGTCACTACATGAGCCTGTCTTCCACGATCCATCCTCATCTATGTAAACACAGCCTTGGTTCATCTTTGGCTCTCTTTGACCCCATTTGGTGTAACTCAAACGCCAGTTATCAACCCACCGGAACAAGCCATCTGTCTAAAAGATAGACAACCCTACAGATTCAATCCAAGTCCAATACTATAGGGTTTAAGTCCTATTGTGACTGAAATCAATTCAAAACACATTTGTAAATTCTAACGTATATATAACTAAATGAACAGACACACATTGCGTGTTTTTAACTAAATGTGTGAGTTGAGTGTACAATGAAGAATAACGGTGGACATGATCTGTTTTACTGTGTTTTAGATGTGTTAAGGCTAATTACCAAATTGCTGTTGAGGCCAATCCAAACAGACCCTCCATACTTGTGGATAAGCAATGAGCTGTAAGCCTGCGTGACAGGGTTCAGGATGCTTGCTAGATCGGCATCTTCTGCTTTGCACTGTCTCCTGGCTTCATCCCATTTCATCTTCTGGGGCACCAGTTTCAGGGAGTTATTGCCATATTTGATGAAATTATTTGTTGATGCTGTTGTGGCTGGTGGGACAATCTGAGAATCTTAAACCAAAAGTGACACAGTGGTTAGAGGGACACTGAAATGGAGTTAAAAAAAAATAAGAAAGAAAGAAACTGAAACTGAGTGAAAATTCCTTCTGTTTCATATTTGATGATAGTTTCTCACCAACAGTTCTTTTACATAGGAAGCCTTTAGGGATTGAGCAATCCTCCACTTTCCATAATCCAGTTAGTTTGAAATTGCTTCCCACCAAAACTACACAGTCAAATGTCTGAAAGGGAGATGGTGTGGGCATAATTAGTCTTCAATGAAAATGACACATGGTAAATGAATAAACTTTTGTGTTGGTATCCACTAGAGGGTGGTATCCACTAGGACTTTTCAGACACAACGTTTTGTGTGTCTTCACTCAAAAATATGATTATGTTACTACTAAGCGTTGTGACAACTAATTTGGTGCGGCTGATATATGCCCATACTAGTATGGTAAATACTTTAACATACATACTGTAGTATAGCAGTATGGGTATTGGGACGCAGGACATGTTTTTCAAGAAATGGCCTGGAGTGCCATGCTTCCCCTTGAAATCTGACTGGCCACTCTAATGCTTTATGCTCTTCCAGAGGTTGAGCTTGTACCTTTTAGACAATACCACAGTTATCCTATATCCTGCTTTTCCTAGAGGCTTACTGAAATTTGCAATCTCTTCAATCAATGTTCCAGACTTGGTAAGATATTAGGTTCATATCTTGGGTGAGATGGAGTGATGCCTGTTTTTGTGGGCTGTATTCTATGACCATGAAAACATAAATATGCATTTACAGTACACCACCAATCTTACATCCTCACCGAATCAAATGAATAGCGTCCTTCAGGCATGGATACTGGATGTCCTTTAGCCCAGTTTGTATAGGAAAGCTTTTTGCCTTCTGTCCATAGAAATCTCATTTCCCAGTTGACATCATTAAGGCCTATCCACATATCGTAGGGATACCTGTTCATCTGAGTGGTAATGAAAGCTGGAAAGGAGGAAGCAAGTCAAAAGAATGTGATAAAGGAGTTGTGTCTCTAAGCGTGAGGTGATTCTTCATCCCTTACATATAACTACATGACATGATCTTGAGATAATCTTGTTCACAAGCATCATCTGACTGTTAGGTGTCTAAAAAGGCCTGACCACTCACCTTGTTCTTTTTCACTGAGGATAGAAGCCAAGTTTCCTCCATGGTTAATGCAGTAATCGCGAGCATCGTGCCATGTTTTCTTGTTGCTTTCCATATTGAATTGGTAGCACTGTTTCAACATGACCATCATGTGTCAGCAAAGATTTTGTAATCACATACATAATACAAATAGCTTAGGAGACATGTCACAGTTAATAGTATATTCCACAATCAGATTCAATGGGCGGCCAACAGGTCTACAATCTGGTCACATGGGACAAGGAAAAGTGTTAACTTGACCGTAAGGATGTATAGCATAATAAGTGGTTTATGAAATATGCTACACAGTAGGAATGTCCGTGTAATACTGTAGTCACCTTTCCATTAAACTGGATCCACTCAGGGGCACAGCCCCCTTTAGGTACAGTAGTTGGGGCAAGAGTTGTGTTGATAAAGTTGCTGCTTCGCTTGCAAATGGAGGGAAGCTCTACACCACAGTTAACGTCATTCCAGAAGCCTATAGTACCAAGGCACAGAATAAAGAGGAAGTCAAATTGATATTAAAGTGGTCACTGTAATCCACTCTATATGTCACTGAAATGCGTCCTCCCCACATGCATGACCTAACCCGATTGAACTCACGTACCCATGTTCATGTATATCGTCACACAGTTTTCATCATTGTTAGCAAAGTTGGGTTCATTGTGATCCCATGACGTGTATGAGACTGGAGACCCATCCAACCAGCTGAAATTGAACTTGCATTAACCAGACAGCTAGAAACATATGAAACAAACATATTCCCATATGTGCATGCCCAACCTGAGACAATCACAGACAAAATTATGGATGACTTAATATTTGAAGAACAAAGAACTAAAGAAAAGTATTTATTAACCTGAAAGACTTATCCAAGTTTACAATCATGCCTATGTAATATTGAGTGTTTGACTCCTTTGATATCTGTGAGATAAAAAAAAAAAAAAGGAAACACATAATAGAGAATAATTAATTCAGAATTCATGCAAGAATTGTATATCTGTGAATTCCTCACCAGAAATTATCCTCACATCCTTACCTTTTTCCATAAAAATTTCCTCTCACTATTGCCAGTGATGGATGCCAGGTCCCCAAATTTGTTTTTGCAGAACGCTCTGGCATCGGCCATAACCATTTCCTCCATATTGAAGTAGTACTGTGTGTCATTGTATATGATCCAGCCATCTGATGTAGTGTTGTACACTGGAGAGGAGGGGAACACAACCTTACATGACACTCTGACAACCATGAGTATCTGTGACAGGGGGATTGTCAGGGATGTCAGGAAATATAAGAAAGTTACAGGAAGTATGAGAAAGTTACAATAAAATAGTTACAATTCAGGTGTTGAAAAATGAAAAGTGTAATGTGAGAAAAGTTTCTGCTAGTTTATTACCTTCCTCAACCACAACTGGTTCAGGTTTGGGTGTATCACCTGCAGCAAAAGTACATTTCAATACCAGGAAATGAAAGACCACGTGGAAGGTCAATGTGATGCATGGAAAAGATGGTCGCAACGGTCTACCTTTGCGTATTTGACAGATCCAGTCATTGTAGGCCTCACAGTGTAGGTCATTCCATCGAAATGATCTCCCAAAGTAAGACTTGGTCTCAACACATAATTCTTCATCATTGTGGTTGTTAGGCTCTCCTAAATTCCACTCCTCATATGAAAACTGGGGAATAACAACAAGGCGTTATATAAAAGGCAACATTGGTTGTTTAAAAAACTGTGATTCTGAACTAAAAGAATCCCAAAAATGAATGGTGGCCGTCCTAGAAAAGAACAACGATATACTCACTGGGCTCCCATCAGACCAGACAAAACCTGCATTTGGATCCTGGATGCTGAGGCCGATCCAGGCTGAACTAACATAACTAGGGAACAAACAGACTTTCACTAAGACGGTTGCACATTGACATAAATAAACCACGAAATAGATGCAGCATTATAAATGTGGAAGCTCTGAGGAGAGAACTCACGGGAGATTGTCGGTGTCAGAGTCAGAGTGAACACTCAACAAGTCTCCTCCAATGGCCTTGCAGAAGTCTCTTGCCTCCTGCCAGTTCTTCTTGTTTGTGACAGACTGTTTGAAAAACTTGTACAGAGGAAAGATTGAGATTTCATCGACTATACTTAAGAGGTTAGAGTTCAGTCATTTGTCTTGTAATAATAATAATCATGAGCATAATCATCATTAGCATTATTTAATGGTTGTCTGTGGAAGTGCATCTTTTTACCTTGTAGCAGATGTTTCTTTGAGGAGACCCAGACCACCCGGCCGCACATCTTGGGGCTGCAGTGGTGGGAGGGACAGCTGTTGTTGTGACACCGTCCGCCTTCTTTTTACAGATGTACTTTTCTTTCCTGTCGCAACTTAAAACATCCCATAGTCCAGCAAACATGCCAGTTGCTATGGCAACACAGCCTTGTTTTCTGTCTTTTACAAACAAAACAGAAACACACAAAAAAAGAAACAAAAAAATGGAGATGGTAAATGAATACAAGATTTCTAAGTTTAGGAAGTTTTGAGATTTGACAGGTGTGAGATATAACAATCTGACGATTGCAAAACTGAAAATATGGTAGATGCATATGTGTATGTATGGTTAGGAGCCACTGATAGAAGGATACAGTGTACCTGGCATTCCCACGTTGAAATGAGTAAACTTCACTTTTGTTCCACTGCTCCACAAGAATGTTTCTATATCTGCCAAGTTGGACAGGCCTGTCCAGAAGTACTTCTCTGGTCTCAAACCCACCAAACTAATCAGGAAAGCACTCTCATATCTATATGTAGGACACACATAGACACATTATATGTGAAGAGCAAACATTAATGCTTTTTTTTTATAGATGTAACAAAATATTTGTGTAGTCAAACATGGAATGTGAAAAGGTTGTTTTACCTGTTATCCACATGCACCAGATTGGAGTCACTTTTTTGGCAAATAGTTTTCGCCTCTTCAAATGTTTTGGTCTCTGATCCAATGTTATAGCAGTGTATTCCAAACCTGATCCAGCCCTATAGTAAGAAAGACAAACATTTAAACCACAACTTTAGGAAAGCCCAGAGAGGAATAATACAATTGTACAGTAGTTGATATTCAAATAGTCCTCTTTTTCCATGCAACACACACATTGTGAATGATGCCTCTCACTTCGGACAACCTTTTGTCAAAACACGGTACACAAGAGAAAACATTGCTTACAGCTTTGCATCCTGAGATGACGTCTTCTGTGGCTTCTGCTGGTGGCTTGATAGAGGCCTTCTTCTTACAGATATATCCATGAGTTTTCTCACACATGTGATCAGCCCACTTGCCATCCTTATTGGAGGAAGAGGTGGACCACAGCCATTCCAATGTTATTGTAAAAGGACCCCGTTTATATGCATTTACATTTACATTTATGCATTTAGCAGACGCTTTTATCCAAAGCGACATCCAAGAGAGAGCTTTACAAAAGAGCATAGGTCACTGATCATAACAACGAGGTAGTCCCAAACATTGCAAGCAGCCAAAAACATGAAGCATACATTGTGAACAAACTAAACAAGTGCCAAAGGGAAGACCCATAGGAGCATTTATACAAGTTACAAAATTAAACAAGAACCCCAAAATGTGCAAGACTGTACCTGTAGAAGAACAATCAACAGTAAAATTCTTCACAGCGAGTACAAGAGTTAACTTCATTATAACTAACCTACAAGAGCAACAAGTCTCTCAATAAGAGTCATTGTGATCCTGGAGGAAACCAATATCAGGTCCAGCCAAGCACATTATATTCTCTACAAATGCATCTATTTCTTCCCCCTCATTAGTTAACTAAATATCTGACACGATTTTACAATTTGTCATGCCTGTAGTGATTAACATATACTTTGACCTATCTAATCACACTAAATGTATGCATTTTTAAAACAGGTATAATGTAACATAAACACAAAAAAATGAGCTTCAATAATAAATTGTAATGTTAAGAATACTGTGGATGTTACCTTTCCCCTGATGAGGACACAGTCTTCCTGGAAGTTAGTATCATGGGATGGCTCACCCGGCTGCCATTGGGCGAACGTCACATGGGAGCGGTCTGACCACTCAAACAAATTCTGGCTCTTCTGGTCGTTGAGCCCAATCCACAGCTCATCTGAGGCCACTGGGGTCATGACAGGAAGTGAGGAGTTTTAAAGGTCACAGGCCTACAGATATGAAACTTGACATGGATGTGCTTACACCACAGGAAGGATTCCAACAGGAAGCTAGATTATTCAGTAAATGTAACAAGAGTCGCTCAGTGTTGCTTCCTCCCTTTCGGGGTTTTGATCTTGGATCCAGCAAGTGAGGCCAAGCCACAGTGGGTGGGTGGTATTTATAGTTTAACCAGTTCAACTCGGTTACACTTCATCATCAATCAGGACATGTGAGAATATCTACTTTCAAAGCATTTCAGATCTAAAATGTTTCACTAAGTAGAACCTTTTTCACACAAAATAACCATTTGAGGTACTCACAGTAACCAGACTGTGATATGATAAAACTTTGCTCCTCAATGTTGTGGATGCTGGCCAAGTCCCCTCCTTCTTTGTGACAGGCAGCCAGAGCCTCCCGCCACATCTTCTTGGTACGTTCCAGGAAGTAACAGTGACCAGCATAAGGTACCCAGTAATTGGGACAGAAGCTGGGCTGGTCTTTTGGTAAAGATAAAGAGAAGTTAAAGGGATCAGTAGTGTTAGGTGGTGGGGATGAAACAAACACTTTGAACTTCAGTCTCAACATAACGTTGGTATGACATTGTATAAAGTCGGTGTAAATATTTTAATCATGTATGGATATTCTTACCTATGGGAGGAGGGGGGAGATCGGTGGAGTTGCCTTTGCGACAAATGTAACCAAGTTTCTTAGAGCAGGACGAGCTCTCCCACTTGGAGGCTTTGCCCGCATGCAGAGCACCACAGTTGAGACCAGGTTCAGTTGATGGGTGCCCTGTCAAAAGCATTGACAAAATAGACATCATGTTGAATTAGGCTTCTCACCTTTCACGTACATCAAAGGGTACACCCTCCTCCAAGACAACAACATTTGTGCAGCAGCATTATAAGGATACTGTGTTGATCATGTAATCTATGTCCAACTTTACCTGGTGCCCAATTAAGGTATCTAAATGGGTTTCCATTGCTCCACTGCCATCCACTTTCAAAGTCCAGGCTGTTGAGCCCAATCCAAAGAGCTGTGCTCAAGATATGGGTCAACCCTGCATGAAAGACACCCTTTAGACATGTATAGGTAGTTTGAGCAAGTGTATGTGTTTGATGACATTCAGCTGTAAAGTCTATGTGACTATCAGGTGTGATTGTGACATACAATATGTTGATGGACAAAATGCCACCCTCATTTATGAGATGAAGGGGGACAACCAGGGGGCTCCTTGACAGGTAAACTCTCACCAGAGATGTATGTCTGCTCGTGAAGTTCCACGATGCTGAGCAAGTCTGCCCCCTGCTGCTGGCAGCTCAACCGGGCCTGGTGCCAGGTCAGAACTGACTGGGTGTTCCTCTGGTACAACACTCCTGTTACGGGGTCACTGTCCCAGCCTACACCCGCTGGGAAAGGGGAGGAGGAGGGGGGAGAAAGGCAGTGAACAACCTTTCAACAAATCGGAATGCTGCTTGCATGTTTTTGTATTTTGTGATTAATATAAACAGCTGGGCATTGAGACCAACATTGTTTTTGAACTGTACAATATCCTCAAGAGAAAATCCCAGTGACCATTTATTTTACTCAACTTCCCTCAGATCTAGACCTGCTATGCCATTCCACCAGTGAGCAGCAGCTTCCTGGCTCTTCCTGTCCCAGTAATGAAACAGTATCAGGGGATAGACAGGATTGTGTGCAAGTCAGGTCGGGAGGATAAGAATGACAGGGTTGCATCTACAGCTCTGAAGACAAGAGGAAGTGTTTTTCTGTACAAGGGGTCAGAGACCAGACCTGGTAAGTACTGACCTCAGCAAAGATGGCCCATGACAAGGTCACAGCAAAACAGGAAAATAAAACCATTCTGAGTACTCAAGAGAGCTGAAATTCAGAATATTCACAGGCAGAGGTGGAAGATAAACTGCAGTGTTGGATCTAGAGACTCACTGAACACCCTCATTTTCTATATTATCATGCATTTCTGACTCGTACTGTAGGCCCAAACACATCATAAACTCTTGACCAACATCAGAAAACAGGACAATCTAATATGGAATCTAAGGTATAACACAGGCTTACAGACTTACATTTGCTTGGACAGAATCCCCATTTTTTGTCGGTATTGTAGTCTGTCTCTGTGGCGCACCATAACTGTCCATCTGCGCGGCCCTCAATCGTGCACTCTGCATACCACTTCTGATTAAACTTGAAGGGGAACTGGCATGGACTGCCGAAGGCATTCCCCCCTAAGGTGAAAATCTCTGAGATGAGGAAACAAGCAGATAACAGAAAGATGGAGGAAGAAAATATGTGGATGTGGTTCAAGTTTGTATTTCAACCACACCAGACTTAAAACACCTGGGCTAATAGTGTTCAGTGTTAGTTTGAGACTACCCCAAGTAAGCGTGGTGCCTCTTACCTTGGTATCCCTTGGAGCAGAGGTCATTCTGTGGGCTGTACATGGTCCAGCGGCTCCATGTTCCTGAACCCTGGTAGATCATCACGTTCTTCTCGTTGCGGTTACCATAATTAAAGTGCAGGTTCTGGCCCTTGAGAGCAAAAAGTGTCTCATTCTTACACTCCCATTGCTGTAGAGGACTAGTTTCATCGCAGGGATAGAGCAACACCTTGACCCAGTCCTTTATTTCCTGGGCCCCCAGACACAGCTTCTCGGACAGGCTGAGGAGGCGGAACTCTGAGGCCCAACGAAAGTTCTGGTTCTTGGCTGTGGGGTTACAAGCTGCTGCATGGACCACCGTGGGGCTCACAGCAACCACACACTTGTTATGCTCTTTATTGTAGATCAGGAAGGAGCCGGTGTCTGTGACATGAGGGATTAAAGAACAACTGTGTGACTAGTCTCAAGTGGAAGACAATTCCTAAACCACTCAAGGCTACAACTACTGATTCCGAAATCTATTGTTGCCTTCATTTTCAAACGTTCTACATCCCCCAAAGAAGTTAACAGAAATAGTTTGCACATAAGACAGTAAAATCACATCATCTGTGCAGTATAGTTGGCAGCCCCCAATAACACTGAATGGGATGTACCATTTCCAGTAGGATTTCTTAAAAGTAGAGTAAGACAGGATCGGCCTGACATACCTATTACTGCTGTGCAGAGGAGGGCATGTGTGAGGCAGAGAAGCACCACCAAGGAGGGACTGGGTGCCATCATAGCTGGTGCATAGTTTGGTGTCTCAGACAAAAGGTCAGATAGTCCTCCAGTCCTCTGAGATGGGGTCCGTCTGTGTGCTCAGGTGTCTGCAAGAAGAGCAGTGAGAGGGAAGCGTAGCGCGCCCCCCCCCTTAATCTCACCGATGAGCATCCTGTCACATGGCATGATGGGGCTGTGGCCAAACAAGGTCCTTTTCAACAAGCTTTCCCTCCATTGGGATGAGACGAAAGAAAAAGAGAAGGAAAAGGTGGAAATGTGTAGCATTCACTTATCTGCAGTGTGCAGGAGACAGGATGCCACCAAGCATGCACAGGTTCCTGGTGTCATTGTGTCCTGTCACCACATCTCAGTGAGCCAATACCTCTTTTCAGAAACGCTGAAGAGGTGGGATAAAACATGTAACAGTTCCCGTATTTCACTTACATTCAATGTGAGGGGGAAATGAGGATAACCAAATATCAACAGGATGCCACAATAATCATGGACTTTTTATTACACAGCAAAGCTAAAAGTATATTTTCATCATACAATGTCATGTCACCTCATCCCTTTACATTTCCTGGTAGTGTCGCCAAATCACGCCAGGAAAGCGTCCGACAGTGTCACAGGGAGGTCACCAGAAATCAAAAGAATGAAGAAGAATATTATGACAAGGTACGAAGTAGTGAAAAAGAAGGAAAATGATCAACAAAGAGGGATATAAGGAGGACGGGCAGTCTCTTCATAGGGCTGACGCAGGGGATTTCTCAGACAACGATGGTGCTCCAGAAGAAAGAAGACAGGAGGATATCCTGCTTCCTGCCCAAAGTATCGAAGGAAGTCTAGTATGAAGCCATGTCACCCCACTCCTGCTGCACCATCTATCCACCAGAAGGCTAGATCATGTGTCAGGGAAAATGCATACACTATGAAGTCCTGATGCCATCATAACCTCAAATAGAGTAAGTAAACACATACCAACAGAAAGGTACAGTGCAAAATTACAGATGTTTAGCCCAATCATATTGTGGAAAAGTGTCTCTGTTTTCCATTAATTAGTTTCTTTATGAAACTAATTAAATCAAAAAGGTAATAAGGTATTATCAAGAAAGTGGTCCTGTTCTGTTCTTTCTGTCATCATATTTATCAATGTAAAATAACACAACCTTTTCTTCCTTTAATCTTGGTGTGTATGGTGATTGATGTTGATCTGTGGGGATAATTCAGTTTTAATTCACATCAAACCCGTTAGACATGATGACATTGGTGGGACAACAATTCTCGGCTGTCTGTTTAGTCACATGCACACAGCAATTCCAAGAAGTCACAAACCATCCTGTGAGACAGCATTGTTAAAAATGTGCCAATTCAGCGCTGTATTCAGAGCAGCACTTGGTTGGGCTTCCAACCTGTTTCCTGCCCATTTCCTCAACTTGAGAACAAATCCCATGCTACACCAAGGTGTTTGACATCACCGCTAAGCAGCAGTCTTTGATGCACACACAGTGTGACTTTGCATGTCAGAAGAGAGAGAGAAGCCTAGCGACGCAGGGAGGCTCCGTAAACGTGTCAAGTTCGATGCTGTTTCCGAACCGTCATTCCATTGTAGTTTAAGTGGTCTCTTCTATCCCTCACCTTGTCGAGTATGTCTGGTATGTGCTTAGCTCAGGACTTCACCGGCACAGCTAGTGCACTGAACAAAATGATCCTGCGTTCATCCGGGCTGAATTTATAGTTGTTATGTAAAAGACAGCCGATACAGAGGGAACAGCAGCTAATCCACTAATGAACTGTCTATTTGAGAGTATTTGATTTTTTATTTGATTTTGAATATTGCAATAAATGATAAACTGCCTGACTTTGATGAAACAAATGATTTACACATTGACAACTTTCAAAAGACTATATATCTCTTGTTTGCCGTAGCAGCTTCTTGCATCAGTCAGTGTTACTTACAACTACGTAAACCAAAACTTTAAAAAAAAGTTGAAAAATTATTTGACATTGGCAGTGATATTGCAATTAATTGCAATGAAAGGGAAATAGGATAGTAGGGAGGCAAACTTCTGTGCTGTGTTGATCTTGTAAACCATGTCTATGATATACGTCTGCTCGTGAAGTTCTACGATGCTGAACAGGTCTACCCCCTGCTGCTGGCAGCTCACCCGGGCCTGGTGCCAGGTCAGAACTGACTGGGTGTTCCTCTGGTACAACACTCCTGTCACTGGGTCACTGTCCCCGCCTTCAGAGGCTGGGGAAGGGAAGGAAGATGGGGAGCTTTCAGCAAATCATTACAAAAATCCCACTAACTCATGCTTTACTTTTCGGCTTCCTGGCTCTTCCCATACAAGTTGTGAAGCAGTTTCAACGCAAAGAAAAGATTGTGTCCCAGTCAAGTTGGGAGGAAAAAGCACAACAGTGTTGTGTCCACAGCACTGAAAATGAGAGGAAACATGTTTTTACAGTATGTGCAAGGGGTCAGAGACCAGACCCGGTCAGCACTGACCTCCACACCCTCTGACAATGTCACAGCAAATTAAACAGGAAATCAAACTGTTCTAATGGAAGGGACAATTCAGCTGAATTACAACTGGTGGAAGATTAACTGCCTTGTTGGGTTTAGAGAACCCCTTGATTTTCTGTTGACCCATGTATTTCTGACTCATTCTCTAGCCCCAAAGACATCATACATCCCAACAGGGGAAGAACTGCATGTGACTTGACAAAGGAGCAAATAATCCAATCAAAAGAAAATGGGGAGAGGAACAAGCACAGTCAAACAACAGAATGATATTCCTGAGTTTTAATGCGTTGGAAAAGAAATTGAATTAGGAGACTACACCAACTTATTCCATCTACCATGCTAATAACACCACTCAGTCATGACTTCAATGTGACTTCCTTAAAACAAGGTAATTTTAAACAAGGTTTTCCACCATGGAGATGAGACGAAAAGGAAAGGAGAAGCGAAGGAGGAAATATGCTGCTCTAATTTATTTGGACTAGGTGTGGGTGAATTGAGGGCAACTAGACAATATCAACAGGATGCTACTGTACAGTAGTCATGGATTCTGCATCAGGCAGCAAAGTTAAATTTTTCTGTTGAACTGATACAGCGTAACACTGTTTTTGTTTGATGTCACACAAAAGCCCCCCTCCCACCAGACATGTGATTGGATGTTTGGCAAGCAAGATAGAAACAAACGATGCGTGCATCATACAAAATGCAGGATGAGACACACATTACATTCTTACATGTCCTGACGGTGTCAGACAAGGAACGAAAACAGCAAAGTGTCACAAGGAGGTCATCTTAAATCAGAAGACTGAAAAGGAATACAACAACCATCGATGGACTCATCAGTGGATTTCAACAAAAGGGATGAGGATTCCCCCAGCGTGCGGGCGCGGGGCGGCCCCCAGCGCAGGCATGATGGCTCTTTAGGAGCTGGGCCAGAAGGAGGCCTGACCAGGCCAGGCTGTCAGATAGTCATGATGGAGCTGAAAGGAGCCATGTCAACCAAGTCATCCTGCACCATCCTGGGCTGAGGAAGACCCGGGGGAGTCAGATGGCTGAGCGGTTAGAGAATCGGGCTATTAATCAGAAGGTTGCCAGTTTGATTCCCAGCCATGCCAATTGACGCTGTGTCCATGATCAAGGCACTTCACCCTACTTCCCTCTGGGGAATGTCCCCGTACTTAGTGAAAGTCGCTCTGGATAAGAATGTCTGCTAAATGACTAAGTGTAAATATAAGACTGAACGTGCCTGGGAAAATGCACACATTGGGAAATGAGTGACGTGATAGATGCATCATCACTTCACAGAATAATAGGTATACACAACACACACACACAAAGTTACAGTGTACAATACAACTTTTGATCTGTTGCCAAATTATTTGGTATTAAAAAAGCTTACATTTTTCATTCTTTTCTTTATTAATTTGATCCAAAAAATATGTATCATTGGTACAAACTCACGCTTTGTTTTCATTTAGTGTATAATGATCATAACCTTGCAAAGAAAAAATCTGGGATGTCAACAACATTGATGTTCACATTATTCTTATGCTCATGCACATTCACTGCACTTTATGGTAATAGAAAAATCTGTAGTTCGGTGTTATAAAATCAGTAAGAAGTGACTTGACATGTTCTTTACATTCTCAAAGTGCCATGGTTCAGGTTGGGGATGGATGGGGGGTTGGGGGGTAAAAAACAACAAGAACAAGTAGGAAACAAGATAACAGTAAGACAACACTTAGCTCTCTGACAGCTCATGTTGTCCTTCCTTTCACAGGAACACATTGCAAAAGAGCTCCCTTTTGGCCTGCAAAAAGCACCACCAATGTAGTCCTGTTCTATTCCTCCTTTCAGCAGTCTCATCAGAGTCACATCAATTGACATCTTCTTCTCTTGATGTGCCTCTGCTACTCTGTATGGGGACTGATGAGAACCTACAGTTTCTCTCAGTGACTCCTCAGTCTATTTCCAGGTCCTATCATCTGGCTGTCGTATCATCCAAAAAACATCCTCTCAGTGTTGAAGATTCTCAGCTTGGTCATGAAGTTGAAGTAAATAAAGGCCAAGCAGACCAGCAAGTTCTTCATCAGGTACAGGAGTGGTGTGATGAAGCCAAAAAAGGCAATGAGGCCAATACGGATGAACAGAAAGGGCAGGTCCTGGAGGGCCACGCCTAGGGATGATAATAGGGGACTATGGGGCATGACCACCAGCCTCAGGCATGACAGGTAGCTGAAGATGTAGATGGGGAACACCCAGCCAGAGAAGAATAATGCCGGGTGTCCTGCTGACCTAACCATCTCCACTGTATCCATCCAGAACAGGAAGCTCTCAACGAACATCTCAGCTCTGGCGTCACTGGCACACAGGAAGCGCAGCGGGCCCGTGTATGCGTAGGGTGACATGTGGTACGGTGCCGTTATGCTGGCAGAGCGTGAGCTCATGCCCGAGATGCTAAACTGCCGTCCCTGATTGCCTGGAAACCCGGAAACAATCCCATTGGCCTCTGATCGTGACCCCGCACTGTTCTGGTCCTTCTCGCTCTGCTGGCCTGGTGTGGTGGGCGCAGTGGCAGGGGCTGTTGCCGCGGCCGCTGCTGGCGTTCCAGGCGTCCCTGCAGTGACCTGCTCCACATTTGTGAGGACCGTGGTGGGGATGTCAGCATCCCGCTCCAAGTCATTAGCTGGAGAGAAACACAACAGTACAGAAAGGGTTCACGTCAGAAGGCGTCGGCATGATAAAGTTGGTATAAGCTGAGCAGATCTACTGTACTATATACTGGAAAAGGGACAATATGATGATAAAAAGTGAAAACAAATATGATTGTTTGCCTAAAAATTAACATCAGAAGTGGGTCCTAGTCCCGTGTTTGCAGTGATTCCAAGCCATCACAGACCACCCTGAGATGGCAGTATTTTGGCAATTAAGCTCTACAAGCAGCACTTGGCTAACAACCTGTTTCCTGCCCAGTTCCTCACCTTGAGGACAGATCCCATGCAACCCAAGGCGTTTGGCCTGCCACAGATAGGCACTCTTTAATGCACAGGCCCAGCATAGTATGACTGAATATCAGGTTTGTCTTTTGTGGTTTATATTCTGCTTAGACATTGAGCAGGCACAGCAGTTCACCTTCATGTTTCATGATGTCTGTCTTCTTAACATATAATGCTTTAGGCCACCATGGCTATACACAATTTGACCTCATAATTCTTGCACTGTTAAACAAAGGTTGACAAAAAGTAAATGAAATAAACCACTTACCCTGTCCTGTGAGTCTACAGTGGCGAATCCTTTCGACAATGTCGATGCAGATGAGAGAGAATAAGACCAGCGACACAGGGAGCTCCGTAAAAGTGTCGTGTTTTAAGTTGTTTCTGATCTGCACCTTAGAGGAAACAACACTTAGACTCAGACCATGGTCTCTTCCTATCCTGCATCACTGACTCACTGAACAAAGCAACATTCCAGTCAATTGCTAGTTTAGATTCCAATCGAAATCTCAATATCCCAGATGACAACCAAAGAGGTTAAATGGCTACTGTGTGTAAGTGCAACAGACCTTCTCTGACACTGGGTTAGTGGACTAATCTCTAGGATCTTTGGTATGTGCTTAACTCAGGACTTCACTGGTACAGGGCAGAGAACAAAAGAATATAGCGGTCATCTGGGCTGAATTTATGGTTGTTATGTAAATGACATCAGATAAGGAAGGAGCTGAGGTCAGGCCCAGACCTTTACAAAGTTCCTCATAGACAGTAAATGAAAGCAGGCCATCTCTCAGACAGGAATTAACCCAGGATGGCTGATTTTGAGAGAGTGATTTGAACAGGAAGAGGACGTCAGCTGCTTATCAGTAGCTCCTTAGCCTTAGGGCTGTAGATTGCTCCCTCGAGGACCAAACTGCTGGTCTCAACTCATCACCTTTTACTCCTCTCTCAGAAGGTCCCCACTGTAATAGATCACACGTTTACCATGGCTTCTTCACTAGCCTGGCAGTAATGTTAGAAATGGAGGGTATCAAACTACAATTATAGGGATTGGTACAGCAGTGTCTTGTGGTAATGATTACTTCCATGACTTGTGATCATTCGTGTCTTGTAGAACTGTTTTAGTATTTTATGGATATAATTTGAATTTATACAACAGACAAGCAAGGTTACCTGTCACAGCAAAAATCACCCCTTGGGAACAAAATATACTGATGGACCTGAACGGATCTGAACTGAAAAATCAAGTACATTTCAGAGAGTATTCCTATCATGCCAGGGTTAAGACTACAGGTCAAATAACAAAGGTCACCTCCAGAGGTGGATCTAAGCTAAAGGTCAAATAAACAGTTGAACTGAGACAGAGGCTCAGATGACAATGACCAACGATTGGTGTCACATGGTTTACCTCTGAGCTGGCGATGAGAAAAGCAAAGCAGGGTAATGTTGAGAGGATAACATAGACCAGGGCCACCGGCCTCCTAAGAGAGTGAAAGAGAGAAAAAGTTGCCTAATTTTGTTTATTTCAGGCTACCAAGATATCGACATTCAAACTATTGCATTCGATGTAACATAATTACAACCAAAACAACTTCACAATGATTTACTTTGTTAGAAGCTAGAACCAATCCACACTCAGTTCAGAACCAACACAACTGTTGTTTAGCCTATATATTCTGTAATACAGACCAGACCAGTCAGCCAGACATTTGCAGTGTGAGTCAAGCTTCTTATCGAGACACATGTTACATCAGTCTCACACCAGGTCTTATCTAGAGACACAATCCTGAAGGCCTGGCTTTAATGCCTTAGACCCCTATCTCTAGCCCCCAGCCTTCATAACCAAACCCAAGCTTCAACCTCCACAACGTAGGCCCTACACCTGGGCCCTACCCTTGCATCCAGGCCCCACATTCCAGCACCAAGTCCACGCATCCAAACATCCAAACTCAGGCCCTAAACAGGCCTTGAACTCATCCATGCTCTCGCCACCAGTTTAGACTACTCACCACTTTCTCTTCCCAACCATGAATTTCTTTTTCACAAACAGCATGTACTTCAAGGGGACCCAGACCAGCAGGGCTGTGGAGGTCACGTAGGCGATGGAGGACGCCACGATCAGCCAGTAGGCCGTCCCTCCATCGGTGGGGGGCTGCCTGACACTTTTAACCTTAGCCACGATGATGGCAAACCTCTGCATGACGACGAAGAGCGGCACGCACATGCCCGCGAACTGCAGCACCTCGCACAGGGCGAACTTCAGCGTCCTCCCCGAGCCCATGCTGTGGCAGCCCCTGCGCTGGGGGGGAGCGGAAAAAAAGAAAAAAAAAAGAGGGAGGGAGAGAGAGAGAGAGAGGGGCTGTTGTCGCAGTGAGGCGACCCCTGTCTCTCTGAGGGCCGGTCAGGCCTAGGACCACGGCATTGTCTCTATCCACTAGCATTTTCCACACACCACAGGCCTGGCTGTCTACTCACCCGATTGCTTACACTGCACTAGGCATTGTGTACCTTTATGACTGTCGGTGTGACGGGGATGTGACTGGCCCTGTAAACTCTTTATATGGTGCTTGCAAACAAATCATCTCCCACCCTCCACATCACATATGGGGTATTTATCTGAAACATAGATGGTATGAGTATCTCAATCCTGGTCTTTAAGGAATGAGACAGGTCATTCAATACCAGACAGGAAGACCCTGTACCTCTGGGACACAACACTGTTGTCTGTCTAACTGCAGAGTAGGAGTCTGATTTACTTGTCCAGTCTATGATGGCTACAGATCCCCACCTAGTGGTGTTTTCCTGTACACTGTCAACATGTTGCACAGTATAAATGAATCCATTCACTTAATGTACTATAACATGGTGTAACGGGAGATGATACAATGTGATTGAGTATCTTCCTGTGAAAAGTGACAATGTAGCAGTAATGAGACACATAATTATACCTTGTGATTCCCTGCTTCTGTGGCCCCATGTTGGTCAAGAGATGGCCATCGTAAAACACAAACATTTCTTTTGGATCAACTGGCAAGCAGGGCAACAGTCCCAATTGCATTTTCCCGCATCAGGTTACTCCAGTGCCCCTTAACAGACTGTGAGATATGTGCTCCCTTTTTGACAGTGCAGACCTCAGGATAATGAGCATGTCTCTGCATCTCTCCCTGTCAGTACACAGACATGATTCACATACATCACATATTTACATTTGAAGGGAAGGTATCCAAGCTGGCCTTGTGGTGTTGAGTCTTCTGTGTTCGTCCCCCTCTGAGCTGAGCTCCTGTGGCAGCCTGGGGTTGCAAGCTAACAAGGGCTCTCTCCCAGAAGATTCACTTCATTGACTCCTATGTTCAGCATCAAATGATCCCCGGTGTTCTCTATTTACGAGTTTTGATTGGGTACAGTTTTTTATGTTTCTGTATCTCAAACATGCCCCACTGCTATTATGCACACCCCCACATGATAGAGTAAAGAGGTCATTAGAAATGTGTGAGGTGTGCTGTTGATCTAGGCTTAAACCCCGGAACCTCACATTAGGTGTCTCATTGTGACAGGTCTGGGCTGCCATGACAAACAAAAATGGTCCTGGATAATGTAACTGGATCAGGATTAGGAGGCCTGCATTATATTTGGTGGTGTCTTTAGTTTACACACATTTCTACAGAGCACTACGACAGGATCTAATTTTAGATCCTGCAATGATGCACTTTCTCAGGCTGTGCTTCCACCACTCAACACCAGGCATAACGCTACAGTACAGCCCTCTACCCCAGTACACTACAATACAGCCCTCCACCCCAGCACACTACAATACAGCCCTCCACCCCAGTACACTACAATACAGCCCTCCACCCCAGCACACTACATTACAGCCCTCCACCCCAGTACACTACAATACAGCCCTCCACCCCAGCACACTACAATACAGCCCTCCACCCCAGCACACTACAATACAGCCCTCCACCCCAGTACACTACAATACAGCCCTCCACCCCAGCACACTACAATACAGCCCTCCACCCCAGTACACTACAATACAGCCCTCCACCCCAGCACACTACAATACAGCCCTCCACCCCAGTACACTACAATACAGCCCTCCACCCCAGCACACTACAATACAGCCCTCCACCCCAGCACACTACAGTACAGCCCTCCACCCCAGCACACTACAATACAGCCCTCCACCCCAGCACACTACAATACAGCCCTCCACCCCAGCACATTACAGCACATAAAACCCTACAGGCCAGGCTAATCCATCCTCTGGGCCCCAATATTACTCAGCCTCAACACATTATTCCTACAAATATAAACTAACATCAGAACAACACAGCTAAACATGCCGTTTTTGAATGCAGCCCAAATCCTCTTGTCCAAGCCCTGACAATAGAGGGCAGTATGCTCCCTACAATTTAGGAGGACAAGTATTAATACTCAAACATGTACTTGGAAAAAATCCACTATGATTTGGGTATCAGCACCAATTTCTATGTTCTCACCAAAGAACAGTGGCTATTTAAATGAATGGGTAAAAATAGCTGATTTATTAGACCGAGGTGAAGTTTACATTTAGTCATTTAGCAGACGCTCTTATCCAGAGCAATTTACAGCTTACAAAGTACAGGGACATTTACCCCGAGGCAAGTAGGGTGAAGTGCCTTGCCCAAGGACACAAAGCCATTTTTCAAGGCCAGAATCGAACCGGCAACCTTCAGATTAATAGCCCGATTCTCCAACCGCTCAGCCATATGACCCCCAGTTAGTTTCAAATTCGACTTTCGTCTCACAGACGCTACTTTGCAATGTCAGGGTAAAAACTACCCATACAATTTTGAAAAATTATAACTTTTATAATATTTTTATGAATATAAAACTTCAAACGGACAGCAGAGTATTCTAACGATGTCTGGTATACTTCTACAGCCTTTACTTTACAAATAAGTTAAAAAAAATGCTACGAACATTTCTCATCTCAGAATATCATAAAATCCTGGATAATCTTAATTATTTAAAGCCAGACATGATTAGAATAATATGGTGTCAATTTGAGTTTTTCTATCACAAATTTGAAAAAATTATTAAGATTAGCGTGGATTTTATGCCATTTTCAGAGATTAGCGATTTATTTGAATTTTGTTTGAAAAGCAATTGAAAATGTAAAGGTTGAGAAACTAGGCCAGACTTTATTAGAATAATATGGTGTTTATTTGAGGATTTTATGCTATTTCCAGAGATTAGCAATTTCGTATCATTTTGTTTGAAACGTAATTGAAAATTTAAAGTGTGAAAGTAGGCCAGAGATATTTGAGATTTTTTGAAGGGTGTGAAAAGATTATTAAGATTTGAGAGAATTAAACTATTTTCATTGATTAGCGATTTTCTATCATTTAGTTTGAAATGTTTAAAAAAAAGTAAAGGCTGTGGAAGTATACCAGACATTGTTAGAATACTCTGGTGTCCGTTTGAGGTTTTATATTCATATAAATATTATAAAGGTCATAATTATTTTAATAGTATGGGTAGGCTAAAACCCGGTCCCTAACGCGACGCTGCAAACTAGCGTTTCCCGAATATGAGACGATCGTCTAAAGTCGAAGATTAAACTAACTGCACTTTGCTATTAGTTAATTATTAACATTAGGACAACCACGAGAACACCAAAACACCCAATGAATGTTTTTAATGTATTTGACGTTCTTAACGTAATTGCATTGTTTAATTGAATGACGGACAGAATAACCGAAGACTCTTTTATCAGGGTTTGCCAAGCACTTGTTGCAGCAATAGTCCCGCGAGAGAGGTGCCTTGGGTACATGGATGCATGACCCTGCTGCCCCAGCTGTCAGCTGCGCTCGCGCACCGTTTCTGACTTTCCCACTCTGTCCCCGGTACCATGGCGTCCAGCGAGGAGGACGGCACGGTTGAGGAGAAGGAAAACAACAATAAGAAGAGATCGAAAAGTGCTATCGCTACCGCATGGCTCACAATTTACAACATCGCCATGACTGCCGGGTATGTGGATTAATCTGCTCTATAGCTGATTAATAACTAGCCACTCCCTGAAACTTCGCTATGCAGCAGAGAGCTCTGTCGGCAAGCGTGTTGCTGTTTATAGGACCGTGTCTCTGACAGTGCAAGTGCCCATTCTCTATGAATAATTTAGTGACGGATTGCGGCCCTGAAGTTAAACCAGCCAGAAAAACATAAACAAAGGGCTTGTTTGAAAGCCTGTCCAGTTTGTCAAAACTACTGTGTGGAGATTAAGGGTATTTTTGTGAAAGACGCCCGTGACTGAGCGGCCCCCAGCGCTTGTACAGCCTTTCCAAATACGGTCGATTATACGGTGTCAGCGTCATGCCCACTACTCCAACAGTTGCAGTGATAAGTATAGCCAGAGCTGACACTGGAGCTGCGGACTGGGAGAGTGAAATGCTCAATTGGCAAATTTTAATAACTTGTTTAAATATGTGCACGATCACGCGATCTGTTTATTGATATTATTCAGAATTGAACTTGCGTTTTAGAAGTAAGTCAATTAAAGTAATTTTTATTACGTTTGGTATCTACATGTAAAAAAATGTCTGCGGACATGTAGGCTAAGACTTAAAATGTAGCCAAAGCATATTTGCGAATGAGATATTTGGAAACATGCGTAATTGAGCGCCAACCACAATTCCCCTGCACAGGTGCATGTGTTTCTGGTTCATATCATGCTATCTCTTTAAGGTGGGGACGTTATCTCGGAACAGAGAGTTAGAAAGTTTAAATTAATGTAGATGTACCGATGTGGTAATTATTTTAATACGAAAAAATGGGGCTACATCTTGACTAGGTACTTTTACACTATCGTCTACAGATCGCTTAGTCTTATTGAGATACTATTATTTGTTTTTTACAATCAGCCTACAGTCTACATATTCAAATGTTCCTCAAGCCCCTGTTGTTGCTTAATTTGTCGTTAATCAAGAAGAGAAATCAGAGAGGGATTCGTCTTCTTCAGCATTACAGCAACACCATCTAAATCCTCTCAGATGTCATATGGCCATGATAATAGGTTACTTGTAAATCTCCCTCATTTAAATGGCGTTTTCAGAGTGAACTTTGAAGTTATCTAAAACGTAGTGATGGATTTCTCAATGGTCACAGTAGGCTGTGACAAAGGAACCTGCTACTGTTGATCCAGCTTGACCCCTTCATCAGTTGCAGTGTAACTGTGATGAACCACTTAAAGGGCTGGTTTGTTTCAATGTTATTGTATTCTCAGTGTCGCACAGGCTGACGGTTCACTGCACAAAAGTTGACATACTCTATATTGTACATGGAGAGAAAATGTGTTAACTGTAGGGGGGCAATGTTTTAGTTAACTAAAATAAATACCAGAATCCATTAACCGTACAGCTTCGCAAATGCTTTGTTTGTTTACATTATTCCCAGTATGAGCTTGCTGTAATGATGGATATCCCAGCCTAAGTACTCACAAGGGGGTTATTGCTTCCATGTTACAACTATGTTCACAGTACGGTTTCAAAAAGGAATTCACAAAGGAATTTCTTGATTTACACTTAGCTTTCTTTCCCAATCCAACTATTACTGAAGTTTGGTATCCTTAATATACACAGTACAATGACAGCAGTGGTTGTTTTCAATACCTTTGCTTCTTGCTATTTAAGTGTTATGTAAAGTAGCAATTCTCTGTTCTGTTACAGGTGGCTGGTTTTGGCTATATCAATGATGCGCTTCTACATGCAGAAAGGCACACACAAGGGTCTGTACAAAAGTATAGCAAGGACACTCAAGTTTTTCCAGACCTTTGCTTTACTTGAGGTAAGTTCCTGGAGGCTCACTTGAGCGAGCAGTTGAACTCTGCAAGGTTGAGAAGAGATTGCAGCTGAATATTTGATTACAGTATCACTTGTTTTTCAGGTGGGACACTGTGCAATCGGTATGTAGCATTCTTTTTCAGTTCCCATCACTAAACGAGCTGTACACCCATGTTGATTTCTGATTTAATCAGAGTTGATGTTTTCCTTGTCGCCGTAGGGATTGTGAGGACCTCGGTAATTGTAACTGGGGTTCAAGTGTGCTCAAGAATTTTCATGGTTTGGTTCATCACCAACAGCATCAGACAGGTGACTATCTTCAAGGGTTAGGGCTTTGTTACCGTACAGTATGTAACTAATTGGTCTTGTAGAATACCCTAGTATAGAGATGGCCCTTTTGAAACTGTTTTCCTTCTCCTCTCCCACCACACTCCTCCCTTTCCTTCTATCCCTCCCATCGCTTCTTTTATATTTTGACCTAAAAGATCCAGAACGAAGAAAGCGTTGTCCTTTTCCTGGTCGTATGGACGGTGACAGAGATCATAAGATATTCCTTCTATACATTCAACCTGCTCAACCACCTGCCTTACTTCATCAAATGGGCCAGGTGGAGAACAACATGTCAATGGCTGTGTTTGGGAGTTGTCCTTTTTTCTGCATGCTGGTTTGGCTCTGGTCACGTCTCTGTTCACCCTGAAATGCCTGCCTCCCTTTCTCCCAAGACTGACTGATTGTCAGTGTTGTGTTTCTGTAGGAAGTGGTGCAGCCATGTGTTAGCTGTCACCCTGCTCTCTGTAGGTCAGACAGTGTGTTTATTGATTAGCACCTTGTGAGCTATACTCTGTGAACTAACAGCTAACACTGGGTTCTCGGGCCATGTTTAAGCATTTGGCATGGACACGTGCATGTTTCATTTAACTATTCACAAATGGCATCAGAACAAAGCAAGTTTCAAACCTCCCATCGCCCCCAAGACGTTTAAGATTTGTTTCAGATCCTGCTCAAGGCAGCATATAGATGTAGTTTACAATTCTGTTATGCTCATAATGCACTGTTTATGGCTGAAGACAGGGCCAGGCCAGGAGTGACATCATGCTGGCCTGTGAGGAGCTGCCTGTGACGTGTGTTTTGGATGTTCCTGAGCGCTCCCATGGGAAACGGGAGCAGCCGCATGGAATGCCAGCTACACACGGAGCAGCTATCCGATTCATAGCCCTGGACTCGTATTGCTGCGAAGATGGCTTCCTCTCGGTTTTAAAATGTTACTAAGACCCAGAGCTTTTGTAAACACCCTTTAACGGGTGTGAGATTCCCTTAGTGGCAGCCTCAAAGAAAGAGAATTAAAGCTTGACTCATGAGGCCTACCTTTGTCTGGTTCCCCAATCTTGACGTTCAGTGAAGTTCTTGTTTCCCTCCCCCTGCCCCCTATCATCCAGTCCCTCACCCTCACATCCCCCCCTAGCCCCCCTGTCCCATTTGGAAGGAGGGGTGCGAGGGTGGGGAGGGGTGTTTAAGCAAGAAAAAGACGACAGGCCCTCCGAGAGGGGCTCATGTTCAGCTGCTCCTGTTTTTTAAGACCATCTGTTTTGGGCATGGAATGCTCGGCCCAACATTTCTCTCCCATCCACCGAGACGCTTCCCAGAGCTGCCGCCGTGTTCTTGAGTAAATACAGGGATTCTTCTGGCCCGTGTCACAATGTAGAACATATTCCATACCCTTTATCCGTCACTCCTAGCCCTGTTCTGCTTTTGCTATCTGTAAGGTTTTAGTGGAATTCCAAAGTCTGTGTAGCGGTGAAATGGTAGTGCAAACAGCACAGCAACTTTGTCTGCTCATGTTTTCTTGGTTACGTGGCATGTGAGCGTGTGGATCATTAATTGATGACTGGTGGGTGTGCGTGGGCATGTGTACATGAGTGTTTTGGGATAATGTGTGTATCATGATCCCTTCAAATGTATGTTTCTGACTCTGGCCTATCACCTCTCTGTCAGATACAACCTGTTCCTCATCCTGTACCCACTGGGTGTGGCTGGAGAGCTGCTGACTATCTACGCCGCCTTGCCTTACGTCCGTAGATCAGCTATGTACTCCATGAGGCTCCCAAACAAGTACAACGTCTCCTTTGACTACTACATCTTCCTCATCATTGTCATGCTGTCCTACATCCCACGTAAGGAGCGCCTCCCTCAATTGTCCCTCCTCCTTTATTGATGATGCACAGGCAGAGCAAGCATATGTCTCTCTCTCTTTCGGTCTCTCATTGCTGTCCTCTTTCTTATGCCCTCTCTTCCCGCATGTTTCTCTCCAGTGTTTCCTCAACTCTACTTCCACATGCTCCGTCAGAGGAGAAAGATGCTTCTCGGGGAGGTCATAGTGGAAAAGGATGACTAGCTGATGCCTTACCTGGTCTTTACGTTTGGGACAGCCAGCCTGCACAGCCTACCCAAGCCCATCCGACCCCACCAGTTCTGCAACCCTGCCAACCTCTCCTCTATGTCCCTCTATGCCCCGGGAGAACCAGACTACAAAGCATCGACTTGGATTAAACACAATCTGGATATGATTACTACTACACATGGAGACACCACAAGTCTTAACAGGAGTTAAAAAAAATATATTACTGCCCCCCTGAAAGTTAGTCTCAACAATATGAATCACCACGGACAAACAACAGGGATCCATTCATTTGTGACAGCCAGGACGTTACATATCAGGAGTAATCACCATTTGAATGATCCCCATGGAAACAGGAATAAACAAACATTGTATTACTGGAATAATAAAGGATCACCAAGGAGTCTCCGGCACTGTGTGGAACACTTCCTGACAGTCTACTGTTCCTCCTCAGCCGCTGTAAAGATATATACTTCTGGTGAGTCTACTAACCAGCCTGTCTAATCACATTGGAGTCTCTCCACAGCCTGATAACAACCTACCAGCCAGTCATCCTGATACACAACCCCCACCCCACCACCCAAAGCCCAGCAGCAGCTAGCTAACCTGTCAGAAAGAGGGATGTAGACAAAAGGGTGAATGAAGAGGAGGGAAGAGAGAGGTCAGGTTCCCGGCAGTTTACTTATTTTACCGATTGGCAACTCATTTTGTAAGTGTTTTCCACCAGTTATTTTTTACGTAAATAGCATGTGGCAACCATGACAAGGTTATTAGTAAACTAATGATACCTCGACAATAAACAGACATTTGGGTAAGATGCTGCTTCCTTTGTGTATGTGTGTCTTATCTTATTTGTAAACTATGCAATGTGGAAGGATCATTTGTGTTTCATGTGCAGGTCTCATATCTTTAGGAGGACTTAAGTTATTTATTCACATGTTACGGTTGGCAATTTTGAGTTTTGAAAGTAACCATGAAACCAAGACCATTGAAATGTGTTTCTTCAGCTTTGCTTCATGCTTACGTTCTCTGATGTTGCTTTAATATTTACCAAGAATTTCAGTCAAATTAATGTAGAGTGCATTTTCAATTAATTGAGAGATAAGTACTTGTCTGTGTGTTAAAGTCAACATATGGAATCAGTAGACAATATCACATAACTAGTTACTTCCGAACACTCAGTCTTCATCACTGTTTCATTTAGTTACATCTTTTTTTTTGTGGAGGGTCTGTAGTTTTTGTTTGTAGAACTGTAGTTTGTTTTTGACCCCCCCACCCCCACCCCTACCTAAGGTGCTACTGTGAGATGATTTCTTTTTTGAAGAAGAGACTGTGTCTGGGGTCGACCGAGAGATGGAAAACCAGAATGTGAAATGATTTGGAGGAAAATGTGACTTGAGTAACGTTAACCCATGGACTAGCCCATGCCTTGAATCACCATTGTACTTGGAATCAGGGCTAGACAAGAAACAAACAATAAAAAATTGACAAAAATCACGTCTTTTATAATTTATGCATAAAACAACAAAGATGTTATCCAACCTAATGGCATCACAGGTAACATTTGATTGAGCTTGCTGTCACATATTTGTATTCTTTTTATCCAAAGTAGCTATGCATTAGGATTGTCCTTAATGTCTATAAGAATATGGTTTAAGACAATGACAAAAAGACACAACTTTACTCACACATACAATATGACAGATGTACACGAACTTACCACACAATTCCTTCATAAAATGCATATTTTTTTCTTGTTTTTTGGTTTGTGGAAGTTTGGAAGCTAGCCTTAAATCAAGAAATGTGCATTATGAGAGCAAGTTGGTAGCTTAATATAATCTATTAAGATCCACAGTCTCTAATTGCTACAGTATGATGTTGAAAGTTTATCTCAAGTTTATATCAATCATCACTCACATACATACAATAATACTAAATTGTAAACTTGCAGTCGTGACTTACAATCAAGAATATTTTCTAACAATTCATATAGGTAAATACTTAACTCACTCATTTTTAGGTATGTGATATTGTAGCTGAACTGAAGTCAAATATAATTTGAGGTTTGGGCCATGTTCCTTAAGGATAGCATATCAGCGATATATTTTTATGTTTACGCATCATTTTGCATATCACACAATTTATTCAGGAACTACTTTCAGATATTAAAGACACTAGGGTGAGTCCCAATGGCGTTGATGAAGTAATTTCTGCATAGAAAACATATGCAGTACAATGTACATTCAGATAATCATTTGTAAGTGTGGAATACAGTCATATAAAAACAATACTATAAAAATACAATGAAAAATATCTATATAAGTCCGATAATTTGGTAAAAAATTAAACACAATCAGTCATCTTAACTCTTCGATTGTCCAGTGGCAGGATCGCAAATGCTGGAATGTGTGATCTGAATTCACTTTGAAGTGAAGATCAATCTGACCACCAGTGGGAGGAACCCAGTGAATACAACCATAGCCTACGTTCAGACTTGTGCCCTGTATGTCCCTCTTCTCTTTCCATAGGGGATGTCCATGCACAGTGTCAGTGGGTTGTGACACTTTGTGGGTGGAGTCTACCTGCTCATCGCCACACCCTCTCTGACTCAGCTATGCCCCTCCCTCTCCAGAGAGGGCTTTGGTCCTGGAGCTTTGTCTACAAAAACAAACATATTTATTAGTGTTTCAGTAAATAAATGCTGTGTAATATTGCATATGAGTGAACAGGTAATATACAGTAGAGAAAACTATTATACATTATAGTATAATATAATACCATAATAGATATGTATGTATACACATACATATTTATACAATATTGACAGAAAGACAGTTACTCACAACTTTCGATCTCCCTTTCACAGATGAAGCTGATGAGATCTTCACAGAAGAAAACATTCCACAGTCCCTCGTGGATGAGTCCAGCACAGTCCTCTCCTCGTTCATGTCCGTGGCTCCAGTTGTCTGGCTGACCAGGCTTCCACTTCCTACATAGAAACAGCAGAGGGCAGTCACACTCCAAACTCCACACTGGACACTGGACACAGACTGGAGGCCACTGGCCCTGTTTAGATTATCTATAACTGCACTCTTCCATCCTATGAAGAAATCACTGACCTTAAACTGCAGGATCGGAGACACAAGGAAAGACAGAGTGACTGAACTCACGTGAAGGCAGGTTCTGTTCCGTCCAGCCATTTCCACACATTCTCCTCCTCCTTGTCAGTCAGACCTATCCAGAAGTAACCCTTCCCAGAAGTCTGCTTCTTAAGCCATTTCTGAGGAGGGCAAACAAGGACACTGTTTGTAGATACT
Organism: Hypomesus nipponensis; assembly: GCF_054491055.1. NCBI lineage: Eukaryota > Metazoa > Chordata > Actinopteri > Osmeriformes > Osmeridae > Hypomesus > Hypomesus nipponensis. The sequence goes on along the minus strand of NC_140368.1, from coordinate 6,998,605 downwards.
TCTTTAAAACAATACAATACTTACAGTTTTTTACAATTGCTATAAGACTAAACCCCATTCTCTGAATCTAATTTGCAGTGAACTAAACCAATTTGTCAAATCAAACACTGTTTTGGCAAAACTCTAAACACATTCTCATTCACGAAACACAGTTTGCACTGCGATGCACTTGTACTGCAAAATGGTAAACACAGGCGGCATACAGGAAACAAAACTACAACACAGTTGTCATCTGTAAAACACAATGACTCAAAAATTGTGCACTTATTTCTAATGGTGGTTTGGGACGATGTCAGCTTTCACTGTGGTGTCCGTATACAAAAGTAGTTCAACATCAACTAGCATTTTTTTTACTGTAAATATTTGCCTTCCACCATACAGCCCTTTTCTCAACCTAATTGAAGAGTTTTTGTTTGTGTGGCGGTGAAAGGTCTATGACCGAAACCCATATACCAAGGTAAATCCCCTACAAGCAATGGAATTGGCATTTGGTGACATAGGTGTGGAGTTTTTTCAAAGCTAGATCCAGCACACCAGAAGATTTATCCAGTTTTTCTTAGTTTTTTTGTTGACAGTACTACGTACATCAACTCTGGATAAGAGCGTCTGCTAAATGACTAAATGTGATGGTTAATGTAACTCCAATCAAATGTACAGTATTTGTAAAGCCCTTTTTACAAGCAATGTCACAGAGGGCTTCACATACGCCGAGAGAATTGCCCGTCAGCCAACTTTAACCCTTAAGGAAGACAGGGAAAAACGCCCAGAAAAACCCACTTGAGGAGAAAAAATTGAAGAAACCTTGGGAGGAGCAATTCAGTGAGGGATCCCCTCCTCCAGAGACGGTTGGCAAAAGAGAGGTGCAGAACACAGGCTAAACATAGTCATACATCAGCAAAGTGTCAATGGGTTTTGAAACACCAAAATCTAGTGTTCCAAAATCCATTTTCTTTATTGCTACGTAAATGCATTTACTGCGTATACATACAACACATTTTTCTTTACATGTAACTACAAGGCCTGGATGCTGCTTCTCATTTTTTTGTGTTGTGTCTAATGATTTCTCCATAATGTTTATACATTGATTTGCTGTGTTTATGATCTGAAAGCATTGTTTGATTTTGAAGTTACATGGTTTAGGGGCGAGTGTTTGATTTTGCCAGAAGAGACAGAAGTTTTGGAAATTGAGTTTGAATATTTGGTTTTGTGTTTACAGTTTTGAGAGAATGATTGACTGTTTCAAGAAATATGTTTTAGCAATCGTGAAAAAACTGTAAATAAACCGTGCAGCAATGAAGGGAATATAATGCTGTCAATTCATGATGTGGTGTTGGCGGGGCCTGTTTCTAATTTTTCGAGTGGTTTTGGAAATATTTTGTTGTTGTATGTCAATGTGAGTTAGTGTTTTACCTGTTCCTCCATATTGTTGATGATCAACATTGATGCAGACTGAGATTCACAGCTCCTCTTAGATTCGTCAAAGCTGTGGAGCTCTTTGGAGAAGTAGTAGCACTTGTCTCTGAAGCCAACCCACTCTGCGGGACAACCTATGTTGATAAATTATAAAATGGCCAAATAGTTACTATACTTTGACTGATAAGACTCCATAACAGTTAAGACTTCATCATGCAATACCTCCCAAGCATCTCAGTTGTGGGGCAAGGATTCATACGTTTCACCAGTTACAAACAGAAGGAAATGACAGAGTCTGACCTGGGGCCCACAAAGTAGGAGCAGGAGGTTCACTCTGCAGAGACATGGGGCCCAGGGGCACTGCCGGTGGGTAAGGGAGTCCTGGCAGTCCTGGGGGTCCTGGAGCGCCAATGGGCCCCACCGGCCCTCTAGGCCCCTGCTCCCCAGCTGGCCCCACTGCACCTCGGATCCCTGGTGGTCCTTGGGCCCCCTGAGGGCCAGGCTGCCCATCTCTCCCTGGGAGTCCGGCCGTGCCTGGTTCCCCTTTGGCCCCTGGGGGTCCTGCCCTGCCTCCAGACCCTCGGGAGCCTTTGGACCCTGGGCTGCCACGGGAGCCAGGCTGACCTTTGAACCCTGGTAATCCTGGTTGTCCAGCAGATCCTTTCTCTCCTCTGGGTCCCTGGAGCCCTGGACTACCCTTGTCTCCTTTTTCGCCCTTTTGACCAGGCTGACCAGCTGATCCTTGGGGCCCTTTGTCTCCTTTGGGGCCTCTGGGACCAGGGGGCCCTGGAACAGACAAACAAACATGCCATCAGAGAAGGGAAAACTTATATCATCATGACTGAGAAACCAGACCTACCACAATGGCAATGAGTAAGCCATCTCTGATCAATGGTCTTGGTTAACATTGTACCCTTGTAGATATTTTTGTTTCATGGGCTCAAAGATACACAGTAGTGGAATGAAAGAACTTACCTTGTAGAATGGTGAAGTTAGTGATGAGCTGCGAGTGTTTGCTGTCCACCAGCTTCATCTCCTCCATGACAATGGAGAGGCTGGTCACCTCCTTGTCCAACCTGGCAGTCAAGTCCTCCTGCTGGGACCTCAGCGTGGCCGCATCACCCCTCACCTCCGCCACTGTGCTGTTCAAGCTGAGCAGGAAGTCGGAGTGGCGGCCCACAGTCTCGCCGCAGGTCCGCAGCTGGTTGAGGTTGATGTTGATGGCCCCTAGAAGCTGGGTGGTGAAGCTGATGTTGCCTGTGACCCGGTCAATGCTCTGCTCTGACTCATCCAGGCGTAGCTCCAACTGGTCAAACTTGGTGGAGGTGTAATTGTCATGGTCCCTCTGCTGGTCCATCATCTCCCTCAGGGTCTGGTCGTGGCCTTCAGCCAGGCTGCTAGTGTTCTGGAGCTGGCCCCCCAGGGTACCCAGCTGTGAGCTGATATCCTCCAGACTGTCATTGTTGGCCTTGGCCAGGGCCGAGGCGTTGGAGGCCAGACCCTGCAGGTTCTCCACCTTCTCCCTGAGCCAGTCGGAGTCGGAGCGGGTCTGTCGGGCGGTCTGCTCCAGGTTCTGGAAGTCGTTGTGTATCTTCTGGATGGCCTGGCTGGTGTCATCCACTGAGCGCTGCAAGGAGGAGATCAGCCCCCTCTGTTGGGCCTGGGTGAGGTTGAGGTTGCCGATGCTGAGCAGTACGGTTCTCTGGAGGTTCACCTGCTGTTGCAGCTCCGTCTGCAGCCTGACCGTGTCCTCCTGGAGACCCTCCATGGAGCTTCCATAGGCGAGCAGCGTGCCATTCACCGAGCGCAGCGTGGCACTGTTGGTTTCCAGCAGCCTCTGGAGGGAGACCCGTGTGCTTTGGAAGTCCAGGCCGGCGTCCTGCAGATGGCCCAGTGCAGCCCGGTTGCTGCTGCTCCACTCTGACACCTCTGCCAGCTGCCTCTGTAGAGCGCGGATGTTGTTCTTGAAGGCCTGGAACTCTGTGGTGGTGTTCTCAGTCTTCTGTTTTGTCTGATCGTCTGAGGGGACAAGTAGGATGATGAAAGGATACACCTGAAGTTCATTTGGCGATGCCTTTGCAGCATTTAAGACCAGGCAACGAGGTATCTTTGATCCGCCGCACAATGGTCAATGTCTTAAAGTAAGCAAAGTTTTACGAAGAATATTGTGTGCTCAGCTAGTGAGTACTGATCTGTCGTGAAACTCACCCAGCTTTTTCAAGTCTGTCTCCACCTTTATGATTTTCCCACCGTAGTTCTCCATCCCCTTTGACACGTCGTCAACCTTCTGCACCACTGCAACGAAAAAATAGACAGTTAAGACTGGGCGGGTAGGCTCAATACATTATTAATAAGTGTCTGAGGTAAAAAAAAGACTGTATAGCCGGAGACCCCAGACTTCCTATTTAAAAGGGATCAGAGAGAAATCCAGCAACTCTCACTGGCAGACACTGTATAAGATGTCTACATATCTGTTGGGTATGTAATAACAACTGAATCAGGTATAGCTAGCTCCAGGATTAGGAAAGGTTAAATGTATGTGAAGTATTATATAGCTGCAGATATGACTAGGCTGAACATAGACACACAGGAGAAAATACTTTACAATTTCATAAAAAGGTGTTGTCTGTGACAAACATCTGTTGTCACAAATGGTTCTTCAGTTCTTCCGCTCATGACCGTAAGAGAACCCCATCATAAGTTTTGACGATACGTTCAATGGGTGGTCGGAGAGGGGGGACCCTCGGCAACAGGAAGTGACCTCAAGGGGGTCTTCAGTAAACAGGAGGATCAAAGGAAGCCCTGGGGAGACAGACGTTGTGTCAGGGAGGGTCTTCACGCCCCCACAGGCCACCGGACCCTTCATTTCCTCTGGAATGTGTCTGGGATTCCAGGGAACCATCTCACTTCCAGGGAGGCATCCCAGTCCTGAGCAGAGACCACAGGTCCTCTGATGCTGCGGCTCTGCAACCCTAACTGTTGTTCATCCGCCAGTTAAGAAAACAGGTAAAGGCCCTCCAGGCCTGATTTCTGATGGGCGTCATCTGTTTGGGTTTTGCCCCCAGGGATCAGTTCATCATTAATAGAAGACCGCCAGACCCCAAACTGTACATCCCTTTACACAGCCTTAGTCTGCGACTGTTGAAAACAGTCACCAGACCCACTTTCATTTGTGTTTGTGGGGCATACAGGACTCATTGTACCATGTTGTACTGATGTCTTATTGTGCTATTTGCTTGGTACACAAGATGCTAATCACAGGCAATGAGTCTGGGGAGTTTACACTTCTACACTAGAGCTGAAACAATGCATAAAAACAAGAACTAATTGGGTTCAATGCTTAAGGATCCCCACTTCAATTTTGGGGAATCCTTGATCATTAAAGAGCCCTAACTGGATCGGACAAAATGAAAGGTAACGGCTTTGAAAATGAAAGAGCCTCGAGTAACAACTGTGAGTCATTCTCCAACCACGGAGGATGAGAATACTTTTCTCATTGTCAACAAACAATGGAAAGAAGAAAAAAGAAAAAAGCATCTGAAAATAGAAACCCAGAAGTTCACGCAAAACCTTCTTTAATGACTTGCATGTGTGTTCAGCCTCATACAGAGCGAAAGCTAGTCTGGCTAAGTCATCTTGTTAGGAGGGGACTCCAAATCTAGAAGACAGTACACCCATCTTCAAACTAACTAGAGTAGACAGTTCGGATACTAGAGTAGACAGTTTGGATGGGTTGATATAATATGAAAAAGAAGATACTCATAGCAGACAGAACTACACAACATGGCTTAAGAAATACAAAAAAGTTAAACATTGTGAAAGCTTCCCCCTTTTGACAGAATGTCACAATAAGTATGTAACATATCCAGATTTCCTAATCTCCTTTTAGCAGAGGAAAACGCAACACCAGAACAACACTGAGCATCATTCCTAGAATGCCTCTCTATTTCTCCGAAAACTGGAGGAAAAAATACAAGAAAAGAATAAACAAGTAGATGAGCTGTTTTTGGAAACTGAAGTCACCAGAACTGGAAAACCAGTGTCACTAGCTTTTATCGTGAACCTGTATGGTTTCCATTCATATCTTCCTAATCATCAATCCAGCCAATCCTCTCAGAATACAAGACTAAAAGATGACAGATTAGAGTTTACCAAATGAACTACCCTGTCTTTAAAACATTGTTTAGGGAGGTTGTGCCAGTGAAGGCATGGTCATACTGGGCTGAAATGTTCCACTGCAAATGAAATGAGACACATTTCCAGTCACCAGACACCGCAAAGCAAAAACGACTATTTTACCTCAGTCTGCAGACCAAACCATAGAGTACACATTACTGTACATTGTTTCACTTGTTTTCCAACAAACACATACAAATTCATACCATATATCTATGTATTGATGTTGTCATCGTTTTAGTATACCTGCAGCTGTACTGCAGCTGTGTGGTATTTTTGTAATCCCAATTTATTAAAATTCACACATACACACTCAAAGAAAAACTGAGATCTGAAATAAAAGTAGCAGGAGTGCAGAGTGAGGGAAGTTTCCAACCCTATCCATCTCTCACTGTCTGCTCTCTCTTTCTCTCTTCTCTACTCTTTCTCTCTCTTTCCATTCAGACTCCTCCCCTTAATTCCCATCTTGTTCTCAGAGTGAGCCCCTTTATCTAGCCTCGCTGACCAGGCCAAAGGACAAGATTCAGTAGATAAAATAGCTGAGGAAAAAAGGTTTTGCTGATGTCTCAGGGGAGTCAACATCCTGTGGAGGGAGATGGGACACCAGACAGCCCTGCTTCGGGTCAGTGGTGCAGGAGAGAGGGATCCCAAGTTGAGATCAGCAATCCAATCTGACAGGAACCTGCAGGACAGATGTTTTCGAGCACGGAGTGGAGGGTTCTACCACTACATAGCACCATCTGGACCTGAGAGCGTGTTAAGGCTGAGGTGTGGTTCCCTGAAGAACCGAGCCCCCAGAACCAAGCCCCAGCGCCAGTAAAAACCCAATTTCGGTGGGTTCTGCTAGAGTTGCACCGAGTTCACTGCTCATCTGGGATCTATTAGGGCAGCATGAGACCACAGAGCCTGGGACAGGAGAGGCTATGAGGACAAACACAACCCCAGTGTGAGTATAAGGGACATCATTCTTCCAAATCCCTGATAACCGCTCGACATGTTAAGTTCATGTCACTGCAAGACGGTGTCAATAGGAAGACACTTATAGACCGCATATGGGAATGTTTAGACCAATTATGGCTGGAACGTTCCGAGTTCGGCCTTCGAAGTATGGCAGGATGGTTTCCCGAGCTGGAAAGTATGTCAGAGCCGAACAGAACAGGAAACTGAGCTGTGGCTTTGTGGAGGCCGGAGGTGTGAGGTAAAATAGGGGGTGTTGGTAAAATAAACGTAGAGAAGGTTCTGGAGTTTAGGTCAGGGTAAAATAAGGTGTATACACACACACACTCAAATACACACACATATCGGAGTGGCAGACAGAGGCCAGAGGGTGCAGAGTGAAGTGGGGGGGTGCTGCTAATGTGATTTTTGTGAAAAATCTGAGTTCAGGCAGAAACACTCATATTTTCCATGAGTCTTTCACTGCCCTTAATTAATAACAATGAAACATTGCCCAACATCATCCATGTCATGGTTGGACAGACTGTAAAGGGTCACATGGGACCTTGGCTCAAACACACATACCACACACATGCACCCACGCCTTCAATGCAAACAGACCCAATACGCTCATGTTGATCAAGCAGTAGTGATCTTATTTCCTGGCAGGATGTGGAGAGCGACCACACGCGATGTTTGGACACCTTGGCCCTCAACGAACCTTATGACTTTGGTTCAATATGTATACAAGGTGTTACATGTGAGGGTGTGGATGAGGTTATGCAGAGAAATGTTAATCATTCTGGCCCTATGTTACCATACAGAAATCAAATGAATGTTTTTTCCTCAGCTCAACTGACAGCGTTTAACACTCATGTAACTGAAGACAAGTCCTGTGTGCCCCCATCCAAATACTTTTTTGAAATATTTTGAAACATTACATCTTGTTTGATCGATCTTGCCTGGCACATTGGAGACAAGAATCTGGTCTCCTCTAACCTGATATTTCAGGATGACTCAATCCAATACTGAAATGATTTGAAATGACATGAAATAATATTTCAGCCAGCCTTAGTAGGAGAGGCTCTTGCCTTACCTTTGTATCCGAGGACAGCCACAGCGATGGTGAGGAGGGTGCACAACACGTACAGCAGGACGATGGAAGTCTTCAGAGCCCATTCATTCTTACACTTGGTACACTGGGTGCCCTCCTGGATCCCTATGGAGGGGAGACAGACACTGTTTCACACTGACGACCACACATCTATTTAAACCCACTGTATTATTCAAAACCCGGTTACATCAAGCTTTCTAAGAAAAAGGAGATACCAAGAACGGTGAGGGTTCTTGGAGGAACCAACATAAAAGGTTGGTTAATGTTAACTTCAGATTTAGGATGACCTAATAGTGACAAGTATTTGGAAGTTTCTTGAACAAATACCCCCAGAACTCTCTGAATCCAATGAGCCCGTACAGTAATCTGGCCTGGGGGTCCGTAAGACCATATGAAGAACAGGCCCTGTGTGGGCTGGGGACTGTTCAGACTCTAGGCCTGGTCTCTGGAGCCCCAGACCCCTACATCTGGACAAACACCCTGTGGGCCACATGAAAGGGCCCTGTGGTCCCCAGAGCTCCTGGGTAGTGATGGGAGTGGGGGGTGAGGGGGAGGAAAACAAGCACCCCTACAGTCCTGTTTACGCTCTGTGAAATGCTTATTTTTTCGGGGGTAGTCTTCACTCTGCAAATTCACTCAAATTCAGACTCACACATATGCCCACACACTCTCTCACACACACGGACAAAAATGTGTATTGCAATGCAGTACAAATACATCTCTCTGTGTCAAACATTCAAGTAGGAGTACAGTATTGCACAACACACTGTGTGTGGGTGGAAAACAGCTATAAGGACCACCACTGGGCCATTGTTACGGGTCTGTACGTTTGTGTTTCTAGTCTGTCCTGCAAGGTGTGGGATGCAATATCCATCCAATTATTCAAACCATGGGTTCAAATCTTCCTAAACAACAGGGATGCATACAGGCACATACATAACCCTGGTATTCTACATTTTCCCAGAATATTTCTTTCCTCCGATATCTTTCCTGACAGACTAGTGCCTGTATCCGCAGTGCTGACGGGAACACAGCTGTATTTCATTTTAATTCAGGAAGCAGGGGAAAAAAGGTCTTGGTGTTCATGTAGTTTACCTGAAATAAAACCCCCTATGCTGTGTGCTGGACAAGAAAGTGAAAGAGAATTCTTGGAACATGGAACTTTCCATGGGAACACTAAGACACCATTCATCCTATTCTGTATGTTCTCTGTGTACAAAGAACACAAAGGTACACCTATTCAACACCCAGTGGCAAACGCTTGGACAACATTCAAATGAATGGACGCTGATCCAGAGGAATATGATTATGAGTCATTACGGAAAGGAAACGGACAATCCATTGTGGATAAGTGTAACCCAGGAAACCTTTCGGCGCCAGAACCCCTCGCCACCCACGCAGCTCGACCGCTTCGAGCTACTCAAGGTACATCTTAGCCAATTATTTCGCTAGTCTGATCGTTTAGTCAGTTTTTATGCAACCACGGTCCAGGATGCGGTTCAGGACACTGATATTAACAGCTCTACCCTCCCAATAGTTACCAAGGGAACAGTAATGATCACTGTGTGTCAGGCCTCGGTTTAACACTCCAGCTGGAGGACGGATCATGCTCCCTCCGCCAACTCGAGTGAAACCGAGATTTACCGGACAGGAGTGTTGAGGCACGGACATAGCCTATTATGCACACACGGTTAAGCTGTCAAATGTCTCTGCGTATAGCCAACCTCTGTGACTCAACTCCGGCATTTAGTCCAACCAGCGGTGTCCTCAACTGACTGGAGCTAGCGCTCCGTGGCTAGCATACTGCTTTACACTGCAGGATGTGTATTTTGAGTACACCACACAGGATTCATGGCAAACTTTCATGGCGAATAAACACCAATTCTGATTCTGATAGTTGAATTCCCCATTCAGTGAAATGGTTTGATAATAATTATACCAATACAATAACAAAATACAATGGTAGGCCAAAAAGTGCTAACGAGAGAGAGAGAGAGAGAGAGAGAGAGAGAGAGAGAGAGAGAGAGAGAGAGAGAGAGAGAGAGAGAGAGAGAGAGAGAGAGAGAGTGAGGGTGAGAGAGAGAGAGAGAGAGAGAGAGAGAGAGACAAAAGAAAGATCGATCATGAGCGTGAAAGAGAGCGAAAACGTGCAGTGGGAGGAGAAGCAGTAATTGAGAGTCAAGGGGTCAGGAGAGGTGAAAGGCAGCACCTGTCCAGTGCTGTCTACCATCCGTGTGTTTCCTGCTAGCTGGCTCCCTCCCTCCTCCTCCACCTCAGAGTGACTCACCTGGGCCCTGGGCACATGGCCGTCAATAACAGGCTTCTTGAAGGGCCTCCGTGGCCTCTTTAAAACTCCCTTAACAAGGCCTCGTGCCTGCCAAGAATACCTCTTAAAATCCCTTCCCCAATTCTGAGTGGAGAGAAACACCTCAAGCACACGGCTCCAAGAAGAGACGACCATGCCTCAGTGGCGGACAGACTCCCCATGCCTCGCCTCGTTCAGCAGCTCACTTGAAGCCTAGTACAGATCATTCCCAAACAAAGTGATAAGTCAACACTTCTGAACACTTGTGATAATTATTGTCTGTTTATATATTCGAGGATCACTAATGTTAAGCAGGCATATCAGCCTGAAGTAATCAAACAGTTGATTGGGCAAGATGATGGTGCTCAATCCAAACACATTGACACACAGTGTGTATAACTATACATGCTAAAAGAGATAGAAAATGCTCTATAGGGAAGGTTGTGGGCTGTGCAGTCAACAGACATCAGGCTATAACTCTTGGGTCACATGTTAAACATGCTGTGCGGAAAAACTGGGATGAGTTTTGGCTTTCGTCAAATATGGAGGACACCTGGCAAAATACAAACATGGCTGACAACAACAGCACTCAGCTGCATTCTCTGAGAGCAAGACAGAGAGAAAGAGAGAAATTGAGATCGGATTAGGACAGATGCATCATGGGAGACAGCTGTGTTTTGTTGAACACTTCTGTTTCGTTACGTTCCACTTGGATGTCCAAGGGCCAGTTTGGAGTCGTGACCCAAGGTTCTGTTAGAATGCTGGGGTCCTGACCTGGATGTTTGCCTTTCAGTAGGTCACATCCTGGATCGGCCCTGGCTCTGACAGCATCACAACAAGGGACAGATGCTGCCCTTCTCTGACTGTGTTACATCAAAGTCAAGTCAGCCCTGTGAGAAAGGCTCAGGCAGCAAAGACACCTGGGATACGAAGTGTTCTCATTGTTTTACTGGCTGTGATCCAAGTCATACATATGCTTCCTTAATTTCATATGTACATTTTGTCTGTAATAGTGTTCAGATTCTTTCAGATTATTCAAAACACTGAGTGTCTGTGGCAGGCACTAAATGCCTTTCCACTTCTGATGGGTTTTGTTTGTGATTCTTTCTAATGTGTCTGGCCTGTCAGCTATAAGAGTTCAATTCTACTGTGAAACCAAACCCAAACTCTCCAAGAAAATGCTTCTCTTGTCTTGTCATTGTAATTTGGGGGGAAAAGTGTGTTTGACCAAAAACAGACAGAACTAGAGACATGAGGGAATGCCAAACTCCTTGTTCACAGATTAACTACAGCCTGGTATCTGTATCTGTAGAGATTCGTCATTGTCCTCCTCATTCAACTGGACAGTAATTCAGTTTCGCTCTGTCGATTGTGACCACAAAACTACATTCAGGATGCAAAGACCACATGCTGGCAAAAAAAGAAAAAACATTACTGCCTATGGCAAAAGACATCGAAGCACTACAAAAACCCATAGAACCTTCTCCACAACAAGAATACCACTTAAATCCCTTTCTACATCAATGTGGTTTCCCCGGGTCTTTAGGAGGGACAACATGCTATTGTTTTGTAGAAGCCATTAAGATGATCTGACATTCTGACAAGGTTCATCTCTGTGCTCAGTAGACGTCTAGGCTGGGCCTTTAAGATCTATCACTGAGATTTCCTGAACCCTAATCCTGTCCAAACATCATTTGTTCAATCCCCATCCCCCCAAAAAACAAAACAACTAAGCCTTACTAAACAGTCAAAATGACCTCCCAGTGACTAGGTTAGCTCAGAACAGATAAGCGAGCCCAGCTCATTAAAATACGTTTATTTACAGTAAATAGCAGCAGGGACGCTATAGTAACGGATGACAACACAGAGCTCCGAGATCTGAGGTCAGGCACACTGTGTTTTGGAGCGCTGCCTTGCTTAACACACTCAGCCCTTTCCAGGAATCCGACCCTCAACTCACATCTGCTCCAAGAGGGCAATCAGAGCATTGTTATGTGCAATGAGAACTCTGGCATGCTTGACAGAGACAAGGAGAGAGGAGTTTCAGAGACTGAGGACACTCTAAGACAACAGCCAGTCGGTCACTTCCTTCGGGTTAGAGTGGGACCAGACAATAACAGGTCCGGACAATTCCTTTAAATTGTTACATTTGTTTTGTAAGTCATGCTAAACACTCTCCTTGTTTATTAGAGGTTTAAAATAGCTGCAACCCCTCAGTCCATCTGTCTCTCGTTACCTCAAACAGAGAAGAGAGGAAGTTTAATAAGATCTTTTGATATGCTATAATCCAAGCCAAGATCTTTTACTATTTGGAGGGAGAGGAGGGTTTAATGAATGACTCATACGCTGCTCTGCTTTCTCAATGGCTTTGAGGAGTAGTAAAGAGACTGAATCAAATGATGTGTGAGCATGAGTGTGTCTGTGTGCATGTGTGTGAGGTGCATCAGTCTGTGGGCAGGGGGACAGGGAGCCAGTCTGACCAGGGTGGGCTTCAACTCTATATCCAGGCTCCAAACTGGGCCTCCATGCTGTACATCTCCAACAGGCCTCCTCTCCACCTCCAGCATCCACAGTGGAGGTCTAGATCTTGGCTCTGTGAAAGTCCTGCCTAATGATGGACTGTTTAACAGTTTGAATTGGCTCTGATCTAAAACATATCCACTGTTCTAACTTAAAGCCTGTACCTGCCAATGACCTCATCCTGGGGAGCAGCATGGCTCATGGGGGGAGGAGGGGAGGGTGCGAGGGGATAGGGATCCTGGGGCCCAGAGAAGCTGACACCATCCCTCCTCCGTGTGTGGCCAAACGCCCCATCTCTTTTACAGCATGTGATGGAAACCATACGCCGTCGCCACGCGAGACAGCCAGGCGTGAGACACGCGGTTATGAGTGAAAGAGGAGAGGGAAGAGAGAGATGAGAGGGACACAGCAAAAGGGATATCTGAATGATGGAGGAAGAGAGAAAGAGGAAAACAGGAAGAGAGCAATAAAGAGAAGGAGGTGGAGGCCAGAAGTATGGAGACACCAAGTGACAGAAAGATGAAGAGGGGAGCATAGTGAAAAAGCAGACCGGACGTAGCCGTGACAGTAGATCTGCATACCATCACGCTATAGAGAGGTTAGCCAGACTGCAACCAGGGTCTGCAGTGTGACAGTGTGTGACAGAGAGAGAGGGCTTAGAGGGCTACTTACGCTTGAGAAAGACAGAAAACACAGACACTCTTCTGCAAACCTGGTGCAAACACAGAGGTCTGTTCCAAGTTTTAGAAAGTAATCAAGGTGCATTTGATTTGCTTCACATTTGACACTTTACTGATGACTCGGTTTAGTTGCAGCACGAAACTCACCTAACATGACCAAGAGTCTGCTCAGGGTCTCTTTGTCCTCTTCTTGAGGGGACACAGTTGTCCCAAACATAGCATAACTTATGGACTGCCAAGGATACTGTATGAAGAATTGTTGCCTTTAATTAGAACCATCATGTTACAGTCATGGACTCTATTTGCCTCATTGAATATTCTATTCAACTGTATCTTTGACCATGTTCTCTGCCACACAATCTAGTACGATCTATAGACAGAAGGTGGGCTGGCAGAGAGAGATATGGAGAGAGAGAGAGAGAGAGAGAGAGAGAGAGAGAGAGAGAGAGAGAGAGAGAGAGAGAGAGAGAGAGAGAGAGGGGGGGGGGGGGGGGACATATTTTACAAGTTGGACAGCAGGTGGATGGAAGGTAATACAAAGCCAGCCAAAACCCAGCAACCCCATCATGGATGCTGTAATGTCTTCACACCATCTGATAGTAAACATGGACAAAGAAACACTTCACAAATGGGACAAGTAGCCTGCAGACAGGCAGGCAGCGAGCAGAAGACAGAACCTGCTTGGTACATCCCATCCACCCTGACCTGAGGCCCTGCCTGGGTCTGCACAGACTCAGTGTTAGACGAGCAGGTCGTCTTTCTAGAAACCTCCATCAACAATAGAAGCAGGGAGAGGGAGCGGGTTGGCCGCAGCACAGCTTGGGGATTTGAGGCCCAGGCAATGACTCTGGGTTTTGGTTACAAAGCAAAACAAGGGTTTAAGCACCCCAAACATTGCTGTCTCCCAGTTTGTGTGTGTGTGTTTATGTGTGTGAATGTGTGCGTGTGTGTGGCCCAATGTTTAATGACCTCCATCAGCGTCCAGAAATTGATACAGAAGAAAATAAAACAGAAACTGTCAGCAAAAAGAGCTAAATGGGATCATAGGGAGTTTTGATAACTATCATAAAACATATTAAACTCAATGACAGACAAACTGTTACAATACAAGCACTGATCTTTCATTGATCTTCGAATGAGAAAGATCAAAAGGTCAAGCATTCTGTACAACTCCTCCACATGCAATCCTGCACCATCTCAAAAGCTTCAAAGAGTAAAGACTGGCGTATTCAAATTTCCTTCCAGTCAGCATTTTAAATGGAGATGTTTGGCAGTCTCTCTTTTTCCCTCTCGCACACCCTCTCTTTTTCCCTTCTTTCAACCTTCCAGAACCTTCTTTGGTTTTTCTTTGCGCTCAACTTCTTGTTTTAGTAATGGTTGGAACCTGGTCCTTGTGTCTGATGGCTCTGTGTCTGACTGTCATGAGTTGCTATCCCATAATTGGCTCCTCTGGGTGCCCTTCAAAACTAAATCTACTAAGACCCCCAGTGACGAAGAAGCTATGGCAGGGAGTCAAGCGCAAATAAACCGCTGGACGTAACTGGTCGAAGAAAAGGGAAATAAAACAAACAAAGGGGACATATACTCTCTGATACACAGCTGAGAAAATAAACCATAAACTGGTATTTGAGGCATGACGTTTCATGACTGGCTCTTCTGTTGCTGCTGATGGAGGTCTGTGGTGGCCACGTTGGGGACTTGACGTTAACATCATACAGTCCCCCCTCCCCTTTGCTCTCTCCCTTTCTCTCTGTCTTCTGCCTCCCCCGTTTCACTCGCCCACCCACCCAACCCTCCCCTCTCATTCTGACTTGGAACTTAATCTGCTTGCACACGGTAACCATGGCCATCTGCAGGGGTCTCGTCAGAGTGTTTTAGTCTGTCTCCAGAAAGTTCACATTTACTTCCTTCCATACACCATAAACAACATGGCATTAGTAGTAAATACGGTTTTATAGAACAGTGTGAATGTACTCCCCTCTGTGCAACATGACAACACACAGTCTGAGCTCATTCCTCATAAAGAGGGCACACTACTCTCCCTCAAATCCAGTCCCAGGCTCCAGCCCTGACCCTGGACACAGCCCTAACTCCAAACCCTAGGCCCTCAGGCCAGACTCCAAACCCAAGGCCAACCTCTACACCCCCAGCCAGAAGCCCCCAACACACCTGTGTCTCGGATGCACTGTTTGTGTCAGTATACTTGACTTGCCACGCCTTTTGGTGTTTGACAGTAAGGCGACTGAGTTCATTTGGGTCTGCGGTGGGTATGTGCGTGACTACTTGACTGCATATTCTGAGTGCTCTACAGTAACATACCTGTGTGCCTGTGAGTGAGGAAAACACAAGGGGAAAGATGGATGGAGATCTAAAGCAGCTCCACTCTGCCAGCAGCTATTTAACTTCACAGGAGCCATGAGGTTTTACTTATATTAACCTAGTCACACACAAACTATATGCACACACACACACGCACACACACAAACTAACACACACGTACCCACAGTATCCTTGGTTACATAGTGTGATATTGTGAGCTCACGTTTGCCATCGATATTACATCTAAGAGATTATAGCACTGTTGTCAGAACAACCTCAACAAAGTCAAGTTACTGTCTACATCCCATAGCTTTTGGTTTATATATATATGCTATAACTCCAAGTCAACCTGGTCTACGTCAAGGCTGCAGATGTGGATCCAGATAGAACCATTAGGTCATAAAGAAGCAAGGCAGATTCTTGGGCTGGTTTAACAGGAAGCATGTTGGGGGAGTCACAATGGGCCGGAGGTTTTACTGCCCAGGCAAAGTCCCATCAGCAAAACTCATCACTCACTTGGCCACCGGCCTCAATGTAGTCAGACCCAAAACCATGTGGAGTGTTGAGCTAACACAAACTGAGCTTAAACCTGCTGGGATAGTGCTAAGATGAACCAATGCTAGCTGAGGTACAGAGCAAGAGAAGCAGACTTTATTCAAATCACATCCTCTTCAGAGAAGGTTTGGATTTCCCATACGACGCAACACTCTGTGTTGTACCGCTGTGGTGTTGGGTTGGGTTGCAAAGATTTACTGTATGGTTGTAAAAACTTGTCAGGGCTTATGGTCAACCTTGAATCAACCACTCTGTAATTTAAGGGTTTTAAGGTTACATTTTAATTAGAAGGTAAGTCATACCCGCTCCAGTTTGGCTTGTAAAATGAACTAACTATGGTTTGAATAAAGAAAAAAATACATATTTATCTGTCAGAGATTCATAAAAGTGGCAATACAAGTTAAGTACTCAAAATGTGGTGCCGGGGGTTCGATTTTTACTGACCGTTACATGTAGCAGGAAAATCAAAATTTGGATTTGAGTTGGTTTATAATCCATATGGACACAATTGAATAAGAGGAAACCACTTGACGAATGTAACATTTCAATAAAATCCTTTCCCCCCACACACCTGAGTAATGTCCAATATCAACATATCTACATGAAAAGAAAAGCAGACATAAAAGCTATGGCTTGCATTCTGAAGGATGTAACAATAAAGACTGTCTGTCTGTTGCATCGTGGGTAACGGAGCTCCGCATGGGTGGCCTACCACAACTGTGGTGGTATGCGGGGGCGTGGCTTGTCAATCTCCATGACACCAAGCTGTATTTGGACAAGAAGATGGTCTGCATGTTTGTCTGCCAATGTCTTCAGAGAAGCATGCTCTTTAATGTCAGGCCTGCCCTGAGCCAATTAAAACACTGTCAGAGCTGCCTTTAGCCAATCAGAGGAGCACCCGCCTGCCTGTCAGACATCTGGGCATATGAATCATGCAGAGTATACAGCAGTTACTGGAAACACTAATCAACAACAGAGAACAAAACGTTTAAAACTGTGCCCCCAACAAAGCTGTTTACTTTGTTTGCAGTTTGTTTTGAGGGGCTATACAGCTAACTCCTCTCCCCTGGAAGGTTGTTTGATGTATATCTCAAATGGTTCTCCTCTGGCACCACTCTGAACAGCCAGGGTTGGGTTTAACAGGAACCTTTTGATGCTCCTTCACCCATCACCGTCAGCACTATAGTTACCATTACCTACATCTTGGTACAATATATATCGCTGTACATACCCCAGTGGATCAAACACTGAAGGCGAAGACCCACTGGGTTCAGGAAAGTGTGTAAAAAGAAAATACACCCGTGATTTTTTCTTCCTTCTGCGTTTTAGCCACATCTGAAAATGTGATAGTCATTATGGTTCTGTCAGGGATCTGGACTAGACTGCATCTCCTTTCTACCTCTGCTCTGGTTTTCACAACTACCAGGAAGCGGCGGGTTGATCTTGGCAGCTTGCTGAGTCGATTTATTTTCTTTCGTTAATGTTTCAACCTCTGAAAAACAGCTCCTCTGTTTTTCAGTATGCTAAACGAGTATGAATTAGAACCACCGGATTCATCATTTACATGTGTGTGCACTTTTTCACTAAGGCTTACAACACACACACACACGCAAACATTATACAGAATCCATTATACCCAGGGGGTTTATATGTAGGTGCAGTATAACTTGAACATGGTCTCTTTAAAACTAAGGCCTACTGGCTTGCCAAGTGTAATACACTATTTTTCAAAGGGAGGCCTCAAAGGTATGCAGGTGTCCAGGCATAGCTCACTCTCTCTCTGCTGTTCCACACTCCATTTGTGGATGTGAGATTTAGACACTCTGCATGAAAGCCATGTAAAATACACCGGCCTCCCTGACCCTGACTCCAACGCTGGGGGTCAGCCTGCTGCTGCATGACTGCACGGGTCACCTCCAGGACACACCGGGCCTGGTGACGTGGAGCTGAGCCTGGGAAATGGAGCTAGTAGTGGTGGGGGTAGGGGGATGGAGGTTGTGGGTAGTATGTAAAGTTGGGGGTTGAGCTAAGGTGTGTGTGTGGGGGGTTGAGATAGAGGTGGGGGTTGATGGAGGATGTGGGGCGGGGATGGGTTTACAGAGAAGGGGGGTTTGAGAGGAGATGGGGGTGGAGGTAGAGTTGAGGGGCCAGAGGAGAAGGTGGGGGTGGAGGTTTGAAGTTGAGGTAGGGTGGAGGGCAGCTGGTCTTCCTCAGGTGAAAGCAAAGAGTCGTTCACACCAGACGCTGGATTAAAAAAACAAGATCTAACTGCTAGCATGTGTGTTGTGCAGGCCAAATCCACATGTTGGCTGGATTAACACCACTCTTTCTGCTGGGGGATCAGGAGAGAAATAAGGGTTTTGTCTGTAGTTGTGATGACCTATAATGCAGGATGATGTTGATGAAGGAGTCGATGTGCAGACTAGATTCCTTTGTCTTCCTTGATCGCCTGCCATTTTCCCTTTGGCTCCTTCTCATATTTTTGAAAGATTCTGTATTGATGGGAATGAGTTATGATCGTGTGAGATCAACTTTTCCCTTTCTGGATTCACTGTCTGCAGGGTTTGGATGTGAGAGTGTGCAGTCAAGATATACTTTTGTCAAACTCTTGATAGAATACTATAAAGTAAAACCAAATACTTTCTTTTGGATACATAACCTCCTCAAAATGTACAACAGCACAACTTAATAAGGCCAAACCTGAAATGTATTTTCTCCAATATATTGGACTGTATAAAACAAGTATACTGAATATGCCCCCTTTTTTGTTCATAGATCCAATTGTTGAAATGATATATCTGTTGTTCCCTTTTCCACCGTTTGCTTTATAGGATGTTTTCTATATATGTGCATCATCAGTTATGTAAAACAATGAGTGTGTGAGGAGAGCAGGTGAACGACAAGATCGTCACCAGATTTTTCTCCACAAACAATGTCCAACTGGCTTTCATTGTTAGAATCCCAGTCTCCCCCATCTGTCTTAGACACACACACACACACACACACACAAACACACACACACACACACTGTAACTAGATCTTTAACATTCTTATCTATCCTTTCCCTCCTCCAAATCCATCTGTCCTCTTCCTGGTCTTGTCTTTCAACAGCCTGGTTCCCCTCCACCTTTTCTTCCTTCGTCTTTTTCACTCCCTTCCTCCCCCTGGGGAAGAACCCCCCCAAGCCCGACCCAGCCACCCGCCTCTCTCTCCTTCCCTCTCAGCACCTCTTGTTCTCCTTGCACATTCACCTCATCAATGTTATCTCGCTCGATCTCTCTGTCTCTAGGAGTGGGTGTGGGTATTCTAGGGAGATGAGAAGGGGCAGTGTGCAGAGTGTGTAGATCATGTCTGCTCTGGTCTTTATGTCAAGCTTTACGTATGGGTTCAGATAAAGCATCGATGGGGTGTCCAGCAGTTTTAGGTTTTACTGTGGGATTGATTTATTTTTGGTCCAGTAACTGCCAAATTGGAACAGAGTTGGGGTTTTTTTACAGTAAGATAAGATGTGAAAGGATGTCTTGTCTGTTGGATAGTAGCCGTGCTCTACCCAGATTTAACCAGCTCTAATAGCCATATAGTTTCTACTATCTTTGTGTGACCTGAGACTTGTCTATCTTCCAGCAGACAGAGATATGTAAGCCATACTAGAATGTTACTGCAATAAAAACTGGAAACTAAGACCTCTCCTATATCTTGTTACAACTCAGTTTCAATGTTATACCTGTGTTACTGGAAAATGATTCATGGTTGTCACCCACCCTTTCCTTAACACAGCATCAATGATGACCCCCTCCCTTTCTCTCTTGCTCACTCTTCTCTGTTCATTCACTCCATCATTCTTTTTAATAGTGTCTTTCTCTCTTTTCTCTTGCACGTTCTCAGGTCTGGAAGAATGTTTCACTAGCTCGCAACTCAGGTTCGTTGGCCCAGTCCCTGGGTGACTTCTACAAGTACTTTCCCATCCCTCCCTGGTCTCTGCACTGCGTAGTGGGAGGTGCACAGGTGGTTGACCTGACACGCTTGCACGGTCAGGTAAGGTTAAGTGTGTAAATTTCCCTCTCAAGACAATCTTATGGCCTTAAGAAAAGAATATGATGGGGGCACATTATTGTCTGAGCTCTGTTATGCAACACTAATCTGGAGATCACACCTACCCAGAGTGATGTGATTAGGAAAAAGTTAAGTTGATGTTGTTTGATTTTAACCAAAACCACTGCCCATGGAGAGAGAGTTGGGAAAAACAAGAAACGAGGAGAATGAAAGAGACAGCGAAAGCAAACAGACACATGCTAAAAGGGTAACCAATCTGACTTGTGAGGGACTCCCTAGTTCAAACGCAACTTTGACAACAGTGGTGACTGGTAAACACATTTAAGGCTTCTTCAACAATGAAAAATAGCTAATAAAATCCCGTTGTTGTAATGTCGAGAGAGGAAAATGATGGAGAGTGTTTGAGAAACACCACAACTTGAGCAAGGGAGCCACATAAAAGCGCATTCCACGCTGCTTGACACTGCAGAGTGGCACATAGCGCAAAGCCACAGGAAACATTGGAAGATTGAGTTGGAGATACACTCCACGTCTTGTTGAAAGTCAGTCTAAAGTGGCTTTTCTGTGTGTTTTTCCTATTTCATCTGGAGCATAGTGCCAAGAGTAATTTGGGGAGGTTGGGTAGGGGGTGGGAAGTCATGTTTGACTCTGTTCCCCGCCAGAGGGGCCCATTGGACAGAACTGGGAGGCCGGCTGTGCTGACACAGCTGGGCCTGGGCAGCGACCCCAGCTCTTCACTCCAGCGGGCCATGCTGAAGAAACCATAACAAGTGCAGGAAACAGATCAGCACACTCTAGGTTCTAAACCGGCCACAGAATCCCTGGCACCACGACTCCAGACCCAGATGTGTGGGAGGGGAGGCTTGTGAAGCCTAGATATCTCTGGTTTAACTATGTCCACAACAGCTCCTTAGATCAATCACCGAGGTCAAGTACGAGCGGCTACCTGGAGAGGGACATGAAAGTCCTCTAATTACAAAACACTCCTAGGCTCTCTTCATATCCATGCCACTGCCTGCCAGTAGGATATGTAGGGGTAATGCCTGTGCTGGTGCTGAAGGCCAGAAGGACAGCTTCTTAAGCCCATGACAGATTCCCTTCATCCAGCCTTTAACAAGAGCTGAGGGGGTTCAGCTAAAGAACAGACTGGATTTTTGGTCTCATTCTAATGACCTTCCTATGTCAACCCCCCACAGGAAAATAAATATGTCCAAACCTTGAGGACTGGAGAGGTAATTTTGAGCTGGCTTCAATTTGGCAGAAAGAAGGAGATGGGATTACCATATGAATTCACTCAGCGCCCGTGTGTATGTGTGTGTGTGTGTGTGTGTGTGTGTCCATCCACATGTAATAGAGTGAGAGAGAGAAGACAGGGTTTCATACGTATCTGGGTTTATGAACCCAGGGCCATGTCAGCTCAGCTCATTCCGTACGATGAGAAAGCGAAATGGTTACCCGGGTGATTCTGCAGCACATGTGTCAGCAATTGCACATGACTCCACCAAAAGCACATAAACACATTTCAACATGTGGTCCCACACAGTACTCAAGTGTGCTGATTTTACACCTTTGCATTTTACATGCAGCCAACCTTAGGCCTCTGCATTGGGGGGTGAGAGAGCAAGGTAAGGCAGAGTTCCTTCTGCTCTGGGAAACACAACCACCTTGTCCTGAAGGACTTCTGAATCACTGAGGAAGAATGTTCTGGAAGAAAGCTTCTCTGGGAGTTATCTATCTGTCATACAGCTTAGCCTACATTTCATTGGAAGACTGGGATCAGTGCTAGACAGTACAAGCAAGCGCTCCCAGAATTTCAGGAATTCTCCAAATGGGGTCAAGAAAACCAACATACAAGTTGTGTCTAACAAACAACTTTTCTCCCAAATGGAGACTGATAAGTCAACGCAAATAATCTATCAATCCCCAAAACAGCAATACGGCTACTTAGCCAGCATTTGTTCAGAACATGGTCTGGAGTCAGCTGAATTAACTGTACAGTCATGGCCAGATACTTTACTCTGAGGCCTCTGCAGATGCAAACCCATGGTTCTCCACCAGCAGAGATAATACAGATGAAGGCTGAATAGTGAGAAGGTACCGTACATGTAGCATGTGTGATGGTGTGGACAATGAAGGCTTGCAGCAGCTTTAAATTGCACAATATGGCCCTTAGAGACAGCATTTGGGACAAGCCTTCAGTCCAGTCCAGCTGCTGCTGCTGCTGCTGCTGTGGTCTTCCCACCCTAACCCCTCAACGACCTCCCCCACCCATCCACCTCCCCTCCCTGGGCCTGCAACCCTTCTAGCAGCCTCTTGAGCTAGCTGCTTTCTCAGCCAGAACTGTTCCACACATCCAGAGTTCATTTGAATAAAGTTGAAAGCAAGTTGGCCTGGGGCCTGGTCCCCACACTACTCTAATGTAGTCCAGTCCCTCGCTCGCGCACTCAGAGAGAAAGACAAACAGGATGCTTCCTCTCGGGTGACACTTTGATGAGGGAGATGGTGTTTTTTTGACACAGTTTGAGTTTGACCCGGCGCTGGGGTTAAAAAAGAAGAGAGAGAGCCTGCTCCCCATCCTCACACTGAGGCCTAGGACCTGGGCCCCGGGCCCAGGCATGACTGCATGAGTCATACTGGAGCAGAGCTGAGAGACATAGAGGCTGCCACATCCCCTCCTAGATCAACAGTACACTACAATGATGGAGTACTCTCTCTAGCTCTCCAGAGAACAGAGGAGCGTGTCTCCCTCCCTCTGTGTGTGGATGTATGTGAGAGACACAGAGAGAGAAAAAGAGAGAGAGAGAGAGAGAGAGAGAGAGAGAGAGAGAGAAAGAGAGAGAGGAGAGAGAGAGAGAGAGAGAGAGAGAGAGAGAGAGAGAGAGAGAGAGAGAGAGAAATTAAGAGAGAAAGAAGGAAAGTAGCTAGTGTATGTGTACATCTCTCTGTAAATAAATGGGGGGGTGTTTTTATGAGGCTTTGTCCTCTTGACCTCACAAGCTGTGTTGGCCGTTCTAGGGCTCTGGGTGGGATGGCCCACACAGGCTGTCAGTTGCAGTTAGCTGCTGCTCTGTCGAAGCCCATACTTAGGCTGTCCACAGTAGGAACATTTCAGTGACCTCCTGACCCCTTGGCTGCGAGGAGACATGGCCCACACTGACCTATGTCTGTTGTGACACACACTGCCTCTTTGTCTCGCTTTCTCTCGGAGGAGGAGGAGGAGGAGGAAGAGGAAGGCAGCCATCAGTCTAAGGCCCAGCTGAGACAGATCATACAGTAGTAGGAGGGGATGTTCTTCTACTCACCGAACCTCTTGTATCCAAAAGACTGTACTTCCTCCTCGTCTGCAAAATCGTCTGTAAATGTAAGACACATGCATGTACAGTTCTTAGTTGAGCATGGCTTCACAGACATACAGTACTTGCAAAAACAAATTGCCTCTCTGTAAAACACCTCGTCCCAGATCAACCAATGAAGCAAAGCGCTAGTAAGATGCTTTTGCATATATATGCCCGATTCAGCCGACAGATAAGGGCATGTGACATATGCTATAACTCTAGCGTGATGGTGAATGAAGTAAAAGCAGACATCGGGTTGTAGGATCAGCCAAAGCCTGTGGTTTCTCTGACTTGACTGTGAAACCAGCTAATTACACTATTTTACCACTCTGCTATAGGACACAGGCTAGGAGGAGGCTTGGGGGGAGAGCATCACTGGTAATGGCCAACAGATGTATGAGAGATACAGTGTTGACTAGTCGGCATTGGGCAGGGGGGCAAGATAGTCAAGGGCAGAGGACAGTAGATCAGTGGGGCCAGGGGCAGAAGAGGCAAGGGTAGAATTGGGCAATGAAGCAGGGGGACAGGAGAGGCAGGGGCAGTAGAGGCAGGGGGTAGGATGACTTATGTCCCAAATCACTCATAGAACATTTAAAAAAAGACATGGCAGAATGAGTAGATGACAAGCCTTTAAGACTTTTACCTCAGACTGCTCAACACTGTGGCCATATTTGCAGCTGAGCTCTGACTCTTGTATGTAACTTTGGTGGCCGAAGTAGAAGAAGAAATACATAAACATCTTCTGCAACCATGTAGTCTTGATCATGTTGATGGATGATGAATAGAATAAGGTATATATGTATGTATACCATATAACTTCTAATAGAATAGACATTAGCATTAGACAACGTATTTCAAAACGCAATTCCGTTTCAGCACTGCGCAAGACGATAATCTTAACCAGATGTGACATACCGCGCAAGCACGCACATCCAGGCAGACACATCGAAATAATACCATGCAACACTTTCGTAAAAAAATATGATTAAATGGATAGACATCACACTGCAATATTTCAGTCCCTTTGCCTACCTTTCATGGCGTTCTACAAATCTATAAGAATGGTGTATGAGTAAGAAGTTGACGGTCCCACGTTCACTTTTTGCGCATCCCCACATCCAGTGCAATCAAACACTTCTGATCAGCGTTTCTTACTGTTTATAATACTATTAAAAAACAAAATAAAGTTTCAGTCTTCCAACTTCAAATCCAAACTTCACTTCTTCATGATGAGCGTCCCGTTAGTCCCATATCGTTTGAGTCTGTGCGTTTGCAAAAAGATTATTTCAGCATTAAAAGATGGATTATTCCTGAAGCCTGGACTTTTGAGTTGTTGTCCTGTAGACTGCAAGTTTAGAGTGTTGGGATATTGATATCTGTTTGCCAGTGCGCTGGTTAACCACCTCTCAAACCCACAAAAATGTCAACGCGCAATGTCCCGCGTCTGCAGAGTGTTCTCCGTATAACCACGTGTTTTCTACATCTGTCCGCTCCTCCACTGAAGGTTTGCTTTGGAGAGGAGGATAGGTGAGGTTATGTTTCAGTGCAAACCCTGGGACGTCGTGCGGAGTTTGGATAGCCGGAGATGAGATTAAATTACTGGCCTGATGGCAAACGTGTCCCCCGGGTGAAAAATGTGGAACCTATTAGAAATCTTTTCAAAGGGAGTGGGGAGAGAAGTTTAACGTCACTGAAACAGCAACATTGTGGGGATGGCTCATTGTGTTACTAATCCTCTCCTGCATTCCTTTTTTGGGACATAAACAAAATATTGTGCATCAGAGCACGTTATGCTATTAGTCAATTATTAAATTAGCTAACAATGCTGGTGAAACACATTTTGCCCATTTTCATACTGCAGAGTGCAAGTTTCTATTTGAGTTTGATGATAGATCTCTCAAATGCTTTGAAGGACAATACTTTTTGTAATTGTTTTTCTGTAGAGAGAGATTGCCAGACATTCATCCTAGAGAGTATCAAGACCCCAAACACAGAGTTGTATCCATCTATCTCCACCCCTGCCTCTGTGCCCAGCAGATACAGTTCACCGATCAAAGACGGAGCCCAACCCAACTATCACAGTCAGTCAGGATCTCTTCTCAGACTAACAAGAACATCAATGCAATTAGCGGGAGAGACACTTTTATCTTATCTCTGAAACACTGTTTCAGTGTTGGAGTGTGAATGGGTTACAGATGAGATCACACACATTACACCGCAATCTCACTGTGTCTGGCTATTGTCTCAGAACGGTGAACGGTCTCAACCATACACTTTTTGGCAGTGTGTGTATGTGTGTGACGTCTGTTTGCCCTCAAGCTGGTCTTTTGGCACGTGTTCAGTCGCAATCTGATTTTACCAACAGATCGATTTCAGGCCAAAGAAAAGACAAAGTACACTGCTTCTGAACAGAATTCTAATCCTAGGCTTTCTGGAGTAGTCAAAAGATCACATCCCAAAGCTTCTCTTTGGATACTAGAGCCTATAACTCCAACCCCTTTGCTTGGGTTAGGACACAGTCCGGCGTGGATTAAGTTCCAAGCCCGTCTGAAATGATAATAGAGGTCATTTTGTGTTTTTCTAAGGGCAGCAAAACTGTGTGTTTTACCGTTAGCCATAATTGGAGCAGCAGGTTGGTATTAGGGCTCAGGTAGGGATCACTGTGAGATGATCAAACGCAGCTGTGGGTCAGGTAGCCTCACAGCCAGAGGCTTGCTTGAGTCTCGTTTAAAGGTTGGGACCTC
Organism: Hypomesus nipponensis; assembly: GCF_054491055.1. Classification (NCBI taxonomy): domain Eukaryota; kingdom Metazoa; phylum Chordata; class Actinopteri; order Osmeriformes; family Osmeridae; genus Hypomesus; species Hypomesus nipponensis. The sequence continues at coordinate 6,972,455 of NC_140368.1, read as the reverse complement.
ATTTGCTGGGTCATAGCTCTCAGCAGAGGGTTGAAATTAACAAGAAGGACTGATACTGCAGGGAAATTCCACATTTTCCAGTCCGGTGCTGCAATGTTTAGATACCCACACAAATGGCGATGTCAGTAGACATGATGCCGCCTGTGCCAGGTAGACAGATATATACAGATTAGAAGGAATAAACCATGTGTGTCTGCCAAGGATTCCAGTACAGACGTGAGTTTCAGGACAATATAAGTTAAGGAGGTGACAGAACAGTGTCCAGGATGGACCCTCGAATTATATGTCAGATGGATTATGGCTTCAGAACTAGTCAAAATACTGAAAGTGCCTGTAGGTTAGGTGATGACATTCATTTGGTTAGGATGGTGGCAGGCTTAATGGTCAGCTATACAAATACACTAATAGGATCGGAGCTGCTAAGTGGAGCCTTATAAATAGAACAATCCTCTGCAGTGTTATCACTGTGTACCTCTTTCTCTCTCACTCAATTTCTCTCGCTTTTGGTCTAGTAGTCTGTCAACCACCACGTTTCCAATTTCGACAAATTTGCTGATGCTTTCTCAGTTCTTAAGGTAATAAATGCTAGTTTCTCTACCAACGTCTGATACTGCAGGATTGCAATCTTTATCTCTGGTTAGCTGTTTAGATGAGGCTCATTGGTGACTTGTTGTGATATTATTGACAGACCTCTTTACACAGACAGGGTAGTGCCATCGGGTGAAAAAGATTGTGTAAAGACCTGGTAAACTACTTTTAGCTTTATTCAGAACAGTTATTTTGACATGCTGAGACTTACACTAAATGCAGGAACTGCAGAATACAGTTGTGTCCATTGTTAAAAAAAAATGGGACAACTCTCATTTACACGGGACCTTTTACATGGGACTGGATACTTTAAGCCATCCTGTTTTGAAAGAAAGTTTTCTGCCTATGCTAAATTTGTACTGTGTTTGCAGTTGCTGGAGCTGTTGATAAACAGCACTACCTGGTGGTTGATCTTTTTTGAATTGGAAAAAAGTATCCCCTTCTCATAGATTAGTCCTAAAAATCTAATGAGATCAATCCTCCTTAGCACAGCAGTGACTTCTAGGAAGTGTTTATAAGGTTATCACTGTTGTGTAAGACGTCACCTTAACCCTCCCTTGGTAAGAAAGATGAATTTGACTTAACTTTGTGATGTTTCAGCTCTGTATCTGCGAGCGTCCCGCTATGATGAGGACCCTGGTTGTTCTGACGTTCCTCGTATCATCTCTGGAGTTCCTGTTCTGCACCCCTGTCTACCCAGTGGGGCCAAATGAGGAGATTCTCAAACGTGAGTGTTCTTAAGGAGTTTGAGGGTTAAAGTTAGGGTGAAAATCCATGCGGCCCTCACCCCCCGACTACAAGGCATACATGTGTGAGAGGCATGTCGTTGATGTTCGTGTTCTCTCTGGCTGCGTGTGCAGAGCTGTCCAGGGAAGGCGAGAGGCATGTTGACGAGGAGATGAAGAGAGCCCTTTTTGGGGTCAAACAGATGAAGGAGACGATGGAGAGGAATGAAGAGAAACACAAGCAGTTCATGAACAGCCTGCAACACAGCAGTGACAAGAGAAAAGTAAGAATGCAGAGGAAATAAACAGACAGATTGTTCACACCTTAGAAACGTCTGCATCTTTTTTCACTAGATTGACTTAGTAACTGTTCAGTAATTTCTACTTTACCAACGCTTTTGTATGATTGTGGCTAAAACAGCCTCAAACCATCCTAAACGTTTTGCTCACCACACGTTCACACCCACAGAAGACCCGACGTCTGTTCTCTGTCTTCCCCAAGCAACGACATCTATAACGGCCACATATTTTCTGCTTCACATGCAAATGTTGATAGAGAAACCCACAAAGCAGACAGTGAGTAGTGTGGTTATGGGAAAGGGGAGTAGGGAGTAGAGAGTATAGTTACAGCACATTCAGGATTAATGAACTGTCTGTAGATGTGTCCGTGTTCGTTACAAACGAGCTGCCGAGAGCCAGGGTTCTAAACCACAGCATCTTCTTTCAATAGACAATACACTCACCACAGTCCTCCTACACTGAGAACAGGCCAACAAAGATCATAAGAAAAAGGACCCAGAAAAAACCCCAGCCAAACAATGATCAGCAGACTGATGTTTATTTTGAAATTACGATGTTTCCCTCACTCCTGCTTGCTCATCTGATCTCGCCTGGATTGGTGACGGCTGTGTGGTGAGGCAGCTGTTTGCACCTATTCCATCTCGTTAGATCAGACGTGACCTTGAGTAGGGGAGAAAGAAGGGAGCTTGCACTACAAGAGAATTCAGAGACAGTCTTTCCATTCATCATTCCCCTTTACTGTGCTCTTCGCTAAGGGGGCGGTGCAGTTGGCCACGGAGACGGAACACAAGCTTCAGGAGGCTGAGCAGCAGTGCCGTGATTCGCTGAGGATGTCGTTTGAGGAGTGTCGTCCCTGCTTAGAGGACACCTGTAGGAACTTCTACACCTCCACCTGCCGGAGGGGCTTTTCATCCTTCTCCTTCAAGGTGAATCCCACAAGTCGTATTTATTGCACCAATCCATTGCGTTCACAGCATCATGAGATAAATCAATTGCAGTATTTGTGAATTTTGGTTCCAGGCCTGTGCCACTGTAAACCATGTGTCAACCAGGCTGTGTGTTGTACTGTGTGCTGTAGTTCAGGAGTTCTTTTCCTCTTCCTTAGGTGGAAGAGTTCTTCAAGAAGATGTCGTCCCAGTTGGAATTTCAAGACGAGGTCTACAACCAGAACCAGGACCCAGACCAGAGCCAAAAGCCAGAATCTCAGACCCAGACCCCCGACAGAATGGAACAAGAGCTGGTTCAAGTGGAGGCCTCCTTCAGACAGCTGAAGAGCAGAGTGGGCCTCCTCTACAACACAAGCGTGGAGCTGGTCAACAGGATGCACCAGGAGTTTGGCCATACCTTCCATGTAGCCTTTACCACCGATTTGAAGCCCAGGTTGCTCACCCCCACCGAGGAGACCCCTAGCCTGGGCTTCCTTAGGGGAATGGGTCTGGAGCACATCCTGGATTCAGTGTATGACTTTGGCAAGACTATGCTGGAAGAGTTCAGTTATGCGATGACTGACACATTGGACGAGGTGAAAGAGACTCAGCAGCAGAGAGGTATGCAGACTACATTCTAAGATACAATTTCATAGGTCTGCATTGTGCACACTTTACGGACATATTGTTGATCACTGATTCCAATCAAAAGTTTTTGAGATCGATCATACACACATTGACGATAAAAAGCAATCGATATTTCCGTTACAAATAGAATCTCCTGCCACAGTACCTGATCTCATTGACTTAAAATGTGTGTTGCCACGATGAAGCTAACACGTTTCCTGTACATGCAATAATTCAAGGTGTTGATTTGATTGGCCGTGTGCCATGCACCTCTCTCCAGCTCCAGGGTCGTCCTTAGATGGGGGTGCGGGCCACAGCAGGTACCTGTGCAGACGGCTGCGCAGGCAGGCCTCAGACTGCTGGCTGCTGCAGGACCAGTGTGACAACTGTCAAGAGGCTCTAAGAAGAGGTGAAGGTTAAAGATCAGAGTGTGAGAGTACAAATACAGTGTCTGCCTACAGTATCTGTGGCATAGTCGATCGATGCACAGCCACATGCAATGTCTGCAAATACACGTGTGTCTTCTCTGCTCCTCTCCAGAGTGCCCCAGCATGAGGGAGCTTCACTCTGAGCTGGAGGAGATCCACCTCCTGCTGAACGCTTCTCTGCAGCAGTACGAGGACACGCTGCTGGTGGTCCAGAGACACACGGACGACACGCTCACATGGCTGGACGTCACAGCAGAGAAGTACGGCTGGGTGACCCTGCTGGCTAATGACACTCTGGGCCCGCAGCACATCTTTACCATCACTTCAGTAAGTGACACTGATGGCAGTGACACTGATGGCAGTGACACTGATGGCAGTGACACTAATGGCAGCTCTTTACTCATTTGAATGAAAAAGCAGAGGTAGCCTATTAGCTTTGTGATTCAAACTGTTGTGGTTATGTGTTTTGATTATTGGTGGTTTCTAGGTGGTTCCACACATGCAGATGAGGGACAGTGGGTCTAAGGTGGACACCACAGTGGCTGTTAAGGTCCTGGACTCTCCATTGTTGACCCTCTCAGTTCCAGCTGAATTGGCGATGCAGGACCCTGCCTTCATCCAGTATGTGGCCAAAGAGGCCTTGGTGCTATACAAACAGAAGTTGAACAGTAAGCATCAGACCCGTGTAGGCTACAACTCGGCACATTTTGCATCATACTGTTAAATGTTACAAGTTTACTCCAGAGAGTTTACTGTTGACCCAGATAAAACCCACTTCTTTTCTTTTTTTTTTACAGAATTGCAGTGATATGGATATCTACAAGAAACCCACATCTGTGATTCAATATTCAAGGCCTGGTATTTTGGTAAAGTGTATTGCACTGTATTTTTCATCTTTCTCCAAGTAGAAGATTTGGAATGGTTCTTGATTTGGTGATAACTGAACTGTAAAATAAAACATTTCAAAATGTTGCTTCCATTTATGCGTGAATGAAGACTTGGCTTTAACCAGAGCCATGGCTCTGGCTTTAACGTGTGGAGTGGGTTGTTCAGTAGGCGGGGCTTAAAGTGTGCGCGTTTTTCTATACATTCTATTGGTTTTCGGATCACGCGTCAAGCGGTAGATGACGACGGCGTCAAAATAACCCGCGAATATTTGTCTGATGATTGCAGTTGTCGGTACGACTTTCGTGCGTGCAGTTATTCCATTTTAAATTCGAAATGCCCGCAACATCTGAAATACATACAACGGAGTGTTGCAATGGTGAACAACAGAAGAGAGCCGAGGGGCAAACGGATAATGTTCAATTTTCCTTGTTTTGTGATGAACGGGGCTACTTGAATCAAATAGAATACATTCTGCAGCACGGCCACAAAAAGGGAGATCGCACTGGAACGGGAGTTGTCTCTGTATTCGGGTCACAAACAAGATACAGTCTCCGGGGTAAGCAACCAGTAGCCAGTCAGTAGGCTACAGTACACCGTTTTTTCTACATGTTGATAATTATATTGGTGAAAGGTTTAGCATAGTGGGATTTTATTAATTCGAACAATCAACATATTATTTAGCTAGGTAGTTATTTCCCGCGCATGAGAAGGTCAGCAAAAGATAATTTGACTGTCAAAAATGGCTGCAGATTGAATATTATCCCGTAATTTCACTTCAGATCAGTTCCCCCTACTAACGACAAAAAGAGTGTTCTGGAAAGGAATTCTTGAAGAATTGCTGTGGTTTATCAAGGTAAGATAACCAAAGAAAATGCTTGTTGTTGAAACCAAGGTGCTTGCACACGTTGACAGAATGCGCACACACTTCCTAGAAACCAAATGTCCGGTAGATGGCGCTCTACTTCCAAAAATAAATTCAGCTGACTGTAGTTTTTGGTCTTTGCTGCAGGGATCAACAAATGCCAAAGAGCTGTCGGAGAAAGGGGTGAAGATTTGGGACGCCAACGGCTCACGGGATTTCCTGGATAAGAGCGGGTTCAGTGACAGGGAAGAAGGGGACCTGGGACCAGTGTATGGGTTTCAGTGGAGACACTATGGGGCAGAATACAAGAATATGCATGCAGGTAGCTATAATGAGTCATAATCCACTTAAGACAATGTAAACATTAAAAGACAATACACAAAGACTATTTTACTTCACACGCACACACACACATGTGATAGGTGCATTGAATTAAATTGTTTTTGTCCTCCTGCCAGACTACACAGGACAAGGTGTGGACCAGCTACAGAAGGTTATTGACACAATCAAGACCAATCCAGAGGACCGGAGAATCATCATGTGTGCGTGGAATCCGAAAGGTTGGTTGTTTGACACATGCTCACAAAATCAATCAAGCAAGCCTGCTTCTGACTTCCTCTGTTCCTCTCAGACCTTCCCTGCATGGCCCTGCCCCCGTGCCATGCCCTGTGCCAGTTCTACGTTTCTGACGGGGAGCTGTCCTGCCAGCTGTACCAGCGCTCTGGGGACATGGGACTGGGCGTGCCCTTCAACATTGCCAGCTACGCCCTGCTCACATACATGATCGCCCACATAACTGGACTGAAGGTGGGGGTGTCTTATCACTCGCCTCCCACGTTCACAAAACTGGCATTTTGAATGGAGGCCGTGAGCTGTTATGAGATTTAAGATCCCACACAAGAAGGAATGTTTACCCCCCCCCCCTCTGTCCTTTCTGCCTCCACAGCCTGGTGACTTTGTGCACACTCTGGGAGACGCTCACGTGTACGTCAACCACATCGAACCCCTCAAAGTTCAGGTAGGCTTGTGCTCTGTGTGCGTCTGTGTGTGCGTCTGTGTGCGTTTGTGAGGTCTTGGTGTTCATCTTGTGGACTCCTCCCCTGCAGCTTCAGAGGGAGGTCCGCCCCTTCCCCAAGCTCAGGATCCTGAGAACGGTGGAGTGCATCGACGACTTCAGAGCAGAAGACTTTGAGATTACAGATTACAATCCCCATCCTGCCATCAAAATGCAGATGGCTGTTTAAATCAGTATTCCATGGAATGAAACCATATGTTGTATTGTGTGGCCTGCAAGAGTTGATTTCTGCTGTATCAACCTGCTTTTATGTTTCCTTTTTTAGGTTCATTGTTTGTCTTTTAAATTCTTGTGAAATGTTTTAATTTTTGAAAATAAAGAATTTATATATTCCATTGTTTAATTTAGTTATTGTACAACAATGAAAGCTCGTCTTAAAAAAATGCTGTGACATTGGTTTGAAATAAACAAAACATAAGAAATTATCAGACTTTGTGCACAGTTTGATAGTCACTAAATTATTCATCAAGTACTTTAGTGTACTTGATTTATCACTCCCTGCAGTGAAGTGAATGAGTCGGTGCCAACTGAAAATCAAAAACTAAATCAAATCATTCTCTGTGATGTCTGCTTCTTCACTCTTATTTTCCTCATGGATTCAGGAGCTTCCTCCAGACCTCTCCCTGAGGGTACTGGTGTCTCTGCACAGACGACTCCACCATCTCACAGGAGTATCCTGGATCCTGATTGGACAGGGACCAAACAGCACTGGCTCAGTAGCCTGTCTGAAGATGACGGTGGTAAATGTCTAGCAGTGCATCTACTGCTGCTGCAGAGAATGGAAAAACTCCACCCACAGCATCACCGGTGATAACTTTCAGTCTGGTGTGGGGTTGACGCAGTGGTGTTGAAATGTATTATACCTTGGGGGGCACGTAGTGGGTGTTCCTCAGCACCACAGGACTGATAAAGTGCTCATGGAGGTGGTCCACGTACTCACACATCCTGAGAGCGGAGACAGGGTCATGCGACAGCAGTCACAGAACAGCAATTACTCATGTTATGGTGGTTGGCACTGACCGGTTGTGGAGGCTGGCGGACACGGAGATGTAGTCGAAGAGAATGAGGTGTTGGACCAGCTCACACAGTCCAACTCCCCCAGCATGAGGACACACAGGAACTGGGAAGGCGGAGGGGAAGGCTTAACACGGCAACGCTATCATGCCAGCCATGAGCCCCCAACACACCAAGATAAACACATGGAGATACTGTACACACACAGTCAATTCATGTAATACCCTGGAACTTGTGGGCCATGAGCAAAACAGCCAGGTTCTCATTGACACTCCCCAGTCGGCAGCTGTCAATCTGGACAAACTGAAGCGCCGATGCTTGTAGGAACTGCTTAAACATCACCCTGTTGTGGCACTGTGATAATGGGCAATATCATCATGTTACGCCATTTCAGATCCACATTGACACACAGGACATGTGGGTAAAACACCAGCATGGTGGGACCTACCATTTCTCCTGTGGCTACCCCAATCCCCAGAGGAGCCAGGGCCTGGAACAATAAAACATAGATCTCAATCTCACCAGCATTCAGACAGACACAAATGTCAAACCTCTAAAACTCCATCCATCCTACTACTGTTTGTCACCTTGGAGATGGTTGCGTGGCCGAGGATATCGTCAGGACTGGTGGGCTCCTCAATCCACAGGGGCTTGTACTGGGCCAGCTCAGACACCCAGGTGATGGCCTCTCCAACATCCCACCTCTGGTTGGCATCGATCATCTGACACAGAGCAGGTACTATCACTTTGCCATCAGGAAACATACTGGATAAAAAGACTGGGTAAATGCTAGGTAATGATTAAGACTCAGGGACTATTTTAATGTCTACTAAAATAGAAAATCATGAAATTAATTTATTTTTTGCAAACTAAGACTCGATGGCCTGGAAATATTTTCTGTGAAGAACATGCATCCATCATATGTGGTGTTGGATGATGTTATTAGAAGTGGGTGTGTCAGTAGGTGAAAAAATGCAAACCTGTGTGCCTCATCCACAGTGAGGATTACTGAGACCAATAGCGTGGCAGATAATTACCAAAGTGTTGTTGGGACCAATCAGCTTCCGTATGAGACTGCAGCGGCGGATGTCGTCATCTAGGTCGGCTCCAACCTTCACCTTAAACTTGGTCCATCCACTGTTGAGGGCATCTGAGCACAGCTTGAGAAACACCATAGAAACGAGTCTGTCATCCATCCAACAAACAACCAATCAATCAATCAAGCTAACCTATGAATCAGTCAAGAATTCAGTGATCCGTGCATATCCGTTACCTGCGTGAGTACCTCATCAGAGTATCCTAGCCAGGCACAGGAAGTGGTGTAGGCGGGGTAACCCTCCATCAGCATGTGTTCCTCTGCACAGGAACAGATGGAAATTGAGATGATACACTGATACCCATGGAGTGTGTTATTAAATGGTACAATTCCCAGGCCCCATATCTCTATCTGGCACTCTTAATTAAAGCAGGAGCTCTTAGCCTCAGCTAATTCATGTTTCATCGGTGTGCTTACCTCGTCGGTCCTTGCCCGCTTGAGCTTTCATGAGCATATCTGAGAGACAGTTACAGAGAGATAGTGAAGTGTGTCTGTTCATAGTGGCAGTTGGTGTGTGTGTGTGTGCGTGCGTGCGTGCGTGTGAACATTACCCAACGCCTCCTGCTCTGTCAGAGCATCAGTTATATATCTGAAGTCAATACATGAGACAAGCTTTCTGGGATCCTAGAACAGCAACACAACACAGTTCCCGGCATGCTACATGGTAACTAACACTGGGGGTTTACACACATTTATTGAGATCAACTTGGACCAACAACAGCAAACAATAGTTGGATTTGAGAGGCAGACTCAATATTTCACCAACCTACCATGTCAACAAGTAGCTTCCACAGTGGCTGGTGTTAAAACGGGTAAGCAAAAAGAACACAGAATATTGTTAGTTTGTATTTGTCATGGTTAGCCATTGGCCAGGTGTACAGGTGTGTTTTCAAAGCCTTAAGTGACGTGAGTGGCATCCTACCTTGCCCTCGGTTCTGGCCCAGAGGTCCCACACTGCGTTGAGGACGGCTGCAGTGGCCAGCTGGATAACGCCTTTCTCTGGTCCTATCTGTTGTAGACAGAATCAGACTGAAATTCATTTTTCTCGACTGACAGAGGATTCAGAGGCATACAGGGTGAAAAAAAATGCTTCCCCCACATTCCTCTATGTTGAAACCAAACGTCCTTGTTCTCACCCATCGCATCTGTCCATCACTGGTCAGGAGGCGGTAGAATCCACGGAAGTCACTCACTATCTCCTCCAGAGATTTCCCCACCACAAACCCAGTCAATGCCTCCACAGCACACACCACTGCACACACAAGTTGTCTGCATTTACATATATTCATTTAGCAGATGCTTTTATCCAAAGCGACTTCCAAGAGAGAGCTTTACAAAAGTGTATAGGTCAATGATCATGAACAAAAAAAATTGTGGGCAGCCAAAACATGAAACACACATTGTGAATAGCAAATAAGTGCCAATGGGAAGAAACATAAGAGCATATTGTCAAACAAGTCTAACATCTATGTCATCTTATCAGACAACCACGAGACTAGAGATGCCCTGTCTCATTTGCTGTTCACTAATGGGACGATACATAACTCAGATTAACAACTCTTTTTTATACGTAGTTGTAGTTAAGAGGACAGTTCATGAAGGAAAAAGTTGGTCATTGCGTTAATACCTACAACCACATAATGGCGCTGTTAGCACACTTTGCACTTAAAATGAGATTAAATAAAAATGATTTCTTCTATATCAGACTGACACCTGTAATCCAATATATTTGGTATGTTGTTTCCAATAATATCTAAATCATGCTAGAACAAATAGTAGTGCGCAGTAGTAGAACGCAATCATACCAATTTCTGTTCCTCTTCCTACAGTGAATGTCAGGCCATACCCCTTTAGACAGGATTCAGTTTCGATCACAACATAGGCGGCTGAGTAGTCTGGATCGGTGTGCTGAAAATCGCGTCGATCGTAAAATGCGGTTATTTCATTTGGTAGAGACTATGTTAGGCTACATGATAAGGTACATCACTGGTTCAGTAGGCCTGTACTACGATATTAGACAATATTTTTAATAGCAATAAAGTTGGTAATAAAAGCAGAAGCGCTATGCCTACCATTGCATCTGAACCATGGTGCTCCAGAGACGTTGGAAATCTTACATCGCTGACAGTTAACTTCGTAATTTTATGTGCCATTTATATACCCAGACTGCTGTCACTTCAACAACTATCTCATGCAAAGTTGCAAACATACACATAATATGTCTATGGTTGCAAACTGTTTTAACACACCCAGACTTCGGATTGGTTGGGAAAAAACATTGCGTAGGTATACAATGTGATTGTCACATGACTTTTAAAGAGTGCCAGTAGTTGTATGATTTAAATTAATAAAGTACAGTATACAGTAGGACTCCTGTATCATGACTAATAATTAATTCAAGATCATAATGTTAAAATCCATTAATCTTAAATGTCCTTCAACTCAAGATAAACAAAAGAAATTGTTTAAAATCAGAAATGTTTTATTTTTCAACTGTACAAATTCCTCAGATTCGTATTCAAACCGTAGTTATTTCTTCACTAGACCACCATAGAACATGGCATCACCATTTTCTTAATATTCTAAACAAAAGAGGATTTCACAACTTTGTACAAAGCCCTTAAATTAAATAATTGGACCATCTGCAGATAATTCTCAATCACACAGGCTACCGTACTGACTCCAGTCTCGAGGGTTAAAGTTAAAAGTGACATGTAACAATGTAACAATTTTGACACCTAAGTGACACTCAGTATAAAAAAAATTATAATTGCACAATTTGTTTGTACTGGTTTACATGTTTTCTTAATGACCCATAAAACAAGAAATACAATATTTCTCTTTGCCACTGGTTTGATTTCACAATTGTTTCCATTCAATAAGTAAAACAGAAGAACAGTTTTCAGGTACTTTGGCAATGTCTCCTTTGTGGACATAACTTGAAGTTGGTCAATATAAGGCCATTGGCTTGGCCACCACTGTTTAAGACAGAAGATGCAAAGCCTGGAGACTGCAGACCACAATGCCTTGGGGTATTCACAACAAGTAGAAACAACCACAGCTATATTTGGTGGGTCTGTTAACAGCTCTGGACTTTAAAGGTATTTCTCTTGCCTTATTTTCAAATTAATTCTCAAGCACCACAAGTCATGTGGTCGTGTCATGATATGAGTAGAAATAACCGTTGAGTGGCTTTCACTGCCGCGGTTACTGTTGGTTTAGGTTGAGTCAGCTTACAGCTGAATATTCAGCAGTCTCACAGTGATAGAGACAACTTCACTCTCACAAGGCTCATTCACTGGAGTGAATTCAAGAAGTTATGGAACTTGACCTAGCAAGAATCTGTGACAGGCCAGGGAAAAAAAACTGCTGTTAATGTTATGAACAAGTTTGGAAGCTAGCAGAACAACAGATGACGAGACTTCACAGAAAGATATAATTCTTTTTTGATATGAACAGTCTTATCTTATTAAAAGTAACATTTTTAAAAATGAGCTGACGTTCAAACCAAACCCTCAGTCTATACGCATCACTAATGTAACCCATTCAGATAAACAGAAAATGAAAGAAAGATTCCAGTCGAACTGATAAAATGCAGTGAGCACAGAATGGAACACAAAATAGAAATTGTTCATTTTCGAACCCTCAAAAAGCTCTTCATCCAAAGAGCCTAGATGAGACACCGAAGTCATATGCCTCTTCCATGATTTAACAACATCAGAAACACAACAAAAAACTGATTGGTCACTTCAGGGAAGTATCAACAAAATCAAACAAGGGAAACTTTTATGGTCATAACAGACAAATAGTACCTTAACAAACAGTGGAACTTGTTTGAAAATAAATGGAAAATAAAGTACATTTGTTGTACTAAAAAAAACTAACAAACATGAAATGTAGTGGCATGTGCAACTCATAAGGACAGCTTCCAGTTAGCTTTCTAGAGCTCTCAGTACATCATTCAAAGTGTTCGCTCCTCTTCTCAAGAACTGGTCCGCAAATCCAGGACAAAGGCATACACAGAGTGTTTAGGCCGTGCTGCAGTCCGATCTGACTATAGGTTGTCCCCAGGCTGGTACTGTGGTTCTGTGGCTGTAAAATAGTCCTCTAGGAAGGACTGCAGGTACTCGAAGGTGGGCCTCTCGTCCGGATCCTTCTTCCAGCAGACCTTCATCATCTCGTGGAGGGACTCAGGGCAGCCCTGGGGGCAGGGCATACGGTAACCCCTCTCCACCTGCTCCAGCACCTCCCGGTTTACCATGCCTGGGAAGGGAGGGAGGGGATCAGAGGAGGGGATAGAGAGAATGAGGACCAGGCGAGAGGAGAGGAGGAGAGATGGGGAGAAGGAAAAGGAGGGTGAACGGTTTAGAGATCATTGCATTAGCTGTGCAGTCAAGCATGAAACCTGGGTCACAACAACATAATGAAGATGATCCCACACAAAGACTGATGGGCTTTGGATCATGTACAATAGAAATGTGTGACACAAAGTACAGTAGATCATCTAAATCATACAACCCCCCCCCCCCCCATTCACCCATCCCCCACCCACAAAGAAGCTTTGAAAAGGGGAGGGGGGGGGTACGGAGTGAGCCTGAAGGTTGGTGTCTGTATCAGCATCACAGAGCACCAGTCAGCCTGCCCCCCCCCAAGAGGACTGTCTGTCTGGCACAGATGGCTATAAAAAAGAATGGTGTTCAGCCTCCAGATCAGCCCCAACCAGATGGCCTCATCTAATCTCAGGGTGTGTGTGTGTGTTCAAGTGAGTGAGTGTCTGTGTGTATATCTGTGTGTGAGAAAGACAGAGAGCGTGTATGCATATGTGTGTGTGTATGTGTGTGAGAGAGAGTCAAGTGTTTGACAACACCCTTTTTGTGTGTATGATAAAGAAAGTAAGAGAGTGTTTGTGCATATGTGCGCGTGTGAGAGAGTGTGAATGTATGTGTGTTTGTAGACAGGAGGGTGTTCATCCAGCAGAAACAAAAGCAGACAGTGTCACTTAGCTCTCGAAGGAACTGTGCTTCCTAGGACAGCAATACCTCACATCTGCGTGTGTCTCAGTGTGGGACCAGGCGACCGAGGGGAGAGTTCTCTCTGACTAGGCCTGCGCTCCACATGTCTGTGTCTCTTTTCAGAAGAACCGTCTGTTTACAGAAGACTAAGCTAAACCTGGGCCATCCGAAAGCAAGTGCTGGTAGCCCCACTGGTCAGCCATGGTGTCATGTTACCAAAGCATTTATTACATCTTACATGATCTTACAGCTTTAAATCTGTGTAAGAAAACGGCGAAATCCACCTTACAATATACTAAAGCTGTGTGTGTGTGTGTGTTTTCCTCCTCTAACACCTCTCACCTGGGTAGGGCACTCTGCCTTTAGTGACCAGTTCTGTCAGCAGGATACCGAAGGACCAGACGTCAGACTTGATGGTGAAGCGTCCGTACAGGGCAGCCTCGGGGGCGGTCCACTTAATGGGGAACTTGGCTCCTGCAAACCAGGGGCAGAGTGGGAGGGAGGGAGGGAGGGAGGGAGGGGGGAGGGGGGAGGGAGGGAGGGAGGGAGGGAGGGAGGGAGGGAGGGAGGGAGGGAGGGAGGGAGGGAGGGAGGGAGGGAGGGAGGGAGGGAGGGAGGGAGGGAGGGAGGGAGGGAGGGAGGGAGGGAGGGAGGGAGGGAGGGAGGGAGGGAGGGAGGGAGGGAGGGAGGGAGGGAGGGAAGAAGAAAAAGGAGGGCAGGAGTAAGGGAGGGAGTGGAGAGTTGGCATGAAGGAAGACAAGAGACAGCAAAGGAGAGGGAGGGAGGTGGAGGGGAAATGGGGAAAAGTGAGGAGAGGATGTTAGATTCCACTAGGGGTCACCAGAGAGCCAGATCACTGCAGGGAGTACCCAGGCCCCGCTGTGACAGCTCAACTCTTGACCTCGGTGCACGCACCGTCTTGGATCTGCATATTTCCGGATAATCTAAACCTTGATAGAACGCTTTGGTATTTTGTCAGAACGGAGTCAAAAGAGAGAGAGAAAAAAAAAGTATTTTCCAGAAGTTGTCTATTGCACACTGAAAGAAATGAAAAATGGAAGTGACATCGTTCATCTTCAATATTTTGAGAGGTTTAGAGGGAAAAAATGACCTTCCAAAATATCAAGTTCACTGCAGAGAGACTTTCAATGTGTTGAAACAAAGTAGCAGAAACCTGGTTAGGCTGGAATGTGCTCACCACAACTAATGTGAGTTAATGGAAGCATCTGCTTTCCACTATTAGACACATTTACTACAAGGAAACAGCAGGCTTCATCCATGGTAGTGATGTCACTCTTTCATTCACGCGTATCCCTCTGTTCCCCCCTCCTTTCCCACACCTCTTTGATTCATTAACTCATTATTGTCCTTTGGGTCAGTGATCCACTGACCTTGCCTGGCTGTGTACTCGTTGTCTTCTATGAGTCTGGCCAGACCAAAGTCAGCAATCTTGCACACCAGATTGTCTCCGACCAGAATGTTGGCGGCGCGCAGGTCCCTGTGGATGTAGTTCATCCTCTCGATGAACGCCATGCCGTCAGCGATCTGGAAACAAACAAACATGTCTGTTCAACCGCGCCTTGTCTCGGGGACTCCGATTTGAATAATTCATATCAACTGGAGTCAGACCTTCTGTCAGTAGGAAAGAGAGGGGAGAGCAGGGATGTAGAGATAGATAGAGATAGATAGAGAGAGAGAGACAGAGAGAGAGAGAGGGAGGGAGGGAGAGAGGGAAAGAAATTAAAAGAGAGAGAAAGAGAGAGAGAGAGAGAGAGAGAGAGAGAAAGAAAGAAAGAAAGAAAGAAAGAAAGAAAGAAAGAAAGAAAGAAAGAAAGACAGAGAGAGCACCAAGAACACAGCACCATCATAAATTACTTCCGGAAGGTGACATTTATCTTATATTAGGCGTCTTTAAAGTTTATATCAATATGTGCACAAGCCAGAACATTCAGTAAAACAAGGCTTGACATCACCTGTTACTGAGGAGAAGAGGGACAATGTCGCCTGACTCACCTGTGCTGCCATATCCACCAGCAGAGGAAGTTTCAGGAATTTACCATCACCTTCTTTCAGGAAGTCCAGCAAACTTCCTATAAACACAGTACCAGAAACATTTGTGAGGGTTGGCAGAAGTGGATGTGTATCACCATGCTATGACATTACTTCAGAGGCTGGGAAATGTTGAATGTTACATTTGCACACACAACACACACAGGAGCACAAACACATGCAAACCTTGCTTCAACACACAGGTCACTGAGTTGACTCCAAGGGATAAGTCATTAATGTTCAATCGCTTACAAAGAATGACGGAAAAATCTGGAAATCGCATTGCAGCTGAGAAGATGAAAGCTAGCCGCAAAACTGCTGCAGTTTTCAATTAAACATGTCCGCTTCAGGCCTCCACAAACCACATGGGGATTTTCAAGGACTTTGAAATGGTACAGAACATTAATTAGAACGTCCAGAAAATTTACATTTTCCTTCAAGGAAAATCTGCCAGAAAACATCCGACAGAAAAACGTGTCTAAGAATATGTTTAAAAAACTTTATTAACCCTGTGCCTGAGGAATTTCACAAGCTGTTTGATGGAGCGCTCTTATGGCCTCAGTTGGTTGTTGTTGGCTCTCATTACAGCTGCCATTACTCTGCTAATCAGACGTGATGTCACAGCCTAATCATGCCAACTGTCCCCCCGACACGCCACATCTGGAGGAGGATGGTGTGTGTGTGTGTGTATGAGTGTGTGTGTATGTCCGCATGTGTGGCTATTTTCTGCTTGCACACACATACCTTTGGCCATGTACTCTGTGACGATGTAGATGGGCTCCTCAGACACCACGGCGTAGAGCGGCACCAGCTTGTCGTGCCGCAGCTTCTTCATGATCTGGGCCTCCTGCAGGAAGGCCTCGGGGGACATGGTGCCCGGCTTCAGGGTCTTGATGGCCACCTTGGTGGTGCCGTTCCATGTGCCTGTAGCAGCCCAGAACAGACACAGTACTTTAGCTTATTAGAGCATGAAACAGGAGTCAACACAAACACACAGCCTGGGTACACAAATATCAACACTGACCACATTCTTGGTCATTACGTTCTGATTACTTCAATGCGTACTGTCCAGAGCAGTTACACACGAAGGTAGTGATTTGAGGACGACAGCGAGGTCTACTCGAGATCAGAGTTAAACAAGGAAAAGAACACATCGATAGGAGTTGTCCCAAACTCTCACAAAGATGTTACTTCCCGTGAAGATAGACAAAAGACAACCAATGCAGGAAGCATCTGCTGGAAGTGGATGTTTCCTACATCCCAGACAGAAAGAGCAGCTAAAAATACGCATGTCTATATCTGTCCTCGTGTCTGCCAGAGTTTACTGTAAGCAATGTGCCTTTTGTCTCATTCAAACAGACTATTATTAGACTGTTCATCCTTGTACAGCAGCATGTCTGTGAGTGGTGATAACAGTGGATGTGTGTTCATAGGTAGACATCTAACGCCAATACAGGTGTGTGTTTGTGTGCCTGCGGTCCCTTACCCATCCAGACCTCTCCGAAGCAGCCCTGGCCCAGTTTGAGCTCCAGACGGAGGGACTCGCGGGGGATCTCCCAGGCATCCTTGGCCAGGCCCTGGGTCTGGGGCTTCACCGTGGGACACACTGTGGTCAGCCGGTGGCACAGGCCGTCAGCGTGTTCTGGAGAGAGAGGGGGGGGGAGTCACGACCCATTCTGTCTCCTCTTAGTAGAGAAAAGCAGTTATGTAGGGTGTCCTATAGCTATTATTATTTTATTTTTTCAAACATAAATCTTCTGCTTTTTTGCCTCCTCAAGGACCCTAAAGGAAAACTGATATTTAAGCTTAGTTTACGCTTCTCACGTGACGGTGTGTGAAGTGGCCAGGGATACACAAACAAGCCTTTGGTTATGAATCAGAGCAGCTCGCTTACACAGGTGAACCTCAAAACACACAACAACAAAAAGAATGCTGAAATATGAATGAGGGGTGAGTTTCACTGTTAGACCTCCAGAGCTGAAGTGTGTGAGAGAGGAGAGGGATCCGGGAGATTTAACCTCCTCTCCCCCAGCAGCACAGAGAAAACCACTCAGGAATGGCTTTCATTAAATATTCAATTTGAAGAAGGGCGGCCAAATAGTCTCCCAGACTCAATTACAGCTACCTAAAAACCTCACAAGAGAGGATTTGATATGAAAAATGAGTCGAAGAGGCAAACGAATGAAGTTATCTGTAAGACAATGAGGTCATTTTAGAGAGTTTAGAGAAGACACAACTGTTTAAGGAGGGGGTCAAGAGGGAAACAGAGGGCGCGAGAAAAAGAGAGACCTACCAGTGTAGTGTTTAACAAGTTTCTGTAGCGTATCAAACTGCGCCCGAGTGGTGATGTAGTAACCCCCGTTGTCAAGTTTGCGGATTTTGTAGTGTTTCACGTTGTCCCCTTTGGTTTCATCCCAGTCTCTTATAGACAGAGAGTAAGCCCCTGTCGGAGACAAAGACAGATTCTTCGTCCATCCACACCAAGAGTGTCAACGTCCACCACCAAGGAAACCGAGTACATGTGCAAGGTCAATGTGGGAATTTGTCATATGCGTTTGTGTCAGTGTGAAAACCATCCTAACCTTTAGTAGTTTCGCTTTCTCGCACCAGGAAGGTGCCTCGATGGTTTCCTGGATTCAATAGCAGCCTCTCAGCGTCTTTACGGCCCATTTTACCAAAGTACCACCTGAATGAGCACACACATCACATGATCTGGGAGAGCCACGCATCCGAAACTTTTATTACAGGCTTCTGACTAAACACAAGACGATTATAGTACTTAGTACTAGCACATGAACTATACGAGGTAAAGCCACTGCAGGAGTAATCTGATACATCAATTGGCTTAACTGCTACACAACTTAATGCTTCTCAGCGTCATTTATATACCCCTACCCCCCAACCACTCCACCCCACCCACAGGTCAGAGCGCTGCGTAACCAGGATGTGTGGAGTACTTGAGAGCCATGTGATGAACGGTCACCCATGCAGTTAGGCCCACCCCTCCACTACTGCTGAGGTGGGGGGTGGGAGGAGTCATGAGGTTATGGAGGGGGGGGGGATGGACATGGCTTACTCACTCTTCAGCCTGGATGGAGTCGGCAGGAGCCACATAGTTGCTGGGGATGTAGCCACTCTTCCCTGTGTTAATGGAGCGAGCCTCCCACCAGTCCCCTTCTCTGTGGGGGGTGGAGCGGGGGGGGGGGAGAGAGAGAGAGACAGAGAGAGAGGGAGTGACAGTGAATGAGAGAGAGAAAGAAGGGGGAGGTGAGAGTCAATTTCACAGTCAGACAGTGACTCTCTGTTTGGGCCCTGCAGCAGTCTTGTTTGTCAGTGAGTTTCTGTCCAGGGGGAGTTTATCAGCAGATTTCTGTCTGAGATCTACTCTAACAATCTCTACTTCAACATGTAAAACAGAGCTTATACACTTTGCCATTTTCATCTCACTTTATCATGTTTTTTAGCTCTGTGTTTCTGTCAAGAGAATAAACAGGAAACAAACGCCGTCTTCAGTAAACCAGATAGGGAAGATCCTGTAATGTTACGTCTTAACACAGCAAAGCCACGCTATTCAAGTTTAGACCAGAGCCTGGACCCTCAGGCCCCAAACAAAACAATACAAAAATATATATTGTCATACGTGTTGTTTATGATCTGGAAGCGGTCTCCTTTCTTGAAGGACAGATCGTCGGAAGTCCTGGCTTCATAATCGTACAAGGCCACGAAAAAGGTTACCCCACCTGGAAACCGGGAAGAGAAGGAGGACGGAGTCAGAGGTTAAGATAAGGATGTTGGAGATGAGGATGCAGGTGTTTGTGACAAGACGAGTGTGTAGCCTACACGTACTGTGAAAGATCTACCAGGTCAGTTGAGGGGCCAATCATGCAGGTCCATGAGGACCATGGCAGACGTGGCAGCAGATGGGAGTCGTGACAAGTGCCACACTGGTGCCTGTGTGTCTGTGCGTGTGTACATGTCAGTGTGTATATTTATGTGTGTGAGTGTGTGCCTATGTGCGTGTGTGTGTGTGTGCGTTGCCTGACTGGTAAAGACAGATCTGTGCATTGCAGCTTGATGAGTTCCAATCGATTAACCGTGGCCTGTGGCCTGACTGTACTGAATGGATATTCCCAGTGTAAAAAGAAGCACAACAGGTCCAACACAACATAAGACTAACACTATTAATCCACACTGAAGGGCTTAGACACAGATAGATTGTGAGTCCTAGAAGAAATGAGCTTCGGCTGTGGAATACTGACCCAGGTGTGAAAATAAAGGACACATGGGCTAAATGAGGTGGACGATATTTAGCAGGGCAGTGCTGTTGGATGACCCTGTTTGGTATTTGCAACCAGGTACTGCTGAAGTCGGCTGTATGCTAAGGTAAACAAGACAAGTCTGTAAACACTGTGTTTAGTGGGTACAGATGGAAGCTCAGCAGATGACACACACCTCCCATGGAGATCATACACACCCACCCACCACTGAGCACAAAGCCACCAACACTAATCCCATTATCTGCTGCAGAAGCTCAATACCATGCAGCAGTGTCCTACCCCCCAACTCATTCCTCTCCGAAAACCAGATAATCTAGCATAGAGGGGGGATTACAAGACTAATCCCCCTCTAAACAGGAGCGCTCAATCTCATCTCTCTGGCTCTTACCAGCCTTTCAGACACCTCGGAGCAAATCCTTCTACCTGAGAGGACCTGAAGACCTGGACCTGCGGGAGAGGAGGGTCACAGAGGACAGACAGGACTCAGGAAGCACCTCTGATTGGGCGTTTGATCAGAGACGGTTCTGGGAGGCTGTAGGTAAATATGACACCACTACTGCTACTACCGTGTTGCTTTCGTACTGTTACTGACAGTGCCAGTAGACGGTGTGATGTTTCACCTCGATTTAACCAAGCAAGACTTTGAGGTTCAAGTGTTCATTCCAGTGGCTTGACCAGACAATGCACAGGAGGAAGGACGGTGTCTGGAAGGGGACAGGGAATACACACACGCGCGTGTTCAGGGACACACAAACACGCTCAGGCTTACCTGACACAGTCGGGATGGGACCCGAGAAGGAGGACGACGCCCCTCCGAACGGCGTCATGATGGATGAGGCGCCTCCAAACGGCGTGATGACGTGGCTGTTGAAGCCAGCGGCCGGGCCCGAAGACGAGGGAGGAGACTGGTTCTGCTGGAGCTGGGTGGGGTCCGGCCCGTAGTGGCCCACGTGCGGGGTGGCGGTGCTGGGATCGGAGGCGGGGGTGGTGTCCGGTCGGTACTTCATAGTGGGACCTTTGTCTTCTTTACTCTCGATGCAGCCCATACTGGCGTCTAGACAGACACACGGCAACATATTAGCTTTAGTGAGCTTTTCTTGACTATGACTTGTAGAGAACCAATATCTGTGGTCTATTACTTGCTGTAGATTCATTGGCCAAACTAAAAACTATTGTATGGACGACAGCCTAGCCACTTTACCCACTGCATATTGACATCTGAGGAAATTTGAATAAAAAAACGTAAGGGCTTTAGTTTTGTTTTGACCTAACTTATTAAGAAGCGTGATTATGTCATTAAGTGAAGAAAAGCAAAATGTTCCAAATGCCAAAGTCATTATGTGTCTGGGGAGAAAATCACCAAATCAGCATTATGTAGGAAGAAATTCATAATAAATGCAATAATACTTTTGCTACCCACATGTTAAATGTAGATATGCATTGCTTACGCTTTACCTCAGAACCTTTTTATATTATTCACCTTTTGTGAAACCATGCAGATGAAAAGTCCTTATGGAAACTTCCAGACCAGTGTTCACATTCTGCATTGCTTTCATTCCTCTCCACAACAAAAGTAGCCAGCCTGAACATCCAGGCATTTCCTAAGCAAAGACAAGCACCCAGGGAACATGGACCCAATCAGACACGTTCCTATAAAAGTCCGTGCTCTGGGAGACAGTTCTCCACTAGATCCTGTAAACTGCACAGCCAGGAGGAGTTGAGAAGGCACTTTTTTATCTCCATCAGAGGAGGAGTGGTACTGGTGTTTCATCGAGTTCACCAGCAGAGCTGCAGGGAAACCATCAAAACGTGCCCACCCCAGAAAGAGAAGTCAAAGCGCTTCATTTGACATAAGTTCCACACTAGTTAAATAGAATTTTATGGTTCGAAGATTTGCTGGCCCTCTAACATGATCATAAGTGGTCAGCATTTGCGGATATGTACTGTATATTTGCCTAGGCTATAAAAATCCGATTTCTGATAAGTCTTATCCAGATTTTGTTGAAGATGTCCTGCCACATGGATTTGGAACAAATCTCCCCTTTAAGAGAGGGAGTCGGATGGCTGAGCGATTCGGGGATAGGGCTATTAATCAGAAGGTTGCAGGTTTGATTCCTGGCTGTGCAAAATGACATTGTGTCCTTGGGCAAGGCACTTCACCCTACTTGCCTCGGGGGAATGTTCCTGTGCTTACTGTAAGTCACTCTGGATGAGAGCTTCTGCTAAATGATTAAATGTAAATGTAAGAGCCAAACATGATCTTCCTTTGAACCCCAGTATGCTGGTGTAATTCACTCGAATCTACAAGGTTGTTGGTTCAGTGGACTGTGGCCAGTTTGAAGTTGACGATTAGAATAAAGCAGTCTCGAGATTCACGGGTCAGCAAAGGACAAAGGCCATGATTTAAGGACCTGACCAGCATCCAAGGCATACTTATTTGCCTTGGAGCATCTGCAAACAATACAGGGAACAGATGGTAGCTTTTCTTTCAGGGACACACTTTGAAGAAGTCAGCATCATGCTCTCTTGACTAAATCGTTGGTAATGTGTCCCACTGCATTTTGTTCCCTCTCAGACCAAAGCTCTTAACTTTGGAGGTAGGTGAGGGTAAGGCTGGGATTGGAGGCACATGGCAATAAGAAGTGTGCTTTGTAATCAAGCCTTTCCCAACCGTAGTTGGTGGGTACAAGGAGAGGAAGGAGAGTGGCAGGAAGCCGGAATCCCATAAAGACCTACTGCAGTAACAGCAGGGGTGTGTACACACACCTGTTCCTCCAGCAAATTTGACTAAACAGAACGCAACACAAAGGGGGAAATATGATATTATGACCCTAAAGCAATAAAAGCAACATCCACAGCTGAACACTTCTCTGTGACAGCACATTATAAACTATCCTCTTTTCTGCAATTTGCCCTACATTTGAATCAAGTTCATATCTTTGTGTGTCCCAAGTACAGTTTACTGTTTAGGATTTATATTGACATACTGTTGGCTGTCCACACCTCATATCAATATAAGGCATAACCCTAACCCATAATGGAGTCTCTCTCACAGTGGATATGAACAACAACATTAGTGGTGTTTTACAGTGTGTATGTGTGTCAGATAAGACAGAGTTACAGAATAGGATAGTGTGCCAAGAGGCTTCCACATACGATGGGGTCAGAGCCATTTGAGATGGAAGCCATGCAGAATCATCCTGACCAACCACAGAGAGGATTAGGACGAGGGAGGATTTGCCCTGGCTGTGAGGATAATGACAGAAAATTGACTAGGACCACCAGTCAGACAGACAAACCTGGTTTTGTGTTGGCTGTGTCTGACTGTGTGTGTAGGAGAAAGAGAGAGAAGGGGAAAGGGAACAGAGGAGGAGTAGAATGAAACGGCTCAAGATTTAAAATAGGGCTCATCAATTAGAAAAATCCCCAGCCTGTCGTTAGCACAATATGAACTGAAAAACTCACTTAAAAAGTCAGACTAGAAAACAATACAACAGGTCTGCCTCGATCATAAGTGAGATCTCATCTTGAAGGATCTCAACGAGGCTCTTAGCTGTGAAGACGTGCTCTCGGGTGGTTTTGGCAGGCAGCTTTCGGCAGCTCTCAACGAACCCCCCGACGGCCTCAATAGCATGTCTTCAGTTAATGACACATGATTGGTTTAGCTGCCCCTTTGTATTTTAACACAGATGAGAGATGATAGTTCAGAAAGCTTATTATTGTGGAAAATGATTTAGACTTGTGGGAGCATCACAGATTAATGTAATGAACTCTGACATAACTTAACAAAATGCTATGAAGGTTTGTTATGCAGATGAGCTAACCATTACGAGTAATCTCAAAGTTTTGGCCACTAGGGTGTTTTTAAATAATCCATGTGAACCCTGTTTCTAATGTGGAATTTCATAATCCCATCATATATTTCCATCACAGGGACAGAATATTTGTCATAGATCTAGGGATCTAGAATCTAAATCTGCTTCAAAAGGCAAGGATACAACAGTGCATGGGCCAAGTGATATTTTTAGTAACATGGTGCTCTAATTGCTAACAGCACTGCGTTGCCCTGAGCGCTACATATGACCTACAACTGTGTGCTCACATAAAAGGGATCCCAGTTGTGGCATCCAGTGAAGAATAATGTCTAACTGGGAGATGCACAAAACACAGGAACTCAAAGGCGGGTGAACAGTTGAGATGGGGGGGAAGGTTCAAATATTGCATCCCTCCATTGCTCACTGTGCTCTGAAATGGAGACGATGGGACACACAGATGGGAGATGTCCAATCAGCTGTTCTATGTTGCTCAGTCAGGGCTTGGTATGTAGCCTACCATTCAAATCTAGGTTAAAGTTGTCCTTGTGTCCCTCTCATTAGTCTCAATCAAAGCTGTTTGATCAGGGATAGTGAGAGATTCAGGACTTACATATCATGGTTTATGTTGCCATGCAGCAAACTGAAGCGAAAATAGGCTCAGAGTTTTTTTCCCCCGAGTCAGAGTTTTTTTTTTTTTCTTTTTTCAAACACTATTTTGACAAGAGCATTTGAGGTCCTTTACATGCTGTTCCCAAGCTCAGCACATCTATTCTGTTACAGGACATGACAGTGGAAGCTGAAATTAGATCAATTGGTAAAACTGTGTACCAGAACTCATGTTTGCTGTCGAATCTGAACTGAATCTCGTCTCCATAACCGATAAAAACTCCCTAGAGACACAAATCATCACGCCTACCTGAGGCTCCTTGTCATCTCTGACCACCAGACCCCCCAGACAGTTTACCTCAGCCAAGGCTCTGATCTAGATTAGGGCAGTGAGGAGGTTTATGGGAAGAGGTCCAGTTTCTATCCCCAAGGTCAACCTTGGGTGGTGGCCAAATTAAATGGAGGATGACCTTAAAAAGGTATACAGAGATATAATACCAACTGTTCAGAGGTCTGTGTTTTTATGTCAAGTTTAAAGTTTGGCTGTATACCCTTGTTGATCCCAGCCGTTCCATGTGTAAATATCTTAATCGTAGAGGATTGAAAACTGTCACACTAAATCCACATGAAAACAAATGGGGGAGAAAAAAAAATCTATTTTCACTGCCAGTTCTGGTTGAGGGGGATTTATTATGTTCAATGCCAGATGTCACATTCCAGAAACAAAGCAGCTTCAAAAACATTTTATTTACTATTACATAATGACCAGATTTTGCTATACCGTCCATTCTGCAGATTTCGAATCCTATGCAGCCAGGCAGGATTACTGACGAAGGGCAAGTCTGTAGTTCCCTCTCCTCCCTCCTTCCGAGAGGGAATTCCACACAAGCTTTGCAAGAGTTGTTGGCTCTTACTTTCTCTCAGTACACAGAACCTCTTTCAAACACACACAACTCACACAAACTCTTAAAAACAGACACAAGTACACACTCTCTCCATCTTTATAATACAGAAACACACAACAATAACTGATTACCAGGACTTTGTACTGACTACTCAGAGTTGAGTTAGGGACCAAATGATATAGTTGGAGCTTCGGTCCACTGAGCTTTTGTGCTTTAGGACACCTGCTGCCTCCACATCCCCTCTATAGCCCCCCCCCCCCCCCCCCCAGACACACACACACACACACACACACACACACAGGAAACACCAATGATGAATACCCACATTCAGGAAAGCCAATGAAGTGTCTAAATGACACCTTTATGTGCTCCCACAACCACAAGAGAAGGACTGAGAGAGGGCGATAGAATGAGTGTAGGATGATAGAAAGAGGAAATGAGGAAATGAAAAAGCTCAGATGGGCTCAAATTAGGCAGCAAACCAATGTCCTCCCTGCTCTGCGAAAAACACACTCAGTGTACAACATCTTCAGACATGTTCCCTTTCATTGTGTATCCCACATGTCCTACCAGCTGAGATCTGGATGATTGACAGGGGAGGAGTCCCACCCACAGTGGCCAGGGGTCTGTGTGAAGTGTCCCACCTCAGAGCTGGAGGCAGCAGGCAGACAGCATGGCTGCTGTCAGGGAGGGTCGTGGGAGCTCTACCATGCTGTACCCGGCTTTACATCTCCAACAGACGATGGCCCACGCCTTCGTTCACATTACACCGATGCCAAGGGTAGAGTCTGGCCCTGGGAAACTGCAACCTCATACAGTACCGAAAATGAAGCGATGCCTCTGAGTCAATGGCAGAATCATACTGGGTTATGACTCATGTTAATCCCCATATGGAAATGGATATAGCTCAGTGGTTTGGATGAAAGCATCTGCTACATGTATATGTTTTATTATTGTAAGTAAACAAGACCCATAGCGATGTCCAACATCACTCCGTCGTCATAACTTGCCCTCTCTTGAGGCTGAGTACTTGGTCACATCAGTGTACTGCATAGTGCTAGAGTTTGACTCGCCATGCAGTGAATCTAGTGTTTTAGTGAATGCCCTCAGTCCAAGGAAGTACTCATTCATGTTACAACTGGTATTTTAATGGTCTACAACTCTTAACACTTAGCTGGGACTTCTAGGTGACCACTTGAACGTGAATACATGTGTCTCTCATCAAGGCACGGTTATGTTCTGTCTCAATCCCAGCAAAAGACATAATAATAATAATACAATAATACTTAAAGGGCTTGGATGTTTCAGACATAATATTTTGGACCTATGACATGGTCTGTTGCTCTTCATCTAGTGTAAAGGTGATCCAACAATTTTCTCGAAGACTATAGCCAGGGTTAACTACTGTTACATTTACTTTGTATGGTGTAGACCTTTCCCCAAAGATGATACACCACAATACGGTGTAAAGTTAATGTCGTCTTGATTGAATAACTTGACAGCAAACGCTACGCTGTGCCCGCTGAGTCTAATACACAGCAAATATGAACGCTCTGTCACACGTTCCGTCTCCAAACATGACAGACAAACTTGATGCAGCTAACTACAACAAATTGGAATCACATTTAACGTATCATCGCCATGCGGTTACATTGAGTCAGGACAATACAACATTGTTGCTACATGGGTTGGTTGGTCCGTCTTTCTATTGAACTGTTTCATGAAGATGTCGGATACAGTAGCCTATTACAAAACAAATGGACTAACATGAAGCGTAAACTATTGATGGCCAAAAACATGACATGCTTGATTCTGTAGGATACCGCAATTTTCTTGAGGTCACTCTGATCTGACAAAAACAATCAATGCAAAAGCGACTGTCGGCCCAAGATCTTTGCCTTTAGACCATAGGCTACTATGGATATCACACAAAGACCGAAACCTACCTTTTAAAAATCCACGTCCTTCTGTTACATACGTCTCAGTTTGTATTTCCAACCGTTTCTCTCTTTCGGCGCAAAATATGTGCTATTTAACCCTCGAAATCACAGTCAACCTCATCCTGACTCCATCCATGCAGCTATCGGTTAGTGCTTGGGAGATGAGTAGAAAGATGAAGTTCTATCGAAGCTACACAAATGCTGTAGGAAATAAATCAACAAACGAGTTGACAAAAGATGCACCCTAAAGTACCACGAATCAACCAGTATGCGTTTAACGACATGATGGCAGCAGAATAGTCCACAAAGTCGCTTGGTTGTGAGTGTGACCTAGACTTCCAACCGCTTCCACTCTCCACTCTCCACTAAACTTGCATCAATCCGTACAACAACATGGCGGACCTTGGGCTACTCCGGGGAACGCTTCCAAAGCTGTTGGTACAG
Organism: Hypomesus nipponensis; assembly: GCF_054491055.1. NCBI lineage: Eukaryota > Metazoa > Chordata > Actinopteri > Osmeriformes > Osmeridae > Hypomesus > Hypomesus nipponensis. Next base: position 6,944,878 of record NC_140368.1, on the reverse strand, counting down.
AAAACCACTGAGGATAGTTTAGTAATTACTAATTGGCAAACATTGATTAGTAAATGCAAAAACAATAGGCCGAGGGAATCTAAAACATTCTGCTTAATACATTATTGAAATTCGTCTCTGTTGAGCTTGCGCTGTGGCTTTGCAGGTCAAAAAAGGACCTGTCACACCCCCTACTGGCCATCTATTGTTCACTACGGTAAAGTCCCTAATTTCTTTGGTATCGGCCACCATCCTCCCTTACATTATTCATTTCCAGACTGGCTTTACGGTTTTTAAAATATGTGCGTAACCTGTCGTTTTCAATCATAATTGTGAATGTAAGAAGTTATGCATCCATAAATAGACTATTTACAAGCTTGTGAGCGTAATGAGTATGAGTCACGTCTGGGAACATGCGTATGTTTACAGTGTTTTGTATCTTCCTGTACTTTGAGTAGACGAGACAAAGTAATGGAAAATTATTTTCTAATTAAAAAATTCTCATTACACATACGCATGCACACACCTACAGTAGACTATATACACATCTCAATTTCCTTATGCCCTAAACCAAGGCTGTGTTCATAGTGTTAAACCTATAGCCTAACCCATTTAAAGCAAGTCATAAAACACAGTCAACAAAATAGTGGCTTTTATAAAAAAAAGTATATGATATCGTTAGTCAGTCACATGTTCCTTTTTAGTTGCCCTGCCATGTTTACCCACTAAACCCGCGGTTAATTTAGCCTAATCCTGCATGTGGGTCATAAAGGAATAAACATTTACTGGATTTCGGACAGGCACTGTTTGCAGAACCAATCAGCTGAACTGAATTGTTATGATTATAATATATAGACAATCTCATCCATCTGCTATCACATAAGTCACTTTTCTACTTCCTTCTCATCAATATTCTCTGGGGATCGGCTGACCCACTCTTATCGAAACATCTGCCTGAACAAAAACGGCGTACGCTATTGTTTAAGTCGTTCAGAGGCCTACTCTTAATTGAATGCTACCAGATGTCGGGTAAAGTTAAATTGTTCAGGCATTTAGAAGACTTGTAGCCTACCTTGCGTTTCTGTCTATTTATGTATTTAAAGATAAACTAAAAAATATGGCACAGATAGTTTTTGTGTGTGTGTGTGTGTGTGTCATTGCAGAGTTTATGTTAAGAAAACCCGTTTTTTTCTTCTTTTTTGGGGCCCAGGCCTTTCTAGTGCACTTACCTCTTATAACCGCTTGAGTGCAGTGCTCACTCAATGCTTGCAGCGCATGCAGTTTATAAACGAACTTAAGATACTTTTTTGTGGACTATGTACAATGCCTAGAAAGAAAATACAAAAGTGCAAAATGTTCTGCTTTCAAGTCCATAAATGTTCGTCACATCTCATGACGTCAACACGGGTGAAGATGACATGGTCTGAATCATCAAGATTCCACACATGATCCAGGATTTGCGCATGGAGTGTAAACTTATTGCAGTACCTGTCCATTCATGACACATACTTAGCTTTGATATATAAATATCCATCCCTTAATTTTAAACGAGTATCAAGCAGCTGAAACTAAACTAGAAACCTGTATCACAAGTAAATGTAGCCTAAATAAACAAATAGAATTATAGGGCCACTTGGTTAAGTTTGAGAATGAAACGTGTGTGTGGTTATTGAATAGTTTAAACTATTCAATATTGAATAGTGAATTCAATAGAATAGTTTAAACTATTCAATACCTATTGTCTGTAGACGTAGTCTAAAACAGTCATACAACGATGATTTACGGAGTTGCAGCGCGTCAGCACCGGGATGTGGACAGCTCCGCTTCATCACAAGTCTTCCATCCAAAAGGTACCCTACGTTTGCGGCACAATGTTCTTAACCTTCAACCTTTTGCTAAATATATCTCTTGGTAGAGTGTGCTTTAATCTGTTTCGCGGGGCGCAGTTTCTCGGGCATTGACACAATTGTGATAGATTACCAAAGTACCAAGTTCCTAAAATGACCTCACTTAGTTGTCCCGGTTATTGCCAGTCGTCAAATATTAGTATTCATAAGTCGTGCTATAATTACGTGTTTGGATTGAACATCCGTTGACTGACCGTTTCATTGAGGGAGGAGGAAAAGTACTACAGTACAATATTCTGAGAGGACGGGGGCGATGACGTAGGCTCTATCCCTATGTGACAGGTGAAAAAGGCATGCCTTTGGATTCAGGAATAGGCTACATAACCAGAGGAGACTGGTTCGCAGAGCAAAAAAGTTTCCTCCGTGTAGACAGATGTTTGCACTCTCTATCCTTGGGTTGTGTGCACACAGAAATCTGAGAATCGCGTTTCACGTGTGAGCGCACGGAGGGTTGGACACACTGAAGGAGCTTCTGGAGACAAAGAGACGCTTTACCGTGGAAGCATAAAGTGAGAGAGGGATACAGAAAAGAAAGGGAGAGAGAGATCTTATCTCACTCTCCCATTCACAGTTTACCAAGGATCGCATCCAGCGGCTATCTCCACACTGCAATAGGTTTGTAGCGTTTCCAAACTTTTTACGCAGTTGCATCAAGTAAGAAATGCGCAATAAACAGACTTTAAATGTTAAGTTTTTGATAAATGATTTGTAGTATAGGCTAAGTTGATAAACTCTTATGCATGCAACGAGTAAAGGTGAAGGTCCGTGTGTAAATCTGTACCCCATGTATGTTCGTTCCTTTCGACCTAACCATACCAGTGTTTATATCTAACATGTGTTGTTTCTTTCACAGCAGGACAATGTCTAGTAAAGCGACTTTAGCCTTACTCATCTATGGAATCATAATGCATTACAGCGTCAACTGCTCGCCTATGGGGCTTAGCTATCCTAACGTTAGGTACGTACAATTTACCTATCTTTATGTTTGCATGGATAACCTCCATGTTTAGGTACATTAGAAAAGCATTAGTATTTTGTCCCCCCGCTTAGCCACACAATGATTCCAGTTCCTAATTAATAACAACATTTTGTTTAATCCGTTTTTTAAGTAGGCCAAAAAAGGGGTTATTTGAAGATGTTTGTATTTTATTTAAAAGAAGCAAGTTGTAAACAATTTATGATAATATGCTGTACTGTTTTGGGCTTGGACATTGATGCATTAGAATAGGGCTCATATAGCAATAGGAGTCGATGATATAAAGCCATTGCAACTGGGAAGATACCCTGGAGCGAAAGGGAAACGTATTTTGTAAACCAGTGATTTAAATGATGGAAAATACTATTTATCGATTCTCTTTTCTGTAGACTGGTCCCATTAGAATTGCTATATTGTTATTTTTTCTGATTGTATTCCGGGAAGGAATTTTGTATTGTTTTAAAAATATGTATATATTTTGTCGCATAGCCTATTAATCATGTGGGTAGTTATTTGGGTAGTATTCTATTGGCAACATTGATTAACGTTATTTAAGATATTTTCATTTAAATTAATATTTCATATACATCTTTGGCAAAACTTGATTGACTTGTGGAACCCTTCACCTATTGACAAATAACCGATAGCCTAAGTAAAGGACATAGTTTTACATTTTATTGTCATTTAATAATTATAACATTTCCCAACTATCTCAAACATTTTCCAAATGTATCTCCGATTTCAGACTTAACAATGAGGTTTATGACGAGGATGGAAATTCTTTACCGGACCTGACTTTTGACAGTGATCAAATTGCTTTGCGAAGCCCGCCGTCTGTTGCTGACGACGTGTATAAGTTATACTACCCACCGGAAAAAAGGTGACTATCATTTCACCCAGTCTATTTCTAAATGTGGATGACATTCATGCCAAACATTTCATTATTGGGCTCTTATTTTTATGTTCATCTATGTTAAATGTTTTGTGTTAATCAATGTATGTCGAGAATCATATTTTTTTTAGAAACTAAATGGAATTAGGCCTCAACATTTAGGCAATTAGCCTATTTGTCACAAGCTTGACAAGTTTGATTGAATCAAGACATGTAGGAGACATGAGAGTTTAATAACTCTCAATTATACAAATGAAAGAAGGCTGGCATCGGGCACGAATGTAGGTTGAGTAAAAACAGCATACATTTAATATTAGATAATAAGGCGCGTTAAAGTTGGTGAATTTGTTCAGCTGGGTGTGTGATGATTTCCTGTTTGGCGTTTTATTATCCCAGAACGGAAAGGCATGCAGACGGAATGTTTAATAAAGCCTACAGGAAAGCGCTGGGTCAGTTATCAGCAAGGAAATATCTTCAGTATCTGATGACAAAACGTGTAGGGTAAGGACATCTTCTTGGTTGATCATCTCTTATTTTAGGATCTAACTAATTTTCTGGGGGGAGGGGTGTGTGAGTGTGTGTGTTTACTGTTTATGTCTTTGTGCGTTTTTATTTTAACGGATCCTCAAATTGCTCACAATTCATATTATGTTCCGTTTAATTTTACTTTGTGTCTATGGTCTTTCGCCAGTAAAATCCCATTAATCTGACTCATGTACTCATATTTGAACGGTAAATCTACCAAGTGCACTACGTGTGGAAGCTATTGTGTGATTATCAGTTGATCTAGCACAGATATTTCCCCTTTAAGGAGCACATCTCAGAATCCACGTGGCTGAATATATTTAATTTCAATATGAATAATGTATGAAGGCTTAGTCCCAAGGGATCAAGATGGGGTTAGGATGCAATTACCAAGCACATCCGTGGCTACCGCAGTAATCGAAAAACACTTTTTTTTATTTTCCAAATATCAAAAACTGTTTAAAACATGGACAAAAGTGTGAATGTTAAGACCTATATGCAGTGCATCAAAGGGCACTCGGTGTCAGGATAATTTCATGAGAGACAAAACTGTGCTGCCTATGTTTTTCTTAGCGGAGGCAACACCATGGAAGACGACTCTGAGCCCCTGTCCAAAAGGCACTCGGATGGAGTGTTTACGGACAGCTACAGCCGTTACCGAAAGCAAATGGCAGTCAAGAAATACCTGGCGGCCGTCCTGGGGAAAAGGTATAGACAGAGATATAGAAACAAAGGACGCCGACTAGCGTATTTGTAGCGTTGCTAAACCAAATACCATGTGTGTACAGCCCAGTCATTTTGAGATAACTGAACAATCAGTGGATCGCTCTTGTGTTCTTTAAACATGTATTTATGTATGAAGTAAAGCCATTAAAATGAATATTTTGATAATAATATTGTTTTTCTTTTGTACTTAAGCACTTGAGAACGCACAGATCTACTTTGTGGACCAATCCTTTTTGTTCAACCTAAATATAGCCTATATTTATTTATTTTTAGAAGTATTTATTGAAAGATGATGAAATTGTGCACATGATCAGTATGCTACTGTAACCCTGTCTTTTAAACATTTAGATATAGCTTACAGATATGAATGTGAGGAAAATAAATAGTTTAAAAGACAATCAATGTATTGAATGTTACTTTTTCGAAAATGAAATTAAGAGTTTAGTTGTTTTTATTTACAACAGCCCTGAAGACATAGGTTTTCACCATATTCTACAAGACATAGACTTTGATGTCCTCCTGGATGGGGATGAGTTTGAGGCAATTTTGGGAGACTGGCTGAAACAGTTCTCTCCCGAATTTCCGGTGAGTCCCTGGCTCTTTCCCGAGGCCATGTCTTGAGGGATACCTTCTGTCCCTCCCTCTTTATTCTCACCTAAACCTTCCCCTGTGATTTTCCACTCCAAACACACAACCCGATCTCCTTCTCTCCTCATTTGTGCTCCTGTCTCTCCTGAGATGTTGTACATGCAACTGTATCTCTATTCACAACTATATACTGCATGGCAGACATGCATGTACAGTATGTATGAATGTGAATATTGATGCAATATAAACAGCCCTTGGTGTTATGCATAGATATGTTGTACATATCAATGTTAATGGCTATAAATATGTATCTAAATTCCTTGGAAACATCCCATAGGAGGATGTGAAAATGATGCTAAACATTATCTTAAAATAAATAAGCAATGGTTTGACCAAACATGGCTTTAGAAGCTTACAGATGTCAGTCATCCATTTTGACGGTCCTTTGAGGACAATGGTGGGGACACTAATGAGAAAGTCCCTCTTTACATGACATGAGGACCAGAGTGCTTTTGAGGTTTTTCTTTCTTTCCTTCCTCCTCTTTGTTGTAATTGAAAACAAGCCTACACCTTTGAACTTGTGCAAAGTACCTATCTTGTGTTCCTCTCTAGTGCTATCCATGTGTTTGAAATGCTCTTGAAAACCTGGAATGCTGTGAAAGGTTTTCTTTGTCACTTTGTCTATATAAGAAGTATTGTGATTGGAACGTGTCATGTGAAAAAAAGAAAAAAAAAAACTTCTTAAGTATAATTTATTTACTTAAACCAATGATACTTCTTATATGGGTTCACTTTTAATCATCAATTTGTTGTTTTTCATAAGGAACATATCAAAGGCAATCTAAAGACTTTGTGTTGCACTTTCTTGGTCTATAATTGTGCTTCCCCTGTGTGAACCTATGTAAGACCTGCTAGATCGCATGATTAAAGTAATTGCACTAGCCACCAAATCTGTGCAAACCACTGCAATGATATGATTCTGTTTGCTCACTGATTCACATATACATACAGTACCTGTATTTCTGGATGTTGTTTTGTTTTTGATCTCCCCCAACATTAGTACAAAAAGATGTGATGGATGTTTCACTACTGCCGTGTTCTGAGGAAAGATCTGATGAATGTACTACCAGAGAAAATCTCTTAGATCTTCTAGACCTCTTAGTCTCTACCCCACTGTCCTTTTTGTCTTCTCTCACATGAGCAAGATTTTATAACAGTCCAATGTACAGTTATATAATGCCAAAAACAGACTTGTATGATTGTTGTTGATGATTGAATGTTTTAGCATTAGAATGGTGGAAAAACCACCCAACAGACAGTCCAAGAGAGCTTTAACCCCGATGTAATGTGCTTTTGGAAATGGATTCCAACCAAATCTTAAGATGTGAGACCTGTTGATTGCTCAAGTAAAAAGGCGGGGGTGGACCATGCCTAATCAATTTTACACGAGGGACGTACTGACTGAAAGAGGGAGGGAGGTATTTATGTTCAACGCCCTAGCAGAAAGACAGTCTCTGTTTTGTGTGTTTACCCTTGTGTGAAACCAGGTTTAGATCATATAAACCAACCTTGCCTGATCAAAATATGGGTAAGATTGGAAACTCACTGAAACACGTTCTTATAAGCCTTGTGAAATGAGAAAACCAGACCACTCGGCTGTCCCCGAGCACAAACAAACAAGGCGCCCTCTTCCTTGACACTGTTGAGAACTCCCATACCAGGCACAAGTCCTGCCAGACACATATATCTGAGCTTTGTATCATGAGCACTGTGGGGCAAAGTTCTTCGATCTGTACCTGCCTGATGAGTCGTGTGTATGAAATCAATCTTTCTTTAATTCTGCATTCCCCCCCAGGCTTTGTGACGCAGGAAGCAGCTTGCGGCTATGGTGCCTTGCTTCGACTTTAAAATCGCCACGAATCACAGATGGCTATTTAGTGGCCCTACAATGCTGCACATCATCAGCTTACATTCCACTCTCTGGTTGTTGTTTTTGTGTTGGGCAGACCTTTGATTGGATCTTTAGTGCCATCCGGCTTAGAGCCAGAGCTCTCTTGCCCATACTAATTTATTTTTGCATTTGTTTTTAGAGAACTAGACATTCAAGTTTTGTGATAGATAGCAGCAAACATCATTATTTACCCTCTCTCCATGAAGCATAATGTGTATCATATTGAAAGCGCCAATAGCCTTACTAAACGTGAAGATAAACTTCAAAAATCTATCTATATATTTATTGTGTAGAAAAACTGAATATTAGAGTACCATTATAATGACAAATGGCGATCCACAAGGGTCGAGTCTATAAATGTAAAAAAAAAAAAAGGTGTTGTAAGATTTGTATGAATAAATTTTTGTAAACAACACAATTCCGTCTAATCTTTGAAACCCATAACACACATAAATTGTTACCCACCCATAGCTTCGCTACACCAACTCAAACTAAAGGTTTTTCCTACACTGGTGAAGGGAAGAAGGATTTAGGAGGACGCAAAGTTAAATTACAGGCATAAAGCTTAAAAAAGACAGAGGCAACCACATCTCTGCTTTACTATATAATTATTTGTATAAATTAAATATTCTGGACTTTCATTAATTGCAAATACCAGCAGAATAGGGCTCCTTTAAAAATGTGTCAAACTGGAAACCCTAAATAATAGTTTATTAAAAAGGTACAAGCCAGTCAAATAAGAACCTTAAATACCAATCAACAGAAAAAATGACAAGAAACAACATCAAAAGTAGTCTAAGCTAAGCTTGAGTAATTCCTTTGGTGTCCATAATAGCCTCCACAAAACAACGAGCTGGGTGGGAAGTGAGAAATACTGGACAGTCTAAATTAGCAGGTAATACAATTATATGGATGGTCACTATTTGCCAGGCAAAACCAGTGAACCTTTTAGATATTCCAGACAGACACTCCTGCAACAAAGCTACAGAGTATGACCACTGAAAACCAGACGACAGTTTCTGCTCTAGCTCCAGACAACGTGTTATTTTGTGGTGTGAAACAGAGACACTTCATTCTGTGGGTGTCAATCTCCAGCACACCTTTGGGACAGCCAGTGACAGGACGTAGGAGGAATCGCCCAAGCAACGCCGCCCCGGAGGGCCCGCAGGCCCACACTGCTGCAGGACACCACCAACCAAGAACACAGACTACTGATGCTGTCTGTCTGTGCCGCCAAGCCCAGCAGCCTGCCATCTTTACAATACAGTTGTCATTTAAAAAAGAAAGTGACACAGCTATTACATGTATAGTACCAAGGATATAGTCCACACTTTAGGACAGAGTCTACACTACATTGTCTACACTAGGACATAGTATACACTTTAGGACAGAGTCTACACTACATTGTCTACACTAGGACATAGTCTACACTATGTTGAGAAAAAAAATATATATATATACACAGCAAACAGTTTTCAAAGGTATGGTAATGTCTCAAAGTAACAGATTTGATTAGATTCATGTTTATTGAAGAATGATAGGAGTGTCAACTCATTAGTTAGTCAAGCCCGCAGGGTCTAGACCCACCAATCACATGCTGAGGACTGAGAAGTTCCCGTCTACTCATTGGTGAACTGCTGATCTAACCTAGCCCCTGTCTAATCAGCGACGAGGAACCAAGGAGATCAAAAACAATAGCCTCGGGCCAGATCTTAGCAAAGCACAGCATACAGAAATCAAAACATTCACAAAAACAAAGACGCCCACGTTCAAATGCAAATACTTCATCTTGAATGATGAATTTCATTAACTTTTTATGATGAACTACTAAAAACAGTTGAATATCTTACAGTAATGCATGCGTAGGGCATTATGCAATATACTATATTTCAAATATTCCGCTTCTTGACATGGATCACCGATTGTGTTGTGTAACGTCTCACTAGGTTGCTCTCTAGCTCGGCATTAAGATGCCCATGGAGTTTCTCACCACAGTTGCATACTGATCTACTGATCCCAGGTTGATCATGTTTCAGGTCGCCATGTCTGAGGCCCGTAGGGGGCATTCCACCCCCTCCCCACCCCACACTCCCACAGTGTCGTGACTCCTCCAGGTGCCTGGAATAACGCTACAATCCCTCCAGGACACCAGCAGAACCTTTTGACGCCTGTCGCGCCAGATTAGAGCTAATGGCCTCAAACTGAGCCCCCCTGCACCTGTTATGGCCTCAACAGGACTCTGTAGAACGCTGGAGATATGGCGGAACCTTTCCCCCGGGTGGAACCTTTCTCCCGACCTATCACAGCGCGGGGCCGACGCCCAGCTCCCCCCCCCCCGCCGTTTCCTCCCCTTTCATATGGCTCATTTAGAATCACATCATTTGTCAAGGGTAATACCGTGGAGGCGTGGCTTCAGACTGGACTCCTGCTGCAGACTTAGACAGTGTGTGTGTGTGCCTGTGGGGAGGAGGGTGGGTGTGAGACTGGGCAGACAGTCACTCAAAGCCCTTCATATTTTCAATCCCCTCCGCTTTGCCCTACCCCACCCCCCCTCCCCACCCCCCCCATATATGTGTAACCCCCCCTGGCCAGGGTTTGACGAGCGGCTGGGGTTTTGATTTTGCGGGGCCCCTCAGCTCAGCAAGGAGAGAATGATCAATGAGAATGATCTGATTCCTCCAGCCCTGTGCCAGACCCCTTCTTAACCCCGCTAACCCAATCAGCCCTGCGTTGCCTGGCAACATGGGGAGGGGGGCCCTGGGAGGAAGCGGACGGGGCTGTGGTGGTTGCAGGGGGGGGGGGGACGGCGCTGGTGGCCGTCCTGGACACCCGACGATCTCACCGGACATATTTCACTTGGATGGCTGTCGCCTGAGCGGCGCGGGGCACTTCTCAGTGCTCTACTGTGATTGGCTGCTTGAGCCAGCAAGTGCAAAGGGGGGGCAAGTGATGGATAGGCCTGGGAGATGCAAACACAGAGCTCTGAGACTCCGAGTGGCGTCTCTTAGCAGAGCTCTCACAGTAGCATGAGGCTGGAACGACCAAAGCTTAGACAGACATTCAAAACCACACCCTACTCACGCAGAAAGGACACAAAGAGACAGTCTCAGAGAGACATAATCACTCTGTCCATTTCAGAGACAGAAAGAAAGAAAGAGATAGAGGCTGAGACAGACTGAGAAACAGCCCCCATTCCACTGCTAATCTCTGTTTACAGTATTTTTATTAGGAGATCTCTACCCAATCCACCCCCACCCCCACCTCCATCTCAATCCTACCCACCATCCCTACCACAGCCCCAGCACTGAACCCAGAGCCCCTGCTTCTCTGGAGACTGTGTGAGTGACAGCTTTCTGGAGGGGAATCCACATGAAGCTCTTTCATCAGTGCCTCCCTCAGGACACTGTCTGACTGCTACAACAACGCAGGGCACAGGCCTGTTGAAGCACTAAGAGGTTGCATACAGGAGGGCTTGTGTTTGTGTTTGGGGTTGTCTTTGTGTGTGTGTATGGGGAGGGATTCAGGATGTGGGTGTCTGCAGGGGAGAGGGATATCTCTATGTGTGTGTGTGTGTGTGTGTGTGTGTGTGTGTGTGTGTGTGTGTGTGTGTGTGTGTGTGTGTGTGTGTGCTTATTTGTGCATGTGTGCAGGTTAGAGAGGCTACTGTTGTCTGTGGGTGTGTGTGGGTGTATGTGTGTCATGGGGTAGGGGCTTAGGAAACCCCTGCAACTTCTAACACACAGTGTAACAGGCAGTGGGCAGAGGTGTGTAGGATGTGTGCATCCAAACCTTGTCATTTGGTCTTGAAGGTTGGGTAGAAAAGGTGCAAGTCACTTCTCCTCTGCAGACCATATATCTGACCAATTAGCGTCTCCCTGGCAGAGGTGCATGATGTTAGGGTCAGGGTCAAGAGTCAGGGGTCAGGGTACATGTATCTAGTTTGAAACTGAACCTCTGTACTCATTACCCAGCTGTCAGCTGACCCCTGATGTCACCTTATCCTATAATTAAAGATATATGTCAGCTGAAACACAACATTGTTACTCACATCCCATAGACCAACATCCCCAGTTGACTCTGGAAAGTTTTCAGCTTGGTTACAAAGGTGACAGAAATACACTTACATTGTAAGTAACTGTTTACTGTCAATTGGACTTTATTAAACAAGTTTACCTTTCGCAGGCAACATCGTACTTTAAAACACAGGGCTGGAAGCTGTGGGCCTGCTCAGAGGAGGCACACTTTGATAACTAAAAAGAAGTATGACTATTTACAAACATGAACAAGTCAAGTCATTAATCATGGTTCGACTCACATCAATATGCATATGATAATAAATCAAGATAATTGTCAGGTTCAAACCTTTAAAAGAAGGTTGTGGGTGTACAGTGCCTGTCTTCACCTTATCTGTAACAAAGAGAAGTGCCGATGAGGCACAGATAAATCACACAGCGATTGATTTATCGCCGTGCAGAATACACCCATTTTAGGAACGAGTGTCAGCGAGTGATGTAACACCCCACCCATTCTACACCGACCCTCACCCCCCCTCACCCACCACAGAAGAAGATATTCACTCCTCATTCATTCCTATCCATATGCATTATTGTATCATGTATGTTATCTACTTAAATTAGTAACAAAGAACCAGTGTTTTTCAATAGAGCAGCAGGGGAGTCCATGGATTTGGAACCGCCCCTGTTCAATGCAGGACCCAGAGTCACAGTGAGTGCACAGTGAGTGCTTCACTTACCTACCCCTCCGCCCCTCTGCCCCTCACCGACCACCATCTCTTCAGGGAAGGCACTGTAAATTAAACCGAGCCCCTACCTCTCTTGGGAGCGGTAACCGTGACAATGGACCTGTTTCGGCGGCGATGGTGTCAACCGGCCACTGTGGGTTGGATTGAACCAGATAATTCCCTGTCTAACACTACCTACCTGCACGCACTGGCCTATCTGAGGCAGCGAGAATTAGAACAGCTCAGAGATCTGTCATCATATGGGGTGGGGTGGGGTGGGGGGATGTGGGAGGCAAGGGTGTTGTTCCCTCGATGGTCCTTGTTCTCCTATAGGTCAATCTATGTCCAGACGGGACACGTGACATCACTCACAGCAAGAGAGAAAAACACATGATGGGTAGCCGGGGCTGTCTCTGCAGAGAATACTGGCTTGCCAGTGAGAAATCCATGACTGCCTTGCCATTACTTACATTACCGGTACAAGCAAGTTTGATCAAATATTTACGTTGAAGGAAGCTACCAAGGTCGAGGCTGTAGCAAACATCGCCTGTTTCTCTTTCACCCGACCAGACCTAAGGGTAGAGGGTCATCTCTGAGACAGAGAGAAACCAACGAGAGATATTATTCTGAATGGAGAGAACCCAGTGTGAGAACCTCTGAAGGCTGGCTAATCAGCTCACTCTAATGTGAGCGTCTGCCGTCTCTCCCATGTTCTCAATGAAGTCTGAACTCTGGACACAAACTCCTCTCTGCGAGAAGGTTCGGCAAACGTGGAAAGTGAAATTTGAGACCTGAGCAAATGATTTCGCTTGATTTTATCATTTGAATGTTGCAAGGCACTTCACCCTACTTGCCTCGGGGGGGAATGTCCCTGTACTTACTGTAAGTCGCTCTGGATAAGAGCGTCTGATAAATGATTCATGTAAATGTAAATGTCCATGCTTGCCATTCCTTGGTAGAGAGCGGGCGGTTGGTAGTAGTTCCAGCGGAGAAGGGAGAATCCATCAGAGAACAAGAGTGGGTGGACAGGGACATGACTGGTCATACCAACAGGCTGGTCTCCTGTATTGTGTGTCTGCTGGGGATCAGGATATCCATGGTTTAGTTCATCAGCATTCAATAAATGGGCGTATGGGTGTCCTGGTTCTGGCTGATGGCATTCTTAGCCAGAGACACTGATTCATGAACATGGGTTGCGTCCGAGTTTAAACCTAAGAGAAGAATCCCATGCCGCTGTTTGGATGACACACAGATAAAACAGATTCCGTACCCAAGCTTCTTTACAGTGTCTGGCTGTTTAATCTAGGAGGGTCATCATCACTGTGCCTCACGAAGCGTGACGTTTCCTGTGGTGACCCATTGCCTCCCCCTCTCCCCCCCCCCCCCCCCCATCTCCCCAGGTAACAGGATGCAGGGCAGTGGGAGAGTGCGACGGTGGAGACGTGATTAAAGCGGATCAGAACGGCAGGGTGTGGTGTTCGGGCTCCTCCGTCAGAGACATCAAACAGCCAGGTGCCCTCGTCAGGTACATAGCCAGCCAGCAGGCAAGGGAGATGGGGAGGAAGAGAGAGAAGTGACTCAGTCTCTCCTCACACCCTCCCTCCCTCTCTTTGTCTCTCTACGGAGGTCCTGCCACAATGACCTCTGGGCTTGGGGGTAGGTTTCTGTTCTCCACTGTGTGGGTGTGTATTAGAGAGAAAGCGAGAGAGGGAGAGAGAGAGAGAGAGAGAGAGAGAGAGAGAGAGAGAGAGAGAGAGAGAGAGAGAGAGAAAGAGAGGGACATGGATGAATGAATGTGTAAAAGAATTAAACTTGACTTCTCTCACTACGGTGAAAAACTCATTTCCACCTATTTCACACCCCGCATACCTGCAATACCTTTTTTTATTAATTAACTCTTGTTGAGAAGAGAGATTAAATAAACACCATGTTCCATAGTGAAGAGTGAGTTTCAGACTTGCTTTTCCACCACATAATATCCTCTCATGGTGCACTATGAGAATCAACTGAGAAATGTTTGGGTAGACCAATGATTTTTTTTATTGTTTTATCTATTCTTGCCTACCACATTTCTTAATGGTTGACTTAATCTCCTGTGTGGTCCAGAGAGACCGATGCTCCATCAATTAGCAAATGGAACGTGCCCCAGTATACAGACAGAACCACATAAGAAGCAGATGCACAAAAGAGAAGGGTGATAGAGAGGGATGGATACAGAAATAGAGTGAGAAAAAAAACGATGTGACAAGAAAAGCGAGGTGATGAGTGAAAGAAAGGGACAGAGTTGTGTGTGTTTGTGTGCGTGTGTGTGTGTGTGTGTGTGAGAGAGAGAGAGAAACCAACAGAGAGAGGGAGAGAGGGAAAGGGATAGAGAGAGGGAGACAGTGAGAGAAGAGAGTGAAAAAAGAGAGAAAGAAAGAAAGAAATTGCAGAGAGGGGGAGAAAGAGAGAGAGGGAGGGAGAGAGAGACAAAGAAGAAAGGAGATAATAAGAACATTATGGAGAAAAAGAAGTAGAGAGGTAGGGAGAGAGAAAGGGAGAGAGGGAGGGAGAGAGGGGGGGGATCAGGAGGCAACTCATTATTCATTCACACATTTAAACCTGAGCAGATTGTGTTCAGCGAGAGGGGTCAAGGAAACTCATTTTCAGACGGTGAGGGAGCACTGCCGCTTTGTCCACCATCCAATAAGGTGTGTGTGTGCCTGTGTATCTGCATGGGTGCTCATGTGTGTGCATGTCATCGTATTCAAGTGTGACTGTGTGTGCGCATCTCGTGCAGGCGTGCATGTGTGAACTTGTGTTAGTATGAGCAACTCTCTGACCAACCAGAGAGTGCGCCGGCAGACCTGTTCGTCTGCTGTGAGCGTCTGTCGCTCTGTGAAACATCTGCTCACGCGGCTGAGTTTTGGAGGTGACAAGGGCCGCAGCGGTCATATGTGTCGACCTGGACCAGTGACACCCCACCGCCGATGCCACCGCCCACTGGCACGGTGAAACCCAAACTCAGATCTGTAGCAAGCTGCTGTTGGATCTGCATCACAGTGTCCTACCCATGGGTTCAGAGTGTGTGTTTGGCTGGGGGCCAGAAGAACTGATGTAGGGGGAGGTGGGTCCTGTCACACTGTGAAGGCACTGACACACAGATCGTGCAGCTTCCGTGTTACACAGCTCAGGCAGTCAGACAATGTTTACTCTTACGCCCATCTAGACAGAAAAAAACCTACAAGATCCTAAACTGATACTCTATTACCGGGCAGAAATGAGCTCATTTGCAGCAGAGTCAACTTGACATCATGCTCTGATTCACTCAGCCCTAGCTCTACGGGTCAGAACAAAAACCAGGCACCAAATCAAGCTGTTGAGTCGGAGATTCATGGATTCTTCAGAGACACATCTTCTCCTCCCAGTTTAATTTTACCGACACTTTCTCCACACTGAGGCACAGGCTTCAGACAGGGTTTGGTTGTCTGCTCTAAGACTTACTAGTCATATGTGGACGCTCACTGTAAATTGTTGACCTTAAAAGTCAAAAGAGCAATCTCCATTCTGGATTAGGATGGTAGACAGAAAAACATTGGTTTGAGATTCCAGAGCCTCTCTCGGAGAAGGACAAGGCAGCTAGCATAAGGATTACAGATTCAGAGATTCAAGTCTTTCTCTGCTTGTAGAGTAATGTACCATGGTTCCAGGAGGTTGAGATACACAGAGTTAGAGGGCGGCGAATCCAGATTGTGTGGACAATAGACTGGTCACAGGTAGAGTCTGGCTTATGCAGTAGGAGAAACCAGCAGAGTTGGTCAGCCCTGCGTTAAGATCAGCCACAGCTTGCTTAGAGGCGCGGCCAATGGAACATGTGTCGAATGCCTGGTCTGGCTTTGAAGAATGGCCTCGGCTTGTCTGTGATCTGCCGCCCCCAGCTGAGCCCAAGAGTCACTCTGGGAGGGTTGAGGGGAGGGGGGGGGGCAAGGTCTCAGACACATGCTGCCCAGTGAAGTCAGGCAGTGCCCCTATCCTTCTCCTCATTATCTTCTCTCTGGGTGTTAGAGAGGAGGTGTTTGTGTGTGTGTCTGTGTGTGTGTGTGTGTGTGTGTTTCTCTGTGTGTCAGTTCATATGTGTGTCTGTGCATGCATGTGTGTTTGTGCAACCCAACACTCCCCAAGGGACAGGGAACAGATGGGACCCCATCTCTCTTCACACAAATCACTGCCACCGAAGATCCCCCCCCCCCCCGTGCCTCTGACTGCCTCTAAATGACAGCACTGTTCACTGTTAAGGAGGGAGGCCTGGGAGAGGACTGCTCTGCTGCTGCGGCCATCACATGCTCACTCACGGATACAGAGAGAGCCTGTCAGAGACGCTGAATCAGCAGCAGAGACAGAACTGGCCATAGGGGAGGAAAGGAGGAGGGGAACAGAGGACAGAAGGAGAGAAGGGAGGAAAATGAACTTGAGAGGAGAGGAAACAAGAGAGCTTATGGATGGGATTTGTCATCAGCTGCTAGAGACCGATTTATACTAAGTAACACAGTCATTTGGCAAAAGTGTGAACATCACAATGTCAACAAATAGAGTAATTAGCAGAAAAAATACATTGTTTCTGTCGCGAATGATTCTTTATGAGATTTTTTGGTATTTTATTGGCCCAGCCACCTGTTCGAGGACCAGGAATCATGGGAAATGGAGGCACACACACGGGAGGTAATTAGAGGGCTGCCACCTGCAACACCACTCCTCTCTGTTCTTCTCCTCTCCTTTCTCCACTCTTTTCCTCTCCTCTCCTCACCTCCCTTCTCTTCTTTCCTTCTCTCCTTCCTTATGTAGACAGTCCTAGTTAGTCATCAGAGAGCTTGCCCGTGTGAAAAAATACTCAAATTAATCTACAATGGTAATCTGACACTAATTAGTATTTTGGGCCAAAGCCCCTCAGATGTCCACAGAGACAAGACTATTGATTCCCTGACTACATAATTGTACTCGTTAGAGCCAGGAAACAAAAACAGATCAGAACACAGCAATTGCATTTTAATGAACAGCCATTAGCAGGACTCACATGCCAACTTGATAAACCATACTCCCTGCGGAGGTTGGAGGGTGTGGGTGTGGGTCGCTTACCTAGGGTCACACATTAACCTCTTGATGGCACATGATCACGTAATTTATAACTCTCCCCCAAAAAACAGAGTTCCAATCATTGCCTTGCTTGCGTCAAGGAGTGAACATGAAGCTTTTTGACAGAGCAGGGAATCATTTAGTGGAGTTGTGTGCGATGTAGGGACACAGATGTGAGTGTGTGTGTGTTTATAAATACATTTCCTGGGGGGGGGTGACTTCCTCTTAGAAGACACCTTGGAGAACCTTGTGGTCTGTAGGGCCCAGTTGCCACCTATGCTGGACAGTCTCAATCTGACTACAATGAAATCTAACCAACCATGGTTGAGTCAAGTTAAGTCAACAAAAGTGACTATTACAGCTATACTACAAACTACAGACTACTTCAACAAACCACTATGGCGTGGGTAGTTGAGCTGGGAGAACCCTTTCTCGCAGCTTCTGAATCCATATTCAGTCAAACACTGATAAGCTAAAGACTGTAGAACAGACTAATATTCTGAGACACGCATTGGATGCTGAACATTCCCATGCTGATTGAAAGCATAAATTACTAATCCCGGTGTTGAGACAGCTGGTGGTGACCAAACAGTACCGGTTGCCAGGTGTGTTGCTGACACAGTGCAGCAGAGTGTCGCTGAGCGTCAAATTCGGCTTCCGCTAGTAAGCCGTCTTTGATGAAGTCAGATGCTGACATGTACGCTCACATAAGAAACAGACGCCGCTGTATTGGCCTGCCATCCGCTGTGAGAGCGCAGGGGGATCCCGCAACCATGAAGATTAGCATCTTTCTCTCTTTGCCTGTCTCTCTCTCTCTCTCTCTCACTCTCTCTTTCTCTCTCTCTCTCTCTCTCTCTCTCTCTCTCTCTCTCTCTCTCTCTCTCTCTCGCTCTCTCTTTCTCACCCGCTCACTCTCTTACTCAAGACTCACTCACCCACTCAGTGTACTTATTGTTGACTCGTGCTAACATGGGAATAGGTAGCAATCATCCCACAAGGGCCTGTAGCGTGAAGATGACCCTGGCTGGTCTCTGAAGGCTCCTGGGAGCAGCAAACATGTGACAAGGCAAAGACAGAAAGAAAGTGCATCAGTTAGCAGGCTTGGGAGAGTCAGAAATCTGTTTAAAGATGGCATGCTGGAGTTCCGTTCCGTCTCTATGTCTGGAGACACAGACTGGAGCTTCCTGTGGTTCTCCAGCTGGACGTTTGTGTAGCAGGTAGAGCCAGGCTGGTCTAGACGGAGAAAAAAATCCTCACTTGACTGACAAGACAACAGATGGCCATGATGCGCTGTTGCTAGGCAACCACTAATCAAACACCCCCGGCACGCCACTGTGAGAAAAAAGAAAAACTTAAGAAGAAATAATTAAATAAATCTGCCTTTCATATTAGTGAGTTAAATTCTTGAGATTTGGTTAAAATTCACTCAAGCTGCTAGTGGCATGGTGTGGAAGAATAATAGACGACCTCTGAAACTGAGTCATGGACAGGTGTAGAGACAAGAGTTGCGGTGATGGCAGATGGTGTTAGCACGAGCTGGCGGTTCTCCATCCGGTGTACAGTAAATGACCCCAAGGTCATCTCTTTCATCAAGGGTGTGAGAGAAGTGATATCATCCCAAAGATGAATGATCTTTGATATTTTGTGATATTGTAACCCCTTGCCGTCAACTGTATGAGGATGCACGGATACGCCTTAGGTGTAAGGCGGACACAGACGCACCAGATCCTCCGGAGGACCAATCGAATCAGAGGTGAGAGGCGGGAAACCTGGGCGACACAAACAAATCGACCTGCAGGAACCACTGCTGGAGGAGCGAGGGAGTTGTTAATTAACACTCTATATTTAGACTGCTCTCACACAAAGTCATCATGGGTAGCCTACAGAGCGTATCCACAACAAAAAACGACAGATCGTACCTGAGTTGAAGCTCAGGCTATTTGTGAAATGTTAATGTGTCTCGGTAAATCCAAGAGGATGCTCAGTAAAAAGGTAAGAAAGAAAAAGAGAAAGAGAGAGAGAGAAGGAGAATTACACTGTGACACTAGTATACTTGTATATAGATATGTAGATAGTAAATATGTCTGTGGCAAGACCAGGAAGGAAGCCCTGGTAGTCACCCTCCCTCCCTACCTCCCCCTCCCCAGGTAAAGCCTCTGATTCTCTGCAGCTGCACCCCGGGGTGCTGCTGATGAATTGTAGGCTTCCCTTCCTATTCCACACTGCTTGAATCACGCATTCCATGGTTGATCTGGCTGAGGTCACCACCACCATTCATAGTCCACATCCACCTGGGAGCCCACACTCCACCCCCTCTCTCTCAGCCCTCTCTCCCCATCCCTCCCCTCCATCTCTCGACCCCCCCAGGTGTAAGAGTGTAGGAACGGCTGATCACCCGGGTGTTCTTGGCAGGGAACCAGGAGATAAAAGGCTTTATTGAGATGAATGGACCAGTGGAGAAACACATAAGGAGTGGCGCAGCAACAGACCAGGAGACTGGAAAGACAATCCCAGAAATGCTATTCTAAAGGGAACTAATAAATCCCTGATAATCTCAATGAGGTCTGTTGTGCTTCACTATATGTGACTACAAAGGTTAACAGTGATTCATTTTCTCACTGCTTGTTTATGATTTTCATTTGTGTTAACTCTAAAGCATATGGGTCTCTGTGCACGTGTGTGCTTGGATGTGCGTGTGTGGGCCTGGGTACCTTCTAGTATGTGTGTCTATGCTTGTATGTTTTTTTGTGTTTATGTTTGCGTGTGTGTGTGTGCGTACCTCAAGAGCAGCCCTGGCAACATCACACACCGTGGCTGACGTGCTTGTTTACACCTCCGCCCACTAGGCGCTGCCACATGGGGAATAAGCAAACAGAAAGACCAAAAAAAGCGCTCAAGAGTGCAGAATCTGCAATTAAACAGCATCATCCTAAGTAACGAGACCGAGGGAAAGAAGTCAATGTTTAAAAAGGGAAATACAGAGAAAGACTAATCATTGTAGTTTGAATTAGATTTAAACACCAAGATGACAGTCAAATAGCGTTTCTCTTGAGATATGCCTCAGTTGAACTGAAGCCATCTGATAAATGATTAAAAGCAAATGGCAATCAATATTGCAGGAGGTGAAGCATGTTTAATTCTTCATTCACCCTGCGGATGTAGATATTGTCTGTAGACAAAGCAACAATGTAATATCTCATGTAGGAGAGGAGCCCATACATAGGTGGCTCATTCCATCTAAATGTTTTCCCATTTAACTATGGTAGCTTGGCTCATCCCAGTATGTTGCTTTCCACAGTACTCAGTTACCCAGTCAACTAGTACCTTCAAGACGTTGTTCACTATTGTTCACATATCTAAGCAACTGATTATAATGAAACTGTTACTAACTTAACTTAACTGGGACGAGTTACAGTGTAATGATGTTAGTATTGCTGCCAGAGACAACATCTCACGCACACCATTTCCATCAGAGGAAGTCCAACAGTCTTTTCCATTTAATGAAACCCTTCATTTCTCATTTGTTACACACCGCGTCTTAATCAAATGACCCCCTCCTCAGTATCAAAATTTCACACTCTCTACAAAGCACATCCAACGGCAGATTGCTTTGAGCTTGTGGACAATCAATGGATTTTGGCATGCATTGATTTGCAAGCTCTCCCTCTCTTTTATTCCTGGACGTGCTCATACATGCAAACAGCAGGATTATACATTGGAGACAAGCCGTCATGAGAGAGCACCATGGAGGGGTTGCTGAGGGGCTTAGGGGAAATAGTCATGTCAATTGAGAAGAGCCCAGTGTTACCAACCTTCTCATACTCTGTCATCAACATATGAATTGTGTTTGTATGAAAAAGTGTGGGCTAGTGTAGGTGGGTATATGTTTGTTTGTTTGTGTGTGTGTGTGTGCGTGCGTGTGTGTGAGTGTGCGTGCTGGGGGGGTGGGGGGGGGCAGGTACTGAGGGAGTGAGAGCGTGATAGAGAAATCAGGAGAGTAGCCTTAAATTTTTGCGCTGGCGTTCCAAACCTCTGAAACATTTAAGGCATTTAGAATTCTACACAGTTAAATCCAGAACATCAAGGAGTGTGACCTGCTTCTCCTTAGCTTCCTCAAAGAGGCTACCTTCCTCATGAATGCAGCACAGGTGCAAGTTAGTTAGCTACGCACTTCTGTATCTCAAAGCGGGTGTCCCAGAGCTGGGACATAAGTGGGTCATTTAGGATGCGTCTTTATTTATGAGTCTGAAGAGTTTCCCAGAGTTACATTTTTATCCGCAGTAGGACGCATTACCATCTCTTTGAATCCAACACCTAGATGGTGCCGGAAATGAAGAAGCAGTACAAAGAGCTTCACACTGGAGCCATTAAAGTTTAACTGAGAGGATAAGCAAGAACAAATACAAAAACAACTCAGGGCTGAGTCACATACCCTGGTGGGGGGGACATAAAACACAGCTAAATAAACATCAACAAAGCACTCTGCATAGCCTTGTCCGAAGTTTGAAGAGATAAGTCTAACCAGACATGATTGTTACTGGTTGAAAAAGGTTTTAGCAAATAGATGACCATAGTCATGCTATAGGATTATCGGCTATCAATGTAGAAAAGACTGAGTCATGAATTTAGCAGGTAGCCTGCTTTATTAGCTGTTTTTTTAGCTCTACTACTGAGTCCTGACTGTACACTGATTCCAGGGTGTTCCTGGAGCTCCCTTCACCTTCATATTTCTAACTCTCCTAAGGGGCCAGTAATCAATGGCCTGTCTGGCCGGTTTCACTGTCACACTTCTTCTCATTAGTCCACTGCACCGTGGGAGCAACCCACGTCTAGACTTTCTGATTGATAAACACAGCTCACTTCAATTTGTGCAAGAGAAATTCATAGAAATGTAATTATATCTCCCACTTGCAAATTCGGGGGAATTTAAAATGGATAAATAGAGGTGAAGACGACAAAGTGTTGTAAGGTCGATGGTGCTGCGGCTGATTGTTTACCAGCTCAAGTCTTAAGCTAATAGTTTCTGCGAGGAACGGTCAAAACGGTCAGCGTTTTAACCCTAGCTGAGCAGTTCCCAGTGAAAAAGACTTCCGACACACAGATCAATTACACAACGGTAAGGTGTTCCCTAGGTCCTACATCTCAGAGAACTCCTCTGAAATTAGTTTTCAGAAAATGATAAAGGGATCTAAAGAATTTGGTATTTTATGGTGTGGGCCTACAGATTGATCACATAACCCACTGTTGGGAACTGTGCCCCTTGCTATTCAAACAAAAATATCAATATGCATCATGATTAGCTGGTTCAAATGATGACACAAACAACATGAAAGGAAATTAAGGGATAAAGACGTCACCAGCACCTTCTAAACAAACTCCACTAATCCTACTGTGCAGGAAAAGCAAGGATCAATACCCGACTACAGACTAGCGGGACGTCAATTCAGAGAAAAAGCAAGACAGAGAAACACTGTTTACAAAGGGGCTTGTGTGTGTGTGTGTGGTGGTGAGGAGTGGGGGTGAGGATGCAAACTATACCCACACCCTGTGGCGTTTCCACAAAAGCAAAGTTGGTAACATTTTTGGGTATTATGCTAATTTGGTCCTCCATTTTACCCTTGAGAGCTGACTAAAATGCTTGATTCAGTGGTCACACCAAAAAAAGGGAAACAGATAGAATATGTTCATTAAAACTAAATGGTCTTTTAGTTGTCGCTTTTCTATTATCCCCTTTGAAATGCCAGAGAAGGGGGTAAACAATCATGCAATTTATTGTAATCGAAGCTGTGTTACAGTCAGAACCAGTGAAACTTTAGAGGTGAGACTCGTCAGAAATGTTGATAGCTGACTTCTTTCTGTTGTATCTCTAAATTCTAGGTGTTGTCGGTTATGGTTTCTGAATATAGTAGGTCTTAAGGCACAATATAAACAATGCAATAAGTCTATTTGGGGAGAAAAAAAAACATTATATGCAGAGGGAGGAAAAGGCTCCAAGCTCCATTACAAGGATCTGTTCCTAATCACCAGTCTCTGATTGGCTGAGGATTCTCCATTCCCTCTCGTCTGTTATCAAGGCAGAGTGGAACTAGTCTGCTGTCTGCCCTTTGCCCAGGTTGTCCTTTAACCATAAACACATTTGGAATATAAATACACATGGACAAACACACACACATACACACATGCAATCTCAGGCTAATTAAAAGCTAGATCAGTAATAACGATCATTATGTTGTATAGTATATCCACAAAATGTTTACCAAAATCATTACATTGATCAATGTGGTACAATTGTTTATGATTGTCCCCATGTTATTAGGATATTCCAATTTCCTGTTTGAGAAATAAGATAAATGTGTGTGTGTAAGTTTGTGCATCCGTGTGTTTGTGTCTTAATACAACAATGCTGCAAATTAGTTTGCCAATAACTCATTCCTGACATTTAAACCGGCTTGCATTATTAATGTATAATAAAAATGAATTACTTTCATATGCAACTGAAAATGTAACTTTTGCTATTTCATTTATTAAAAAGAAACAATGCATACTAAATTATTTATATCTCATCGTTTCCTCATTGTCAGGTTACGTTTGGGTCACTCAAAGAAGACTGGAATCTATTAATATCAATTCTTGAAACTCGGTACCAAAACAATGTACCATGGAAATATCTAATCCCACTTTCCTATATGGGTGCATTTTAATTGTGGATATTGAGCGGGGACAAGGGTTGGGTAATATTGTCGTTATGAGAATATTCCCCTGTGACAGGGAGAGAAATGTAAATGCAGCCTCAGCCAGCCATTGCTTAACCTTTTAAGGTTCATTATACCCCAAATAAAACTTCTACTCTTCCAGCAAATGTCTTGCATAAAAATATTTCAGGCACCACCATTCAGTGTCAAATTACCCTGTAGGCAGTCTCCCTGAGAAGCGAGGTTCACAGCCACAGTGGGGGAGATAACAGGGGAGGTTGCTGCAGTGATGTTGGACATTGCAATAAAATGCTGATGTTCCCACATACATTAATAGCATTATTGGGAGGTGAACTTACAACCTAAAGTTTTCTTATGTCCCGGCCTTCAGTAATATCACTGAGGAAAACACACTGAACACCAAACTTCTTCTAAGAGCTAGACTGGTGAAGCCCTCAGATTGAATCCAGGCGAGGTATGAGCACACTATGTTCTGAAAGGCTGCCCTGATCAGCTTTTAAAGGGTAATTTAACAAATGATCTGATGTTCTACATACTGGCGCCCACCAGTGCTCACACACATCTCAAAGGTAACATCAGTCTGACCATGACAACATTTTAGCAATGCATCCCAAAACAAAAAAATACACTTTATTGAATTACATTGTCCCTCTATAGCAATTAATAATAATAAAAGTTCGGGAGATTGATTTTGCATGTCTGCCTTGTGGGAGGCACGCAAAATCTCGACCACGACATTGGAACAAGTACTTTGTACAGGCTGTAAAGTGGATACGGGGTTTAGAAAGCTGGTCCGGGATGAGTATTCAGGTAGGGTAAATGAACCACTATGAGCCTCATTTGTTCCTCACTGGCTGATTAGGCCTCAGTTAACAGATGGGAGTTTCCAGTTAAGGATGAAGGAAAGCTGGACAGAAAAAGGGGTTGTGGCAGCCATGATGTGACGCTTAAACTGAAGCATCAGCTCTGAGATCAAAGAGAAGCCATATCAGTAAGGGGGGGTGGGGCATCTGAAAGATACATGAGGGGTGCCCCTAACCCCTCCACCACCCTCTCCAGTAGTGTCATGAGGACGCCTTCCCACGATTGAGTCACTCCAGTCTGACGGCTGTGAGTGAAGAGACAGATGTGGAAAGGCCTGATTTGAGCTTCAGTTAACATAAAAACTGGCTACCATATACTCTGAATGAGACCTCATTGCTAGTGACTGAACCGCTTACGCATCACAGATATTTATTCAAACATAGACATTTACACAAGCTCAATTGAAGTGCATGCCACAACCTATGCTATTATGAGTTTGCATTTAAGGTTATATGACAAAACCAGTGACAGCAGGGGTATTGGAGCCACTGTTTATAAAATCAATGTCTATTATCCAGTTAGTAGTGTAGGCGTAGGTTGTGTTCACCAATCTGTCTGTGACATTTCACCAGACTGGATGGGTGGGGGGGGGGGGTGGGCAGTGTGGAGGTGGGAGTGGGAGGGGGAGGGGATCCCAGGTATACCAATGCCCGATATACCTGAGATTTTAATAGAGTGAGCAAACTTCACAAGGCTGCATCCTGGAAGGCTGTAACATTCAATCTAGACACTTTGGGTCAAAACAGCCAATCACACGTCTGAGGTGACAAGGCACCCTCTTTTTGAGTATGGAAAGTGGGGAATGCTGTGCTGTTATCTTCCAGAGTGTTTGTTAATCAGCTCTAATGATAGGGGAGCGTGAGGATAATTGAGGAACAGCTTTAACAGAGTTAATTCTTTGCAATCAGTATTCATCAGAGGGATGCATGTCCTCTTAAAGGCTACTTGATCTTATATTGACAGGGAGTAGAACCACACACTAGCATACTTAACGCATCAACCTTAAAAACTTGCTGAAGTAACTGCTCTTATTCAAGGTTGGAGAAAACAACCTTAGCATGGTGACGCAGGTTCTCTTTTTTGCTCTCATGCCACAAGGTCTTGGAATGGTTATGGAAGGAATATACCGTACAAAGCAATGTGTGTTGCACTATTGTGTGTTGCACCCTGTCAGTGCAGGACTGTGGCTGTATCTCTGAGTCCATCTCTCTTTCCCGTCAGCCTAACTCGTTCTCTGTAATATGAAATAACCTCGTTGCTTATATCCTTGAACCAAGTACCTTGTGATTCTGCTGATATTCTCGGAGATAGCTAGGATAAAGACTGCCAACTAGCCTTGGCATGCAAGAAATGTTTTCAGCTTGTTGAAAAGTAATGAGTGGTTTCTATGGAAACCCATCAATACTTAGGAACAGTGCAAGGTTGGATGGCACTCTAAGACCTTCCCCCTCCCAATACTAGAGACTCACTGTGTAATTGGTTGAAAGTGTGACAAGCAGTAACAAGCGTGCCGGTGATCAAAACTTACTCAAATGATTCATTTTCATCACTCTCTCTAGGATTTTGTGGTTTTCATTGCCTTGTCAACACAGAAAACACTCAGGCTGGGTAGTCAAGCAAAATAAATAACTCCACACAGAACTGAACCCACCCTGTCTGGGTGGGTTTAATTAAGCAATTAATACATATTATTTTACATTACATTTACATGTATTCATTTAGCAGACGCTTTTATCCAAAGCGACTTCCAAGAGGCAGCTTCACAAAGTGCATAGGTCACTGATAATAACAACAAGATAGCCCCAAAGCATTTCGGGTAGCCAAAACAAGAAGCACACAATGTGAACAACCAAAAAAATAAGTGCCAAAGGGAAGAACCATAAGACCATGTAGTTAAGCAAGTTACAATTACAACATGAATCTCTAAGTGCAAGTGTACCTGTAGGAAAAGCAAGCAACAGTAAAAATAAAAATAAGATTAACTAAAATAGAATATTTCGCAGCGAATACAACAGTTTAAATCAGTTACCACTAACCAACAAGAGCAACAAGTCTCTAAGCAAGAGTCATTGTGATCCTTGAGGAAACTAGCATTGGGTTCAGCAAACCATTCCTTAGTACCGTTGTACTCCCGGAACAAGTGTGTCTTGAGCCTTCTCTTGAAGGTGGAGAGACAGTCTGTGTCTCTGATGGAGATGGGGAGTTGATTCCACCACTGTGGGGCCAGGCAGGAGAAGAGTTTGTGTTGGGTCTTGAGCGGTGGGACCACCAGGCGGTTATTTTAATCCATCAAATGTTCATATTAATTTTCAACATGGTAATAACTTTTCTACTAAAATCCAATCCCCCATATTTGTTTTATTTTGTATGAAAAGGGATCATTTTTCTTCATCAGTCCAGTGACACACAATGGTATAGGGGCAGGAGAGGAGGGGGCTGAGTTGAGGCCTGTGTTACCTGAGGCCAAGTAAAAGGACACCTACCTGCAGCTGTAGAGGTTTGTGAGAAGTTACTCCAGCTGACCTAAACTATGGATCCAATGCCATGCCTGTAAACAAGGCACAGGCAGGGAGTCTCATTGGCTGTTACCAGACTAAAGAGACCGTCGCTGACAAGGTCCCGACCTGTCGATATTTATCGATGGTCTCACTGTCGGTATTTTTGAAAAGGGTATTGGATGGCTTGAGCTGCCCACACTGAAATGAGTGGACATCAACTTTAGAGGGGACTTGCGATAGCCTTCGCTGCTCAAAGGGCATTCTCTATTTATGTCACCTTGGGGGAAATACCGACGGCTTTTCATTCAGTTTGTGTCAGTAAGCGGAGGCATTTTAGAAGATGATGTCTCCACATCAGCAGATCGTTATGCACTGATAAACACCTGATCCTTCCTCAACTTTGCAAAAGGGACAAGCTAGTCAAATAACACATTTATTTTTCTCAAACTAATCAAAACACGGTTTATCATCTGATGCATCATGTGCCACAATAGGCTATACGTGATGGGTTATTAATCTGAAAATTAGGTCTCAGTTTGAACAAACGGAAGATAATGGTAGGCTACAGCTGTCTCCTTGTCAGGGAGACTGCCTACAGGGTAATTTGACACTGAATGGTGGTGCCTGAAATATTTTTATGCGAGACATTTGCTGGAAGAGTAGAAGTTTTATTTGGGGTATAATGAACCTTAAAAGGTTAAGCAGTGGCTGGCTACACATGCCTTTTGCATGTGTAGGCTTTATGATGTAGGCCTATATAAAAAAAATGTTTTACCTTGATCCATTCTTGAGTTTGTAGCCTAATGTAATGAATTTGGTGTTGTTTTGTCTGTGTCTGGACCCTGAGTTTGTGAATGAAGTTTGATTTAACAACAATTGAATTAGCCTTTTGAAAATAAATATCTTGTTGCTATACGAAACTCGACAAAGAGCGATTCTCATTAATGGTCCAGTTGCTATGGTCCTCCATCCATCTTAGCACCGCAATTGGAAGTTTATTGACACAAAGCCTAACGGGAGAACAGGTTGGACTATCAATGGAGAGACCGAACAGAGTCTTGGCTGATTTGTATTTTTGGTGCTTAGTCTACTTGTGAATCTCAATGAGCTCCTTCTTGACGCTTTCTTCACACAGCTGTTGATAAACGTTAACTTGTTAGAACGTGTGTGTAAGGGACTGCTTATATCGTTCTGATTTGTTTGGGAGTCAGGTGGCTGAGCGGGTAGAGCATCGGGCTAGTAATCTGAAGGTCGTCAGTTGCACATGACGTTGTGTCCTTGGGCAAGGCACTTCACCCTACTTGCCTCGGGGAGAATGTCCTTGTACTTACTGTAAGATGCTCTGGATAAGAGCGTCTGCTAAATGACTAAATGTAAGTGTAAATGTTTGCTGCGTCCAGAGGCAGCAATCTAACTCCAAAGTGCAGAGAACCAAATGCATATTTAATTCCCACCATTACTATTCCTATCCTGTTTGCACCAGCGAGACCTTTATAACCAGCCAGACACAGCTGCTTGCCATTACATCTTCTTGCTTTAAAACAAACTAAAAAAGCTATTGTTTTTGGGGGTTGTTCACCTGGAGGCTTGGAGGAAGAAGAACATAAATATATTCAACGATTCCCAATAACGCAGCCGTGATGTATTGTGCAGTATTACTCTTTTTAATGCTCTCAATAAATGTAGCCTCTTTGCCTTCTGTAACATTGAGATGTGAGCAATGGGTCCAGCAGTCGATTCTTTAACAACTAAATAATGGCCAGAGATGATGGCTGTGATTTTCATTACGACAAAAGAAATGGAGACACAACTACCACAATACTGGCCCAGATGAGATAAAGACAGATTCTCTCGACACCCCCCCGACACACACACACACACACACACACACATATTCATCCATTCAGTCAAGACCCACAGGCCTGTATTGATTTTCCAAGTGAAGAATGTTCTGCATTACTGAATGCTCTTTAGGCTTCATTCATCAAATGGCGAAAGTGGGCAGACTTAGCAACTAAACCACAATGTGTATGTGCCATGATGTGTGTCTCGTGTGTATGTGTGGCACCTCATATCTGTATAAGGACAGCTCCATTAGTCTTTCTATGTCTTTGAAACAGAGAACCTGTAGTCCTGTTTCTCTTTTATCGTGTATCACTAGAACAAAAAACAAGAGTGAAGGGGTTTATCTGTTAAATCTGTCTCATTCTGGGAGCATTTAGTGCACTCAAATAATTGCTTTGTTAGTAATTGTTAATGACATAAGTGCATGAGCTCATCTATGAAGTCATTAGAATTGGCAAACAGGGACAAGGTATCATAATTCTTACAACTGTTAAAAGATGCCAGGGTGTAAAATGGTGTTTGCTGTATTGTTATCTCAAAAGCAATTAGCGACTGTGAAGCAGAGCCAATTCCTTGATTTTCTGGAGGCTTAATTACATTTCAGACTGATTACTTAATTACCCCAGTCTTATTGTTCTTGAGGTGATGCAGCAGCACAGAGTATTAGCTCTGAAGCAGAAGATTGTAGGCACAGACGGAGGGTTTCTGTTTCTATACATTTCTCTTCCAAGAAGATCCACTAGTGCAGTGCCCGTGATGTCTGGGGCTGTGATACAGCTGATGATTAACATGTCAGTGAGGACCTCTTAATCTGGAATTGTAGGTATATGTAAAGCTTAGTTCCCTGGGGTCTGCTCAAGCAATGTGTGTCAGTCAGTACAAGACTCTTAACATGAATGATTGCACGTGCCTGCTCACTCACACATGCACACAAGTACAATCACGCGTACATGCACGCAGGACCAAGGCAGACAGACGCACACACACACACACACGCACACACACACACTGTGCTTGAGCAACATTATACTTCCATAGGCTCGATTACAGAGACAAAGTCACAAAAACTCAAGACCCAAAATTCAAGCTGAGTCTAGTGATTGCAGTTGACTTTTACTCTGTGTCCATTTCCAAACAGACGTGACACTTGACAGTGTTAGCTTCTGGGCTGAGGCTACAGCAGAGCAGATGGACTGACAGCCTTGTCGACCCCTTGTGCCCGTTAATCTTGTTCAACACTCACTTGTCAGTGACACGTTTGTGGGACAAGATGTCTGCCTACATGCTAAATGAGTTGTGGGTGACCGAAGCAGGCCGCCTATAGCTCAGCCGGAGTGTGTGTGTGTGTTTGTGTGGCGGGGGGGGGGGGTCAGGTGCTGCTTTGTGACTCACTGCTCTCCAGGAGGGAGGGGCATTGATAATGACAAGGGCTGGATAATTAGCTCATGTTCATTCATTACCTTCATTAAATTGAAGAGCCAGACACATGCTCACTGTCTAAATAAAGGATGTCAGTCATCCTAGGGCAGTCACGGTGATTAAAGTTAGACTGCTTCTGTTACAGCCCTTACAACACGGCTCAGGCTTCACTTTGATCTGAGAAGTGTGTATGTGTGGGTTTGTGTGTGTGTGTATTTAAGAATCTTTAAAGATTATTGCTCGGACCAGTAATTAGGAGCTAGTTTGATTTAAGATTACGGTTCAGGTTAGGTTTTTGGGTAGAGTTTAAGTGTATGGTTAGGGTTAGTCTAGGCTGCAGTTAGCTGCAGGGTTAGTGGGTTAGGGAAAACAATTTTCTGATCGGCGCTGAATTGTGAGTACCCGCAAGAATAATAAAACAAACGTGTGTCTGTAATTGGGGAGGGAGGGGGGTGATGGCAGATAAAGTATTTGTCATAACACCGTATTGTCAACACAAATGCTCCAATTAATAGAGATAAACTATTTGAATGTAAAAGAACAACCTCCAGTAAATGCATGCCAATATTTATTTAGCAC
This sequence comes from Hypomesus nipponensis, assembly GCF_054491055.1. Classification (NCBI taxonomy): domain Eukaryota; kingdom Metazoa; phylum Chordata; class Actinopteri; order Osmeriformes; family Osmeridae; genus Hypomesus; species Hypomesus nipponensis. The sequence goes on along the minus strand of NC_140368.1, from coordinate 6,913,566 downwards.
ACTTCCCACTATCTTAAACCTCCGCCATCAAACCCCTAGAGTCTCCTGAGTCACCCTTCTATGAGCCTTCGTGTTCCACTGCCGTTAATCAGCCAATCATTGTCAGTCATTGGCACAAGCGCGTCAGCCTGTACGATGGCCAGACAGTGTGACTCCCAGCCTCCCTCTGTATCTCCTCCACATACAGAAAATTAGAGTGCTCATTACTGGCCGGCAATTCACCACTCTACTGTCTGACACCTTTGGTTCTTTTGTGCGGCAGGGTGGATATGTGCCTTGGGCGCCTTTATCTGAGGCTTTATCTGAGGGTCGATGCTGGGAACACTGGCAGAGATCTGTCTTAGCTGATGCAGGCTGGGATGTTCACCACAGCTGCCACTGTGTGTGCAGGTTGCAGACGTGGTGTGAGACAAGTGAAGCTCCACTCTTTTCAGCATGTGTCAGACGTTAACAAGCTTAACGAAACGCACACGCCTTTCCGCAAGGCTTGTCTGAGGAAAGTCGATACGACAAGTAGAGATCAGAGCGAGTGGGGTAATCTGCACACACTTAGGTTGGACTGTATCTCCTTGCCATATCTGTCAATACAAATGCCTCCATCACCTGTGGTGGCCAACTACAGAGCTATTTCAATACTCATTTTCATGGAACATAAAGACAGATGCAGTACCTCATAAGTACTGGTGACAAAAAAATCGAACTAGATATACAACACTTATCCATCTATGTAGAACACAATCATTACAGTATATATTACAGTATACACATATGTTTGACCATTGTGAACAACACAACAGTGTCGGTGAGGGGGAGCAAAGCCCGACTGTGAGGAATGCTTGAGCATTGCCTAATGATCCAGGTCACAGCTGTGCCAGGGGCCTCAAGGCTGGGCTTGTTGTCAGCCTGAAAAGGGCCTGATTGGTGCTAGGCTTATCTAGTGGCTTGAGAAGCCAGCAGGGAGGGCCACAGGAGGCTAATTGGTCTTTGGCATTTACCACATTGTCAGTGGAGGTGGATGAACACATTTCCCTGTGTGGTTCCTCTTCTGGGCTAACGTATGAGGACAGAGCAGGCCAGAGACCTGGAGAGAGATGCTAGTGTGAGCTGTGTTTGAGCTGTGTTCTATCTAGGAAGCTTGTTTGAGTTAAAGTACAGCTTGGTCTTATTTCTTAGTTCTGGTCTAATCAGCTTGCATCACAAGATGTAGCACTAAGAACCTTGAACAAGTGCAAAAGCATTATGCTGTCTGACCTCTTTACAAAATTGTTCTAATGCAGATAATCACAATTTTTTGGACTTTTTTACAGGCAAAGAGAGCACCGTGAACCCATCATGGATGATGGCAGCTAATTCTAACAAATTGACAAAATTGAAAGCACATGCACTGACACCTCATACAGAGTTACGTAATAAAATACACCAATTGGAGCACTAATATGAAGCCATTTGAAAAGGGCCTTATGATTCACTGACCACACAGTCCCCAGCCGACTAGACCCATCAGTTAAGAATCGTGTGAACACAAAATAAATTAAGCAAGGAACATGGCATCCTATTTCTTACTTTGTTATTGCAGCAAGAACACAAAAAACACAGGTTATGTTTAATTCATGAGATTGTATAGCACAAAGTAAAATTCTAACCAACAGCCTACATGTGTGTTGCATTATTTCACAAAGCATCAGATCTATGGATAGCAAGCCTAGTCTTTGAGTCAGCTTTTCACCAAGTTTAAAGACTACAAAAACCATCTCCTCTCGGCAACCCTGCTGTGCCTCTGGAATCTCACTGGTGACTCATTTGTTTATCCTGTAATTGCCCTCGCTGACAACATAGCTGACAAAAATGTACACATGGCAACAACTCTGTGTATAAATATAACCTTTTTTGCTTTTATTTTTGTTCAGACTAACATGATTTAAGATTCAGTCTTAGTGTGATGTAAATTAATCAGCCCTTGATTTGTAGTTGGAGTGCGTTTTTCTCATTTGTGACTGTCTACATTGTTTTCATATCTCACACTCAAGCTCCACAAAGCCATCTGATACACAGATTTCCTTTGGACGATTCTCTGTAGGAATGAGAAGAGGAAGGATGGGGTAAAGTTTTTTGCTATAGCGGTGGGCAGAGAAAGCATCATGATTCACATTAGTCTCTATGGATGGGTGTGAAAGCATATTCCTGCCCTCTGCAGCCAGACAAAGACAGATAGGGCCCAATGGATGCATCCTAAAGCATTTACCTGATGAGTCTCCAACCTCATTTCTCAGACATTTACAGTTTCCTTTCAATCATTCACTTTCAGTTGAAGATGGCCTGTCAAAAAATATTTACCTCATCTCAACATAACCTCATTTGCCAAACAAACATTATTCAAAACTCCAATGACGCATATCCACAGAATCCTATTTAGATTCAGGATATCACTCAAGGGACACTGCTCTCTCAGTGTTCTGAACAATTGGCATTTGTTGGATCTGCCATAAGTACATTGAATTTACAACCTCTGACGTATTGCGCATCTAGTGACGCAATGTGTGTCGTAGTTATTATCAAAGGTAGCAGAAGGCCAGCTGTAACTCTGAGCAAGGGTCCAGTCCCCAGGGCATGGTGTCCTAATGATCCTCTCAGGTCCCAGTCTCATATCAAACACTTCCTGCCACACAGAAACATGCACATATGTACACTTACACACACAAACACAAATGTTTACTCATTGTTGTCAAAACGTTGTGTCCCAGGGGAAAGATGATTGTTGCAGCAATACATTCACAGAACCCGTTTACAGAATCTACAACCCCGTAGGAATGTTGCATTGAACATGTACCATTGTGAATAACTCTGCCATTACACATACATTCAGACTTATTCCACTTGCTCTTAACTAACTGAATCCTCTTTTCTCTGCTTCTGTGTCCATCTTTTATAAGTCGATGAGGAATGTCGGTAGCCATAGAAACAGGAGTTTTGTATTTATCCTTGTGTCCAGGGCGGATGGCTTGAAGACCCTTGAAACACATTTGTATTTCATTCAGGCAATGCTTTAGTGTCCCACAGGACCCCCGTCTCATCTTCAGTGATTTAATACTCATCCCACCCTATTGATTGAGTTTAATTATGAGGACTATACGACTTTTCAGCTACAGATAACCCACCTTTACAAGAATCTACATGTATATCCTGCCAGCATAAAGCTGCTTTCTTTTCTTTGTTTTTATCTTTGTCACCAGGAATTTGTCTTGTTACATTAGCAAAATTACAATGTCCACACCCCTTACTAAGAGGTAGAAAGAGGAGTGGTTGTGTGTTGGACGTGAAACAGATTGTGACCAGCCAAACTCTGTGACACTGCAGTATGCATCAAACCACCAAAGACCCCTTACAGGAAAGCTTAATTGAACCGATATCCCTGAGTGGGACACAGTACACTAAGAATAGGATGATATTGTGCTTTCAAACAGATGGGGCACTGAGAGTTCTAAAGAAGGCTCTGGGCCACTATTCCACAAGAAGAAACTGTTATAGAATCAAGCCATCAATATATAATGTGGTGCCGTTTTGTTCGTGTCGAGGTTGTGAGTAAGAATGTCACTTGTGGCCCAGATTTAGCCTGTCCCAGCAGGCGCTATTACCTGATTTGTGCAGAAATGGTCTCCCACAGCAGATGTTAAACTGATTTCCACTCTGTGTACAAGTGTGAAATCCTACATGTGTTAACACGGCAGATTTTAAGGCGTCCTCTATAGGTTGGTCTACTGTGGCATTCAAGGGTTGTGCTGGTGCAAAGACGAGACTATGCACCGTTACCTTTACTGTGAGTTCATGTTAATATAGTTCCTCTCACAGGAAGGTGGAACCTGCTGGCACACATGGGAAAGCAGGATAGTTTGGCTGCTCAGAAACTGTGAGTGTCTTGTCTGAAATGGAAATGAAGGGGGAATCAACAACAACAGATTCCAGACAAGACTCTTACCAAGTAAACAAACACAAAAGGATCTGTGCATTTGAGGTGGAATTTGAGAATTCTCCTTCACAGATCAGGGTTGGCAACTGTGTTTTCTACAGCCTTCCTACTGAAATAAAACCTACAGCCCTGCTGACCTGTGTCAATTCTCAGATTCCCATCTAATAATATGAGACATCTTAATTTTATATTCTTATGTTCTTGTCTTACACATACACCTTTGTCTCCTCGGTACTCTACAACTTTTAACCCTGCTATTATCCTGTAGTCATAATAACCCAACATCATATTCAAACCTAAGAAAAGGATTGAAAACATTGATCTAAGTGTCCTTCTCAGTTTATTCCTAAATTTAGGGATTTCCTTTATACGTGTATTCTACACTTTGTGCTGTGCATTGTGTTTCGACCTACGGTCTCGGTTAACAAATGTTTTAACAAATCTCGGTCTACAAAGGCGTTTGCAGACCTGTTGAGGAGTAAACATTTGCTGTTTATTAAGTTAATTGGACAATGCAGAAGTGTTGAGGGAGGACATTGTTATTCAGTGAATGAAGTATTCTTGTGTAGTATGTGTCTCATACTGGTAGATATACAATGTTGATAAGTTATTTGAGCTTTTGTAAACAGAGGGGGAGGAAGTTGAAGAAAAATACAGCAGGGAACCACCCAGTCAACATTCAACAGCAAGGCCCTATAATGAGTTGAAGCTTGAAGCTTGGACAGCCTCTCTATAGGATAGATGGCTCCTCGTTTTAGGACCCAGAAATGTGACACTGGCACTCAAACAGGCTCAAATGGTGATAAATGGCAACTGCTGGGCAAAAATCAGCTGGAATGAGTCACACAGAACCGTGCCTGGACCTTCCCAAGACTGAGACTGACAAATTTGGGCTCAATTATATTAGTGAACCAAGTCGGTCCTTGTCTCTCTAGTCTACAAGGTTGGAACTTATAATATGATGCACACCAGAGCAGTTTATACCTTTTTTAGTGGTTCTAGAACTATATTGGGAGCTGGTTACTAATTAATTAGTGTGTTCAATATTCTAAATGGACCTTCATGAATCATTATGGAGACACATGCAGCTGTGATGTTCAAAGGCAGCTCCCTCAAGCACTTTTCCCCTTTTCTATGAATTCTAACTGTTTAAAGAAACATTACAGTTGGTCAAAAGCATACTCGGAGGAATACAAATGAAAAAGGATTGGACGGCTATATAGAACCATGTATATGTGTTTGTTACGGTTTAATTTACGATATGGTACAGTATGATACTGTTCAATATGGTACTGTTTAGTCTGGTATGGTATTGTATAGTGTGGTTTGGGATGGTACTGTACGGTATGTTATATGGTATGGTACGTATGGTACATTATGGTACACTTTGTTGCGGTACGTTACATTATAGTTTGGTATAGTATGATTATGGTATGGTACGTTTGATACGATACAGTATGGCATGATACAAATATGAATGCTTTAAAAACACCACCTTTATTGATACACAGTAACTAGTCAGTGTAGCCTAGTACTTTCTGGATTTTTTTTTTAACGGAAACGTAGCAGAAGACATGACATCCCGCCAGAGATTTAGAAGACACTCGTTAATAAATTAAATATTAATCTGCTTAGGGGGGAGAAACCATGGTCAAACATAAAGTAAGTAGGGAAATCCTTTAATTATTTAAATTGTCATTAAAGATTTATGTACTTCTTCACATTTGTGCTTCACAAGGGGTGGTGCAGGTTTAGCAAGGTGCTAGGTGGTGGGGGTGGTGTGTGTGTGGGTGGGGGGGGGGGGTATATGACAGAGTCTCTGACATTCTACTGCACAGAATAATTTGTTTTATAAGTGCTTAGAATATGTGAAAATGGTGTTACACAACATGAAACTCACAGACTAAAAAGTAATCGTGTGCAACATTTCTTGTGATAAGCCTGAATCTGAGGGCTTCTGAATTGCTTAATTGTGGTTTTACAACAAATTGAACTCTCAAGTCAAGTCAAACTCAAGACTGGAGAGACAGCAGTGGTAGTATCGATCCTAAGCAGATTGAACAGCTTTTGATATCATGGTTCTCCCTTGCAGAATACAGGCTTTAACCCTGGGCTGCAGGGGACATTTCTCATTCGAAACCTTAGTAGCAACAGCCAACACTAAATTACAGAGAGAACCTCCACCAATTACTACACATTGGAGAAACAAATCTCATTTGACCCTATAACACCCCTGCATTAAATTAGACAATAATGAGCAAGTGCTCATTTTCAAAACATGGAGGGATGAATAGGAGAGAGAAAAAACCTCTTGCTGTACAATGCATCAGGGCTAGTAATGGAGGCTTTTAACTCAATGACATTTGAACAAGACAAGTAAAAAGGTTTCCAAGACTATCAGGCCAGTGTATCTGCATTCCTCATTTGTGTCTTCATGTCAGGAAAGAGGGGATAAGAGAGAGGAGAGAGAGAGAGAAAGAGAGAGTGATACAAAAAAACAACATTTAATACATTTTCCTCATAGGCCTACCTACTCATGTGTCATTGCTGATGAATTATTTATCTGGCTCCACTGAACCCCTGACCCTCTCCAAAAAGCTGAATATAATGGTGTTGAATAATAGTCATTTGTCTACAGGGTACTTACATCATCATTAAAGGCCAGTTAAGCTAACACCAGGAAACAATATACAGATCATTAGTGTTTGTCGAGAAATAGCGCTAATGGACAATTATTCACCCTCATAGCCTATCACCTATGGGGACTTAAAAGTTCATACACACAATACATACCGGTATACCGGGTACATTTGTTCATCCCAAATGTGTTGGTTCAGAACCCAGACGCATGTGGTGTGGACTGCGCTTCATCAATGACTACAAAGGGAGAACGCCCAGCCCAGCTCTTCCCATCAAGTTCAACACCTTCTATGCACAGTTTGAAGCAAGCAACACCATCCAGTTGGTCAGTCTATCTGAGGGTCTCCAGTATGCCCTGTAGACCTTGTTCGCACATGAGTGTGTGGCCACGTGCAGCTCCAAGTTCACCCTCAAGTTCATTGACAACACCACCATACTTCTTTCATTATATATATATACGAAGATATATTTTCCCTATTTACTGCTTAGTTGTGCATGAATCTCTCACTGCTAATTTTTCTATTATTTCCCCATTTGCTAGTTTTTACCTCTGCATTTTATACATATAATATTTACATGTGAATATTTACACGGATCATCTCTGTCCGATGGTCACAGGCGGTCCAGCCCTACAGTTCCTTTTAATTAGACTGGGGGCCTCTGATACAAATCAAGAGAGGAAAATCTCATTCAGTTTCTCTGCCTTATGTGTCATTAGCAAGACATTGTCATTGTGAGCGAAGGAAAATATCTCCCCTGGCAAATCTGGGTCATAACGGATAGCGTTATTAAAATATCCACCACCAGGGAAGTGAAATTGTACCTCTTGGTCACACACTTGAATTCAAATAACGATGAATCTGTGATAATGAATAGTCAGAGCTGAATTAGTTTTAATGGTGAGCTGTTAACTACCCTTGGCTCATGAACTCTGGAAGACAAACTTTTCTATTGAGCTTAGTTTTAAAATGTATATTTTTTGCCATCTGGGTAACAATCACCAAACGGAAGGACTTAATCAATGAAACAAGTGAATGGTTAGGCAATTAAATTCTCTCCAACAAAGAACAACAAGTTTTCAGAGATAGATTTTTCAGGTCCTGGGTTGACAGTTCCATACGACTCCTAAATGTAAGTAAAAAGCCTGACTTGTTATGGTTATGTGTCATTTTGAAATGGAGCCAGCCAGGATGTGAATATTTCACTTGGTCCTGTGTTTGGCCTGGTAGTACTTGACAAACGCTGCACAAGCATTTAGGCAACTGGGACCTGTAGCTACCAGCAAAGAAAACAAGGTTCATTCTGCATCCCAGCACACCAATGTACTACTATACTAAATACATTTCTTCTAAACTTTAACCATGAACTTTAACTGACCGGTGGGGATCTCATTCTATTACGACTGTAACTGTTAGCTGCTCCTGGCATTCTCTAATCCCTGTTCTCCTCTCTGTCCCCCCCACACATCCCTTGTGATGTTGGGGGTCTGAGCTGTCAGGACCTGCCTGGTCGTCGGTCTACCAACGCTGGACCAGGTCGTCAACCGGAAACCAGTCTCCATGACGGCCAACAGCAAGTTTCCAGGTCCCATCCAACGTCTATAAAGCCGATCAATGGATTTTGGTGTTTCAAAACCCATTGACATTGTATGACTATGTTTAGCTTGTGTTCTGCTCCTCTCTCTTACCAACCGTCTCTGGAGGAGGGGATCCCTCTCTGAATTGCTCCTCCCAAGGTTTCTTCAATTTTTTCTCCTCTAGTTAGTTTTTCTGGGAGTTTTTCCTTGTCTTCCTTGAGGGTTTAGGTTGGTTGAGGGGCAGTTCTATTGGCATATGTGAAGCCCTCTGTGACATGCTTGCGTGTAAAAAGGGCTATACAAATAAATTTGATTTGATTTGATTTGAACTTTCCAACTAACTGTGGGCTTAAAATGGAATCTGTATTCATATGATACTGGAGCATTTATAACATCATCCAATTTCAAACTGTCTGTTTGGCAAAATATATGCCTTGTGTACTTGTGTAGGATGGCTATATGGATGTGAGAATTCTCTCTCATAGAAAATGTGACATTTTTATGAGGTTCTGCTTGCACCACTGGGGCACTTGACGAGGTCGTCGGGCAAAAATATGACATCATTAGAGTAGTTCCCTCAGTGGAACAGGGGATTAGGAGATGTACAGAAAGCAGGAGATGACCCGCCAGGTCCACCTCCTCCACAGGTCTGCAAACACTTAGAAAAGGCTTTGCTGAATGATTTAGAGCTGTGTTCACAAGCTGCGTGTTGAATCACTTTTGTTGAGGTACTTTGTCAGGCCAATGGTACATCAATGGCACACACTGGTTTACAGCCTGACAAGGAGAGTATCAACCCTGACCATTTCTTTCTGTTAGTAACCCGGTCTTTGTGAATGTGCAGGGTTTGTTGTACCTGTCTGCCGATCATTAATTTTTGATACTCGTGTCACAAAATGTTACTTGTTTTAAAGGTAGAACCTTGTATAGAATTTGTTTTAAAGCATAATTGTCTAACATAACGCATTCTGACAAGTAAGAGTCCGAAGCTAAGTCTTCTTGAGTGACTTCCCAAAGCCAGACTAAGTCAGTTGGGAGGGGGAATATGAGGGAACGAGTCACACTGATGAAGAGAGCAGTTATTTCAGGAGCAGTCACAAAGCTGTCAGCCTAGATGAACTGTGAATAGCTAAAGATAGAGGCTCTATTTTAAATATCAAAGATATTAAAGATGCATATCAAACAGGCAGAGGTGGAGATGAGAGATGATACAAATTCCATGAGGGAACCTTGTAGAAACACATTGAAGCTTATATACTGTACAACTCATGCCAGGGTATGGAACATGATAATACTGTGCAATGGTACTTGATCGTGATTAGAAATGGTGAATTAGTTGTTGATAGACTGTTGATAGAAGTACACCCACCAGCTGACAAGCAATTTACGCAATGACTTTAATTATTAAAGATTCTAAAACTTTGGACAATGATAATGGTAGACCACAAGACCTCATTTACTATGGACTGCAAAATGGAAACATGCAAAATATGAGGCTAGCATTGCAGCATAAGTGTCTTTGCCAAGCCATGTAGAAATGTATAATATGTATAGATATCAAATCAAGTAAGATATGCTTAATTTATTTCACAAACCTAATTAAATGTTGTATCTATTGAGCAGACGTGGAAGAATGTATCCGGCTGAAGTCATATCCAATTATATTTACAATTCATCAGATGCTAATTATGTGTCAATATACATTCACTGGTAACAAATCCCCCCCTCCCCCAAATTGAGAAGTAATAATATGCTGTGGGCAGTCAACGAGTTGGGACACATGACAGTGCACATACCTTGTCTCTAGATAATACAGTGAACCTTTCAGTAAGGTACATGGAATGATCAGAAGCTAACACTTATTTCCATTTATGTTGTGGAGGAAACCAATATGAAACCACGTAAGATGGTGTGTTGGTGTGGATGTGGATGTGCTTGTGTGCACATGCACCCACTGATCTGATGCTGCAAGAGCAGAGGAAGAGATTGAACTGCTCTAATTGCTGCCCGTCGTCCTCAGAACCATGGTTCTTGTTAGCACTAGCAATTACTGGCTGGAGCCCAGCCTACACCAGGGCTAGCTGAGCCATATCCTCAAGGAAACTGAAATAACTGTCAATGTGCTTGATGAGCAACAATCGTCCCATCATTTAAATGATTATCAGATCATCTTCATCAGACAGCTGGCCTCAGTGGATCAACTGCATTGACATGGTGATATTTGGCAACGAGGATGTGCTCTTCAATGACAAGGTCCAGTTTTTTATTCCTGTCTCAACAAACACCTGCATGGTGTGTCTTGGGAGAGTGCCTTCATCCTGTTCCCACCAGTCTGTCAAAATTCAATTAATTTGTCACAGGGTTATTGAGCTGCCAGCATTCAACGTTTTAATAAAGTTGGATCCTTTGATAAAGCTTTACTTTAATTGGCAGGGAGCAAGTGATAAGTCAGCTTTATTTATTTCCTGTTCTCTCCCCCTTCTGTTCAGGACTCAGGGCACTTACTTTGATCAATGCAATGAGACAGTTGAGATTGTCCTCTGACTGGGAAACCAGAAGTTCTGAGTGACTGGACCACCACTCTCTTTTACTCCCTCTCTATCTCTCTCTTTTTGTGTCTTAGTCCCCTCTCTCTCTCTACCTCTCTCTCTCAGTTTCTCTCCCATTCTCTCTCTCACTCTCTCTCTCTCTCACTCTCTCTCCATCTCTCTTTCTGACTTGAGTTAACCGCTCAGGTTTCTGGGGGGAAGGTGCAGTTGGTGCTCTACCTCAGGGCCCCCTTCCTCTGTGGAGGCTGTCACAACCACAGACATGGCTGACATGGCCCTGCTCCATCAAAGCAGCACATCACGTTTTCCCAGAGACCCAAATGTCACCCAGCATCTCCCACTAAGCCATGTCACCTCCGTGTTATATTGTGCCACAGCGTTCGCCAGATAGAAGGCTTTGCAGTGTCAATTTGTGTATTAGGCTACACAGTGGATCTCATGCATGTCCATGAGAACAGGTTTAAATATATTTAACTTTTTGAATCTGTTTGGGGTTTCAATCAAGTTGGTGGATTCAAATCAGGGGATCTAGTTTTATTGTGGTGACAAGATGCATCAATCAATTGTGTTTTGTCCTAGTTTTGTCAAACATTACTTGTGGGACTTTTCAACTAGTTCGGTATTGACGAGATCCTTTGGCTGGGAAAATGGTACTTTGTGTTCACAGTTCATATAGCACACGTATGACAAAGCTCAGCCTGCGATGCTTATAAAAACAAGCTTCCATGGCATTCTGCAACTTTGTTGAATGACTGAGATTGTAATTAGATGCTAATCATAGAAGCAGGTGAGTAATTACTCACCATTAAAACCAAGAGACAACAGAAGATAATACCAGTGCCTGTAGTGTGAAGTACAGATATCACCAATAAGTCTAACTTCTTGTTGTGCTGTGATGTTCTCTACAGACGAAAAGCTATTCCTATCTAGAGGTTGACAGCTTGGTGAGAAGAGGCAACATATGTTCCCTCTAAGCATAATCTAATGAATATATATATTCATTATCGATTCGCCATGGTTCAAGAGCTTCTTCCACATTTCAGTGTGGGGAGAAAAAAACCTTCCCTACATTTATGGGATGTTACCTTTATTGTGTGGAGCAGAGCAATAGCTCATGATGAACGACAGCAAACTTGATGTCTACAAAAATAAAATGGTAAAATCTCAAGTTGTAATTTTACATTTAGAGTAAGCCCTAGGGGAAGTTAATTGAACTTTGCAGTCACAGCTTTTTCAAAAGTTTTTCCAAACTAATCTTGTGCCTAGAGTGGTTTCCCAAGTGTCAAATTATTCATTCCCGTAAAGATGTACCGTAGACAGGTAGCATTTGTAAAAGTATTTAGTTAGTGTAAACCAATAGTCTCTGACTATTCTATTTTCACATCTGTGACTAAGTATTTTCACATCAAACATCCCTGCTCTTATTACTCTTATTAGCTTTCTGTGTCTCAGTCCTTCCTGCTCAATTCAGAATAGGAAGAAGCAATGGCTTTACAAGTTATTCTCTTCTATGTTCATATCCTGTGTGCAAAGTGATTTCTGTTTGTAGTCAATATGTTTATGCGGCTGTTATAGAGGGATTTTAGCTTTCCAAAGGGAGACCCCTCCACATGTGTTACGAAACGCCTCCCATAAATAACTGCTTGGCTGTATGCAGGCATTGGCATCACCCACAGCATCTCCCCCGAGTCCAGCTATTCTGGGAGGCTCTCTCCTTCTCATCTCTGATCATTCACAACGCGCTGTGTTTAATATCAGATCTGCCAACAACGCCATCCTTCCACCCATAGGGGGTTAGGTGGGGGGCTGTCGTCCTGGAAAAATGGCCTGTTTTCTGGTGGGTGCGGCAGAAGAAGAATTTTTAAGCAAGACAGTGCTCCCTGTTACGCAGAAAGGCTGGTAAATGTCTTTGGGGGACATATCCGTTGGCCCTTTGATCGTTTCAATGTTTCATTCACCTCTACGCACTTTTCTTTCTCACATGGAGATTTGATTGAGTGGATCTGAAACTCGCCCTGACAGGTTAAGCAGGGACAGGACCCAGTCCCATGCCCTGTGCTAGTTCACATTATTAGAAACATCCATTTTTAGAATCAGCTTTAAAGGCCAATAACTCAGGATGTCAGGGGTAATTTACCTGGGCAGTTCCTAATGTAGGACTTTGGGTGTGGGAACACGCCCTTGAAGATACTCAAAAGCAAACCATGTGGTGCCGCAGTCTGGGACGGTGAGCAAAGCCTTGTCCCATGGCTCGGCAGTTTTAGATGTATTATGCTTTGTACGGTTTATTAAATCCCTTGCACGGTTTGTGTTGTTTCCTGTAGGGTCTCTCCCAGTTTTGATTTAAGACGAGTCCTGTCTTTTACAGACAGTTTATTGGATGAATGAAAATGAGTGGCGCTAATATTCTGCAGAGGATGCAACGGGATGAGAAATCTGTGCTTGTGTTTGTGTCCTTGTCTTTTTCCGACACAAATCATCAGGGAGCTTCTATCACCTGGAGCTAACGTTTTTATGAGCCTCATTCATTCTTGTCGTATTATGAGTCTGTTCTGTAAAGTTGTTTAATTTCAGAGATATCTCACCCATTATAGCAAACTATGTGAAGCCTGACTGCATCTCCATAACTGTACAACCCACAAAGAGTAGCCAGAAGAAGACAAATGTCCTATAAATGCTTTGATATTATTATCAAATGCATTACATTACCAGTGAACCCACAGCTATAGGTGTCCTTTTCAAATTACTGGTCATTGTACCGGGGGCTTGAGTGCAATAATGTTTTATGTTATTATTGTCATTCGGATTATCGTTGTAATTGTAATCTTATTATGACCATGCATTCATAAAAAATTGATTCCTTGGATTGGATTCCTGTTTATGTGATATAATTAAGTAGGAGCACTGGCAAAACATGAATGCTGATTGTACACCTCAGTTTGTGAAGTACACAATCAGCAGTTAGCACAATCAGTCTCATATATTCATTTACTTGTCACTGGATTTCCCAGAATTGGTCAAAAGGTCACAAAGTAACAACCATGTGAACGTGCTAATGATCTCGGAGGCTGGGTCACAAGCAAGAAGCTGGAAGCCACTAATAAATGTGTCAATAAGGTAGGTCATTAATCCAGGGCTACTCCTAGATATTGAGTCCTAGGTCATTAAAATAGGGCTAGTCCTGCTGGGTCTATAGGGAGCAAAACAACACCTTCTAGTTAATAGGGGAATCACTGTGGAAACCTGGGAAGGTGTGGATGAGAGTACTTCTAACATGACATCAGTGTGAAAAGGCATCCATAGGCGAGTCTAGCATAATTCAATAAAAGGGCCTTCACAGTTATGTCACATAACTTTACAGTACAGTCACATGTGTACTGTAACCATGTACAGTAGGAGCCAGTCTCTCCTTTAATGTTCTCTGACCACAGCAAGGACCAGAGATATGTAGAATGGTGGTTGGGATGGGTGTTTTCTATGGAGGGCTACTGTGCAGCATAGCTACAGCTGTTAGTTAGTTCAGGAGAAAGATGGATGCCCACCTTCAGTATCCTGCACTGCAAGCTTGGGCTGGATGACTCATCAGGCAGTGAGTTAGGAATCCAGAAAGTTTAGTTGTTGAAATGACTAAATGTTTCTCTCTCTCTTTCTTTTTCTTTCTCTATCTGTGCTAACCTCTCAGTGAGAGGCCAGTTCCAGAATTCACAATATCACAACACAAGTTTGTTGTGGTGTTCTGCTTCATCAAGGATTCAAATCATTGAGCACCACCTGACATCTCAGCAAAATTGCTGTGTTCTTTATGTATTTTAATGTTGTTTTTTGTTGCCTGGAGTCATTTTCCAATTTCTGTGTGGTCTGGCTTTCCACATAAACGCATGTCCGGAAGCCTCCTCCAACACAAAACATTCAATCTGGTTTATCTAACCAGTTATTCAACACTGATCAATGTAAATGAGGACACAGTAAAAACGTACTTAAACATGTACTGTCTGTATGTGTGTTTGTCTGAGAGAGAGAGAGAGAGAGAGAGAGAGAGAGAGAGAGAGAGAGAGAGAGAGAGAGAGAGAGAGAGGGAGAGAGAGAGAAAGGGAGAGAGAGAAAGAGAGAAAGAGAGAAAGAGAGAAAGAGAGAAAGAGACCGAGTGGGCTGGTGTGTCCTTGGACAAGTGTGAGACTGAACATGTCCCGTCCCCAGACACATGGACAGATGTGCCAGACAAGGCTAGGAAACTCTTCCCTTGGGTGGCGAGACTACTTTCATCTACTGTAGAGGCAAATGCTTTTATTCAGCTGTAGTCATGTCTTCAGTTTTTTAATGACACTTTCTGGAAGTGTTCTTACTGAGGTGATACAGAACAAGATGTTTACCAGACAAAGCTATTGGCTGGAGACTTTTTTTGTTTGTCGAAAAATGTGACTGACAACATCACAAGCAAAGTTCTAATGTCAAACACAGATGGTTGATTAAGAGGTCAATTACATTTCCATAAACTAAAGGGTCTGACAATTTCTGCCAAGATGGCATGAAGAAATGTGGCCTCCACATATGTACAGAAGATGTTGGGGTTTAAACAGGTAGACATTTATCATATAATTAAGTGCCATGTCATTAAAAATAATTTTCTTTCTTAATGAATTATTGATAGCTTTTTTGTTCAATTAAATTAAGACTGTTCTTTAGGGGCCTTCTGAAGCATTTCAATCAATGTGTTGCCTATTTTAGTCTCTCTCTCTGGTCCTCTCCATCTCCACTCTCCCAGTCAGTCAGTTTCCTCCTCATTGAGTTTTTTCTGAGACAGGACCAGGGAGGGGAGCCCTGGAGAGTCAAGGCTGAGGAGCTGGTGTCATCCCTCTCCTGTGTTTGTGACTCATCGAGCCCTGAGTGTCCCTGCCTGTCACAGAACTGTCTCTCTCCCCGGCTAGGTTGCTCTACGGAGGCAGGAAGCTTCGCCTCACCAGCCCTGGTGTCATTAACACTAAAATAGGCTCTCACAGCCAAGGAAATCCTCGTTTTCCTCTCTGGGCCTAGTTGTTCTTCTTTCTATCCAAGGTCCATCCGCCTTGTCCATTCCCTTGCAGCTGCTTAGCCTAGCTATGTACTCCACATTAAGTTGTTTTCGCTCGTGGGATGTGCTGTGACAAAGTACTTTACACTGTCTCATAGCATAGCATGACAAGATGGCAACAGTATATGGTGTAAAAAGAACACGGTACGTCACCAGCAAGTGTAACGTGTGTGAGCAGTGCCGACTTGGTCCTAAAGCTGACATGATGGGCTGATTTAGACCTGAGGTGCGCTTGGTTTATGACCCTAGTCTCTGCTAGAGGGTCGAGTAATTACACACATTCCCACAAGAAACATATTTCCCCTGGCCATGTGAAGTTTAGGGTTTTATTAAAGGGAGACTAGGCCTTGTTTGGATGGATTTGTGTGCTGAAGCAGTGGGGGCTGGAGAGTGGGGACAAGAGGGTGATTAACTTGGACTGTAAGTGTAACTCATACCAAACAAAGACCAGCTTTATTGAGCCTGACAGGGCCCACAGGGCATCCAGCTCTAAGTGATGGAGACGGAACAGTGTCATTTGTGTGTTAATGTGAGGGGCGAGTGTGGGGGTGTGGATGGATGCAATTTGTGTTGCTGATCTATGATGATGGAACACAATGAAAAACGGAACTGACTAAGATTCGACCAAGTGCCTTTAGGCTATCGGGGATTGGAGTGGGAGAGGGAGAACACATATATTACTATTTAATAACTAATGAAACCGTAATTTACTGACTTAACAGCACTACCCTATTCTAGTCTGGTGATGCTTTTGTCTTGTTTCTTAGTTGTTACTTAATGGGGATTGTGTATAACAGGTGACCTGTGTTGTAACAAATTGGGCCATTAAGACATGGAAACCATTCACTCACTCAACTCACTCACACACACACAAGAAATGAACAACAAAGGAATTTGACGAGACACAAGAATTTGGTGAGGTTCTGACCTAAAGAGATCAATTAAGCCCAAGTAATGAGTTAACATTTGTGAAGAGCGCTGTGAATGAACCCCTTCACCCTCCCAAGCCCGGTATCCCTCTGCTTTGGCCTGAGACACATTAGAGATGGGCCTGTTCCATCAAGACTGCTCGCCATTAAAGGTGAAACTAATTAATCTTAGTTTCACCGACAAACCAGCTCGTCTCTTCAGGAAAGAGACAGACTCTTGAGTGATTGTTCAGGAGGTTGCAGGCCACCACAGGTCTGCCTAGTGTGCTCAGCACAGACTAGTTTACATTTATTAATACAAAAATCAAAAAGAAGAAATCATTCAAAATAATGTAGCCAGCAGTCCCCTCTGATGAAAATGTATCTTCACAGAATAGTCTCGTTCACGTTTCATTCAGTAGCCAGGTTTTGATGTTGCACAGTCTTGTGTCGTGTTGAAGCATCTTTGAGAAAGCCATAACTCATTGAGGATCAGATTTCTGTGCAGGTGACCTCACACTGCCCCATCCTTTCTCCATGTCCTTCTCTCATCAATTATAACTGTCAGTACAACATAGACAGAGCAACTACAGAATCAAAGTATGGGGATTTGTAGGGTCAAAGCTGACAGTGACTGATGTAACTGTTGATGCTTCAAACTAGTCTTAGATGTTCGGTAGACATCGACAGATGTCGAATGTTAACATGTTGAGTGAGCATTTATTAAAAATTATATTAATTACAGCTAAACAACTTGGTGGGCCTTAAACAAATATTACGTTTGAAGACATGCTGAATAATTTAAGATTCTGATAATGAATCAGGCCTTCTTTTGAGGTTTAAACTTTTTTTTAAGAGGGGAAGGGGGGGCGGAGGGAATCAGGCAGCTTAGACCAGGTGTTGCTGCCGTGATCAGCACCGTTGGAGCTCTCTGCTCCATCCAACTTCAAAGTAAAGGTGTCTCCCTGTGAGCAAAACAAACACACCCGACATGACATCATAACACCTTCAGAATACCTTCCCCTTGATTTCATAGGGAATGGATACATGAGAAGAATTAATGGAGGACCAAGGAAAAAATACATGGGCTTGGAGCTATTGAAATATCTCATGACTGTATGTATGGTGTCTGTCATCCTCAATTCCATTGATTTATATACTTCTAACAGAAGATACTTGGACACACACATGCACGCCATAAATAATGCCTCTTGTTATCCTTTGCTATTCAGGGCAGATTCTAATGGAGTGCAACATTTTCCAACCACAATCCTTTAAACACATTCTGACTCTGCCAATGTATCTGCCTCGGTAGCTAAATGTACTTTTGATTCTTTCTCTTCTTTATTTGATGTCTGAGAAGTCCTTGCACTTATGACATTCCGTTGTTACTTACGCAACTCATTCATCATAAGGCTGGAATTTTCGAAGAAAACCTTGGAATTGCGCAGCCTTATTAGCTACAGGACAATGCAGTAGGCTGAACAAGAACACAAGTAATGCAATGGATGGGTTCACTCGTTTGATGACAATCTTCGGTGTGTAAGTCCTTCCTTGAAACTTGAATCCCTTCTACGGGATTCAGTCAACAAGTCCAGTCTCCTCAGTATAGCCAACCACCGTCTGTAGTCTGACGCAGAGACGCCGGAGCCTCGCATCCTCTGGAAAACCTCACCAAGACTGCAGCTACAGAGGCTTCTACTCCCTATTTATCAAACATGCCACCTCCCACCCCAGCTCCTGAGCACCCACGGATGTGTGCTTTAAAGGTCACGGTATAAAATGGAGATCTCTGTTCCTGTAGCTTGAGGGGGCAGGGGGGGGTGACACACCGCTGGGATTGTGATTGATGGAATTTCCCCTGGCTGGGGCTCCATCTGTATTATTGGCAACAATCTGCCCGAGCCACACCCTCACACACACACACACATACATAAACACATGTGCATACACACACACACTCACAGTCCAACACATGCGTACAGTAATTGATACACACACTCACAGTCCAACACATACGTACAGTAATTGAGTGGCACACAAACCGATTTAGTTTTATTCACACAGACACACACACTCCCGCGGTGACAGTCATGGAGAGTGTATTCATTTTCTATTCATCTTTCACTACAGTAATAGCAGACTTGACTAGTTATTTTCTCCTGGGAAGTTGAAATAAAACCAGGGCTCTCTCCCACTGCTACTTCTATTCTCTCGTCTGAGAGCGTCTGCTAAAATGTCTAAGTGTAAAATGTCTAAATTTATTCTAAGGATTCACAAAGTAATGTTTGTTACGCTAAGACTGGGACACTCGTCTTGGTCCTTGGTCCTTTCTCAGACAGTGTGTGTGTGTGTGTGTTTCAAGTTAGTAGAGGTGTGATGGAGGACATTACTACTGGGATCTTTTAACTCGATCCTCCAGATCAAAACTGTTATTCCTCCTTCTTTAAAACTCACAACGCTATATTCACAACACATTGCCCTTTCACGTCCCACACAGTAATGTACATGGAAGCGCAAAGGTTCCAAATGTTGCCCAGCCCTGCTCATCTATTACGCAGCAGATTTGTTCATGACCACAACCAGGTGTCTACTGAACAGGACAGATATTCCCCTGAAACATGCTCCAAATTTTGAAGGGCATGTATCTTCAGAAAACTAGAATAACTTGTTTTAGTCTTTGAAAAGGACACATTGTGTATAGTCCACCTTGCTTCCCTGTACAACAGGACAGTCTAGGAGATGTGGCATGAAATGCCTCAGTCCAGAAACTTTTTATAACTGGATTAAAATGGGATCTTTGAGAATTGGACGCCGGAATGGTGCCGACCTTTGCAGGTGAGAGATTGGAGGATTGGTATTCTCCTCCTGAAAACCATTTCTGCTCTTCCGCCGCGCAGAGAACCCAAATGGCTGTGGATTTTTGATCTTTTTACAAACATTCAGTTACTTTATGCAGAGCAAGGCCATCTTGGCTGACACATTTCAAATACCCAATTTAACCCTATTGATTGTGTTAAGGGGGGGAGTGTTGTTGGTGGGTGTGTACGTTTCCTGGGCTGATGCAACAATTGACCTCAGGTGAAAGCCAAGCCAGATAAGTTGACAATGGACTTTAGCTAAGAGGAGAAAAGAAGTGAACAGCAATGGACAGCAAACAGGAAACATCCTAAATTGCTCTGAGTTTCTGACCCTTTTTTGAGTGACCAAGTGTCAGTGTTCATCTCAAAGTATCAATACTGTCAATAACTGTCACCATGATGTTATTGGAGAGAAATCGATTTTTTATGATTTGCACTTGATTTAGTTGTGTTAAAGCATATGCTATACTGTAAAAAAAAAAAAGGGAGTGAGGAGAGAGAGGGGTGGATGGAGAGATAGTTTGATGCACCTATGCACTGAATTGTGTCATTGTGGTAGAAACCAAACAGCAAAACAGAAAAGGTATCTGTACCATCTCTAAACTAAGCTCCCACAACACAACCTAGTCTTGACAATCAAAACTGACTAACATTTTATTATAGTAGCCATGACTTCATAGATAGCATTACACAAGATAATAATTGAATGTATTAGTTATTATACAGTGGTGTGCGAGTGCTATTGCATAGATACATTTTCCTTCCACAGAAAATAAAGGAAAAACCCCTCATCATTCCATTTATTTTCCCCACCATGGAAAAACAATGGGTAGTGTGTGAACCTATCTTTGATATTACATCAATAATAAATACTTACGTAGAAGAAATACTGTCACTGCATGTTAATGCTCGTGAACATGAGCATCTGGCTGATGTGTAACTGTGTGCTCCTGCTTATCCTGTGTTTCTGTTGCAGTGCGAACTCTCAATGCCTGTGCTGTGCACAAAGAAGTCATGTCCCTGGCCATATCTTCAGTTGTGGAAAGAGATACCTAATGCCTCTCATATCACAAAGAGCTTTATCAAAGCCTTTCCGATGAACAACCAGCACCCTGTTCTGCCCGAAAAGAAAACAGCAGAGGAGGGCCAGCTGTTATGAAGCTCCTCTCTGTTTCAACAAAGCCAAATCTCAGTAAATTCAGCTCTAAGTGATTTTACTGCCGTCACAGACCAGGAAGCTTCGGCATCATCCTCCTGTCAGTCAGACTGACAAGCAGCCTGCTCATATCCCTCCATTTGTCTCCCTGACTTTCCATTGCTATTTTGGGGGTGTCCGCTCATTTCCAGATATTGAAGCGGCGTCTCTCTCTCCCACCCTGACATCCCCTCATTGACTCACTGACACGCTGCTCTGCTGACAGACAGATCTGTAAACCTAGGAGAGACACGAGTCATCCTGTGAATGAATATGGAAACCTTCTCTCTGTCTGTCCATCTGACATTAGCCGCCCACTAAGTTTGAATACTGAAGGGACCGCCTGAACGACTGATGGAGTGACAGAAAAGAATCTCAGGCTTATTCAAATCGAAATCTGATATTCAACACAATTTCCAAATTACATATTCGTTGTCAGCCAACGTAATGTTTGGTTTATAACTTTACCGGCGCCTGATTGAGGAATTGGAATTCATTCCCATGTGCTTAAAGCCAAGTGGTGAGGTGTGCAGTTTGAATAGGGATTGATTTCCTGTAAGCTCAAAATTCAATTGGGCTCCTGCACTACTGATGTCTGTCCTCCTTCATTGCAGGGTAATCTGGAGAGCAAATATCAGCAGCCAGCATTCCATCATCCTGGGAGAGACAATGGGTGGATCAACAATGGAGGGAGGAGGGGGGGATGAAGGAGGAGTGGAGAGGGATGAAGATAGGGTAGGCCGGATGATGTGGTAGGTGGAAAGGATTTGGAGAGATGAGGTGAAAAGGAGAGAGGAGGGGGAAGGAAGGAGAGGATCAGAGGAAGGAGTGGGGGGTGAAGAGGGAGAAAGGTAAGGAGGAGAGCAGATGAACTGGAGGAAAGGAGGCACAAGAGGGAAGGATGAAAGTAGGGTAGAGAGGAGGTGAGGAGGGATGAGGGGGAGGGGGAGGAGGGAGAAGGAGGGGGAAAGAGGACAGAGGAAGATGTCTTGAAAGCCTTCAACTTGCCCATACATAAAAATGACAGGATTTGGAAATGTGCAGTCGTAAATCTACCTACCCAAACGTGTGCTTAGATGATTCCTTTCACCATGCTGTCCTGTCTAAAGTCTGAGCCTACAGAGATTGAGGTGTTGGTTGTTTTCGCAAGTAACCTTCACCATATTAAATGTAAACATGACTTGGAATGTCACTGAACATTTCCTATTGCACTGTGATGACCTCTGACCCAACCAGTCACACTGAACTTTGGCTTCAATTTATACTTGACTCCATTAGAGGTTAGGTGATGTATGTGGCCAATATGAAGCACTATAACGCATTCTCTTGGTAGAGAGGTTATCACCTCTGAATTGATTACAATTTCATTCAACTGGGTTCTCACTTGGGAATTTAGGGGAATCTTTTTTTCTCAGAAGGTAGTGGCTTGGTGACTTTTACATTATTTAACCACATTATTTATTTTATATCTTTCTTCATTGCATCATATCTGTATTCAAAATTAATTCAAGCCCACTATATGGTCTCCACTATATGTAAATGAGAAGTATCCTCTGGGGGACTGGTAGAGCATGCCGATGGGAAACAAAAAAGCATCTTTAATCTGATTAAATTATCCCATTCCCAATGTATAGAAGTAAGGTCACTGAGCATCTCTTCTTTACTCAGTAGATCTGACATCCTTACACACACACACACACACACACACACACACACACACACACACACACACACACACACACACACACACACACACACACACACACACACACACACACACACACACACACACACACAAATCAATGGTATCCAGCCAACACAATACTACATTCTAACTTACATAAGAGATTATCTCCCTAATAATAAACAATCTGGGATCCATGTTCATTCTCCTTTTGTAATAACTTTTCAGTAGCTATTTTCTCACCAGTTGGGCTGTGTGTGTGGTCTGGTTTCAGTGGTTTTGATGTGTCAGAGAGGAGAACAGAGCAGAGTTAGTCAGAAACATCCGACAGAGAATGACGGCTCCTGGAAAATAATTATCTCTATCTCTCAAGCTCCTTTGGGAACACCAAAGGCTGCCAGTTTGCAATACTGCTGTCTCTAAAACTGTCTTTGACCAGAGCACTGTATCACTGTAGCACAAATCCTTTATCCACGGCAACATCATTTGTCATCCATGTCATGTACAAATGATGGAGATTGTCAGTGCAGATTCTTTCAAGAAATATCACTCACAATCTGAGTAATGTACCTTAAGGGAAAACTTTTAGTAATGTTCATCTAACATCCATGTACAAAGTACAAAAGGTGAGCTGTGCCTATTTTGTTCTCAAGCAGTGATATTGCATTTATAATCTATTCCTACGCTGAATATTCTCGTTAGTCACATTTGTAAAAATCACAAACCAGACAAGCAGTCACGTGAGTCTAATCAAATGACTGTCGTTTACACAGGGTGACTGTTCTGTCTCTGCTCAGAGTCTGGACTGTTGAGCTATGAATGTGCCAGACTGGAAAAAAGAGTGAAGATGTGGAGGAGGTTAAGGGTGTGTTCAGGCTCCTGCTTCATCCTTGGCTTGACAGAACACCTTCGCTCCTCCCAGTGCTGGCATCTGGAAAAAGGGCCTTAATTACTTGTCTCTTCAGAGAGAATGGGGGGGGGGGGGGGGAGGAGTAAAGTGTAAAGTGTGCATGTGTGGAGGGAGTGTAAAGGGGGAGGAACGTGCGGCAGGCATGATAGTGGCCCAGAAGAGAAGGAGAGGAGGTAGAAGTAGAGGAGACAGAGCACAGACTTGATCTGTGAGGTGTCAAAGTAGAGAGTGTGAAAAGAGAAGTTACTTATTGTATTCCTCTTTGACTATCGATATAACACTAGTGATATCACATTGACAATATAATGAGTCAACGAACTTGCCTGACGCAGTAGATGATTCTGTGGGTCTGGTTTTGCTTCTACGCTACGTCAGTGTGGTAAATGGTGTGTTTGCTTGAGGCCAAGACATTTGTCAAAAAGGACGGGCTTCGTGGGTGGCATCTGGAAATAGACGATGGAGATAGGTGTTGGACTGCAGTCAAAGTATCTGACCTTCCTGTCTCTGCCATCTCTGGAATATACGGGAGAAATGGTGATGCTGTCACGTAGGCTACTTTGTAGTTTCTTTCAATAACAAACGGCCAATTACACAAACGGAGGCCTGTGCATGCTTAAGTATGTGGGGGTGAATGAGGTGGAGGCTGTATGAGAAGGCAAGGTCGATAAACTGCGTCATGGATGGGCTCCTGCACACCAGTTTCAGGAATTATCAGCCAGGACACATCAAGTCCATTTCCATTTTCAAAATGGAGACTTTCTAAAAAGTCAAGGCTGAGGAGTGAGCGTTTCTATGGCTAGGCCAACGTTTCCGTGGGAACGCAGACAATACATTGATCTGTTTCAGTACGGAGAGAATCCTTGGTGACCAGGTTGGCTTTGTTGGGCTGAAAGTACAATTTCCCAGTAAGGAAAAAGAAAAGCATTCTATTTGGATGCGTATATTAAATCAATACCCTGTTTCAGGGAAATATTTCAACTTTAGAAAGTGGATTACTAAAGGTTAAATAGCAGCACTAGCCTTGGAAGTGAAATATATAACAGTAACCTATTATAAAAGAACTCACTTAACAATCTGAATAGTTAAACAGTTTTGAGTATAGCACATTGCACATTCATTTAGCTGGCACTAGTCCTCCACTAAAATGTCATGATCTTCGTGATGCCCTATTCAATCTTTTGATATGAACTGAAACCTAAGAATAACTTGGCGTGTTCTGAGAGTAACAGCGAGGCGGGGGGAGTCAGTGACGAAGCATGGACACAATTTACAGGCTGCAGACGTGATTACTGGTGATCACTGATCATTACCCAAGATGAACCATGGGAATCGGTTCAGGAAGTGAGACACTAGGAAACAGACCATTACAGATTGGAATACAATTTTTCACCATCAACACTGATTGGTGCAATGATGTGTGCCTATGACCAAACTGGTTAACTTTGAAATGAGAACTTGCGCCACGCAGGTCACCAGAGTCAACAGGGTTGATGTGATTCTACCCTACCAGAGGAGGAGGCTACAGGTGGATGAGAAACTCAAATCGAGTTCAACCATTTTTATCTTATCGAGTTTTGCACTTTAAGGCTTTCTGTCAAAAATGTTTTAGATAGATACTTTAAAGCTTATGTAACCTATCATTAATGGTTTTTAAAAGCTTAATAATGCTATATTAGCAACACCCACAACACTTCCCATATTCAGCATTGATTCAATGTGGCATTTAATTTAATATATTAATTTTGCCAGCTCCATGGGAGTTTGAAGGATACAGGGTTGTTTTGAATGTGGCTATGCCCAAAAACAGAATAAATCAATTACTACACACCTGGGGAGGGAGCTAATGAGAAAACCTTACCCTCCTTTAATTAGTTGGATGTTGAAAGCCCAATACAGTTGCCTCTCCTCACCCAGACAGGAATACATTACAATAAATCCTCTCTTTTCTGTTTCTCAGTCATGATCTTCTCGCCACAAGGAAGAGTGAAAGGAGATGGAGCGAGACAGAGAAAATAGGTGTAATGTTGAAATGAATCTGCATCAGTCTTTCTCCGGATTTGTCGGAGATTGCTGAGTTTCCTTTTGCAGCAGCACCACCTCCCCCATTATGTAGCATAGGTGACACCCCCCCCCCCCCCCCCTGGACCCTAGGCCCATCACAAGAGTGCAATCCCGCTGGAGAGAGAAAGCAGAAGTTGCTTTCAAAAGCGTGCATGAATGGTGAGAGACAGTTTGAGGAGGATGAGAGACTTGCTCTGATTTAGAATCAACTCTGAGCAATCTGGCAGGAATGAGAGTTTGGTGATCTTGTTTGAGGAGATGAGGGAGATGCCTAGGCATCCGCTAAGGTAGCAAGGGATATGAGGCAGATGCTGAACCACTAAGGGATCTAGGAAGTGACTAGGGCAGATAGGGAAGCACTGAGGTAGATCCTGAGGGCACTGATGTAGATGATGATGCACTGAAGTCCTGTGGATTCTGACATACAACAAATGGTCTCAGAACCATGATCTTATGGCCACTGTCTTTCAGGACATAGTGTCACATTGTTGTTAGAATCTGACTTAAACAATTATCAGGCGGATGCATAATTGTTGGCATTTTTATTTACTGAAAACTGTAAAAAAAAAATAAAAAAAAATCACAACTTCAGATAATATAAAATATAAATATTATCTAAACATTCAGTAGTTTTTCCTTCCATCCCATTCTTACTGCAGCAGCAAAGTCAAAACTGTTCTGTTGAGGGCAATATGACAGCTGAGATTCTGAATTCAAGGATTTTGTTCCTTACATAAAGTTGATTTGCGCACAGGAGTGATTTCATTTTCATCTCAGCTCTATCACACCATCGGTTCTGTGATCCACCACCAAGCAAACACACTACGACCCAGAAAACAGAAATCACAGATCAAAGAGGAAACAGATAAAGATGTTCAAGCGCTCACAGAAACTTTACAAAAACAAATTGGGACTTGGATACAAAAAGCCCTGACAGCACCATAGTTAGTTTCTTAGACCAGTGTGGGAGGAGAACGATGAGGGGGTTTCCGTGACTGCAGGCTGCTCTATGGATACATCTGTGGAAGCCTCTGGAGGCTTCTCTACGGGGTATTCTGTGGAAGTCTCTGCAGGCTGCTCTATGGGTTCTTCAGTTGCCTCAATGGTGAAGTAACTGACATGCTGAAACTTGAGCACCTCGTTACCCCAGCAGGCCCAGCCCGGCAGCAAGCTGCGGGCAAACAGCTCCAGGCAGCTAGCGTCCGCTCCAACAAACGGCTTCAGCACCTCTGTTGAGGGAGAGAGAGACCAACAAGAGGAGGAGAAGGGACGGCTCAGTCAGTGAAAAGAGAGATTCAGCTGGAGAATGCCTGCCTGTCTCCAAAGCTCTGCTGCTTACTTTGCAATGGAACATTTGTATTTTTTTACAATACAATAATTCAATAATGTTCTATTGTGTTCTATTCAAATCTGGGTTTTATGTAGAGTAGGACTGTATGTTAAAGTAGAGCAATTGAGTGACTGACCTTGCATCTATGGGAACAATGGCATTCCGGGAAGCACACACCTGACAGATATGTTTCATTTCACCTCCCACGCCACCTCTCACAGCTTTGTCTGTGCACATGCACCCTCACACGCGCCACCCCGATCCTCAGCACAGCCTACGCTCCGCTGGGAGTTAATGAACACCACCCACCCCCCCTCCCCCCACCACCACCACCCACTCCCCCAAGACATCTATCCAAACTACACAATTCACCACCCACCCCACCTTCCTTCCCTCCTTCCCTCCCTCTACCTCAGCTCCCCTCGTTCTACACGTCACATAGGAACTAGCTGCAGGCGAAGTAAAGGCCAAACATGCCCCTCTCAGCCGAACACAGACCTCTCCGGTTGACTCGACTCTCAAAGTTGGAAGAGTAAAAGGTCTAATTACGCTTTTAACTCACCGAGGAGGAAAGGACAAGGTGCAAGACAAGCAGTTGGAGAGACAATGAGAAGGCACTCAACTTGGGCACAATTAAAAGGAAGTTTTCATGGTCTATTTCTCTGCGTGTGCTGTGCTCTCACACTCATGAGGGAGGGAGGTGACGTGCCTCTCTGTGGCAGACAATGAAAGAGCATACACCTCCGATTGGTTAACTTCACTACCGACAACACCCCTGTACCCAGTCATCTACCACCACGTTTATTTTCAGCATGGTTTGGAATGAATTGTTTCGGCATTGGTGAGTCAACGAGAAAACACACATTACTGAGTGACTGTACTGTCTGCACTTAACTTTTACATTGTGGGGTATTATTACAAATGTAGTGACGTTTCTTTTTTCAAATCACAGATCCCAGTCCATCAAGCGGGCACTGCCAATTAGCAGCTGATTATATTGCGATGCTGAAAGCATCCTTCTCTATTTCAGTCATTATGAAAAAAAAAATTGGATACCAATTAAAAAGCAAACATTGAATTTTCCAGACACACATAAACGCTCTTTTTCCAACAGTTAGGCCATCTGGCAGGAAAATGTACACCGTCACGTGTGAGAAGGCTTCCCTGTTTGTTTCCTGCCCCTACCCCTTGCCCCCACACAAAAGTTGAATGTCACTGTCAGCATCACCAGTTAAGAAGGGGACCAAAAGCTATAGGGTCACAGGGTTGTGTAACCCTTCCCTGGGTGTTTGAGACAACTGTGCCAGGAGGTCATGACTGAGGCTTAGGCAGTGGAGGGGGTGGAGCGGGCACTGACTCAAGATGAGCTGGCACATTTGGAATTCACTGGAAAACACTGGGACTGCACAATGCAACAATTAATGGTTGAGATTGGAAATAACTTCACCTGCTTTAAAGACAACTTTCAAAATGTTGCATAATCCTCTCCAAAGGTAGGGAAAGGACAGCCAAATATCTTTTTTCATGCCTCTGGGTATACAGTTAATATCTTACATTAAAACCCATAATCCTCATGGTCATTTAGGCCTGCCAGCTCAGTGGAACTTTTCAGGATCAATAAAGTTAATTCAATGCCTCTCAGTTGGAACTTCTCTTAATGTGAGGTGGCATCTCAGGGGAGTTCTCTCCGCAGGAGACGAGGACCAGCCCAGCTGACATTTTCTTTCTGCCGCCCACAACAAAGCCACACCCACCCCCACCATGGTGCCCATGGAACCTGGGGAGGAGAGAGGGGTGTGGAGGACTGCAGTGCAAGGACAGAGAAAGGGAGCACATCACTAGCAGGTTAGTTCACAGCTACCACCCCCAACCCCCCCGAAAAAAAAAAAAAGACGACAAAAGGTTTGAAGGATCATCCCATTTTGTTCTTTGAGCTATTGCGTTTCACTCAAAAGGGCATTTCGAATTAGCCAAGCCGCCCAAACGTAAAAAGGTGTGATTGTTTTCCAGACGCCAAACTGACCTACACGGTTGAATCCTGAGCTAAACTAGATGAAAATCAAACCCTCAGAGAGGATCTACACAACACAAAGCATCACTCTTTCACAGGGCCGCCATAATGGCCACCATAATGACAATTATGGCAGGATATTTGACAATATCCTGCCATTTACACAGAGTGGCATCTTTTATATTTAGCTGAAAGGGCACGGACAGACCTTCTTCCTGCTCTGGCTTGCTCTCCAAGTAAATCTACGGCATAATAAAACGCTTTCCCTTGAGAAGGAGGTTGCTGACGTCAAACCTTGCTCGTTCAAAGGCTCTCTGCATATTCATTGTTGAAGTCTGTCACCATTCCAACACCACTGCTGCTTAGTTTTGATTTGAGCTAAAAGTTTTCACTTGCTTCTAATCACAATAAATATTGCAATGTAATGACATAGAGGCCACAAAGGTGGTAAATTCCCAATTAGGCTTTAATTACCTGTCGCAGCTTCTGTATTATGGCCATGAGGGTGTGGCAACCTGCATGACTAAATGGCATGCTCTTGTAACAACGTAGTTGCTTTCTCAAACACGACGGTGAGAGAGCTGCAAAGCAGAGGTCATCTGCATCTCTTCTCCCCCACCCCTAGTTCATACTAAGACATTCTTCTGTCTTTATGAAGAAGTGAGAAATATATAGACAACGCTGGTTGGAGCTGGTCAACGAATCCCTTCATGTAGTGTTATTAGTGTTGTTGTACTGCCCTCTAGTGGCAAGATTTAGTTAACCCACACATTTTTTTATACTTAAACAAGTTATCTGTTTTACAGATGCTTACCAGAGAGTGATGGCTTCTGGGAATGCAGGACTGACGGGACACTGACAATAACACGCTGATCCTCCACAGAGATTTTGGAGGTCTCTGAAGGACTGAGACACAGGGGCTCATGTGAATAATCCATGACCAATGAGAATATAAGAACACACTGATAAAATGGAAGTAAAGGTATAGGGCTAAAGAATAAATGGTCTCACCTGGGGGATTCTGTGCTGTTTCCATGATAACGACCCAAAACTAGCACTTCGTAAGGCCTCTTATGCTGAGAGTCCAGGGGGAACACAAACTCACCGGACCTTGTGACCTGAAGAGTACAACACGACAACATGATTCAAAAACACTACAACTATAGCTAATATTCACAGACACACTCGCTTACTTCATCTCCATGTTTACCATTGTCTTCCTAATGTGCTTTTACCTTGACCCATAGCCATTCTGCTAGAACTTTCACTCCCCAATGTGGGTAGAGCTCTTCCCTGACGAAGCGCAGGTGGCTGGGCCTGTTGGTGACCCAGGTGACCACCAGACAGCCTGGAGAGGCCAGCAAGGGCACGGGGAGGCGTTTGAGCTGGGTGGAAGGCAGGAAGCTGTACCTGTGAGCAGAGGTGGCGAATCGTAACGACAGGGGAAATAAAAGGACATGCATCCTAACAGAGTCACACACTCTGGATTTGCTGTTCATCCCTTCTGCGTTGCAGTGTTTGATTCTTCCGCTAACCTGCGACTTCTTTTCACAGACTTGTTTTCCCATGGCGGATCCAGAACAATGAGCTCATATGTCTGTTCACCTGCAGAGGAGACACACGGTCATACACGA
This sequence comes from Hypomesus nipponensis, assembly GCF_054491055.1. Taxonomy (NCBI): domain Eukaryota; kingdom Metazoa; phylum Chordata; class Actinopteri; order Osmeriformes; family Osmeridae; genus Hypomesus; species Hypomesus nipponensis. Next base: position 6,883,175 of record NC_140368.1, on the reverse strand, counting down.
GCCAGATGCTATTCACTGTCTCCAGACCATTTGTAACTGCGCTGCAGTGATGTCAGCTGTGAAATCTCAACCACGTGTTATGCACTTACGGTCAACCAGCGGCTGCATTCTGGTGAAATCGGAGAGTAGGAAGGAACATTGTGGGGGTATGATGTATTTCTCCCCCATCAGTGTCACCTCCATGGCACAGTCCATACGGTTCTCTGTGACCCGTGTGAACAGGTCCAGGTGCGTTGCACTGTCATCCTCAGAGTCAACAAACTGTACCTGTTGAGTATTCTTGTCAGGGTCAGACACAAGAGGGAGCACTTTAGCCAAGTCACACAGTGCCGCCAGGTTGCACTCCTGAAAGGGATGGGGCCCCTGTGGGCCCATCTCTCCATTTAGGTATCCACAGGACAGACCAGCTTCCACCAGGGATTTGGTTCCCTCAGCGATGAATGGTCTAACCTGTAACAATCACATACACACAGTGTTATGTTGAGAGTTTAAAGATGGCAGGCAACATGGGGGGGGGGGGGGGTAAACATGACTGACATGAGTGTACATCACCTTGACGTGGTAAGACAGTGAGTCAATTTCCCCTTGGTTTAGATCACTGCGTTTCCGTTTTCTTTTCTGTGGGAGTATGCAAACCATGACCATTAACATGTGATGAGGACAAGACACAATACACGAGTAGTCTACTCACATACACACTCCCATAGGAGGAAGTAACAGAGTATGGCAATTAATTAGTAAACTCTGCCTTGCTCAAAGGCACAACGGTGGTACATTTACCTTTGATGGTACTCTACTCGTAGTCCCATTTTCAGCCTTGGACACATTGTCTAAGGTTTTTTGCGGATCAGTATTAACGGGGTTCATATTAAAATGACACTTTAAAATCTGAAAACATTGCTGTTTGAAACGACATTTAAAATAACGCTCTCGATCTGCTTTAGACTGCGAAATGCATCGTGCGTGTCCCTGGTCTATGAGTGAACATGCGTCCAAAAGCCACCCTTTATCATTTTCAAATACAATCGACATGTCCGCAAAAGAGCAGCAAAACCTGTACTTTTGGAGGAGTAGGCTAAACAAACTGCATTCTCGCTTAAGCTAGCTATGGCTAATTGTGTGGTAAACTATCACAAAGCTTAATACCAAAGCCAAAACGTTGCATCTTTTTTAAATCGCTCCACTTCCTAGTTGAACACGCTGTTTTTACCTTACATTTGAAGATTGGCCAAAATAATTCCACTGCGCATGTGCAGTAGTGAGGCCAGCGCGTTTTCCGCAGCGCGTGCGGGCTAGCGATCCGCCAATCAAATTCGAAGAAGAGGAAGAAGATGCGCTTTGCATAAAAATTATTAGGCTATCACAAATTGGACGCACATGGAATTTGAAGTGTTTGGTGTAGACGTCTAGTCAACAGACGCAGAGATAGGAGCTAATTTCAAAATATGCTAGCGAGCTGTACTGGCATTCGTCTGCTAACATTAACTTAGGGCTAGCACTGGTCATCCAGCACGACATAGCTTAACTAATATCTGGCTAGCGCCTAAAGAAGTTCAGAGAATGTCAGAGTTGGGCGTCGAGCAAAACTCAACTGATGAAAGCTTCAAGGCGGATATACCATCTAAAAGATTAGTTGTGTATGACTGTCGCATAGAGAGCAAGACATCGACGAAGAGAGTTGTAAACACAAATGGCTTGGACTTTAATGCTTTTCTACAGCATATCTCGAAGGTAAAGAAACCGTTTCCAAACGACAAATAATTAACCAGGCCCCAGGGTTGCGTTTTTGGTGGTAGAGATAACGCTTGACTTGCTCACGTGCATTCAGGATATCGTAGACAACGCTACCTATGCATTTACCCCGTAATGCACAGATGACATTAATGAAAAGTAATTAACCATGTGACATATCTAGGTAGCAACTACAGCATCATATCGTGATGTTTTTACAGGAATTCGCCATCCCCACAAACGAAACATTTGTCTTGACGACAACTGATAGAACAGGAATTGATGTTGAGAGATATGGTAAGTGACACTGAATCGTTCCCAAACTGCCAACTGTAATTGTACAATTTGTAGATTTGTTCTTTCTGGTTCAGTTACCCAAACATGTCATACGATTTACACCACATAAAGCCTCAATGTATTGTGTAAATAAATGTTGGCACGCAGGCAGATATTTTCTTGTTCTTCTCAGTGTTGTTATTTTTCCTTTCAGAGGAACTTCAAGATGGCAACACACTCCACCTTTTGCAAAGAAATGATCAGGTTCTATATGTTGCAACAAAGGAACGGATTAATTTCCTGCCTCATTATGACACTATTGTCCAGAGTGGAATGTATGAGTATTATGCCAGTGAAGGTCAAAAGTCACTACGTGAGTTTCTCAAAGCAAATATGTATTTATAATCCTGTTTGTGAAAAGCTGGTGTAGTGTCTCATACACACTAGGTTGTCGTTCATGTTTGACTTTGTTTATTTCCTTAGCATATGCTTTTGCAGAGCTAATCGACAATTCACTGGCAGCAACTTCTAGGATCACCGGAGTTAGGTCTATAGACATCCGTTTGGTTAGTCATGAGTTTTTCTCAACTTTCAATGGTCGTTCTGTGGTTTGCCTTACTCAAATATAGATGTGTTTTCAGTGTTGTATTGCTATCATTAAAAGTGATAGGTTATTATATATCCATAACAACAGCCTTCATTTTCCTCCAGATGTTTGATGATTCCCTAGGGAGACCAGCAGTGGTTGTTCTAGACAACGGCTGTGGGATGTCTTCCAAGCAGCTCAATAACTGGGCAGTGTACAGGCTGTCTAAGTTCACCAGGGAACTCAGCAGCCTCTCCAGGTTGGTTCACTGCAAGAGATATTTCATAAACCACAGCCCCTATGTATCATGGAACCACAAGGTTGTGTACCAATTGTTTGGATTACAAATTTGCATTGATCGAAATCCCCCCCCCCCCCCCCCCCATAGTGATCATTCCCAGTATATCCGTCCTGAGGCTGTCCCTCGCAGTCTCAACAGTGATATATCCTACTTTGGAGTGGGAGGGAAACAAGCTGTGTTCTACATCGGACAGTCAACCAGGGTAGGTGGTGAACATGCCCGTGTAAAAATCCTGTCCCCGTTGCTTCCGATACGCGATCCATGGTGAAGTCTGTGTTGCAACTATATCTGATGTGTCTGGCAGATGATCACTAAACCAGTGGGATGTCCAGATGTTCACGAGTTGGTCCTTTCCAAGGAGGAGTTTGAAAGAAAGGAGAGAAACAAGGAAGATATATACAGTGGTTTCATCCGAAACAGAAAGGTAAGGGAGACATCTTTATCCCACCAACAGATCCGTCTTCATCGCTGTGGTCTAATGTCACCTGTCGGTCATTCAGGTGGGGGATTCCTCCCATGTGAAGGACGAGGAGGAGCGCTTCCTCCACGGCCTCATCGCAGAGGAGGTGGGAAAGGAGAGCTTCACAGCTGTGGTGGTGACTGGGGTCCAGCCTGAGCATATCACCCTTCTCAAGCAAGACTTCCACCTGTGGACCAGAGAGCTGGCGTGAGTTCACTCTCCCTCTGCCAGTCCTCCTTCCCTCACACAGCACTTCCCTCACACAGCACTCCTATCAACCTGACAGGCTCCCATCCCTGTTAAAGCTCCTGATGTCTGTGTAATAAATCCCTGTTTCAGCCATCTATATCACTACTACATTCATGGAATCAATGGAAACGACATGAAATCCACCTATCGGAACTCTGATTGTGTCTCCAACATTGACATTCAGGTCAGATGGTTAACTGTTATTACTATTACTGTTTCTTTTTTATTTATTTCAATAATATGCTTTTTCTGTTGTTCTGACAGATGCTCGCATTTATCATTCTATATTTGTATCCGTCCAATCAGATCTCCTTACTGGAGAAGATCCCCAAGATTCCCCGGGTGGTGAACCTCAGAGAGATCGATAACGACATGCAGACCCTCTACATCAACTCCACAGCAGACACGTTTGAGTTCAAGGCTTACGTCGAAAGCGACGGCATCGTGGAGGGCATTCTGAGATACCATCCTTTCCTTTATGATAAAGAGACCTACCCCGAAGATCCCTACGCCCTACCAGGTGAGGTCAAGGTCAAGAAGACTCACTGCTCAGTGCTGATGTGAGATATTACTGTCTATGACATGGTTATCAGTGAACACTAGCATGCTGAAGTCTGTTCCACTGTATCCCTTTCTTGTCATCAGCACCCATGGAGGAAGATGATGAGGACTGTGTCATCCTGAACCAGGCCCGGGGGAAAAGGCCCATATTTGAGTGCTTCTGGAATGGAAGACTCATACCATACACTACAGTATCAGAGTACGAACTGTTAGGAGAAATGTATTCAGGTTTTTGCACCCGTTTGTTTTCATTGATCAACCAATTGATGGGGTTGTCTGTCTGTGTGGCTCTGTGTGTTTTCTAGGTTTGACTGGTGTGCCCAGCCCAAGAAGGCAGCGCCGGTGCCAGTGGAGTGCTACAGCCGGTTCTCCGGGGTTCTGTTCACCAACGACAGGTTCCAGGTCAGCACCAACAAGCTCACCTTCATGGACTTGGAGCTGCAGCTCAAAGACAAGGAGACCTTCTTCACACGTGTCGTCAACGGACAGGTAGACGCCTTCCTCCAACATCCTCCCAAAACAGACGCATAGAATTTTGACTTGAAATGTGTTTCATTCTTCCATCTTGTGTTGATATTGATGCATGTACCAGGAGCAAAGAGTAAAGATCCAGAGAGAGTTCTCCCAGTGGCTGAAGACCTGCCACGAGAAGCTGGACAAGCAGGTGAAGTTCTCCGGCTTCACGGGGATGACTGCACGCACTGACGTGGCCACCAAGAAGATGCAATATCCCTGGGCAACCTTCTCCTCCATCGAGTGGGAAGGCAAAACATACAAAGCAGGCCAATATGTGAGTACAAAACATGCGTCTTGGGTAGACAAGCTTGCACTCGAATAACAAATCTTAGGTGCACACTAGGTCATGTGGCGACCCAAAGTGTGGTGAGGTCTCATTGCTGTTCCCTCCTGGCTTCTCTCCTGTTTCAGGTCAAGTCCCTGAGAACAATGCCCATCTTCTGCGGCTCAGTGGCTCAGTTCCTGCTGTTCGGAGATCACGACGGAGATGTGTACGCCACGGGGGGGCAGGTGCAGGTTGTCATGGTGAGAGAGGAACATTCACATTGACACTAAAGATTCTAAGAGTTACGTAGTCCTTGTGACTGTGAATGACTTGTATCTGTCTCCATAGGAACCTTCCAGCCTATACGATGAGATCAAGATTATACCCATCTCCAAGCTGGACAGGAACGTGACAACTGCAGCGATTAAGAAAAGCATTGACGATGAACTGGCCAGGTGAGCTATCTTGGTGTTGATCCACATTAACCTAAGGACTTACTGTCTCTTATTTGGTTCTAAAATGTAATGTTATCATGAAAGCTTTGTTGTTTATGCCCTGTTGTTGATGCCCTGTTTCCTTGGTTACCCCTCCCCAGACTCCCAGACAAGGTGAAGGTCACGTGGCCTGAGAATAACCCCTGGGCCCAGAACGATGTGCGCCCTGCAGGGACCTTTTTAGGTACACTGGACTGCGCTCCGCTCCTGCTTCTTACAGCTAGTTTCATTGTACAAAGCCACCATCGATATTCATATCACACTCTTGTAACCAGGCTAGGCTCAAGAGGTTGAAAAGCTCCTCTATGAAGAGGTTGGCCGCCCGAGTACATTTTTGTTTAAGTGTTCCTTTTCCCCCATTGAATGTAATCCATGTCAAACAGTGCTCACTGCATACTGTGTCCTTAAAGGGCCAATTCATGTGGATGTGCTGAACAAGAAGGGGGAGTCCATGTCACGGATGCCCTCGTCCTCTCAGAGCACCGCCAAGAAGCTTCTGATGGAGCTGAAGGTGATCTGGCATGGTGAGTCTTCACTGCTGGACTGGGCCCAGTATGGCACGCTGCTGAAGAGCTGAAGCTTTTTGAAATGTCTCATTCCTCTTCTTCTTCACCTGCAGGTCCTAAAGGAGATGTAGAAACCAACTCTCACATCGCCCAGCATTCTGGAAAGTGGGCATTCTGGTTCAAAACTATGGGTACTTTGTTTTGATAACTCACTTACAAGCAGAGCAATGAACATGCAGTTAAAAAAGTCATCCCAATGTATTTTCAATATTTATTCCCGAGGCTTATTTGCAGCCATGTTTGACTCTGTCTTGTCCAAACTTTACAGAGAACCTAAACAAGCTAGGGAAGTACACTTTACACCTCAACACTGTTCTCAATGAGAGCAATGCCACAGTCTTTGGTGGGAAGCAGCTGCCCAGCTACAAACTGCATTTCTCCATCACAGGTAACACTAACTGTGATATCACAAACTAGTGGTGAGGAACTCCTTATAAATACACCTAAGTGTATCAACGACTAATCAAGTCTCTCCCCCCTCACCTCCCTGAACGTCATCTGCTCCACCCCAGAGGGCAGTGCAGAGAGGTTTGTGCTGGGCGCAGTGACCAGTCCTGTCCACATAGGGGAGCCCTTTGACCTTCCTGTGGAGGTGGTGGATGGATACGGACACCCAACTCGGCCCCCTGCAGACAGCAAACCCGTCTTGGAATGTCGGTGGGTTGCTCAATGCCAAATGTCAAGGATTATCAACGTTGTCCTATTAAAGTGCTTAATTATAGCTGTTGTGCTTTAACTATAGTGTGTATGATTAAATTATTATAGTCCTCGGCTCTACTGGTGGTCGTGAATATCCTGTGGTGCCAGATGTGTTTAGCACCTTTTCAGCTGCTAGTTGCTGTCTTTCAGTGGTCTAGTAGTGAGTTATGAAGGTACAGCTATGATCGGGACCAAATACACCATCAAAGGTGTCACAGCCTGTGGAAAAGTGCAGAACTTTCAACGCAAGGTCAGAGATGCCTCACACTGTGTGTGTGTGTGTGTGTGTGTGTGTGTGTGTGTGTGTGTGTGTGTGGCCATATTAACCTCAAAAAGTGAATACTCTTGAAATAATGCCTGTTTGATGTGGTGTTTTTTTTTTCCTCAGACATTTGATATGAAAGTGGTCTTGCCTGGGCTCCAACAGGACTCGCAGACTTTCAAAATCAGTTTTCTCCCGGGTAAGACCTGCTTTTGATCTCTCTACACTGAATGTTCAGGTTCTCTCACCCACATCTCTCCCCCATTCCACTTGTTTATTTGGTAAACATTAAACAGGCCGTTGGCATTATGAGTTATTGTACCCTTCAGACATAATAAACACTTGGGTGCTCCCAGCTGATATATGACGGTCACCTCAGCCTGGGGGGTCTACGAGAGGAGAAACATCCCGTCTTCCTGTCTCAGGGGGAGGGGGGGCTTACACAAGCCTTTAGTGAAGTGTTAGTGACAGACTAGCAGATGCTGTACAGCTGGGGCTTGAACTGGCAGCTAACAGACAACATGGGATAGGGGAAAAACTGACTTGGGTCGCTCAACGTGACCTAAACAGTGTTTAATCGACCGCATCTCTGAAATGTTGTTCTGCCCGTTGTACACAGGAAGTATTAACGGCTACATAATAGTGGTACTTTTGTCATGTTTCTGCTGAACTGTGTGATTTTGACATGTCCCCAGGTATCCCACATTCCCTCAGGGTTACACCAAAGGATCAGCCTATCACAGTTGAGAACGGGACACCCGTTGTCTTTGACATTGAAGTCTATGACAAATCAGGGAACGTCACTGCCCACCCAAAGCTGATCGTTCGCTGCCAGGTAAAGTAGACCAGACATGTCCCAGCTAATCAAGCGCTTCCTGCACTTTGCATCCGTTCTGACCTACTGATTTCTCAATTTCCAATGAACAAATGAACTTTTATTATAGAATTCCTCTATTAAAATAAAGGTTCCCTCTAAGCTGCGCGCCTGCATTTTTCAGAGCGTGCAAAAATAAAATCTGTATTTTTAAAAATTATTTCATAAAACTGAAATGTTCAGTTGATCGGCCAAATGCGGAGGTCCACTTCATACATTTCCATGTCACTCTAGACTACATGCAAGCTGTTAACAGAACAACGGCCCTGGCACTCTGCTCAAGCTTTGATTGTAATGAAAATCAGGAACGTTACCTTAACAGGTGCCCCAGAAAGGGGGAAGTTTTACATTTAAACATGAATGGCGTGATGAAATCAAACAAACAGACACAAGCAATGGTCCAGGTAGGCTGGTGAAGCTTTCTGATATATTTAGCTACGAAGAAGCTGGCGGAGTTCTCTGCAAACTTTGCTCAGAGTACTGAGGTTTGCGCTCAGACAGATTTGGTCGGTGTGGATTTTTTTTTTTGAGGGAACATTGGTTACCATTTCTGAAAGCATCGGGTTCTTGTTAAGCCATTTATCATGTTGTCATACTTGGAACTTGCAGCTTAAGGGGTGTACTTCTGTCTGTGTACTTCTGTGTTACAGTCATTGGCAAACGGAAAAACATGGGACACTCGGAACATACATATTTTTCTGAGGGAAGTCATATACCAGGGAGAGGCTGTGTGTCCCTCTGCCAAAGGCAGCAGTGTTTCAGACCGGGAGGGTTGAGTAACTGTTGAAGTTGAGGGCTTGGCCCTGTGTCAGCTAATTTAAGGTTTTGTGGCCCCTCAGGGCCTCTGTCCATTCACCCCCCACATCAGTTCATTTTCTCATCTCATGGAAGAATTAGGGCGCAGAGTCAATAAAAACAATTGGAGCATTTCTTACCAGAGGCAAGATCACACATCTGGGGACGATTGTTTAAACTTTAATCTAGGATTCATAAAACTAAGGCTTAAAACAAATCCATCCCTAACAGATGCTTACCAAACAAGATCCTGATTTGTCATAAACAATTTTTTGGGTCAGATGTTTGAAAGTGTTTCTGTGAAGGATTTGATGTCATTTATGATGGACGGCAGCTTCTCCAGATGCTCGTTTAAGACTGTTTCCCACCAGGCAGCCATAGTGTTACTCCAAGACCTCAACCTTATGTCACCTTTCTTTCTTCTATAATGACATAATTCAACATTCTGTTCTCAGCTGTGGATCCTCTCTACTGCCTAGTTAGATGAACACGTTGCTGCATTGTCATCTGAATGGATGCCTGTGCCGTTTTTTGCCCAGTTACAAGGGGTTCCCGGCTCCACATTGGTGGCCGTAGACTGCAGTAACACTGGAGCCGGCCAGATAGTGACCAAGCCCATCACCCTGAAGGACATCAAAAAAGAGCAGATGGTCAAAGTGAAATTTGACGTGCCTGTAAGTCCCTAATGACCTCTCCTTGGTTAATCAGCCTTTTATGACACTAGAAAGTTCTGGTGTTTTTGGAGAACTTTCTTAAGCGTACGTTGTTCATTTGGGGGGTAAAGTCTGTGTGTGTCTGTGTCTCTCCATCCGTGTCTGTCCTGTCAGAGTCAGAAGGGCGTGGTGGCCTTGCTGCGGGAGCTGAAGGTGGTCCCCAGCAAGCGCGTGTCCAGGCTGGAGGTGTACCGCCAGGAGGACGGTGAGGACACCACGGTGCTGAAGGACAAAGAGAAGGTGGACTGGGTTGTTGGGGACACCCTGGACAACCTGTGCTACAGGCTGTCTGACGAGGGTGGCAGGACGGTCACTCTGTCAGAGGAACTGGCCCTCAAGGTCAAGGTAAGGATCCTGGTCTCCCTCACTAACTTATACTGATGAAGAGTGGGTCTGAAGGAAACTGGGGTGGTTTAGGGTAGTGCCCTTTGGGCTTGGTGTTTACTCTTGTGTTTCTCTGCCTGTGTGACAGGTGAACTGGACGGCAGATTTGAATGTTGAGGAGTTGGTTCAGGGGAAGCTGCCCAACATCCAGGTTCCCACCCTGGTACAGGACGAGCACTACTACCAGGTCTCCTACCAGGACCTCAACTCTACTGTCGACACCTCCTTCATCATAGTGTAAGCTGATTGGTTGATTGCACGCCTGCTTGACTGACTGACTCAATTCACTGTAAATGTATATATGCTGCTTGAAATCATGACTGTACATTGTTTGAAAAGGAAGCTTTGGGGAGAACACAGTCTCTCAAAAATTCTTCTCACTTGAACATGCATACACATGCCTTGGGATCAGCTGTTAGTGGGTGTGTCTGTGTTGTAGGCCCCACCCTGATGAGCCCAGGACCATGAAGGTTACTATGAGAGACAGCTCTGTGAGGATGGGCGAGGCTCTACCTGGAAATATCTGTGAGCCTGAACACACAAGCTCAGCAGCCAATTACAGAGCAGTTTACTGTCCCCTCCTCAACTGTCATATCACTAGAACTAATATGTTACTTATTATTAGTATTGTTGTTGTTATTATTATCGACAACTGTTGTATAACGGTGCAATTTCAGCCCACGGATCAATAATGTCTAGTATTCTAAGTGATGATTTGGTTAGCTGCCAGATTTGAAAGCAGATGATTCCTCTCCCAGACTTGGAGCTGACGGACCAGTACGGGAACAAAACTCTGTCTCTGCCCCCGAGCGGCCTGGACGAGGTCAGCGCAAAGGGAGAAGGTCTGGATGAGGCGTCGCTGGTGTTCACCTGGCAGGTGACAACCTTCAATCTAACACTCAGTAGATTCAGGATTACAGAAATCTCAGCAAAATAGGCAATCTAGACTCGACCTCAGCTGTTTATGATGTGTCACAAGGCTTCCGGCAATGTGGCCTGGAGTTTATACATAAACCTGTCAAGTTGCCCCTCTTAACACTTGCATGTTCTGCTGCACTGCGTCCAGGAGAGCCGACACGCCATGGTGGTGACGGGCTTGCGCTTCTCCCCGGGGGTGCCCGGCCCCCGGGAGGTCAGCTTCACCTGGGGGGGCTTCACGGCACACGTGAGGGTCAACCTGGCCGCCGGCCAGCCTGCCCAGTTCAGACTGGTGGACGGGCCAAAGGAGGTGAGTATGGAGACTCGATGATGTTTCTCTGAGAGTGCAAGGCCTTTGGCATAACAAGGTTTAAACCCATAACCTCTAACCCACTGGTTTATACTCCGATCTGGAGCCAATTCTGAAGATAAAAGTTGCAATTTTGACAAACAAATGATGTACTACTGAAATACAGTTTAAATGTACATATTCGAAAGAAGGGGAAAAAAAAACTGGTGACAGTGAGTTTCCAGTACTGCACACCAGTCTTATCTGTTAGCCCTCTGTTGTGCTTCTTGTGCTCAGCCCCTGCAGGTGTTTAATGAGCAGAGCATCGCAAAGTCCTTCATCCTGCAAATGTGTGATGAGTGGGGGAACCCCTCCCCCGGACAGAAGGTGGTTGTGATGATGAAGTCCCCCAACAGCTCCTTGAAGGTCAGCTCCACCAACCAGACTCCATGTAGAGAGACTGGAAATGCGGCTGTTGCTAGGAGATATGAACCCACAACGATGACCATGTTGACCAAGGTTGATTTTTGTATTTATTTTTCAGCTAAGATTGTCTGCTGCCTCCCAGCCAGTTGACTTGGAGGGAAGAGCCACTTTCATAGTGGACAACCTGAGCGGCCCTAAGTGAGTGAACCCTCATCTTGATCCAGAGCTTCGGCTATACTACAGATGGTTTACAGTTGGCAACAGGACAACCTTTCCGGAAACTAACTTGCCGTTGCCCTGCTGTAGAGAAGTGTTCCATCCCCTGTGTGTTCTTCCAGGGGGGAGTACCAGCTGGAGTTCCGGGGTTCCTTCAACAGGAAGCCCATCCCTGGCCCGTCAATCACCATCATCATCGTCCCCAGCCCCAACAAGCCTGTCAGACTGGCTGTGGAGTACGACACCAAGGCTGTGTTTGCTGCTGGAGGCACTCTCCCAGGTCTGCACCTCTCTCTGGGTCTGGGTCGCTCTCACTGCTGGAGCCTGTCCATGTCTGTGCTGCTAGCTGTTTTCATCTGTCTGTCTGTGGATCCACATGCATGTCCCCTTCCCTCTGCTGTCTCTCTCAGGCTCTTTATCTGTCTTCTTTTGTTCCTGCCTTTCTCTCTCTGTTGGTCTGCTTGTCGCTGTCTGCTGTCTGTCGATTTCTGCCCGTGTGTGTGTGTGTGTGTGTGTGTGTGTGTGTGGCTCCACCTCTCCTGTGTTTGTGTGACCCGTGTGTGTCAGCTGACTGACCGCCGGCTGCTCCTCTCCAGTGTTCACCGTGTCAGTGATGGCGGAGGACGACAGCCCCATGAGGAAGCTGAACCCTGCGTCTCTGTCCATGCTGATGTGGAGGGGCGGGGTTTCCGCCTCCAAACTCCCGCCTAAAGCGGTGAGTCCCACATTAATTTACATTTAGTCATTTAGCAGACGCGCTTTTCCAAAGTGACTTACAGTAAGTATGGGGACATTCTCCCCGAGGCAAGTAGGGTGAAGTGCCCAAGGACACAACGTCATTTGGCACGACCTGGAATCAAACCAACAACCTTCTGATTAATAGCGCGACTCCCTAACCTCTCAGCCATCTGACCCCCCTCACATGCACCACCTCACATTCAGCCCTGCATCACCTGCAGACCACAGAGACCATACTAAACACAAAGCTTGTTTGAAGGATCAGTATCTATGATGAGTGATGGCTCTGCAAGGTCAATGTGGTGTAATGTGTGTTAAAGGGATGCTTTTTCTCCTCCCTCTGAAGGCCTCTCAGCTCAAGTGCAGCAAACCCATGGGGGATGAGAAGGATGACTGTTTTTACTTCAGGTACATGGAACGTAAGTCGCTCTGGATAAGAGCGTCTGCTAAATGCCTAAATGTAAAAATGTAAATGTAATGGAGCAATCACGTTTTTGCATTCCTATTAAAACTGGATGTCTTTCCAAACTGATTTCTCTCTTGATTTCATTGTTGGTTGGAAATGTGTTTGTTACTTTCCACCCATTAGAGACAAAGTCATCCCGGACCATGTGGGAGATTACACGGTGCAGTTTGCCCTGTGTGTGGACGCGTCCAAAGGCCTGTGGAGCCAGCAGGTGGGTCAAACAAAACCAAGCCTGGCTGGGCTGGGACCTCCACACACCCCTTAACAAAACTTGTAATGAAACACAGAAGCATGGATGTGGCTGTCAAATGGGTCTCTCCAGCATCTTACACAGCTGGCTTTGAATGGTCATGTTTTTGGTTTCAGTCCTAAAACCACACATCATTCATTGTTGTTGTTTTTTCACTCAGTATGTCATAAACGTGGTGGCTAACGAACCTGTCAAGCTGGCCCCTGACTCACAGCCACCAACCCCAGTCATCTCCAACAATGACATCATTGCCAGCCGGACCCTGGTGGAAGACATGACTCTGAGGATAATGGTGAGATGGCTTCCTCTGAGAGGGGTGGCCATGAATCACTCAATACTACCATCTAGCTAGCCCACGCCAGACAGTACATTAGACAGGATGTAGACCCATGGACTTTAAATCCAGCACTTTCAATTGTAAACATTCATCATAGAGATTCAATATCAATAGCATCGTCTCTTACCATCTATTAGTACTGCTACTCTTGGTATTACCTCCATACAGGGTGTTTACAATAACAATTCAGTAAGACAATATTTAGTTTTGTGTGTGTGTGTGTGTGCGCGCCGCTCATCCCTGCAGGACGTGTATAACAACCCGGCAGGCGCGGGGCTGCAGGGGAAGGTGGTGGTCACCATGAGGAGCTCCAGCAGCTCAGCCACACTGCCTGTGTTTGACGGCAACAAGAAGAGCCTGCAAGTGCCCCTGTCTGAGGGCCAGGCCCGCATCACTGTGAGTCTTAACACTGTCTGAGGGCCAGGCCCGCATCACTGTGAGTCTTAACACTGTCTGAGGGCAAGGCCCGCATCACTGTGAGTCTTAACACTGTCTGAGGGCCAGGCCCGCATCACTGTGAGTCTTAGCACTGTCTGAGGCTTCCTTCTACCGCATTAGTCCATAATAGGCGTATCATTTGTAATTTTTTGACCATGCTGCTGGTTTGCTTCTTGTTTTGTTAGCATAGAGTGAAATGTGTGTTGTCTATCTGAAAGTGTGCATGAAAGGATTTTCTCGTCTCGGTAGAACCTGGCGATCATGATGAACAGCCCTGGTGATGACGGACAGGAGTACACCCTGTTATTCAAACCCTCCATCTCGGGGTTCAGCTCCAAGAAGCAGCTGGCTGCCTTCGAACTACCCTTCCGCTTCTACAACGGTGAGGAGGGGGTTCTCACAGGGGGTTCTTACAGGGCTGCATCTTCACACTTCCCTTTTGACAGTTGAAGATAGCTCTGATGATCGTTTTGGCCTTCTTCCTGCAGACGTCGAGAACCAGAAGCAGATGTTGGAGCTGACCAAAAAGAAAGACCAGCTCTCCCAGACCATCGACATCTACAAGAGCTTGTTTGACACCAACAGACAGCTTGTCACTGAGCTTAACAGTAAGGCTGTTGTTCCTGAGAGTTCCAATGAAAACATCATCCATCCATCCACATGAGAGTTTCGAATGTGGTTGTCTCGCTTCGATTTTCAGACCAGGTCAAAGACGTCACCAACAAAGAGACCCTTCTGAAATCCCAGTTACGGAGACAAAGTCTAAACGTTGCCAAGTTATCATCTGTGAGTACATTTCATACATTGCTATTAATTTAAACTTTTATCTAAAGTAACTTAGATGAAGTGCATATAATAAGTGCAGCAGATCATTGAAGACTAGAAGTACACTGTAATACAGCGTTGGCAAGCGTGAACAAGGCATAAAAAGAAGATTGGATGATGGGTCTGAATTTGCTTCCATGCACGTAGATTTCAGAGATTGACGCAGCCATCCGTGAGAGCTCGGCGGAGGCCGAGAGGGTCAGACGGCAGCCCAGGAGAGTGTGCTCCATGCCTGATCCCTACAAGGGCAGCCAGGACGTCCTGGGAAAAGTAGGCCCACCAAAACCACCCCTGCTGACTACCTGCTGCTCCGCTGAATAAGGAGCCTCGTGGACTGCCTATTAGACTACACCATCGTGCATTAGTTATCAAACCAAGATGCCGAAACTGTTTTCTCATTTAGGAGTGAGGGGTTTGTCTGCTGGTTTCTGTGAGTGTTCATGGCAGTGATTCCTGCAGATCGCCCACCTGGCGCAGGTGGTGGATGACGATGCCGCCACGGTCATATCCTGGCATCTCCTAGGAGACATGGACTGCGTGGTCACCAAGACGACAGTTGCGGCACGGAAGATCTACGATGACACCCAGGGAAGGCAGCAGGTCTTGCCTTTGGACACAGTGTTCTGGAGAAGCGTCCAGAAGTAAATACGCATATGTGTCTCAGCAGTCCTGTGCAATGTAGTGTGGTAAATGCTGCTGAATGGGTTTGATGGGTGTGTGTGATTTCTTTCACTACAGACCCTTACCCCACCTGCGAAACGGTAAAACCAGCTTTCAACCCACTGGAAACCCTGTGTTTGCCAAAGACCTTCTCATCTTCCCAGAGAATTCTGAAAGCTGCCAGATGGGTGAGTCTCTAAGGGTTTGAAGCGCACACACAAGCCCCCCCTCTCCGCTCATTAACCGGGACTACTCAGACCAGGGGGGTCTGTGCACTACATAATAGTGTGGTAGGCCTTGGTTCCTGAGCAGTTCCAGAGGCTTCGCTGTGTCTTGGAAGAGGGGGGGAGGGAGGGGGTTGTGGACGAGACTCCACGTCAGTGTTGTAAGGTCTGTGTGTGTTTGTTGTTGTTAGAGTAGTCCCCCGCCCCTCCCCCTCTCTGTCCAGCTCTTTCCTGGTCCCAGTGGTGGTGAGAGAATGGGGGCTTGAGGGGAAACATTTCCAGAAGGAACCCCAGCCTCTGGGGGGGGGGGGGACCGATTAGATATAATGCTTCAGGGGGTAGGTTTTCACTGGGCTCCGTTTCCACTTTGCAGTTATTTTATTTTAGTGCCAAATGGAAGAAGTTTTTTATTTATTTACAATTTCGAGATTTGGGCTGATGTCACAAAGGGATTCCTGTAAATAGACCCACATCCTGTCATCAGCAGTTGTTTATCTACTAACTACGAATACAAGACAAAGAATATAGCTTGGAGCTTCCAAACAAAACACCCAAGAGTTCGAATGAGTTTATTTGTTGTCTGTAGAAGTAACTGTGATGTCATTTTCCTCTGGGCTGCCTTATCAGGATTGGAGTTTGATATAAAGATGAGTCACGAATAGTAAACGCTGGAAAGTGAACAAGGGCTTTTTACGTCTGGCATTGATTTAGTGAGGAAGTACACAAAACCCCTTTGTACCAGCATCCCCCCCCCCCCCCCGCTCTTTCTCTGACATCCCCCCACCCCACTCTCACAGTGTTTGGCAGCCTCCTGGGAGATACCATTTTGGTGGACGACCTTGACTCTGCTAACCACTACAGGAAAGGGGTGAGTCAGGCTGGGAGTTGCATGGCCTCTATCAAACATTCTGCAGCACCACAGACTTAAGTTGTGTTTCTAGTTTAAAACAGCCGCGTGCCACTGTTGTTGGTGAGCAGAGGATTAAATTAATCAAAACGTTCTGCGGGAAAACAGTCTTCTAAGTGTGTGTGTGTGTGTTCCGTGTAGGTGGTCCAGAGCCAGGTCCCTTGCCCCACTCTCCTGACCAGAAAGGGAGAGAGGATCCGTGCAAACGGCAAGTTTGGGGGTTTGCAGAACAAAGCCCCCCCCCTCGAACGGATGCGCTCCCAGGTGTTTGGTGCACCCCTGCCCCAGCAGTACCACACCCTCATGGGGCAGATAGGTGAGCCAGGCTGGTGAATTTGTTGGTAGATTGCAGAGGTGTGACATCACATGTAGCATATCTCTAATATAGAGATGATGATGAAGAAACCCTTTATTAATGTGACATCACATCCTGGAATCTACCTGGATTGTGATTTGACGTGACTGTTTCAATGTTGCTTTACATTGATTCTCTGTTCATGGGATTGTTTTTGTTGTCAATAGATTTGCTCCAACAGAGCAAGATGACCATGCAGAAGAGCATGCAGGTGAAGATGGAGTTTGAGAACCACTTGCAGTACCTGAAATCTCCTGAGATGGTGAAGAAGGAGGAGGAAATGGCAGAACAGGAGAAGCAGCTCAGAGACATTGAAAAGACGCTCGGTGCGTTCACAAAGTGTAAATCATTACATATACATATAAACCCCATCATGGAAACTTTTTGATGTGTTTTTCTTTCTCTTCACAGCCAGCACCCCAGTGCGACCACCGCCAACTTCTGCTGTGAAAAGGAGGATAGAGGAGGTTGATGAACTGTCTGATATCATTATCAAAAGAACAAGGTCAACAAAAAGGGATTTACATTAGTAGTGTGTTTTTTGTTTTTTTGGGGCAACATTGTGAGATATACACTTTTATTACACAATTATTTTTATTAAAATTCATGTAAATAGTTTGTATAGATAAAAACACATTAAGTGTGCACAAGTCAACATTGAAACATTATGCATTTTATTTCTTTTTTGTTATTTAAAACTGCGTCCTTTACCTGTGTGTGTCACATAGTAGAGCAGCGGAAAAAATGTCAAATCTGTTTGTATAAAAGTAAGAAATAACGATATTGCTCTTTTTTCAAATTTACATGAATAGTATGTTCTATATATTTTATAACCTACATACGTATCAATACAACCAAACTGTTTTTTATAAACGATAAAAAAATCTTCTTTGTTAACACCTGTACATAACATGAGATAACGCAGTGATGTTCATATGCTAAACATTTTAAGTTGATAGTAGGTTGAAAGAAAATCTCAATAAAGCATAGCGACATCTTTGTCCAGTAGACATGCAATCCTTTTTCGTTTTTCGGAGAACTATCACCGGTCATCTGCGTGCGTGTCTACCTGTTGATTAGCAGTTAAAGATACTGCCAGCATGAGGAGTGATTTTTTGTTTACCCCAGATGTTTTATATAAGTCATCAAATGCATTTGGCTACTTCGTACTGAAGTTTGTAACGTCCTATGGATAGAGCTGAAGCAAATGAGTACATCTGTATAGTTTTTCTTCTTGCTACGCTGCTTGTAAGGGAGCGCATTTCTCTTTTCAGAGGTAGTTCAAAAACTTCAACGTCACATTGCGTGGGGCGCAGGCAACCCCCTGAATAACATTTAACAGCCATCTGCCTTGCGCGCTCCAAGACAGCGACTTAAACTCTGAAGTTCATTTCCACAATTTCGGAACAGTTTCTTCATTTTGAAGTTTATTTCATACACAATGGAGAGCGAAACCTTGACACTGAAAAGTGTGATATTTTATATCACACTCACTTTACCATTGATAAACGGAACACCATCTAGATACAACATGTTTCACGGCAGCGTTCATTCTGGCTCCGAACACAGGCAGAGACATAAGTAAGTACACTTTTAATTAATAAAAGTTAGTTCAATTGTTTTCTGGCAAAATCAAAGTAATCATCCTGTTAAGTAGCCTATATGTTTTGTTATAACATTTGGATTGCATGATCAATTATAACCCAAATAGTCCAGCATACATGCCTAATGAAAACTTTAAATATACAATATTTCCTTTGTATGATCATGAAATGTCCCTTTCTCTAGAAATTGGTGTGCGTATGTTGTGCATAAGAACGTGAGCTGTTCAGTAGTCGGAGGCACTGCAAGTTACGTGCAACCAGAGTTCTCTCCGTGCCCAATGCATCAGCAGAACTGTGCGCAACAAGTGATGTAAGTTTCCCGAGAACCAGCTGTGGGTGGAGGGTGACAATTTATTAGGTCTTTAGAGCAGTGGGTTTTAGCTCGATATCGTTTCGACATTTGGCTGAAAATTGTGTTCTTCCGTCATGATTCACTGGGACAAAACTGAAAGGATAATTAGCTGTAAACCACACAGATCGACGGTGGGAGGAAGTGAGCAGGAATTGTGCTTTGATAGGTGCCAAGGGCTCACTATCTCTCTCCTTTGTGATTTACGTTCACATTTTTAGATCTCATTGTGTATGCCTATTTGCAACCTGTTATCTCTTGATAATTAGATATGATGGACAAGTGAATGTGATTATGATGTTTTTTGATGTACTCAGCAGAATGAAGACTGTTGAGGTCATGAGAAGTAGGTTCATTCTACAATTACACTATTGTCAGTCAAAACATGACTGAGTCAATTAGTAATGACAACATTACTCCCTACCCTGTGTCAGACATTTCATTATTTTCCAGTGTTCCTCTTGGTCCCACATTTGGAGGCAACTGTGAGATGTGTCCTGAAGTTACTAAGAAACAATGTGTAACTGGTTGTGAATGGTGGAAAATCCATCCATCATGTCTTGTCTTTGATTAGAGGTTAGAGGTTGATTAGAGGTTTGACTACCTTGCCCATCTGGGGTTTGTTGTCATAAACGTATCTTTATTGTTGGGATACCAATGTTTACACAGCTCTGCATAAATAACTCACTGCCCAAGCATAGTTGCGGCACAGCAAAACAATGATCACATTGAGCCAAGAACGACCATTAAAAGCAGAAGCTTGCTGCACAATAATATTGTTTATTATGGTGGTGTGATCATTTTTGCATAAAGGCTTGATTGTCTAGTTGTTGCCTACTGTCTAATCTTTATAAACATTTGATTCAATGACAGTAATAATGTCTTTCTGATGCCAGTGACTTGCGAAAAAAATAAAATAAATAAGGAGAACAGGGACATATAAAAGAGACTGGACAAACAGAGTGCCTTCTCGTCGAACATTTATATTGCTTGTTCACTCTCTAGGTATAGGACGCTCTTCCGGCCCATGTACAAGATCGCCTATAAACTGGTGACAGAGCTAGAGTGGAGGTGCTGTCCAGGTTTCCAAGGACACGACTGCAGAGACCTAAAGGGCGTGCCATCCCGTCAGACAGAGCAGAGCCAAAGGCCCCACCCCCCTCCCTCTCCTGGAAGCATCCCAGCAACACATGGTAGGATGGACATTTGGAGATAGTTTGTCTGTTTTTGACTTTTAATCATTTTTGACTGCCAATCGTGTAATGAAATGTTGACATACAGATTCCATACAGCCAACCAAACCACACCATGTGATTCCCCCCATGTAGGTCAAGAGCAATCATCAGGGGGGCAGAGTGGCCATCCATGGAGTGAGGCGGGGCAGACGGGCCAGGTGGGTGTGGGGCATCCCGGGGGTCAGACCACTCAGGGGGGAGTTGGGGGCCAGTGGACAAGGGGACCAACCAATCAGCAGTTAGAAGAGGAGGTCCAGCGTCTTGCCCAGACAGTCCTGGATATGCAGGCTGCCATGACAACAATGTCCTCCAACCTGCGCGTGGACGTCCAAGAGGACACCAGTAAGATGCTGGTCACTCTGCTGAACAACCTGCGGCAGCCTGACAGCGCGAGGGCTGGGGAGACCCAGAGCATTAGCCTACAGGGCCTCTCACTGGAGCATGACTACATGGGCATGGATGAGGTCATGAGCAAGATCAATCAGGTCACCGACACCCTCACTGTGAAGAGCAATGCTCTGGAGGACCTCCTGGGCAGAGTCAATCAGCACGATGGACAGCTCCAGTTGCTTATGGAGGCCACCCAGGGTCATCAGGCCACACCCCCTCCTGCTCCACAAGCCACGGATGCGTCCCTGCTGGCATACGTGGACGAGAAGTTTCGCGCCCTGAGGGATGAGTTGATGGAGGGCATGGAGATCAAGATGGCAGACCTAAAGAGCTCATGTGATTACAAGATCATGTCTGTGCAGGAGCAGTGTGAGGGCCAAGAGACCAACTACCTCAGCCTGACTGAGCTCCTAGACTCCAAGGAGGGCGACCTTCGCAAGGAGATCCAGGACCTCAAGGTCCAGTTGCCCAGCTCAGAAATGGGAGTCGGAGGAGGATCTCCTGGGATGGAAGAGTTGAGAAGGGAGGTGGAGAAGCTGTCTGTGAACCAGATGACTCTCCGGGCCAGTGTAGAGAGAATGGAAGGGCTCAGCTCTCCCCCCCGGACACCCCACCCCCTATTGACCCGTGTAGAGGTCCTGGAGAACCGTCTGAACACGTCTGAGAGGAGCCCGGGGGGGTGCTGTCTCTCCCTCCAGCAGAAGTTGAAAAGAGAGGGGGAGGAGAGGTCTGCTGGCCTGAGGAAGAGCCTGGAGGACAGGCTCAGCTCCATGGAGGGCAGGGTCACCAACCTCTTGACGAACCAAGATAACAGCCCCTTGAATGGGGCCCGGGGGCTAGAGAATCTCGAACGGGAGGTCAGCTCTTACAAGACAAGTGTTCAGGGCCTGGTGGACAGACTCCAAGCCCTGGACCAGTTGTGTTCTAAGGAAAATCCTGCTGTCATGCTGAACATTCAGCAGGACCTCCACACCTGCAGGACAAGCCTGGATGCCATGCAGAGCCGTGTGAATGGCCAATTGGATAGCTTCAGAGCCATGGAGGAGATTGTGCAGGGCCGTCTCCTGAACCACAGTGCAGGCATCTCAGACATACAGGGTGAGCTTCATGTTCTGAGGGGACTTGTGGGGACTCTGGAGGGCTCTCTTTCGGACTTGGGATCCTCTCTCAGCCAGCAAGCCAAGGAGATCCATCGGATCAATTCCACCTACAGCCGGGCCAGCACAAGATCACCCCAGGATTCAAGAGACCTGCTGGGGCGTGAGGAGCTGAGGGGTAGACTGGAGGAGCTGGCCAGGCAGGTGAGGGCTGAG
Organism: Hypomesus nipponensis; assembly: GCF_054491055.1. Classification (NCBI taxonomy): domain Eukaryota; kingdom Metazoa; phylum Chordata; class Actinopteri; order Osmeriformes; family Osmeridae; genus Hypomesus; species Hypomesus nipponensis. The sequence goes on along the minus strand of NC_140368.1, from coordinate 6,861,503 downwards.
GCCGACCGCTGCAGGCAGAGCGCCGAAGGAGTGGAGAAAGAGGTGGCTGGTGTGGACAGCAGAGTGGCCAACGTTGAGAACATGTGCAGTAAGCTGGATCCCATCTCAGGAAGTCTGCAGAGGATCAAGGAGGGGTTGAACAAGCACGTGACCGGACTGTGGACCTGCATCGGCCAGCTGAACCGTACTGTGAGAGCTCAGGCCCTGGATGTAGGAGGACTGAAGGGAACCTGCCAGCACCTGCAGAACCACATCTCTGACATGGCAAGGGACCTTCACGACCTGACCAGCAGTCCTCCAGGTAACTCAGGTAAGGGTTAAACTTGAAGCTTCAATGTAAAACAACAGGTGAGCAGCCTCCCTGTACTTTACTTCAAAGTAAATGATTATTCCATAGCCAAAAGTTGTAACCTATCTTCCATATGTTCTTAAAGCGTCCCCTACCATCCCTCTCCCTCTCTCCACCACATCACATCACACATAAACATGATTTATCATCCACAGGAGCTCCAGTAGCAAAGTCTGATCAAATAGTGTTAATAAGATTACCATCCTGGAAGCATCTGGAGACCATTTGTGGCTACAGGTTGCTTTTGTGTGTAAATTGCCCTTACTGGAATGTGTTAAATGGAGGATATGTTACTGTGTAAGATCGAGGGAGAGAGAAAGAGGGTTGTAGGGTCTGGGATATTTAAACTCCCTCTACTTTCTGACTCAGAGGAGGCAGGGATGATTGAACACACATGCCTGTTTTAATGGGCCCGGCGTGTGTTGAGCAATGCTTTTGCTTTCAGGGATTACTATGTTTGTGTGTGTGTGTGTGTGTGTGTGTGTGTGCATAACATTTATTTGAGTATGCTCAAGGGTAATATGCATTTCCACGCTCTGCAATTAATTTGGGTCTCTGTGAAAATGGGCCTTGTTGGTCTGTGCATTTCTGTCAGTGCAGAACCACACATCCTTGTTCACGATACATTACAATTGTGGACAGCTCAGTTGTGGTGCCCAGGCAACCCAATCTGACCCAGTAAAAGTTCCACAACAGAGGATAGAAGGAAGGTTTACAGAGCCTGTCTTCATCTTGTAGGACTGGCTTGTTATGAGTCAAATCTCAAATCTGCATGGTTTGGTCTGACGTGTTCTGGTTCCAGCAGAGAAGTAAACCTCAGATTCAGGTGGCTAAACTGCTCACTTCTGGGCTTAGTGCCCAGATCTGTTCTGAATGTGTGTCAAAAAAAATTAACACATGATCAGGCTCCACATCTGGCTCTGAAGACACATGTCACAGTCCAGAGCACGCCTATGGAGAAACTGACACATGTCAGCACCCCACCCTTCACTTCACTAGTAGAGTCATAATCTAAGTCTAAATCATTACTGTCAATTTAAGTGTTTGGGTAGCAGGCTTGGAGGGAGGGGCGTTATTCATATGTTCCAGAATAGGATGCTACGTCACCGTGGCTACGTGTTGTGAGACCACTTTGGCTCCCTGCTCCTCTCCTGCCCTGATGTCTGCCTGCCACACTTCTCTATCTCCACATCTGCCGTGTCTGGGAAGTGTTGCATGTTGGGAGTCCATTACTGGCCAATGTGTCATCGGCTTATCGATGAGCCACTTGCCAGAATCAATTGGGCTGTTTCAGTGGGTTCAGATTAGGAGCCAGTGAGAGACTTAATCTCCTCACCACTTCCTTGTACTCTCGTTAGCTCCTCAAATCCCTCCCCACCTCTGTTGCTGCTTTGTAGAATCAGTCCGACCCAGTCCAGCTCAGTCTTCTCTCTCTCTCTAAATAAACAGACAGCAGTCAGACATGTCCAGATGCTCAGCGCGTCGTCACGGCACATACCCTCTGATCGATGAGGCCAAACTGGAACAGTCACTGAGGCTCAGATTTACCATCTAATGTTTGTTTTGTTTGGTCTGTGGGTTGTTCATAGCTGTTTTAGCTTCCAATAGACAACGTTAATATTATCCTATCTGGCAAAATACAGAACGATTGTCAAATAGGTGCAGTTTTAGCTTGGCTAAACGGGTATCGGTCATCAGTGTAAAACATCTAGAATATGTAGTGTGAACACTGACACTAGAGTTTGTGACTGTGTGAATTCCAAAGGAAATGCACATTTAACAATTCCATCCTATTCACCCTACTTAAAAGAAAGGCCCTTTGTTCGGTTATCAAATGTGTGGTTTAAGTAGGGCAATTTCCCAAACCATTAGTCATTACTAAGCATCCAATGAGCTCACACTGTGTCCAAGAATCCCTCTGGAGGACAGCTCCCTGTGTGTGTGTGTGCGCGCGCGCGTGTGTGTGTTTTAAATGTTTGTGTGTAAACAGCACTATAGTTGTGAGAATCTTCTACTTAGGTGTGTGTGTGTGTACACTGTGTGTGTGTACTGTGTATGTGTGTACAATGTCTGTACTGTGTGTGTGTGTGTACACGTCTTCAAAACTGTCCTCCCTTGTCAATTCCCTCCTCCAGCTGACACGTTTCCTGTAGATGCTATCTGTACCAAAGCAGAGCTCTGCAGCTTTAAGAGGCACTTCCTCTGTTTGTGAGAGAGACATGTCCATGTGTGTGTCTAGGTGCCTCCGCTTGGTCACAGCCCATCCTCTTCATTGTGTTTGACAAGGTGGTCTCGGGTCACTAAAAGCCTATTTTAGACAGCACTTCAGAACCCCATTATAGGGACCAGCGAGATAAGTCAGCATGCTTTCCTGGCTCCTTGTCTGCTTCAGTGGCAACACTGCTCAGGTCAGTGACCTGGGAGAGATAAGGTTGGCTGGAGGGTGGCAGGGCAGACCTACTGGACAAGCCTCATAACCACAACAGAACAAGGCTGCTATTCAGAGAAAGTGTCCAAGTAGGAAAGCAGACTTTTAAGTTAGTTTAGCCCTGAAGGTCCTAATGAACTAGGTCGTTGAATGGACAGATTGGATCTGATCCAGGATCAATGCTGCAGGTCATGGCATCACAGGGTCTGGCCCACAGCTAGGACCAGACCTACTTCAACTTCCAATTGCTTTAAAACTCTAAATGTCTCCCTCTTTTTATGTTGGACCCTCCATGTGCCTGCTCACTGTTATTCCACCCTGTTCTGCTGAGCAAGGCAGTATGGTCCCTCGACAGATTTAAGGTATTTAAGATGATCGGTTTGGCTCTCTGCAAACTCAACTTTGGTTCCAAAGTCTGGGAGTAAATGCATTCATTCTCAAGACACAGACTCAGAACAGTGTCCTTTTTGGCTGGGAGTGATTCATAAATTCTGTATGTGGTACTAAATGACTGCACTGCGCCTATAATATGGTATGTAACTGGGAGAAGAGCTAGTTTTTTTTTTTCTTTCTGACCCACTGGGACGTGCATGTCATCTGAATTGGGGGGGGGGGGGGGGTGTTATAGGGGTGTGTGTATGTAGACTTTAGGCTTTCCTGGGATTGCTACATTTTCTATAAAATGCTTCTAGACACAGAGGCCCCCAGCTGCAATTGTTTACTATTGATGTATTTAGTCATGGGCTGTACGCACACACACACGCACACACGTGCAGATCATTTTCCCTGGTATTAAGGTAGGCATCACTTTTCTAAATGAGCCAGCACACGTGGGCAGACGCAGACTACCCCCCCCCCCCCCCTGGAGGTTTAACGGTGCCCCACCGGCCTGCCTTCTCAGCTCTATAACACTACCCAGAGATCTCTGGCTTTTATAGAGGCTGACCTCCGGTGCCTGGGGTGGGGGTGAGGTTGCCTGGTAGCTGGACATGTGACTAGGCCTCGTTATGCTGGTATGTCTTTCATGTAGCTCTGACATCAGACCTCTGTGAAAGACCAGGTTATAGTTAGCACTAGCATAACACAGTAGTTGATGGGCTTTAGTGCAGCAGTAACGTGTTTGTGAGTACAAAATTGGCAACGAACTTCAATAATGGAAAAAAACACATGGACTGAAAACCAAAAAGTAATTAAAATGGGGAGAGTTTCTACAGCACTGAAACTTAAAAACCCCACCTTCATGTCAAAAGGGAATTCCCCCTTTGACTTGGGAGTTATTTTGTTATTTGTGCACATTCAGTCACGTGAAAGTCAAAAACTGTCCAAAAACCAGCTGTTTTGTTAACACATCTGACTTCCAGACACCTGCTTTTTCATATCTACCTTCACTCTTTCTCCTGACCTCTTTCTTCTCTTTACCCGATTCAACCCTTTAATCTCTCATTCTTCCTCTTTTTACAGGTGTTCGGGTAGGTGTGAAAAACTCTGGCCTCTCCACACCGTCCAAGCCCCGGGTGCCACCCAAGGAGTCCCACCTAGAACTGGGCCCTGTGGGCCCCCTAGATTCCCCCCTCCCTGGGCCACATGTAATGGAGACTGGGCAGGCAGGCCCCCCTGGAACCAAGGCCTCCTCCAGGCTGCCCAAGGGGACCGATGGTAGCATGACCCCCCTCAAGGGCTTCGCAGGAGCCCCGGGTAGGAGCTCCGAGACGGGAGAGAAGGAGTGGGATGTAAAGCTCATAGAAGCACTATGTATATTCATTTATGTGATTGTGTAGAGTGTGTCTGTTTGCATGTCGGCAAAGCCTCATGAGATTTCCCCTTTCTGCAGCTCCTCCACCCATCTCAACGGTGTCTGTAAAGCCCAGTGTGCCTATGCTGTCAGGTGTGTTCCTCTCATCAGTCTGGTACTGTGCCATCACACACCACTCCATCTCCTCATGCTGACACGGCAAAATAACTCTTCTCTCAACAGCTCACATTCCACTGAGACCACAAACCCATAAACCATTCATGGCCTCAGGTAAGTGAAGACAATGCTATCTGTAGGACAGGGTCATCCACAGCATGGGTCAACTATTGTAACCCTGTGTGTGTGTGCCAGGTGAGGGGGTATCGTTTTCCGCTGGTCTGAACATCCGGTCTTTCCCTGGCGAGGTTGGAATCATACGCTTCAACAAGGTGCTTGTCAATGATGGAAGACACTACGACCCTCAGACAGGTAACTGGTACTGCCCTGGGATCGCTCTCTAACCCACACAGGTAGACACATGGGTGAACTACAAACAAGTCACACTCTTCTTTCTCATCTATTTCAGCTACCATCAGAGCCTGATAGTGGTAGAACGATAATAGTACTGAGGTGTCATGTTGTGGTTTGACTACTTGCAAGACTAATGTATCTTATACTGCCCCCCTCTGGCATACATTGGTCAGCTTGAAAATATCTAACCCTCCCCTTCCCCACCCACCCCATCTCACTGCCTTCTTTTCAGGGATCTTCACTGCTCCTGTGGAGGGCTTCTACCTGATCAGTGCCGTGCTGACAGCCCAAAGAGGAGAACACGTGGATGCTGTCCTCTCTGTGTCCAATCGCAGCATCCAGAGGCTGGACACGGCAGGTTACCGGGCAGATTTGGCCAGACCTAGACCAATCAAAGAGGGGAGATGTGACTGTGGAGGCTCTGCCTCTCTGAGCCTCGTGCTCACCCTGAAGAGAGGGGACAAGCTGGGGCTTGTCATGACCGCTGGGAAACTAGCCATCACTGAGTCCACAGAGGTTCTGTCCACTTTCAGTGGCGTCCTCCTCTACCCTCCCGCCCACAGATAACAGGAGCTACAGGACCTCCATGCCATGATGACAAGACTCTAACGATAGTTCAAACTGGCATTATCCTTTTGAGTTCTGGGAATATATACAGTAGTGAATCACACATTTACATATTGTTTTGTATGCTGTGCTTAAAACTACCTGTTAAAAGTTGTGTTATCTTTTTTTAATTAATTACATTAATATCTTTTATAGAAGGAGAAAACAACACATCCTGCCTTTATATTGAAGTATTAATATATTCAGTTACTTTGAAAAATGTTTTTGTAATGTACTGTTCTTAATGTGTGTTGTTTTGTCATTGTTTTACCATTGTGTTTTTACATAACTTGATTTGTTAATTCTTATTAGATCTGCTGTTGAAAATAAGTTGTTCTTTGAATACCTTCACTAAAGATATCCATATGCAACATTTGATAAAGGATGTGAAAACTCAGTAGTTTTTTTTGTTTGTTGCAATAACCGTGAATAATCTTAGAATAATGTTTTATTAAGAATAATTTGTTTCATTATTTTATTTATTTGATACAAACGTTCATCCCAAACATACACTTCATTAATTATTGACAAGCCAAACGTACATGACGTTTATCTAAAACATTGCAACCAGAATTATCCAACTTTAATACTTGAAGCAGCAGTAAAGGCATTTCAGATAAGACAAAAATTGATTAATTCTGTGTGATCAGGATACAATACATCACTCCTTAAGCAGTTGCTTCTTCACCTAAAGCACAGATCTGATGTGTTCTCAACACACGAAATGTCACTTTCATAGAAAGAACGGCAAAATATTTTACAGTACAGAGGCAACAACATTGAACACCATCAAATACAAAAGCAAAAGGATGCTCAATCAGGGATCAAAAAATATTTCTCCATATTATCTTTACAACTTCAGTTATTGTGAACCTACAAAAAAACAATCAGACCAAGAACTTCAAAATCCAACCTGAAATTGTCAAAACTAACAATTGTGCTTTAAGTGCATATGAACTCATCTCCATCAGAAAGGTCAGTTCTGTGTATGTGCCTGCTCGTGTGTGCAACAACAACATCTACAGTTTACATCAGAAAGTGCCTCCGAGACACAACTTCAAAGTGCCATATTCTATGATACTGAGTCAGCCCACATGTTACCTATCCGTGCATATTATCTACAGTGTCTGTATTTAAAACACGTGGCAGTTCTACTGGCATCTCAGTGCTAAAGCTTACCGTAGTTAAAGCTATAATATACTTATACAGCAAGGCTTTTAAAAGCAGACTTTCTACGTACTGTAAGCAGCACATCATCAATCAAGTGCATCAAGTCATTGAGGCTGTCCTGGGAATGTAAACCTACTGTAAATAGAGGTACTGTTAAACAGCTTTCTACTGGTGTCTATCAGTAAATAGTCTCAAACCTATTGGGCCTTTGGAATGCTATGCATTGCACAAAGCATATGCAACATTTTGTCATTACATATACTGTTCATACAGGTAGTAAGGCAGTACAATCAATGATGAAAAACACCATTAAAAACGTCACAAAAATATATTGGTACATATCAATGTTGATTTCAAGTTCTGTTTTCAACAATATACACACTACAATGGCTTTCCCACAGCATAGCTAGCTATCACTTCATTTTAAATAATACTAGAGGTATAAATGTGCCATTCTGGATCACAGCTCCTCAAGACCGACCTCCGCGATTGGCTGTCTCCAGAAGCAGAAGGAACTGAACTCTGGGAAGAGGAAGTTGGCGTTCTGTTCCTTGCTTCGAAGAGGGAAAACATGCTCCACAAGCTCACTCAGTCGGCTGTACCTGGAGACACAATGTGGAGGTAGGTCAGTGGTTGTGGTAGCCATGGAATGGCAGCCCATTGACTGCATATAGATACCACCAAGATAGAAAGTAGTGTTGGGTGTGGCTGTCTTACGAGGTTTTGTTGCCCTTGGTTTGCTCCAAGATGAGCTCTCCTTTAGGGTTGACGGTGAAGATCCTACATACAGGGACCCCCACTTGCTTGTAAGCAAACACATCCTGAGACAACCAGCAAAGAAGTATCATTGGGTGAATTTTTTGTAGATAGTCAAATTCAAAATCAAATTCATACTTTAAGGTTAGAATAAGAGTTGGGAATCAAACTTACATTGGTTCTGTTCCCAAAAGCAGCGTAGAAGGGATGTGTGTTGGGGTGGAAGAGGTTCTTAATATCCGTGAGGCACTCAATCTTAAATTTCTCCGGCTTCTTCTCTATAACCTCTCTGAGAGAGACAGAAGCAGAGATGGAGGATTAGAAATGTCCGCTGAGCGATTAGCTGGGTGCTCATTAAATCAAGTGTGTCTGGAGTCTGGGTGTTTGTGTTGGAGGGACCTGTGGAAGGCTGAGAAGAGGCTGCTGGGGCACAGCATGAGAGGGCCCCTGGGCAGGATGGTGCCCCTGTCATTCACCCAGTGCAGGTACCCTCTGGTCATGTCTGCCATGCCAATGGCCCGGGCCGAACAGTAAAGGAACTTGTAGCCATTCCTGAGAAGGAGAGAAGGGAGAGACAGAGAGAGGAAAAGAGAGAAACAGGCCAAGTGAATGAGAGAGAGATAGAAAGAAAGAGACATGAGTTGGACTGAATCTCTATTGAGATGACTGATGTTGTGTGACCACTGACTATAGAGTATAGAGACATACTCGTGCACTAGGTGGTAGAGTCTGGCGATGCCAGGGTGAGTCCAGTCTTTACCCAGCTGAGGGAGAATCTGACCAAACACATCAGACCTGGAGAGAAACGGGATTCATTTAATGAGTTTTCAATTGAATACGATTTGACTGACATGCATGCAATGTTATTAAGGGTTTTTATAAAGCACAAATACATAAATTCCTAACAAATCCTCCAAATAATCCCTGGGTTTAAACAAAGGGTTCAAATCTAAACGCTTTGCCAGCAGGTGTTTTAAAGGAGAGACAGGATGAGAGTGCTCATTACTTGGTGATGGTCCCGTCGATGTCGGAGATGATGACCTTGTCGTCCCAGCTCCACAGGTAGATGGTTCCCTCGCAGCGGCAGGTGCCCTGGTACTGGGTGGTGATGCTGAAGGTCACGTCATTCGGACCCTCCCTCAGCTTCAGACTGGTCTATCGGAGAGGGAGGGGGAGAGGGATGTATGTCTATCAAGCAGTAATACATTCTGAAGATGTGGTCTTGTACAGCTCAATGGAATGGAACTGACTGACTGCACTGTGACTTGTTAGACGTGTGAGCGTGTGACTTACTATCTGGTTGGAGGAGAGGCGGAGGGACTTCCTGTAGGAGTGTGTAGCGGCTGCAGCTGGAGGCTCGGTTGAGGGCGGAGCAGGAACAGGGGCCACAGCGTTGAGCTCTTGGGATTCGTCATCGCTGGAGGAGTCGGCTGCTTTCTGCCTGCATCACACAGCCGCCACACCAGTACGAACATTAACCTCTCTCAGAGATGTCAAGTCATGGAACTGTACTGTTTCCCGCTTGACATTGTGCTGAAAAGCTACATTTATGACACAAACGGTGCTTGAATAACAGCTATAGACCTGCATGTGGATGTACGACCACTAGAGGGCAGTGTCCCAATACACCTACTCTCTGAATGCAGACTTTTGGTAAAAAAAAAAAAACTTATTTAAAACACTCAGTGATTTAGATGAATTGGTTAGCCAAGATTGGAGCCAGTAGTGGATTGAGAGTTTTTTTTTTCTTGAGGAAAAAAAAGACTATAAACTATAGTTTAAAGTCTACAAAAAACAGATTAGTATTTGTTTTGATCATGAGGCAGTGAGGTTGAAAGAGCTGGGAGGCTGTGGGTAATGGGTTTTGAGGCTAGCACTCTGTCACAGCTGTTTGTAGTGCACACTCAAGGGAATTTTTTATTTTTATTTTTTATTTCACTTTTATTTAGCCAGGTAGGAATCTGAAACTTCTGCTCACAAGGTTGTTGTGAGCTGCAAAACAACAACTTCTTATAAACCCTGGTTTTGTTGAATTGGTTGTTGACTCACTGTATAGCAGGGGCCTGGTGAGGAACAGGGCTCTCTCTGCTAAGGGACTCCTGTCTCTCCATCTTAGTCTCTGACTGAGGAGAGGAACCAAAGACAAATCAACTATTATTTTAAAACACCATACATCGCAACGTTGACCACATATGAAAGAATATTGTGAACTAAACTAATACAGATAGTAGCAGATAAGAATAATTTCCATTCAAACACAGGTAGTCTGATTTCCCTATGGTAAAGGAAATGGAAATGTAAACAAATGTAGTTCCATGGGAACATCAATGAAAAATATACAGTATACTGTACTGTTTAGTATACTGCAATGTACACCTCGATATGCTAGAAACCACTAGATTACCACTAGATTATTAAAATCTAATGTTTATTTTGCCCACACATTTCATGTAACTTGCACAATAGTCCAACTGCTTGTGAAATAGCTTAAAAGTAGTTTTCAAAAAGTCAGATGTGTGACTCCCCATCCCCAAATAGCACCCTGTAATGCAGCCCTGAGACCCCCCCTGTAGTCACCTGCTTCACACTGCTCTTTCTCCAGAACCACCAGCGACCAGACTTCTTTGGCATCTTCTCCTTCACCCACGCCTCCTCAGTCGCCTGGGAAACCACACATTCACCATGGATGAGTATTCACACACAGAGAGACAGCTTTAACAATACATAAGCAGGAGAGCACACAGAAGGGGAGACATGTTCTAGGTCTACAGTACCTTGGGCAGGTTCTTCTGGAAGGCCTGCATGCTTAGTATCAAGGGAGCTGCCAAGGTCCAGTTGTAATATCTGTTCAAATGTGTAAAATTATGGTATACAAAGCAGGCTTACCAGAATGAATAGTTGTACTGTGTGTATACATGTGTGATGTCGTGATGTGAGTCAATATCATTCAATATGTTATTCAATTTGACTCACCGGTTGGCGATTCGAACTACTAAATTGGGATTGTCAATAATCGCTGGATTTTCAGCAAATTCCTGATATGTAATGATGTGCTCCATGAATCTCTCTGCAACAGAGAAGCATCTTTATCTCCAACAGTATGCATCACCACACCCTCACTTGATATACAGCATTATTAAACATACTATGCATGTTAAGTCTAGGGAAGCTCACTGACTGGTAGACAATCAGGGTCAACTGCACAATGCAGTCCTTCCTTCATCTATTTCCCCAATTTGTAGTGCTGATATTCTGTAACAGTTTAACGAGTTCTAACTGGTTCAGCAGCCTGATATATGTCAGGATGTGTCCTGGTCACCTTTGGAGATCTCAGAGTTCTCTCCCACACCCCCACAGAGAGATACGGTGACGTCGGGCAGGTCACCGGCGGAGTCCGACAGACACTCTGTCCCACTGTCGGCCGCAGCGCTCCCCACAGAATGAGGTGACTGGGAGCCTGAACGCCTCTCCACCCAGTCCTGAGGAACCTGCTCGGACTCGCTGGAACACAAACACAGCCATGGATTTGATGAAATCCAACTAACGATAATGAAATAGAATTGGTCCTCTTCTCCCACAGACAACACAATGGTGAGGCTCATGTTAGTGTGTGAATGATGAATGTAAAAAGGTTCACAGTTTGGTTCCATTCTAGCAGTGAAGGGTCAGGGCTCAGGTATAGTCATGGGTCACTACCTCTTTGGGAAGTAGCGTGCCACAACATCAGGCTCCAGCGCGCTCAGGTCGTCCAGGTAGATGTCCTCAGGCCCCTGGTGCTGGCTCCTCTTCCTCACTCCTTGGTCACACAGAGAAAGTGATCACACCTGCCCCGACCACAACCTGGTCAGCACTATCACACAAAACCTTTTTTCACTTCCTCCTCTTCATGAGAACCTCTGCATGGCCACATGCACGGCACATTCACTGGTTCGGGTAAGAACTTCCCTGAGCTGACTAAGAAAACCACTTCCTTCCTGTCAGCTCTCCCAGACACACATTACTAAAACCACCCTGTCTGGGCGTAGCGCTTCACAGCGCTACTAAGTACATACTCAGTACATACTAAGTACATACTCAGTACATACTCATTAGAAAGATGTTTCCTCTAAACAAATACTACCCTTTCTATTTAGGGAGCCGTCCCAAATCACTCAGTGCTATACTTGACTTCGAGAAAAGCACATCCCAAAACTATTCAACTAATTTATGCTCATAACAAGTGAGATGGGCAATAAGCTACATAAACGCCATACATTCTGAATACATAAAAAACGATCCTTCCATCATTGCTAGACAGAGAGCCGGTGTGGAGACTTCAGTACCTCTTCTCTTGGAGGGCGAGTCTGCCCTGGAGCAGGGTCTGGTGTCGGGGTGTCTGGTACCCTTGTGACTGGCCGCGGCAGCCCCAGCCACACTGGCACTGTCTCTCCGACTGGATGCGGACACACTGGGGGGGGAGGACGTCCAACGGGTCCTGCGCTCCAGTTTGGGGGGACAGACATCAGACTTGGGGACACTGAGGTCAGGTTTGGGGGGAGAGGGCTCTGCTTTGGAGGAGCATGGCTCCGTCGTGAGAGGTGTAGTGTTGGGTTCAGGTTTTGTGAGGTCCGGCTCACAGGGGTTGATTAGGGCCCGGTTGGGTTCAGATACAGGGCTGGGAAAGTTGTTGTTGGGGTTATGCCGGTCCGCTTTAGGGGTGCGGGGTTCTGGTTTGATGATGGTGCGGATCGGTTCCACGGAGGTCTGCATGTCCTTCACCCCAGCTTCCATGGCCTCCGAGCTAAGAATGACACGGAAGTGGGTGCTCTCGGATGGGGTGATGGTCACTGTCTTAGGGAGATCTGATCTCTCTTTCTTGCTGACCTGGACACATGGATAGAAAGAATGATGTCATTAAACTAATGAAATTATTCAATTACAACTCCAGAATTTCCATAGTCAAATAATCATTTGATTATCTGCAATCTATGACTGTCTGAAGGGGTCTGTTTGTGGTGGTGGTAGTGGGAGGGGGGGGGGGTGGTGAGGCCTTACCCTGGTGGATTCTGGGAACTCTCCCCAGGACCACTGCATGTGGGACTCAGATCTGAGCATGCTCTCTGTCGACTTCACCATGAGCTCTGAGTCACTATTAGGAGACTGGGGTTCTGAGAGGGCTCTGCAGCAGTCAAAACACACAAATACAGTCGGTCTAGAGACAAGTTCCAACTACCCTTTTACTTCAAACCACAAGAACACTTGCGGTTGCTAACACATGAACTAACTAACAGGAATCGAAACAACAATAAACAAGAAAAACTGAGAGAAAGAACAGCTACCACGAGGTCAAGCTGAGCATATTTAAAAAACAATTTTTTTCCTATGCTTCACCTAGTATAATCACTGCATTTGTTTAGTAGATGACACATTTGCATTTTTCATAACGGTTATCTCATGATCCAATCTGTTTTGTGTATGTTAATGTTGGTGAGTTTACTGTTGCTCCCTTATACTGATTGTGTTTGCATAACTTGTGTTGACACTGTGTCGATGGCTACCTGTCAGAGTGAGCCCAGTCTCCGTCAGAGAAGGGGTAGCTGTCCAGGGAGTAGAGGGAGGGGTGCTGCCGGGGCTCTGCCGGGTCCTTCACTGAGGAACTCCTGAGGGCACACAGCTTTATGTATTAGACAGGTTGATTAGACAGGGGGTCAGATGGCTGAGTGGTTAGGGAGTCGGGCTATTAATTAGAAAGTTGTTGGTTTGATTCCCGGCCGTGCCAAATGACGTTGTGTCCTTGGGCAAGGCACTTCACCCTACTTGCCACAGGGAGAATGTCCCTGTACTTACTGTAAGTCGCTCTGGATAAGAGCGTCGACTAAATGTTAATGTTTCGATTTTGTTTATGAACTTAAGTCCCATGGAGTGTCTGGGTGAGGCCCAAACACACCTGCCGTTGTGTGTGGCGTGCTCCTCGTCAGAGCTGAGCTCACAGGCCTCCTCCCCTGCGGCGGCGGCGGCCCCGGGGGCGTGCTCCTCCTTGCGGGCGTCGGCTTTGTGCTTCCTCCGGCGCCTCTTCTTCTTCTTCCCGGCACCGGCGGCGTTGCTGGGCTGGGTCAGGGCTGAGGCGGGGTCCTCGTGAGGCGTCCCGTTCTCCAGACCCGACCCCCCGGCTTTGGACTCCCGGCTCCAGGACAGAACCTCTTCTGTGGGGATAGGCGAGGTGGCGAGGTGGGCCGGGACGATCTCCTGGGTATGGGAGCAACAACAGAATAACTGTCAACAAACATTAACTACAGCTCTAAATAGTGGACAGATTTGCATAGCTCCCCCCTTGAAAGATTTGTCTAAAATTTTTCTTTGATAGTTTTTACACATTTATTGAACTACTTTTTGTATGAAGTTCAAAACACTCACGTTGTGCTGCTCTGTCTCCTGGACAAAGAAGGCCTCTCCATTGTCTCCTAGCTTCATGTGTAGCTCCACCGGTTCCCCATTGATCTCAATGTCAATCTGCAGGTACCAGAGAACAGCTGCTCATGTGGCCTCACTTTGACCTCAGTCTGCACAATCACAGTGCACAATGATGCTTCATTACAAGTGAGCCACAGGTAAACCACATGTGAACAAGGTAGTAAAAGGAGTTGGGCCAAACACCAGCTGTAGGTCGAGACACAGGATTAGCTAGAGCTTTAGCGTTAGCCTTACAGGACAGCATACGCCATAAAGTGTTGCTTTTGTGATTGCTATACAGGACAGGTCACGTATCTCTTTAACCTATACAGGACAGGTCACGTATCTCTTTAACCTATACAGGACAGGTCACGTATCTCTTTAACCTATACAGGACAGGTCACGTATCTCTTTAACCTATACAGGACAGGTCACGTATCTCTTTAACCTATACAGGACAGGTCACCTATCTCTTTAACCTCCGAGAGTTGCACACCGGTGTGGGACTCTTAGTAAGGTCTCAAATTTGGCCTAAAAAAAAACATTTGGTTTACCAGTCCCAAAAAAACACATAGAGCAAGAAAAAAGAAAACTGCCACGTGTACAGTAGATGAATATACACTAAACGAGCAGAGAGCGTCAGTCATGTGAAACTCTTTATTTACAGTTCAGAATGTATCGAATCGTATAATGTATAGAATGAGTTTATACAGGCAGTGTAGGACTTATGTGTTTTTGATGTGAGTTGAGGTCATCTAAACAGAGCCGTGTCAGAGTTAGTCTACCCAGCTATAAATAGAGAGAGGACTGTAAGCCTTGAAAACAAGCAGTGAGACAACAGGGAAGTTGCTGTCCTGTCATACAGCAGAATATGTGGAGTAGAGCAGGGCTGGCCTGAGGATTGGGATGAGTGGAGAATGCATTGTGTCCTTGATTGTAAACTCTGCAGCAGATTTAGAAGAATCTTATGGTGTCCAGAACCGAACCAATCTGACAGATGTCATACTTTCAGTGTTGCACCCTTCACTATCTCAAGGGCACAATCGTTTTTTGCTGGGGTAGGGCAAATGTGTTGCCATGGTGACCAGTTCCATTCCCCTCTCCTCCTCCCTCTCCTCCCTCCCTCCCTTTCCTTCCTCCCTCCCTCTCCTCCCGTCATCTCCACCTGCCCCACTCACCACTTTCTCCTTGGAGCGGAGCACACCCAGTTTCCCAAAGCGCACGTGGAAGGGGGAGCACTGGAAGCTTCCATCCTGCTGCCGGACCACCACCACGTCGATGCAGCCGGAGAGCGTGGCCTGGTTGATCCCCTTGTACAGCTCCTTCACTGTCACCAGCACCTGGCCAGCCAGCTGGCCCATGTAGTTCATGGTGTCTACCTGCCGACCACACCCAAAGCAAACAGTGCAATTAAGCGTCTAGTTTGAGGATCAAAAAGTGAAAACGTATGTTGAATCCCTCCTGAAAACACTTGTTTGTACACGACACAGCTATCTTCACCATACCTTTAAGATCTTTGCGCAGGCAAACATAAATCATCACGACAACAGCATAAGGGTGGGGATCAAAGCTAGTGGAATCTGATGTTGAGTTTGAGGTTAGAATAGAAAGCAGGTATAACGTTGAAATTACTGGGACACTGAGCGACCCTGTTCCTGGAGGAATGCGGTACTAGTGCAGAGCTGCACAGCAGCTTAAACCCAGTGGTTCTGTCCTATATTTTCCTCTACAGGGTCTGGAACAAGCATCAGGCTAATCAGGCCCGGGCTCTCAGCTCTGAAGAGCCCAGCAGACTGTCCTGCTGGTGGGCTGGAGACCAGGAGCCCTGGGCCTCCTGGAACTTGCTGGCTTCCCAGTTCTCCCTCGCTCTACACAACGCCTCCCACAGGGCCCCACCGGGGCTGTGTCTGAGGGCCTGGTTCATCCACGGTATGCTGTCACATACATGGGAATCATGGGGGAGGCAGAGGACACCCATAGGATGGGGTACTCTGTGGTACTACTGTACAGGGATCAGACATAAAGTGGGATTTTATGACCTAGATCCTTCTGTTTATTACAGACTGCAGAAACAGCTTCAAAAACTCGTAACCTAAACAAAGCGTGTTGTGAATGTGGGTTTTAGAGGGAAGTGAAACAGTCTCTTTCTCCTGGAAGCTCTGTGTGTTCATATGATTTATGTCACTCTAAGAAAGTTAGTGATTAGTTAGATCGACTCTTATTGAGTGACTTGTTGCTATTGTAGGTTAGATATAACGAAGTTAAGTCTTGTACTTGCTGTGTAATATTTTACTGTTGATTGTTCTTTTACAGGTACAGTCCTGCACTTTTGTGGTTCATGTTGTTTTATTTGTAACTTGTATAACTACATGCTCTTATGGGTCTTCCCTTTTGGCACTTGTTTAGCTTTTTCACAATGTATGCTTCATGTTTTGGCTGCTTGCAATGTTTGGGACTATCTCGTTGTTATGTTCAGTGACCTATGCTCTTTTGTAAAGCTCTCTCTTGGAAGTCGCTTTGGATAAAAGTGTCTGCTAAATGAATAAATGTAAATGTAAATGTAGTGATTAGTCCATAAAGGGCTTCCACGAAACAAAAGTATTGTTGAAAGTTTTTGCAAGTCACTAATTTGACTCAGGACTGGGTTGTCCTGAAAGGAAAAAAATGAGCCAAACAGAAACCTCACAAAACAGCAACACTTCAAACTGCCAAAACATGTTTTTTCCCCAGAGCTCAATTATGATATTTTGTACGTAATAAAATGTTTATATGATATTTGGTAGGCCCCTTATCATTGTCATAGTACTTGCCTATTAACAACCTATTTGTGGTAACTGTTACAGTCTGCACACTGTAATAACCTGATGCCACTGTGTACAGTTAATAACAACACCTTTAGCAAATATGTAGTTGTACTGTATCAGCTGTCCTACACAGTGCAGAGACAAAGGACTTAACAGCAGACCAGTGGTCATGGGCCAGGGCCACAGATTACAGCCCTGCTCCAGCCGGGAGGCCTGGTTCTAAACAGGGACACAGGTCCACTGGGTTCACTTATAAAAAAAGCTAACGGTAACAGGGCCACTTAAAAAGATCTATTGTTTACCGGGGTTTTGCTGCTGCTGATGCTTTTGGGGCTATTCACCGTATCACACTGTAGCTGGGTGACCTGCTAAGCCAATAGACGAGGAGCACAATAATGTGGGACCATGTCAGGTCTAATGCAGGACCTGGTATGGCTCCCATATACACACACGTGTATGTTTTCACACACACTCACAAACATCCAATCGCACACAAACGCCCACAAACACCCCAAGTACACACAGATGCACACAAATACCATTCATTTCTACTATTGGAGCTGTCCTCTCCTGTATAATACAATAGGCCTATATTACAGTAAAAATAGGACAAGAAGTACCAGAAGTGTAACTCCACAACAAGATCAAGAATGCTTAAGAACCTTAGACAATCGTTCTGTTTGTGCTGCATATACCAGTACGCTTTAAATCTTAATCTCAAAAGCCAGTGTTGACAATTTCTGCTGAATAATAATTAGGAGAAATCAGTCATTTATATGACATTATCAGTACACATTAAGTTCTACTGCAAAGACCACAAGTAAATAACAACAACCGCATAAATGAGGCAGGTCATAACCATAATACTGTAACTCAATTCAAAAATGTGAATATCAGAAGAAAGACTCAAACCAGACTGATCCCAAGGAGGGGTGTCAGAAAGGTCAACTCACCAGAGTCCAGGAGGACTTGAGGTCCTCCCGCTGTTCCCCCATAGAGCTGTGGAGGCCACGAGGCTCCCCTGAGAGCTCCATGTCTCCTCTGGCCCTGACCTGCTCACCAGAGAGGCTAGGACTGTCCTCTGGGTCTCCCTCAGCTCTCTTCCTCCTCTCACCCTCCCTCTCCTTCCCTCCCTTCTGTCCCTCCCTCACACTGACTCTGTGTCTCTCACACTCTCCTCATCTGCCACCCCTTCAACAAATAGGTGCCATGCACCGCTGACTCTGATCCCAGAACCCCTAACCCCCGTCCACCCAACTGAACACAAACACTGTGAGGTCAAATCACCCCTGATCCTTAACAGCTATTACATAACCACCAACAGGACCTGCACCCAAACGCCTCTGCCATCAACCTCCTGTTATGGCATGGAAAAATTCAGTGTTAGCCTGATGAAGAGTCACCTTGAGACAGACCTATCTCCTCTGGCATTTCTCCATTACAATTATTTTGGAGAAAATAATTTCCAGATAAAGAGAGATTTGAAGGGTGCTTACAACATTGTTTCCCTTGGGTTAAGACATTATTTGGTAACAAAAGAGCATTGTTCAAGTGGATTAGTGCTCACTACAAACGAAATGTACTGTACATGCTTATGTAACTACAAAGTGTTTCTGCCGCTTTACAGTAACTGCTGTCTTTTAAAGAAGAAAGCAAAAGGTTGTTAAGTCATGTCAGATGACCATCACCCATGGAAAGCTCCGTGACTCCCAGAGTTAGGATTCAGCTGACTGTATGTCTATCTGTGCTGGGTCAGAGACTTTTCTAAACACATGCAGAACCTAATTTAGGCAGGAAAAATCCTGATCCAGACCTGCACTTCACTGCACAATATCTCGATATAGAGAGATATAACAATGTCACCCTTTCTATTGGTTGGACAATAATGACATACTATCTGGTAAACAATTCATTCGCAGTACTGATTAAGACCAAAACATGTTCTGCAACTTTAATAACAGTGAGCTATTTAAGCACCGTTAATAAACTACAGTGGCCCTAAGACTCGAACATAACTGGCTTATCTGTCGGCCCACTATTCAATTTGATTTCATAATAAGCTTGAACACGAGTTGTTTATTGTAAAGTGAAACGACTGACAACAAAAACAGAACTCTATCACCCTCCCTCTGAGAAGGTTAGGAGCACCTTGAGAGGCGTTAATCTCGTTTTCAAGCTTAGAGTAAATCTAGCTTTCTCTGTCTCGTCACGTTTCTCCGGGTCTCCAAATACAGTTAGCCAACGTGAAGAATGGTCACGCGTCTACTCCCAGGCCAGCCACTGGCAGGCTCTGGTCAACTCAAGGAACAAAATCTCCATCATGTCACTCGTTCATCGGTAACTTTGAAAGTTATCCATAGAGACGAACGCTTGTGTAATATTAGGCTACAACAATTGTTTTATGTAGGCTACAACATGTTTACACAACGTGATAGTGACATTATATAAAATGGTTGTGTGTTACATTAATATATAGAGCATTCTCATCCACTTGCCGGTCATTTGTAGGTAGGCTATCTATAATTCAAGTGAATTAAATAGCCTGTGGTAGAATGTTCTGTTAACTTTAATGTAAAATATAGGCAGTAGACCGCTGAGGAACTACATTATATTATTATACTTGGTGACACTTAATAGGAAAACAAATACATCCACATAGGCTACGTACGTGTACGCGTTCACAACGAAACCAAACCCCTTTCCCCAATAACGTTCCATTGGTATGGGTTTGATCGGGATTCACATTTTCAAACATGTATTCAGTTTAAATCTCAACTGCCCCATTATATGTTAGTTTAATGTATGTAATGTCTCCAGCACCGAAGGTGAATGCAGCCAACATACCTTTCAAAGACACATTCGCCGGTGCGGGAAAGTATGAGCCCTCACTTCACTTCTCTTCAATAGGAGACTCACAGTTGCAGCGTTATAATCTGAAATCATGTGACCTCCGGAGCGTTTACGTCATTACATTATAACACTGTGGTTCGCTACAATGTGAGCGCACTCTCCTGCCACATTCTCCCTCAATGGATGTGTTGACTATCATAAGTCATTTGATATTTTTCTGACAATTTTATTTTAGTTATTTATGCTACCCCAGCCCCTGTTCCAGTCGAACAGCTACTAATGCTGTGCCCCATAGTCTGTATAAAATCAGAGAATTACACAAGTTTATATTGTGCATAAATCTATCTAACGTCTCTTAAATTCATAGTTAACTAAAGGGAATTTGACAGCTGCCATTGATGATTTATGTTAACCGTATGCCTTTATTTGAAGTTTATGATTCAAACATTAAAGAATATAAAATACAAATGTCAAGAAAAAAAGCAGTTCCTACTGTGCAATATTGTAACGTCAGGCAAATTAAATGGATATGACCAAAATTATTTTCTTCTTTGGATATCAATAAGTCATCATCTAAAGGTTATGATGTATTTTCCATGGAGAAATAGGAAAGAAAATAACAAGTGGCCATTAAACAACAACTCATATTTCCAAGTTCTGCTACACACCAATCATGCCCCGAACAAACTACAGCAAAACCATTTCACACTGTGATGAATCTATTCTCTCCTTTTCTAACACTCCTGTTTGTCCTGTTCAGTCTGTGTTCTGTGCTTGCGTTTCAGATGTGAGCTCTGTGACTGGCTTGTCTTCATCCGTGCCTGTGGCCTCAGTCAGGTACTCCTGTTCTGCAGCAGTAGGGGTCAGGTTCTCCTGTTCTGCAGCAGCGGGGGTCAGGTTCTCCTGTTCTGCAGCAGCAGGGACAGGAGCCCTTTTCTCTTCTGCAACACCAACCTTTCCACCCACTTTCTCCACTTTCATTTCCTTTTTCTTATTAGACTTTTCCTCTGCTTTGCTCTCTTTTTTTTCTTCTGCGATATGCATTGGTTGTTTCAGAATTACAGAGTCTGAAAGGATACGAAAAGTGGATTAATTTCCTAGTTTACATCCACTCATTCATATATTCATAAAACCACTTCAAGTTTCAAGTTTTTAAATGGTGTATAGTGTTTACGATAGGCCTACAAAGAAAGGAATGTACTCCATTCCTGTCCATGCAGTAACATGAGCATACACATACACAGATCTACCTGGGGGTTGGTCTTCATCTTACCTTTCCTTTTCTGCATTTTCTTTCCAGTAACTGTCGTCTTTTTCTTCTCCTGAGGGGTGTTTGGCCCAAACACTACGTTCCCATCAGCATCAGTCAGATATGCAGTCCCTCCCAAGTCTCCTGTGCCCTCTGTCACTTTTATCTGGCAGGAGAGGTTATCCACTTAGACACATACAAACCCACAATAGATTATAATAACATATTGAAACTTATCTTCGTAAAATTAGGTAAGGCGGCGATACTTACCAAGGACACATTAGGATCACTTGAATATTTATTATTTCCAGACTAATAAAGGTGGCATGTGATTTGAATTTCTACAATGAAGTCATAATGTTAAATGAACATATCTGAGCGAAATTGTCTGTCCATATTTTAGACATTGTGGTTCACAAAACCAGAGATGTAAACAATCAGTGTTTGTTTCCTATCATCAATTACGTAGGCACTACCTGCACATCTATAGAGACTGCAAGATGGTAAATGAAGATTATAGGTCAATCTTGTAGGCAGATATTGACCATGCCCTGGGCAATCGGGACTGATGAGTCTCTGTGGGGCCCACACCCTGGCCTCAGTGTGAGAAAGGTGGCTGCTTTCATTATACTGCTGTGACTTAACCCTTTGTTCAGTTAGATGTCATTACAGCCACATTCCCTGGTTCATCCATCCACCTTTTCCGGTCAATGACCTCAAATGGAGACTCAAACACACACACACACACACTTTCACACACACACACACACACGCACACACAGGTATGACTAAGAGTTTTTTTCCACACGCCCCTAGCATTTCCTTGTTGTGTTCTTCATAAGAAACACTTTCTTTTTCTCGGTCACATTGTTACATATCGTTCCCAGTCAAAGATCATAGGTCCATGTAGTAAATAATTGATGAGTGGATATAAAATCATGTGCCTAAGGTTGAATCGAAATGTGTGTTACGTGCACAAAAAGGCAACTCAATGCACTAAGGAAGGAGAAGGAATGTGATGAGTAGGGAGGCTTTACTAGATGTGTGTGGAGGACATGAAGGGCAGTTGGTTTGGGTGTGTTGAGAGCCCAACAGGATGTGACATGTGACATGAAAGACGAGTGCTTACGTGTGTTCTGATCAGACCTGGACCAAAATGTTCTTTTAATTATTTAGGTGCACTTTATTCAGTTTGCTGGGCAGGGGGATGGGTGGACTGACAGCAAGAACTCGCTTCAGTTACTGTTACCATGGTTTACTCCATTGTTCCCAGTAAATTAAATCAAATGCACCTCAAATAATGGAAAGATTTCATTTGGGCCGTGGTCTGGCTGAAAAAAGGGGAGTGTCTTCATGCGTTGATTGTTGACTCCATGCTCTTGGCAATCTACTGTAGCAAACAGAATCAGACAAGTGACTGGAGTGAAGGGTGAAGAGAATACAGAACTGGAAGGAAGGGAATGTGAGGAGTTTGTGATAGGGGAGACCACACAGTGAAACCCAACAGGAGGAGGTGGGGGAATACATGCTACCTTTATTAGTGCTTCTGAAGAGACAGGGAGTGGAGGAAGTGATGCAATAATTATCATTCATAGACAGACAGAAAGTGACATCATGATCACTACAGGATGCCTGTGAAGGTAACATCATAATCACTACAGGATGACAGGGAAAGTGACATCATAACCACTACAGCGTGACAGGAGAGGTGACATCATAACCACTACAGCATGACAGGGGAGATTACATCATAATCACTACAGGATGACAGGGGAGGTGACATCATAATCACTACAGGATGACAGGGGAGGTGACATCATAACCACTACAGGATGACAGAGGAGGTCAAATCACTACATAGTGATTGTGAAAGTAATGGAACTTACAGTTAACACAAAAGCTGTTCTTACACATATTCTCAACCCATCAATGTTTGTTTTTCTTCCTCATCGTCACATAAATACTTTGGACGGTCAGCCTTTCATTTCTTAAGTCAGTTGCAGCAAATCAATTCTAACTTACACTCACATTTGACTCTACATGCCTCTTTGGTACTGAACACAAAGAACAAAGGAAATAACAGAACATAATATTTGGGCAGTGAGGGGGTGCGTAAAGTTATAATCATGTAATTACTTTAGGCCTACAGTGATTTCAAGATAAAGAATGTTTGGACTTACTAGTGTGGTTTACGGGTTTTGCTTCAATAAATTGTATTTTCCTTGATCCACTTTGGATTTCTCAATGAAACTTCAGACATGTTGCGCTCAGACTATAACAGTTAACCACCTCCTTGTATGAGACTATATTGTTTACACTTCTCAAACCACAATCCAATGCAAAGGCCAAAGACGGTATGACATTTATCTTTTTTTGCTGTTCATTTTTGTACTTTTTTTTTATACATATTTACGTCAAGACCGGGAAACCTTCTTATTTTTTCTTGCCGCCGACATCGTCGGGCATGAAGACACTTACGGTGAAGTCTCCGCTCTCTGTGCCGTACTTGTTCTTCACCAGGATGCTGTACTTGCCAGAGTCCGCCGTGTTCACCGTGCTGATGGTGAAGCTAGCAAACTTGCCCGACTCAAACTTCAGGATGTAGTGGTCGTCTGACACCATCTCTCTGTCGTTCTTCAGCCAGGTGACCTCAGGCAGAGGGTCGCCCGAGATGTTGCAGGTCAGGTTCAGGGCCTGAGGAGGTAGATAAACACAAACAAACCAGGTAAAACAGACAAATAACGTTTACAGATCAACAACCATGTTTTTTTTAAGTTTTTTAGTTTTTTTCTATTTACATGGGAGTGTATATTACTTTCATATTGACATACTGTGTGACCGTTTTCGAAAACCAATAGCTCACTTCAGGCCATGATATATTAGGCTACTCCGCATCGCGTTGGGTCGACCAACACCCAACTGTCTCAACAACCATGGTTACTAATTGCAAGTACCAGAAGTACCGGCGTTCCAGGCCAAAATGAAACCATGAACATCAACTTATACACCCAATACAGTATGTACAGACCCATCCCACCACACTCCTATGTGATGACTGTAACTGTGGTGTAACATTCTACTGCTCCACATGGTGGACTCAGCTGCAGCAGTTTACCTTGCCCTCCTGTATGGTGACCACATCAGGCAGGCCTCCTGCCACACGAGCACGGTCTAAAACAAAGAGCATCAGAATTACGAGCTGACCTAAAAAAGACACCTGTTTCTACCGCCAAACTGGATTTGACTGGAAAACGTTTAACTTACTTCTTTCTGCAATGGCAGCCGCTCTGAAGATTGACGGGAAGGGAAAGAACAGTCAGGGATGGTGAATAAAGAGGTTGCAGATAATGAGACCAGGAAAAAGGGGAAACCCTAATCCTAACTTTGAACTTTTGCATAGAGCACAAACCCCCACCCAACTCTGAGTAACTCACTTGAGTCTCTGGAACTCTGCATAGGCGTCATCAAATGCTGCAAGGCCAAAACAACAAACAAACAATTCAGTGCCAACACATTGGTACAGCAGAGTCAGAGCAAAAAGACTAGTTCATTCCTTCCAACACCTGTGAATGGACTCACCCTGTCCGGACAGCTCCACGGTTCTCCGTAGACCACCCTTCCCATCGAAGAACTCAATGGCGTACTTTCCCTTGTCCTTGTCGGTGGGCTCAGAAATCTGCAGCCACAGCTGCTCCCCCACCACGCCACTTTTGATCCGGTCCGTAAAGGCTATCGCTGCATCCCTACCAGAGAGGGAGAAAGAGTGGTTTGATACACTGAACACACACACACACACAGTCGCATACACATAGACAATACACATACAGATACAAGAACAAATACAGACAGTCACTAAGACATGGCAAGGGGTAGCAGTACACACTTGTGGTGCCAGGTGACATGCAGCTCGTCATTGTAATAACTGACGAAGCTGTACAGTCTAATGCCCTCCTCGGTGCTCTGGATCTTCAGAGCGGTGGATGAGTTGGCTGGGTGACACAAACAGAAGAAACTGGTTTTATGTACAGGAAAATACATACAAATGTAAAAAGGTGTTTTGGTTTAGACCCTGTAAGATTAGGAAATAAATGGTGCAAAAAAAAGGAACAGCTGGATTGGAAATACCAAAAGATATTCTTACCAATAACACTGAACACTTCGTTCATCATGTTCTTGAAACCTGAAAGATGGAAATTCAAGAGTTTTGTTAGTTCCAGTCAAGTACCGCACGGAGGTCTGGTTCAGCAGACAGCTCTGACGGTGTACCTTGGTCTGTCAGGTTCAATGTGGAGGAATCCTTTCCTCTGTCATCCTTCAGAATCACCTCATAGATACCGGCATCCTTCTTTGAGATCTGGAGGGAGAAGTTGAGGTGAGAAGCAAATACCCACAACCCGTTGCAACACCATTTTGTAAAAGAAAAACGTAAATAGAAGCTCTACGGAAAAGCCAAGCTTTTCTCCCCTGCTAAGGATGCTGCAGGACACACATATTTGACGCAAAAGCAAGAAAGCACTCTCAAAGGCAATACAAGAGAGAGGCGTCTTATGGTGACAACACAACACGGATCCCAACTTTGAGTCTTCTCCAGTAAACGTCGTCGGGCGGAATGTCTGCCACGGCTGCGCCAGAGGCTGCAGGAGTGTCACGCTGCAACAGGGACACATGTTTACGTTCACAGCCGACCAGGGCTCAAGGCTATCACGTGACTTGCTACAATATGCCCAGTGAGACGCACACAGGACAACACACTGGGATGGAGGTGGCTCTGCCCATACATATAAACTGAAGGATGGAAAAAGGAATTGACAGGACAGGCTGGATACAAACAGATATAAGAGTTAAGATAGAAAACAAATTGAGATTTTCTGACAGAGATATTAAACGTGGTGTTTAAAGTCCGATAGGTGTGATGTATTAGGTTCATTAGTTAAGATTGAAGAGAAGGTGGTAATATCATGTCAAGTGTTCAAAAGATCAGGTCACAATGTTGACATAAAATAAAGGTATAATAAGGTACTGTATATGATATCAAATATAAACAATAAAAATATAACTATAATGTACAATATAATGTAGGTAATAATACATAGAAGTTGTGCCAAGATTGTCATGTTCACTGTTATCGGGCTGGACTGTGCACATAGAAAACCACTTTAGACCCCCTTTAAGCCACCTGGAATATGTTGCTCCACAATGCATCTTGCATATTGAAGATACACAGGGAAGTGATGCCTGTGATATGTGAAGAGACTGTATATTTACAATATATGAACAAAGAGAGATTTGATGAACATTCATATATGCAGATGATGAGCACGTTGACAGGAATAATACTGCACAAAAGACAAAAGTGTTAAACATGTATACATAATAGGCAATTTGTATAAATATCTATATACATATATATGTATATACATCTTTCTTTCTCCCACCTGAGCAATCTCCAGGGTCAGCACTCCCTCTGAGAAAGTAAGATGCTCATCTGCCTTAATCTCACGCCCGTCTTTGTACCACAACGCAACTGTTTCCTTCTTGATGTTTCCAACCTGCCAGGGAGCAATAAAGGGATGGAAAGAGAGAGAAATAGTTAGAGATACAAACCGTAAGTTTTAAAGAGATTTAACATCCTTCTCATTAAGGTTTCCCTTATCTATTTGACTCCTTCTTTAAGCCTCACCTTGCACTTCAGGACAACACAACATTCTGGGGTCACCTCATAGCTCAGGTAATCCACAAAGTGAGGACCTACACAAAGCAAACACGCCAGCCATTATAAACATTCAACTTGAAACAAACCCATTTTACAGCACTAACATAAGCTTCCCAAGCAGGTATGTGTGCTTGCTTGTGTGCTATAGTCTGGTTCCAGTACCTTGCTTTCTGAACCACTCTTTCCTCTGGAACTCAGACTCCTTCTGCAGCTGCTTGAACACTGGAGAAATACGCAAAAGATCACAGATGAGGCAACACATCTTCAGTGGAACGACTACATGAAAATGATCAACGTATTCACTGTCTTAGTGTGGATACAGTTACAGTGTATTAAGTTGACTTCTGGTTTAGTTAGACAGAAAAGGGGACCAAAAGGACCAAAGATTCCTCCCTTTCCTTTTCAAAATGATCTCCCAGAGAACATGATTTGATCATGGATGGCATGAGCTCCTCTGTATCACAGAGACCTATCCAGCCTCGGAAGAAAGGAGGGAAGGAAGGAAAGAAGACAGGAAAAAAGAAAGTAAGTTGGACAGGGCCTAATCTGAGGGTTACCATCTCCAATGAGCACCAGGCTGGACTGGTTGGTGGCCTTGCCGTCCTGCAGCTGGAAGGTGAAGGTCCCCTCGTCTGCAGGTGTTAGGGACTCCATGGTCATCTCAATAACACCTGTGTTCTTGTCAAAGTTCATCTTGTACTTCTGCAAGGCAACAGCCCGAAGACCAAAAAAATTCAGTCTTATCCCATATACGCCATCAACAACAACACATGTTGTGACTGTGTTTAGGCTGTTAGCAATTATAATGCCCTATGGTGTAAATCTGATTCAACTCTTATTAAACCAGATACATTTATATGTGTTAAAACATGTATTAGGCTGTACTTACACACATAGTTTGAATACATACTAGCAGATTAGAAGTGTGATGTATAGGGCGACCATTGTTTATTTTAGTTCTTTCTTTTTCAGACTACTTGGTATGAGTGCCCAGCCGTTTAGCCCAGTGTGTTTGCCATCATTAGTTTTCTCTCTGCGCTCTCTCACCTCGCCCTGAGAGACAACGTTATCGTTGAACACGTATTCCACTTTGCCGTTGGCTGAGATCTTCTCAGCCTGCAGCCAGAAGCGAACCTTGCCCTTCTCCAGCAGCTCCACTGCCAGCTCTGTCTTCAGGGGAATAACTGAAGGGAGAGGGGGAGAGGAAGAGAGAGAGCGTGTTTGAGAGAGAGAGAGAAACAGAGCAAGGGAGACGTAAAGAGAGACGTAAAAGGATGTAAGTTATACATGAGCAGATAGTGAGAATGAGAGGGAGAGATTATAATTCGAGAGTCATTCTAATACGCCACTAAATTCTATAAAGAGGGTGGATGAAAGTCAGACACTCACTTGGGAACTTGTGGTCGTGACTGATCTCAAGCAGCTTCTTCAGCTCTGTCAAAAAGTAGACATGTCGGCATGAAAACATGACCCCAGAATAACAATATATTGAAAAAGTGTTACAGAGAGGACTGTGCCCACTAACAAGGGTCCTCAGGTCAGGAGCAAAGAGAGTGTGACTCACCCTCTGCGGAGAGAGTGTAGCTGGATGAAGCCCCATCAGTGTGGGTGACCAAACAAGAGTAAATGCCCAGATCGTCTTCAGCAGGTGTTTTAAAGGTGGCTTTTGACCTAAGTAGACACATACCAGCATTAAAGGAATAAGAACACTGAAGAACGACTCAGACCAGAAACACACACACTGTTTTCTGGAAATTACTTGTTTCCTTTGGTTTCCATGGTAATGCGGGTCTCATCTGTGATTTCTTCGTAGTTTTTGGACCACACAAATTTAGAGTCTGGTGTCAGGTTTGCGCACTCGAAGTTCATTGAGATCACACCATCATCATCAACGTCCACGACTATCTCCGTGGTACCTGAGTGAGACAAGAGGAAGATTCAGGTTGACATATCCTAACCAGGACACGATGACAAAGCATTGTGCTCCCAAGCCTTGGGTTCTGGGTTTGTATACCTGGTTTGGTCTCGGCCAGGATTGGTTCTGTTGGTTCGGAGGCCTTTCCAACACCGGCCTTGTTCTGTGCACGTACACGGAACACATAGGTCTCTCCCGCCTTTGGGATTTGGATCTGTCAAATAGAGAGAAAAGACTAATAGTAGACACCGTGAAGAGATGTGTCTCTTGAAAATGTCTCAAAGAGAAAATCTTGAGAGTTTTTTTACATTTATTCAAAACTGAAAGAGATGGTTCTCCAATAAAATGTTGTTTTCTATGTAGTTTAATCTTTTTAGTGCTTTCAATGAGTTCCTAATAAGAAGACGGGAAGGCGCCGACCTTCATGTACTTCTTGTTTGTGGCTTTCTCGTTGACTCCTCTCCACGCCTCCAACGGTGCCTCAGCCTCCTTTATGTCAATGTAGAATCCGTTGACCTCATCACGACCCTGGTACACGGGTGGTTTCCACAGCAACATCAGGGAGGTGCTGCGTACCTCCGTGGCCTGCAGGTCATGGGGGGGTCCTGTAACCCAGCAACCGGAGATAACCAGATGGTCAAGATGTTTTGTGTATGCAGCCGATGACTTTTTAGAAAATTGCCCAATTGGCTTTTAGCCAAAACGTATTTTGTTATTCTGATCATGCTGAGACGTGTGAAACTCACCTGGCACAGCAATGGTCCACTCCGCACATGTAAACGTTTCACTGGACAAAGAGGGGATGCCCACACCTGCCATGTTGGCAGCCCGTACCTGAAACTGGTACTTCATGTTCTCCTTCAGATCTGACACCTGAGCAGGCAGACCAGGCACACATTTTAGGGACATTAATAGACATGAATGATGAGAGGCCAGAGAGAGGACATCATCCCACATCAACCAAATGCCCCCCTCACCCTGTAGGCTCTGTCAGTGACAGACTTGATGTTGGCCTCGTGCCACTTCCCCACCACTCCCTCGACGACCTCGCGGTAATCCACAAAGTACCCGGTGATGTCTGCCCCACCGATGAACGTCGGCTGCTTCCAGGACAGCACCATGGCGTCACGCACGCATTCCAGAACGCTGATGCCATAGGGCGGGGCAGGGGTCGCTGTGGCAACGCAGGAGACCAGTTAACATCGGGCTGAGGCAAGTGTGAGGCTAGGGAGTACTGGGACACTGAACACCTGTTATCTGAAGTTTGCTATTATTCTTAATCCTTTTTACTATTTCTTACAGAAACAGTTGGACACCCTTGAGGATATTTAATATTGATGTTCATTATTAATAAAGATTTATATGAAAAGTAAAAGTACTTTGATTTGAAGATAGTAGGAAATAGAGGATGGTGGACCGAAGCCAGTATAGTCCTTGCTGTAGACTTGCTGTAGAAAACTCTTGTTAGCGACACAACGCTGAACATTCAACCTTTTGACTCATGCTGTGTTTTCACAACACAGTGAGTGACAAGGTGGAAAAACAGACTCTCTGGATTTGAAAACGATAGAATTGCATGTGGGCAGAATGTCTTTAGATTCACCAAGTTTCAGGGACTGGACTGCAGAATAAAACTCTGGAGAATAAAAGCTCCCAAAGCAAGTTGGATCCTATTACAGAGTGATGATAAATTGAGCTGCTATGTCAAACACAAATAGTCACGTGGACATAATGTCTTCCCTAATTTACAGCAGAGGGGGTTCAGTTCTTAAAAATCAAAAAGGGGTGGGTTTTTAAGAGGCGGAGAGTACACTACTGTAAAGGTCTCAGGTCACAGGTGGTCATGTCTTCATTGCGATTTGCTGACCTACTTTGGAGGCGAGCTGTGATTGGTTGGCAGGGGCTATGTCACAGTGTGACTGCGTGTGTTAATGTGCACTGAGCTCACAAGGTGAAAGTGGGGTCCTAAAGAGCCAACCTACATTTAGAGGTAGCCAACACATTGCCTGAACCCGTAATGTGGGTTTAGGACCCCGATAAGAACCCCAGGGTGTGTAAGTCAGCCTTGTGGTAAAGGTGGCCAGCAGAATGCCTAAAGGGCGTGACTTGAGTTGAGTTAACTGTAAGGAGTGGTATTAAACTTACCTGAAAGACTTAATCTACAATCTACTTGTTTTGCAAATTTCCTGTGGACGGGACAATAGAACCTCACCATTCAGATTTTTACACTGTCATTATTATTACTGAGAAACAATGGATCCAAAAATAACATATTTCCACGAATAAAACATAATTAAATAGAACCATTCCTGTTGGTGAAAGATGAGTGTTTTTTTAGGGGGGGGGGGGGGGGTTGGATGAGGAAGAGATGGTTGTCCCTGACTGAGTGCTCACCTGCTGGGTCTGTCCTGGGGTTCTCTCTCCCATGTGTAGATGCTTTGGCAGAAGCATCTACAGAAGACTTACATGCCTGCCCGACCACTGGCACCTGTTCTTGGGCTACAGCCTGACTCTGAACCTCATCTGTAGCCAAGACAGAGTCTACGGCTGGGTCTACCACTGAGTCTGGGCCTGAGTTTAGGTTTGAGTTTGGGACTGGGACTGGGTCAGAGTCACAGTAAAAATCTTGGACCAGGTCAGGTGCCCAAATCACACTGCCTCTCTTGCCTCCCTTGCCTTTACTCAGCACGGGCTCTGAGGACTCTGAGAACTCTGAGGGGTCTGAGCTGGAGGTCCCAGCTCCGGCCCCCGGCCCGGCCCCGGCCCCAGACACACTGTCAGTCTGAGCATTGAGCTTTAGCATTGTGTCAGCGGGAGGCTGGACGGCTGCATGCGTGCCCGCCCAGCGTGGCCTGTGCTCGGTTAGTCCGCCCGCGTTACCCCCCGGCCCAATCTCCGGCAACACACCATATGGAATACCGCCCCCTATAGGAGTTAGCAGAGAAAAGCAGAAGAGGCCATTTTACACACACAAAAGAGGGACGATTATCACAAACAACTCAAATCTCAGTTACAACACACAAACACAGAAGACAAATCTGAGACTATTAAAGCAGAACAATAAATTCACATATCAGATACAGTTACACAGTCTTCATCTGACAGAAAAATGAAGACAAGATGACAAACGGGTGACATCTGGGTGAGGAGACCAAAGGCCATTCGTGTTTATGAGGAAGCGCAGGCCTGTGAGGAGGAAGGAGAGCCAGTGTGTGCAGGCTTTGCACCGACCGTTATGAAAAAGCCACACTGTACTTTAGAAATGATGCTAGTGGATTTCATCCGCTGACCTTGGTTTATATTTTGATTGGATACAGTATGCTAATGTGGTACAGTCAATACAAATCAGTGCAATCGTTGCATTGAGCATGAGGGACACTTTTTCCATCTACTAGTAATGGACATCAGAAGAGGAGAAATCCATTAGCATTGTTCCTAAGTGCGTTTCATAACGGCGAACCGAGCATGCTGCTTGGTGCAAAGCTAGCCAGTGGATGAGTGATGTTGCCCAGCAGAAAGCACTGGAACTCAGGGTGCAGACAGACATTATGGAGCAGCTGGAGGTGAGCAGGCAGGACCTACTAACAGCAGTGGTAGTGGTGGTAGCATGGCAGGGTTTTCACCTGCGTAATGTATGTGTATCGTGCCTACTCACTGTAGAATGCTTAGAGTATGTGCTACTTTTACATGTTTGAATTGTTGGTAATGTAATGCATTGATTGTGTTACTGGTATGCTGCCCAGACCCATGCCACTGTCAGGTTAGTCATCCCAGATGAGTCAGAGACAGACAAGATGCAGATCTGGGGGGGTTCTGGTGGGAGTGGGATGGGGAGGATACCTTAAACACCAGGAGGGGGGGCCGACACTAGTGCCCAGGACAGGTGAGGGGTTTCGGGGTGGTGGAGAGGGGTGCGCGTGGCGGAGGACCGCGAGGTGGGCTGGTTTTGTAACCACCGCTGAGTTGGATCGCGTCCGACCCAATTTAGAGGAAGTCTACAAGTCCTGACCCTGACCCCAACTCAGGGGGAGTGCAGGGGGGGGGTTGGTGGGGGTGGGGGAGGGGGGAGGAGGGGTAGCAGGGTCTCAACAGAATGGTGGGTGTGGCTTACACGGTTACTACGGTGCGGTACAACGTGACGGCGGAGGAGAAGGAGGAAGTGGTGGAGTGACAGAGTAAAACCATAGAACCAATGAAGAGAACAACGTGTAGATGCGGATGGGGACACAGAGCTGAAGGAACATGTCTTAATGGACAGAGATAATCCACAATGGTACTTCAGATACATGACATCTTTATGGTGTCGAGACAAAACCTTACTTTCATCAACTTCTAGATAAATCCTGTTCCTCAAAAATATGAAGGCCTACTTTTAATCCACATGAACGTCAATTAAACAAAAATAAGTCATTATAATAAGAAATCTTTATGACTATTCTGCTCTCTTTCGTAAGTCTCAGGTGACCCCCTTTGTGGGTCTCACTCACCAATAGCAGCCTTCACCTCAATAGGCTCAGACTCCTGAGAGCTCTCGCTGAGCCCTGCAGCGTTCACAGCCTTCACCTTGAACACGTAGGTCTCTCCTGTGACCAGACCGTGGCAGATGAACCTGAACACATCATGAATGCAATGTCACCATTTACTTGTAATGCACCTGTTGACCATCCAGAGGGCAGGCTTCATTGGAGGGAAAGGAGTGCTGTTTACATAAACGGAAAAAGGTTTCGGAACACACAATTGACCTTGTGAAACAACCCTCAAGGAGATGTTGTGGTTACTTGTGGAACTTTTCATTGCTGAGATGGTTCTAGCTGGAGCCTCTATCTAAGAAGAAGGTTCCACGTGGAAAGTGAAGAGTCAAAGTGTTTTCCTGAGAGGTACTCCCTCCAGAGAGCACTGTAGAACCATGTATGGTTCTGCATGGCAAATGTGACCCTGCCGTACCTGGTTGCTTTGACGGGCTTGTTGTTGCAGGGCTCCCAGACGTTGCTGCCCACAATGCTGGCCTCAATGTAGTATCCCACCAGCTCCTTGGCCTCACGGGACGCCTCCCAGGACACCACCACGGATGTGTCCGTGTTCCTGATGGGCACCACATGACCAGGGGGAGCTGGGATATCTGGGGACCGAAATGACATATTTGATTAGATATAGCTGAATGTAATAGAGTGAACTTTTAATTTAGATTTGAGTATAAGGACTGACACCAAACTCCAAGGGCAAGCCAAGGGCAGATTGGCTTTACGATTTTGAGCTTGTGATTGTGTATGCGCCAGCCCGAGTGTTGATGTGCAACCTTTGACCCCTCACCCAGCTTGTCTCCCACAGTGGTGGGCTCGGTGGGGCTGGAGGGCTCGCCCACGCCAGCAGAGTTGCAGCAGCGCACACGGAAGCTGTATGACTTCCCCTCGGCCAGGTCGAACAGGGCGAAGCGAGGGGACTTAACCGGGATCTCTGTGTTCACCCTCTGCCAGCTGTCGGTGCCAGACACACACTGGAAAACAACATTTACAATTGGGTTATTGCTGTTTCTAGATCTCTCTAGTAGTCATATAGAAATACAGAAAAAAGGTAATAATGTAAAACATAACAGTTCTTATAAATCGGTCATTGGGTGAACGTGGTGTTTGTAGTACTGAACAGCTTAAGGCTGTGTTCTGAAGACCAGGCGTCAGATCTTACCTTCTCCACGTAGTACATGACGCCCTCATGACCTCTCTCACCAGGAGGCTTCCAGCTCAGAACCACGTAGTTCTTGGTGGCCTCAGTCACCTCCAGCCCGACTGGAACACCGGGAACCACGCCCTCTGCAAGGACACGCTCAAACGTTCAAGGTACACCCACTCACCCATTAAGGTAAGCTACTGACCACGTTACCGCCAAAACGGTTGCCCGCTAAACGGTTGCTAACACTTACAGGCTCACATCAACTTCAAGATGATAATTTCTTGTAAATATTCATTCAAAAAATGGAGACCTTCATGCAGAAAGTATTTCTTACCAGCGGGCTCCTCCTCAGTCACGATGATCTGACCGGTCCAGGGGGCAGAGGTTCCTTAGAGGATACAGGTGTAAAAGGGACTATAGACACATGTGTCTAATACTGTTTTCCATCTACACAGGAGAGGATGTCAGGGCCATAGTTTCATACATTTTCATTTTAACCTCGGCACAACCTGCTGTATCCTGGTACGACTGATGTAAGATTACCGGTGTTCCAACAAGTTTGCCTGACATGGGGTTTACGGTGCTGGCCATACCTCTCATGCGGGCGCGGTCACCCGGGTCCATGGCGGCCACGGGCTCGGAGGCGCGGGATGGGCGGCTCATGCCGGACTTGTTTACAGCTCGGACGCGGAACATGTAGGAACGCCCCTCGACCAGACCGGTCACGGGGAAGCGGGCAAACTTGATGGGGGTGTCATTGCACTGGCTCCAGTGGGTAGTGCCAACCTCACATCTGAAAAGGAGGAACAGAAGCTGAGCGGGTGGATGTGCCAACCGAGTGCCAACCTCTGGTTGATCTCTACAAACCGATTCATAGCCTCTAATTCATGTAAAAGAGCAAATTGGCGGTAATAAAAGGCTAGCAAATCAATGTTAGAGCACACCCAAAACTCTGACCTATGACATGTTCTAAGACTGACCTGTCCACGAAATATCCCATGATTGAGCTTCCTCTGTCCACAGCTGGCTGCTTCCAGGTGACGATGACGTAGTCCTTGTTGGCGTCCTGACAGCGCACATCCAGAGGGGCACCAGGGGCCCCCTCCATCTCCGCATCAGCATCTGACCGCAGGAAGACACACATCTTCAACACTTGAGACACTCACTTGTGAGGAATGTTATGGTTGTGAGTTACACTGTACTGTGTGAGTTACACTGTACTGTGTGAGTTACACTGTACTGTCTGAGTTCAACTGTACTGTGTGAGTTTAACTGTACTGTGTGAGTTTAACTGTACTGCTTGTACAGTACAGTACATACATTACTAAAAATGTAAATGTTTAATAGTCCTTTACAATGTGTGTGTTAGTCTGTAGTAACAACAATCTTTGTCCCCCCCCCACACACACACACTTAACATAAATACAAATACAACCACAGACAAACACACACGGATACACTTACACACACATCCAGTTTAAAACACAAAAATAAATCCCTAATATGTTTCTGTGTGGTACACAGTGGTAGGACTCTGTGTCTGGTGTCGGGTTTCCAGTGTACAGTGCAATGGACTGAGGTGCGCCAAGGCTGAGGTCCAGAAATGCTACTGGTTTTGAGCCCCCCTCTGAGGCATCCCACAGAAGGGGTGTGGATGGGGGGGGGGACAGATTTAGCAGCAGCCATCTCTATAGACGTAAGAGGATCGGAGTGGAGACTTTTAAAGAGACATAACATGGCAGGTCCTTCATTAAGTCAGTGGCCACTTAGGTGGTGATTCAGGGAGTATTTAAAATCACTGGCTATCATATGCATTGAGTGTTAATGTATGTGTTGAGCGTGTATAAATCGACGGCAAGTGGGGTGGTCTATGTGTGCTTGTTGCATGTTTTAGTCAGGGGAAGGACTGGGAAAAATTGGGAAATGTGAGAACATGTGCGACTCTTGTCTTTAAATGCTTAGTTTTTATTCTATGTAGAGTTCATCTTTGATCTGGAAACATACATTTGCTGTGTTAACTCTGTTTAGTCCTATCCACACTCCTTGAGTTGACTGAGAATTGACTTAGCTAGCTTGGTCTAGTATAGCTAGCTACCAGAAACACTGTATCTGGCCTCTGAAAGGTTAGAGAGTGAATAGGACCTATTTTCACCACGCTTACACTCACTGTCTCCCCTAAGAGCAGGCGTATGGACACCATGAAACAGAGAAGGTCAGTCCCATTGTACAGGGTAACATTCACAGATAAATATTTTGGCCACACGAACAGTATCACTTTTTCCGTAGTTACAAAAGACAGATGCCTGTTGAGAGGATGACAGTTCAGAGTTTTTGACCTCCAGGGTCATAAATTGACAGATTTCCATTGTGTGGGAAAGTGGGATTTAAAAGCTGACGCCAGTATGGCTCAGCTACAAACTCCATGTGGGATCACACTCTCACACACACACACACACACACACCCACGCATGCACGCACACACACACACACACACAGGCAGAGATCCCAACCTGCAGAGACTCATTTCCGGGAGGTGGACGCAATCCGGACACATGAAGTAGGCTACGCCCTCAACCAGCACGTACACCCCCCCCCCCCCCCGAAACGCTGTCATGACGCGCGATATGCACCTATCTCTGACAGAAATGACCATTGCACAGTCTCTTGCTCGCTCTTCATACAAAATCCCTGATTTCAGGGAGATTGTATAGCTTTTGCTGGCGTCAGGGAGCCGCTATTGAAATGCGGGAGACTCCCGGACCTTCCGGGAGACTTGGGATGTCTGCACAGGGCGTGACTCCACCGTTATCTGCTGTGACTTTGACCTTGGTCGTGTTAATGACACATGACACATGGCAACAGAGAGAGGGGCAAACAAGAAGCAGAAACACTACTTTCTGTGCTGCATGTCCATGAACAAGTACATCCATGAACTTCACAGAACATGAAGGGCCTGTTCTACTCAGGTCCACACCTCTGACGAAGACGTAGGCAGAGTGGGTCTCGTAGCCGCTCTTGGTGGTGATGCGCAGCGTGTACAGCCCCTCATCCTCCTTGTTCAGGTGTGTCAGGGTAATGGTGGCCCGGTCGCCACTCCAGTGCATGTGGGTCCACTTGGAGGGAGACAGGAGAACGTCTGGCAGACACAGAAGAAAATGGGAGAAAACAGGATTGGATGGCAGATACAGGACTGTGTAAAAAACCTTCTAAATATTGTATATGTTCTACTGGCACACTAATGCAGAAGACGCAGATTCATCTAAGACTAAATGTATGTATTTATTTTGATATGTTCGCAAGAAAAGGGAACCATTTAAGCACTCCTTCACTGTCTTCCTTTGGATAAGAATTTTGCAAGCCCACTGTATCAGTAGACAAGGCAAGTGTGTACATTACCACTTCAAATAGGCATGAATCAGCGCACACACAAGTCATCAAGTACAGTGCATGTCGGAGTATAGGGTTGTATTTCTATGAGTTTGTGCCTGTCAGCACTGAGTGGGTCTCAGACATGGAGAGGAGTGTATCAGTGGCCTGATGCATCACACAGATGACACCTCTGGGACACGTCCCAGCCAAGAGGTGTGCACCAGCGTGCACCACCAGTCACATTCTCAAGACACTAGCTGCATTAGACGATTATGGATCAAATCCCATAATCACTAGAACCATTAAAATAACCATAAATACCTGAATACTCTGTTGGGTAATTGTAACTCTTGATACAAACAGTTTATGATAACAATAAAGGAGTTGGACTTGCTGTTCATGTTAGTTTCATGGATGAACTTTGGCCAATTAATCAAAAGAAACCCTTGGCTGGGAACCTACCGTCTCTGTACCACTGCACCTCAGGCTGGTAGCGCTGGAGGTTGGGGTAGATGATGACAGTGCAGCCCAGGCTCAGGGTCTCCCCCTCCCGGCCGAACGACACGTCAAACTTCTCCACGATATGGGTCTGGAAGGTGATGCCATACTCAGACACGATGCCGTCTGAAGGACGAAGAGACGCGAGGTTACTAAGGGTTCAGGTGAGGAAACACGTCCGCCATGCAGCTGCACATACATCTCAGATGGCTAAACTGAAATATAAACATTCATATCGCATCAAGGGACGAACGAACATTGGTCAGGTGACCCGTCATGGTAAGATATACTGGCTACAAAGTCAAACGTCTTCATTAAGTTCAGCCAAACCACTCTTCAATAACCTTCCATTCCATCAGAAGAGAAAAAGACTCAAAGAATGCCACACAGGCACAACTTCTCAACAGACACGGGTGTGTAAGGGGCTTCTTCAGTCACCCCCAGGCCTACACAGAGACAACACCACAACAGTGTTCAGGGACAGAGACTTGACAAGGTGTCCACAAACAAAACAGAGGTGACCAGGGAGCACGCAGTCATGCAGCACAGAGAGCAATGCACATGGTACACATGGACCAAATCCTAGTTGGAGTTAAAGACTTTCCACATCCGACCATCCACTGCATCTAGTTAGGGTTGTCATTATTCAAATTTAAAGGTGTGATCGGTAGGTGTGTCCCTCATATATATAAACCTGCCGGGGAAGGGATTCTTCATTACTTTCTGAATTGGATGGATTCATATCTATGTATTTGATTTGCAAGAATAGCTGATTCACACATTGTGTGATATTATATTCAGAGATTAAAGAGCATTTATTTTCAAGTAGGCTATAGTTCATGTACAGTTTAACTGTATCATTATGCTACTTGCCTACAGCCAAGACAGTAAATTCTCATTCCAAAAACATCACATTTTGTGTATATTAATATTGCGTATAAACAACATACAGTATATTTAGCATATCCATATATATATTCAAACTTCATATATATATTTAAAGTATCATATTTTACAAACAAAAAAGAGGAGGGGGAACTGTCTGAAGACTGATCCCAAGCAAATTATGATTTGATTATATTATCAAAGTCCCAAAAAAGAATACTTTCAAACAGATGCACAACAAAGTGACCATGCAGATACACATTGAGACAGTCTGTGAATACATCAAAAGTTGAACAAAACATAAGCAAACCAGATGTGGCCCTGTTACCTTCAGAACCGCTTGCTGCACTTGCTGCGCCCACCAGTGTCAGAAGAACAAAGAAGCGGTTAGGTTAGTAGCACCCAAGGCATCCCACCCTGTCCCCACCCTCCCCTGACCTCCACAACCATACACCAGCATACAGCCTACTGTACATGAATGATGTTATGTTGAGTCATGTTTGGCAGTTACAGAACATCCTGACTTACATCTGGGCGGAGGGAGAGCTTCATCCACTTCTCCTTTGAATCCTGAGGAGTGAACACGCAGAAGAACAGTGTTTATGCTTCATTTTGAGGAACTTCGGTAACTAACAGTCTAGTTTCAACAATGGGAGAGTGGGCGAATCTACAGTAGGAATAAGGACAACAAGTTCATATAATTGAAGGCATGGGTCTGAAGGAGAAGAATGACGTAAACATTATTATGATGAGAGATTTGATTTAGTATATCTACTGTATTTATCTAGTATGTACTGTATATGATATCCTGAAAATAGTAAGAGTTGGGAATTGTATTCAAACATACTCTTAACAACGACAGAAGCGAAGGCGGAGAGCTCTCCTTTGGAGTTCATGGCAGACGCACGATACTGTGCCGTGTCATCGAAGTCACATCTGAAAGATCAGCGGGAAACAGGTGATTTTCAGGACACACACGTTCTGTCTCTTTATGCACTGGCTCACGTGTAGCCTACAAATAACCCCTTGGCCCCCCTCCCATCCGACTCACTTAAATCACACACAACTATGTGAGCCAGGACTGTAATGTGTACCAGGACTCCAGGCTGCAAATACTCTGGAAATAAATAACCTCTGCTAATGATGTCATATGCATCAGTCGCTAGGTGTTATTTGTACGAGGTGGTTACAGTGTGTCCTCTAATGCACCATGGTTTCAGCTATAATGTTACTTTCTATTAACGAATAACTTTCCACCTAATATCTGTATGGACCTTAGACATGCATCTATACCCAAGGGCGCTTTCTCAAGTGTTCAGTCCAGTGTGAAGTGATCTAAAACAGGCCACATATCTCCAGAGACCTCCGCAGTCTATGTTTAGACGACCTCTTTGTTATCGAAAGGTGAGACGAGAAAAGGCTCCAAAGATCCCGTCTCATCAAACCCT
This sequence comes from Hypomesus nipponensis, assembly GCF_054491055.1. Lineage (NCBI taxonomy): Eukaryota > Metazoa > Chordata > Actinopteri > Osmeriformes > Osmeridae > Hypomesus > Hypomesus nipponensis. The sequence goes on along the minus strand of NC_140368.1, from coordinate 6,821,104 downwards.
ACGAACGGACGGACAGACAACAGACAGACATCTCTCTGTACCTATGGTGTGACATATGACAAGACTGTCCCTTAGCCCTCACACACTGCCCGCTCACACACAAAGCTACCAAAACCTATTCCTTCATGGAGGTCTAGTTGCACCATTAATGGGTGCTAGGACGATGTGGTGACATCACAGGGATGATATACCCCACTCAGAGATGGCTGTGGCTTGTTTCAGAGTACGTGTTAATGCACCACAACAGCCGTTCGCCTACCTGTTGATCTCCAGTGAGTGCACATTATAGCTGCTGACGAGCTTGTACTTGCCCGGTTGGGCAAGGGGGTCAATTGTCACATTGTTTTTGTACCTTGTTGTCGAAAGTAGATAGAAGGAAAGAAGAAGAAGGAACGAAACCACACATGTAAAAAAGGAGGGAAACAAATGTAAATAGTCAAGGCTGAAAAGGTAGAGTGTGAGGACAGAGAGAGGGAGAAAGAGAGAATGTGTGTGAGTGTGCATGTGTGTGTACTGTGTGTGTGTGTGTGTGTGTGTGTGTGCGTGTACCGTATGTGTGTGTGTGTGTGTGTACTGTATGTGTGTGTGTGTGTGTGTGTGTGTGTGTGTGTGTGTGTGTGTACTGTATGTGTGTGTGTGTGTGTGTGTGTGTGTGGGAGGGGGGGGGGTGTACACTCACCAGACTACTCTTGGGTCGGGCCACCCGGAGACAGTGCAGTGCAGACGTACGCACTGCTTCTCCCACACGGTGTGGGAGCGAGGCTTAATCACAAACTCTGGGGTATGCATCAGGCTGTCCTCGTTCATGCGCTTGTGGAACTCCTCGTTTTCATGAATCTGAAGACACCGTGATGATTAGGTCAGTTTAGTTACTACATAGAAACACTCACATTTCCTTGACCCCAACCAAACACCAAAACCCAAGAACACGTAAAAACCATTTATTGAACACCGACAAGGAATTCACAATGCATACTCAAAGCAAAGACAAAGCATTTTTAAGGCTCCTTCTTGGAAATATTTTTGCGACATGCCAACTACGTGCATCTGTCTCTGTGTGGCACTGTTCCCAGGACACATCTATAACCACAGAATAGCTATGGGCTTGGGGACACCTCCTCTTGCCTCCAATAACCCTTAACACTTCAACTGACAACACTCCCTGGACACTGCTTCCTGTGTCTTAAGAAACCAGATCAGTCGAGGAATGTCTCACCCAGTAACAGGGCTCGTTGGCAGGGGAAGGACAGGCTAAATGCAGGGTGTCCTACTCTGGGGGTCACAGTGGCTCTTTTGATTCGTATGACTGGGGCAGGATCTTTGACACGATCATTTTAATAAGAAACGCAAATAACCCCTGAGGGGGAAACCGGAGCAGAGTAAAATGATGACAGTCACACTAGACTGACGTTTGTACCATGTACATGGAGCGTTACTTTGCTCATTCTTGTCTTCAAGGGATATTCCCATAATTATAACATAACCATAACAGTCCTTTACCACTATCATACTATTTTATGACCTCACTTGAAAATGTTTCTTAGAAGAAACTCTTCCCTCTATGATGTCACAAAAGGAGAATTCCATCTACCATGATGTCACAAAACCATTGTCTTGTTAGATCTCTGTCTATGACGTCACAAGAAGAATCCTTCTCTTTATGATGAAACAAAGCAGTACTCCTGCACCAACCCTTTTGCTCAGAGAGATGCGCTCGGCCGACTCGCGCATGGCCGTCTTCCTGGAGCTCTGTTCAGTCCTCTCCATCTCCAACCCACTGGTGAACAGGTTCCTCCGGGCCATGTGCCCAGCGCTCTCCTTCATCCTGGCCTCCTCTGTGTCAGAGAGCCCACTGGCAAACTCCTGACTATGGGGGCAGATCCGAGTAGGACGGAGGAGGTGGTTTGTCAAGTCATGTTCACAAAACTCTCGCAGATCAAGCCATTACTGTAACTGTGTATCCCACTTCACCCCATTTACCTGCCCCTGAAGATGGGCACTACATAGCCAATAATTTGATTCTCTCTGTCCACAGCCAGGTAGGTGGGCTTGGATCTCTTGGGTATTGGGCTCAGTCTGCTTTCCTCCAGCCCAGAGTAGGAAGACACTCTAAGACTAAGACACGTTACAGGACACTGTTAACCACTACCACATAAGAGAACTGGAGGTTAAATGATAGGTCTTTGAAATATTATGGGATGTATTAATGGGAAGAAGGGAAGCGGGTTTAGCCAATAAGATGAGAACATGATCGAACATGGCCACCAAGGAAGATAAAACAATGTAATTCAGTACTAATAGTAGCGATATGCATTTGTAAAATAACTGCATACCTCTCCACTATAATTCACAACGCTACAATCAAAGTCTGCAAAAGTCATACAGTATTTCCATTCATGTACAGTATACAAAGCACACTTATAAAGCCCTTCGTGGCCCTGACATACCAGCCACAACAATGTCCCTCTATGTGCACTCTCTTTTAAATAGATTCATGAGAATGGAGGAAGGGATAAAGACAGGAATAACAAGCTATCTCCTCTGTGTTGGATTGTGGACATGATGAAAGAACTTCTCGTAAACATGACATGAGAATCAGAGGTCAAGCTTGTTTTTTTTCACCTCTCCAGAGGTCTTCCTGTTAAGACAGACTCCACATAGGGAAATGTCCACATTACTATCTCTCATTACTATCTCTCCTTTCTTCTTCTGGCTCTTTGTATGTCCAGTCTGATTCTGACCCTGATTCCAGAAACACTATGTCAGTCTGATCTCTGGCCTGGACAAGCAGTCATCTAGACAAATCATGTTGAGCAGAGCTCGACATAACCGACATGTTGAGCAGAGCTCAATACCACATATGGCAATGGAGTACAGCTTATTCCTGCACCAAGCCTGTGAAAGGAAGGGCCCCAAAACTATCTCAATTCTGAACTCAACTGAAAATATATGTTTTCAACAGCCAGTTTGGTATGACATTGCTGTCCCCATGGGATGTCTGTTAGTTACACAGATGCCCCATGGCCTCCTAAGAAAATTGACAAGGCCAGTGTATTTAAAGAGTGGCCAGGTGCTCCCATGAGAAAGGCCCAACACTTTCAACACTCTAAACCATTCATCTTTATCTAAGTCAACGTAGATGTAGCAAAGCAAGGTTCTCATTGTCTTTGCATGTAGGTGTCTGAATATAAATTAGCGTTTTTTACTCAGCAGGTCTAGGTCAAATCACATTCAGAGAGCAGCACTGACACAAAATCAAGAGCTGAAGCGCTGACACAAAACCAAGTCTTCAAGATTGGTTTCAAGAATTCCATGTGACCCTATCATCTTGCATCTGCATGTCAGTCTTAAACTCTGATCCTGTATGGTGATCTAGCATTACTGTGTACAGTACTCCCAGTAAACTCATCGATGACCAGCTTCGAGCACCATGTCTCAGTTAGATGATCTCTCACTTAGTTCTGTGAATACTAAGAGAAGGAACTTAAAAACTAGTTTAGCATTCCAATTACCAACTCAACTGCAACACAGCCTGCATTCCCTGTGGCATGGTATTCACTGGTCAAGACTCTATTTCAGTCTATACCATATACCATAACACGCCATTATATAACCTTGCGTTGCTGTAAAGCTCATCCAATACGGTAGCCCGCTAGAGATCAGCAAAAACAGGCTAACAACCAAATAAATGGGGCAAAATGTCTCATGAACTAGCCAGCCATGGAAGATGCATTCTCACACTCACATGCAATCATACATCTTGGAACTTCAGAGAGCATGCAGGATTCACAGAAACAAGGTATTTTGGCATGGGTGTTTAGATGTGGGTGGATAAGGTGTTAAAAGGCGGCAGAAAGGTTTTAGCTTCAGCCAAATGAGACGGTGGAGGGAAGGTTGGGATATCAGCGATGGCAGGAAGGAAGTGACATATTGGGTGGAGCCGTCCAACAGCAGGAGAGGGAGGTAAGTTGATTCCAAGTAGTGAAATGAGTATTTTGACAGGGGGACATGGATGGATGAGATAGCTGACTGAAGTAAGAGGTGGGTCATGAGGGTTAGGGGCAGCAGGGCTATCCTCTGTTCTGACACAGGGTTGGGTAGGTGGGTGGGGAGGAATGGACCCTTCAGCCTCCAGGGCATCTCCCCTCCTCCTTACCCCCTGCTGGAGCTGCTGCTACGGGCAGCGTAGCTGCTGCTGCTGGCCTGGTATTGGCTGACGGACGACTCCATCTCCTTGCTGCGGTAGCCACGATCATAGTGGCGATGGTTCTTCTGGTAGAAGGGTATGGATCCCGACATCCTCCACAACGCTGTGCCTGTCTCAAGCCCTGAATCTCCCAAGTCTCCGATTACCTGTCTGTCTGCTTAGCTATTGTAGGGAAGTGGTGGTATTGGGTGCAGTTGGATAACTATTGTTAATTTGGAAAAACATTATAACAATCTGTCTGTGGGATTATGGTTAAATTAATCCCTGATATGATTACAAAGCAATCCGATTGCATGATACAATATGTGTAATCAGTATAAATCACTAAACACGGATCATTTATTGCTGAATTATAAATTGTACCACTAAATAATCTATGATGCCATGTCATTGATTTCTTTAATCACTCAGTGTGATTTCAGAAGATCTGTGAATGTGGAATTCCAAACCAGTGTTTATACTGGAGCTAGCCAAGCACAACATAACTTAGACAGCAAACAGACAAACATCCCATCAACATGCCCATAATCCACACAGTGAATAAATGCATTAACACGGTTATATACTCAAATTTTATCTTTCCAAACAGCGTTACTGTCTGATGTGTTTTGAGAATGTCTGGTATTAATCAATATCACTTACCTAGGCCAAAAAAGCCTCCAACTAAATTTGATAGAACAGGTGATTAAACTCCAAAAGTTCCCAATAAAGCTTGCAATCCAGGCAAAGCAACAGGTAGGTGCGGTAGCAGAAGACAAGGCAGCCTTCTAAACAACAAAAATAATATTGGCACTGGACGGAATGTCGAAGCCACAGTCGCGTCCTTTTATGGTGAGGGGTACCGATAAATATAGCCGAGCATAGGGAACGAAGGGAACTCAACTTTCAAATGCAAGCAACACACCCGACCCAATGGGATGCACTACTAGAGCCACTCAAGTTAGCATGACAGAAGTTTCAGCGAGTGCCCCAAAGTAGGCATGCGCTTTACGGATGAGCAAGCTATTGGCAACTAAAACAAATCACAAATGTTCATAGGGTAAGGAGTTGGTTAGTTTGGGTTTTTTGTTTCATGAAAAGGAGTTCCAAGGTCATTACATAATATGGCTATAGATTTATGTAGATTTCTACCCATGGGCTAAATGTTAATATTTTATTGTTGATTATGTTACCCATCATACCATAAGACTCGAAAATTGTAAAACTGCACACGTCTCCTGACAGTACTGGCTCCATATCTAAAGTGGCTTCAGCTGTGTCTGTGGCTAATTTTAGCCATGCCATTGTTACTTGTGTCACATACAACGAATGTCAGTTAGAATAATGTGTGTGTGTGTGTGTGTGTGTGTGTGTGTGTGTGTGTGTGTGTGTGTGTGTGTGTGTGTGTGTGTGTGTGTGTGTGTGTGTGTGTGTGTGTGTGTGTGAGAGAGAGAGAGAGAGAGAGAGAGAGAGAGAGAGAGAGAGAGAGAGAGAGAGAGAGATAATTTGCCATGTCGTGTTATTTCTCCAAATAAAGGACGTCGGGCTTGGAGTCTGGTCTCCAGAGTGATTAGAGTCTCTGCTCCCAATTTATGTGAACAGACACATCAGTTCTTAATTACCTAATAGTGTTAAGAACAATGTAATAAAATTAATGTATTTACATACAACTTGTTTTCAGTGACCTTTGGCACAAATGTCCTGATCTTAATTACTGTCCATGGATGAATCAGCTAACAATCACTCAATCAACACACACATGGGGGAGTTTTCCTTGAAAACTCCCCATCCATAGAAAGCTCAAGCACCCAGCTAGCAAGGAATGTGATAACATGGTTGGCTAATGACTTCATCCCATCACACGTAAAATGCTTTGCTGCTTGCTAACTTGTCAGTGATTATTACCCTAAAAACAGCATACTTCGAATCATACACACACTTTACCACAGCAATATTTTCAGTTTATATTATTAATTAAATTGTAATCTGAAGTCCGCTTTCTTGTTGAAAATGTGCTACGGGGTTAGCGGACTCTAGTGGTAAAAGACAGTGGTGCGATATAAGGACATTACATCTAAGAGCCCCTCAGCAAGTCCTCTGTAAACACAGAGAACATATCAACCTAACATCTTGATATCCTGTAAGACCCACTGGATCTCAAGAGCTCATAGTCAAACAATGTGAGAAACCAGCAGTCAATCTGGTTAACCAAGTTCTCTCTCTAGGTTGTACTCGGGTGTTTTCAAATGACAACCCCACCCTTCTTTGGAGAAAAAAGGGTCTTCTCTAAATAGTCTCACCAGCACTTAATAAGGCTAGGTACAGTGATCTGTGTTGAGATCACAGGGGGAATTCATTACCACCCTTGGGTAAACTGTTGGGTTCGATGTTTCCGTCTCCATCTGTGAAATGCCTTGTTTTGCTGCTGAGACCTGGGTCCTGTCATCTGAACTTGCTATGATAAATGTTGGTTAACATCTTCCAGGAAATGTATTAAATACTGGCATCATGTCTAGAAGAACTGTAAACAATTGCTGTAACACCAAGGATTTATTATACATTTTAAAGGCCTCTGTGAATGTTTAAATGCCAGTGCCTCATGTTTGCGCAATACACTGTAAGCTTTTTACCCTTTAATGAGAATGTTCATGTGGCTTGGATGAATTGTTTCATGAGGGGTCTGTGATCAACAACAAACCAGGTTACTGAAGTTTCCCATTTTAACCAGTGACTCATATATTCCACTGGGCTCTCTTGCTTGGGATCATCTCCATTAAGCTTTCTCCCAAGTGGCACTGGGGTACCAACTGTTCTCTGACCCAAATGGGGTTGCCATGTCATGTACCCCACATGCATCTATTATTATCCACACAGTAAACTTTTGTCCTTCATGTATTGTACTATATGCATATGTACACTGTGTTAGAATGTGAAGTTTCAATTTCATATCTAATTTAAAAAAGTTAATCCTTTAATGCCACTTTCTCCTTCCTTGTTTAAGTTACTTGCGGAAGAACTATGTCGAATGGGGTACTCAAATACTGCCGCAATACCACAATTACATCGTAGTTAAACCTGAGATAAACCCAATCTTACTAATGATTACACATCCCAAACACAGGAAGACACATTCCTTCTCTCCTTAAAAGGACATACTCAAGAATGTAGACGCAGGCAAGATTGTGAGGGAATGGTTGTTTTGGGAAAGCCACATTGACTCTCTGGGGGTGTATGAACAGACAGTTTTAATGTATAAGGTCGTAATTGCACACTCTTAAGCACATATGACTGTCAATCTTTTATAAAAACGAATTTAATACTAAAAATACACTATGACGTATATTTAATAATGATGCAGTATTTACTACGTTTTATGTTGGAAGTGGTCCCTATTTGAACAAGTTGGTATGATCCACATTTCCTGTCCGGAACCAACTTAATCGTCAGGAAGTTAGGGCGGTGGTTGAGACGGAGCACAGCACAGACTAGTAGGCTATTCTTTCTTTTCGTCAGGTAAGGCTACGTATTTACACTATTATAAATGTATGTTGGGAAAGAAGAAAATCTTGGAAATTCCCTGTTTAATCAGTATGGTATTGCACATTGATTGAGAAGATTCATAGAAATTCTTGTTGCTAGTTTGTATCACAAACGGACTAATTTGACTGTAGTCTCACTAGCCGACAGCTAAAATAGCAAATTGGCTAGCTACTGTAGCTCCCCGCTGTCTTGGTATATAACGTTTATTGTTTTAAATGGTAGATAGTTGTTAGTTTAGACTACATTTAACGTGGTTTATTTAGTTAACTTTCTAGATAAATATATACAGCTAACGGCTATTTTGTAAGCTAGCCCTGGCACACTGACAAATGTTAGCTAGCTAGTACCAGCACGGCAATATACCATTTTATTTCCAGCAAGCTATCTTGCTAGCACTAAAATAGGCCTCAAACGGGGAAACGTCACAATTATTTGGTGCCTTTCTGAACACGAATACAGACAAACATTTATTAAAACTACATATTAAAGAGTCAACCATTTAAGACTTGGAAACTAATGTTTGACCGTATGACTAATACGGTACCTAACGGAACACGTCTGTTGTTGTATTTTGTTGCCAAAATAGTGGATCAACGGTGCAAAATATTGAAGATGGCTATTCAAGTTAGTCTAAGTCTACATTTTGTTCCGTCAGTCGGTAAATGCCAGAGGGTAGAAGGCAGAGCGACCAGTCTGTGTACAGGAGGTCTTGGGTGGTCTTGCCTGAAAAGGCAATATGTCCTCACATCACTAGTTTTTCCTCTGCAGTACTAAAGGAACAACTAGAACAATCTTAGAAGCTGCAGAACATGTCCATTTATAGCACAGTGAGGGACACCCCACTTGGGGAATCATTGCTTCAGAATTAGATTAACTTGCCAAAGCCAGAGAGCTGGGCATTACTGGTTGGATCTTATTTGGGGTAATTGCATGATCTATTTTGTGTGGTCATGTTGTGTTACAGAATCCCATGAGTTACAATATCCCTTATGAATTGGTTTTTGATTTTATGATTAACAATTTAGTATACTTTCTTGGTGTGGATGTGTTTTTATATGAAGAAATGAATTTTAAAATGTTAGGTGTTACTTTGTACATGTAGGCTTAATCTGTTTTACCCTCACAGATAAAAAAAAATACAAAAGCCGCCAACATGTCGAGCAAAAGGGCAAAGGGAAAGACCACCAAGAAGCGCCCCCAGCGTGCTACCTCCAATGTGTTCGCCATGTTTGACCAGTCTCAGATCCAGGAGTTCAAGGAGGCTTTCAACATGATTGACCAGAACCGTGATGGGTTTGTTGACAAAGAGGATCTGCACGACATGCTGGCCTCATTGGGTAAGCATCATTTAAAGCTCCTGACTTGGGCAGATACTGGCCAACTTTGGTTTATACTCAAAAACACTGCTGGCCTGCTTTCTGCTTGAGATTTTGTACTACTGTTGTGATCCTGTGTAAAATGACCAGTGCTTGACATCTTGTTTATGCGACCCATTTGATCTGGAGAAGCCACAGACTCCCATCTGTGTTGTAGACAGGGATTGGGCTTTCATGTATGGTATTTCCTCAGGCTGGAAGGTGTGGTCCCCAGATGGTATTTAGAGTCAGAAGGGAGGAACATTCACACAATAGATATTGCATTTAACCCAACCTGTTCTGTTGTCTATAACATCAAATGTCTTTCTAGTGTTAATTGTGAACCCATGTTTTGCGTACCTTTTTTAATCCAAACTGATCTGTTGTTACAATAACCGTGATTGTTTATTTTTTTCCAGGGAAAAACCCAACTGAAGATTACCTGGAGGCCATGATGACTGAAGCCCCAGGGCCCATCAACTTCACTATGTTCCTCACCATGTTTGGAGAGAAACTCAACGGCACAGACCCAGAGGATGTTATCAGAAATGCTTTTGCCTGCTTTGATGAGGAAGGCACTGGTAAGGAAAGATATCTCTCTTTCTGTCTCTGTACTTTTGGAATACAATTGATGTGCAGGATCTTAGATCTTAACATATTAAGGCTAAAATTAATTATCAAGAAGTGTCAAATGTTTTTACAAATTAAAATTGGAATTATACTGCATTGTCAGGGGGATGATTGATTGGAGGAGCTGTAGTCATCTGAGGTGGCCTTGTCCCTCCCCTCAGGTTTCATCCAGGAGGATTACCTCAGAGAGCTGTTGACCACGATGGGAGACCGCTTCACAGACGAAGAGGTGGACGAGCTCTTCAGAGAGGCACCCATTGACAAGAAGAGCAACTTCAACTATGTGGAGTTCACACGCATCCTGAAACATGGTGCCAAGGATAAGGACGATTAAGACGGCCACATCGTATAGTTTCCACGCTCTCTCCACCTCCTTCACCTCGGCTAAATCATCGTGCTGCATGTCTGTCTCTAAGCCCCCAACCCCCACCCAATGTTAAACAAGGCAAATGCGACTGTTAAGTTACAAGACAGATGTAGTAATGTGCTGGTCCATGATTCAAAGATTTTGAAAGTGGACGTGCAACTGTGGAACACCATCTATTCAAATGGCCTGGTTTAGCTGAATTTTTACATTTTATAATAAATATAAACTTTTTAAATAAAGTACTATATCAACTTGTATTTGCCCCTTATTCATTGCTCTGTATAAAACAGTTAAAATAAACCCTCTTCTGTCTCAAGGCTTCTTTATGGTCAGAAAGCATCTTGTTTTTTCCTGCAACTGACTAGTTTTGAGTTATGTTCCAACATGTAGGGGCTTGATTTAAAGAGGGAACTACTGTAAAAGTCAACTATAAGGCCTAGCACGTCCTTCCCTATCACAGCCGTAATTTCTTTTAGATCGTTTGGAATGGCAAGATGTGTTCCTTTGCTGCATTGTAAGTGCTCTACAGGAAATAATGTGGAATAAAATATGTATTATATATGCTTTAGGACTGGAGTATTTACTCAAGCAAACATAATGTCCGATAGAACAAGGCAACATTGAACCTGAACATGACTTTACGATAGATTCAACCTTGGTACGATGTTGTCACCTAGTGGACATACGAAGCTTTATGAAACACTATACGTCACTTAGTACGTATTTTCAGTACAGCCAATCATGATAGCACCTTACTTACGGAACCACGTTGAGTTGGTTTCGGCTTTCGGCATTGTTTCAACTGGATTTATGTCTTGAACGGTAAGCTATTTCCACATCTCGACTAGAGTTTTTTATTAAATTAAAGTTTAACAATTGATGGCAAACGTTACATGCATTGCGTTAAAGCAAACTGACCAACGAATTAACTGCTGCTCTTTTGTAAGTTGAAAGATAGCTAGCTAACCTCAAACTGCTAGCAAACCCGCTAGCCACACAAGGGCAAATTACATTTATGTTGCATGTTCTGCACTTGTTCTTTATCAGCAAGTCGGTTCCACCGAATTTCTTCAGTGAGCGGTTTCTCGGGTGGTTTCAATTACTTATCCACATGGTGTTTAGCTAATTTTAGTTATGTTACTCTAGCGCTGTCATTTGATAACCACTCTGAAGGTTAAATATCTTAATGTTGGGAACATGATTAGTTCTTACGTCATTTTTGATGATTGCAGATTTCTTCTGACCTGTATGTTGGGTAGGATAATTATTTATGGCGATAGTATGAAATTGTTTAAAGTCTACATGTTTGGAACATGAATGTACTCAGTTAGTTGCTACTACAGGTCCGTTGGGTTGGAAGTCCTGGGCCCATGCCATGGCTTTAAAGGTGATCCGGAGGCTTCAGCTGCTGGGACAGACGGGGAAACTCCTCTGCTCTGATCTGGGACAGAGTGCCCAGTGCAGGACCCGGGAGCGCCTCTGTGTGGCCTGCCTTTGGACCTCAGCTGGTCGCTGCATCCAGAGACATGGCTGTAAGAAGCTCCAGCCAAACTTGGGGAGGATGAGCCTGTCCACAATCATCAGGGACCCGTCATTCTTCAACACTGGGTCTGTGGGCCTCCACAAAGACTCAGCCCTCCGGTTTTGTCTGAGCCAGCTCCACGGGCTCGCCCCTGCCGATGAGCAGGCCTTCCAAGTGCGGCTGGACAGCTGCTCATCATCCCGGCAGGTCTTCCGTCTGCTTGGTGCCATGGAGATCATGTCTGACAACATGGCAGCTGCAGTGCTGCACAGAGTAGCTGACCTGGAGAAGGACACCCACTGCCTGAAGGACCCCTCGGTTCTGGAGCAGGACACTCTCAGGGCCCTGTGCTACCAGTTGGAGCAGGACTCATGCCGTCTGACGGACGCTGGGCTGGTGTCAGCCCTGCTTGGCTGCACACGCCTCTACCTGGACCCCTGGAGCACACTGGTGGTGCGGCTGGTGTCTGAGAGCCAGGAGAGGCTGGACAAAGGACAGATGAGTGTTGGCCAGCTGTGCACCCTAGGGCAGGCCATGCTGGCCCTGGAGGGCCCTAGCTGTGGGATGCTGGAGCAAGTGATGGAGCAGGTCAAGAAGCAGGAGCCTGGCCAGTGGAGCCTAGCAGAGCTCACTGCTGTCTATGGACTTTTGCAGGGCGGGGTTGGTAAGGAGGGACAGTATCAGGGTCTCCTCCATGCAATGCATCTGCATGCCATGTCAATCGCCTACCTTATGGACCCACCTGCAGTCAGCAGGGTGATGGGTGCTCTGGTGGTACTGAACCAGACCCAGGCCATGCCCCTGGTGATCAGCCTGTGCAAGCAGGCCGTAAGGCATGTTCCCAATTTCAGGGATGAGGAGTTGACCGTAGTCCTTGGGGCTCTTATGCACTTTGGTCACAGCGATCACTACTTTGTGGAAGCCATGGAGAGGTACGTGCCCAGCATGGCCTTCACCTCACACCCTGAGACGGTCTCCAAGGTGATGCAGTATTTTGGGCGACGGAACATCTTGTCACTGCCTGTGTTTGATGCCGTGGCTGAGAGCTTTGTGTACCGAGCAGATGACTACACCACCAGCCAGGTGGCCCATCAGATCATGCCATTCGGTAAGCTGGGCTACCTCCCACCAAACGCTGGCCAGTTGTTCAGGAAAGTGGAGGCCATCCTGCACAGGCGCTTTTCCCACTTTCAGCCCAGGACCCTCCTCAACCTGCTCCACACCTGCATCCTGGTGGAGAGATACCCTGTCAACTTTGTCTCCAAGGTCTTCAACAAATACTTCCTCCAGCAACTACATGGTAAATGAGCTTACAGTACATCTAGAACTTCAAAATAATGCTATGGAGATTCCTTCTTGAGTTTTGACATTGTACAGATGTCACAATGTGTGAAATACCTGTGCTTGCTCCATGTTTTCCAGTCAAAGACGAAGGTATGGACCGCATTGTTTTGGGACAACTTACTCAGCTCTATATGTCCCTGAAGCTCGAGTGTCCCTTCTATGAGGTAGGTAACATGAGTTAAACACCTGTCAACATTAACAATATTGTTTTGGAACTGTTGAGTTTGACTCCCTCAATACCTTTTTATATCTCCTTAGGGTCCTAGGCTCCCTCCCAAGTACCGGGTCAAGTCATTTCTCACCACTGGGCGGTCCCTGGAGACTCAGGTGGACAGTCAACTCTATAACTATGTCAAGAATGGCCTTGTGGACCTACTCGGGTGTCGTGCATACTTTGCATCTAAAGTCCTCACTCCTTACCGTTACACCATAGGTAGTACAGACAAAATGCCTGTCATTCAATATGGTTTCATGTTACTTGCTAGACATGTTGCCTGATGTTTCCCATCTTGTTATAGATGTGGAATTAAAGCTTGATGAGGAAGGATATGTTTTACCTGCTAGTCACATAGATGACGTATACAAGAGGTACGGACATGTTCATTCTTCTAGAATATAAGGCCATTAATTGTTTGTGTGCCGCAGTGTTAATGCTTGAATGTTTCTTTTATGTTTTATCTATGCTTCCAGGATTGCGATTTGTATCGATGGGCACAAACGGTTCGCTTCAAATGCAAGGCAGCTTCTTGGAAAAGAGGCCATTAAACAGAGGCATCTTAGACTCCTGGGATATAAAGTTGTTCAGGTTAGCAACCTATGATGCAGCCCCGGTATCCATAACTGAAGCATGTTTAGTCTGATGAAAAAGAGTGCTTTGACTACAGATGTGCTTGCCTGAGTGTTGCATCTGGCACCTTGTGATTGCCAATGTTCCGTTTCAGTGTCCTTGCTGTTCATTGTCACCAGTGTTCTGTTTGCCAGTTGCTGTCAGTATTCCTTTTGATTTCTTCTGTCTGGTATGATGGCTTTGTCTGTTCTTTGTTGACAAATGTGCAAGTGAAGTGGAGAGTCAGGTTTGTTCTGCCATGACATACTAATGATTCTCATCTCCTTCTTTTCCAGATTCCTTACTATGAATTTGAGAAGCTGCAAAACCATACTGAGATAGTTCAGTATCTCCACAAAAAGATATTCCCTCACAGTTACAGGCTAAGTTGGTGATACTATGATATATTCCTTGTTTGAGTGTATCAGCAATACATTTACGAAAGCAAAATAAACTTATCATGCTAAAGTGTGCTGGTGGAAAGATGTGTCCAAATACACTAACACTATTGGATAGTTAGTATATTGTAATATTAGTAATGGTTTGAACTTGCAGTTAATTAAAATGAGGTCACTGACAACAATTTATATCATTACTGACAGTGTGAAATATATATTACATTTATTGGTTCTTGGACACACAATGCTGCAGTATAAAGTTGAGAGAAACCACATTTCCCAAGAATCACCATAGAGAGAGAGAGAAATATCCATAACAAGATCAAGATAGGCTCTCAACATTAACCAAATGTTTTGGATTTGTTTTTCCACTGATAACCAATGGTTGATATTATTCTGGTCACCACCATGACCTGGGAGTGTCAGTTGGATAAATATAAAAATGTTATACATAAAAAAAACAACTAATGATGGGTCTTGGTGTGGGCTCCTATGTGGCTGGAATCTGGGGCAGGCCAAACTCATCCACCAAAACTCCATCCTGAAACACAGTTACAATCACAGTCAGGTTCACAGGAAACACTGTGATCTTCAACATACACACACACACACACAAATATATGGTCCATCAGGAGAATGAAGATGAGTAGTACCCGGTTGATGCTCTTCTCCCCGGGCACTCCTTCAGGGATGGAGGGGTGACTGGTGGCCTCATCCAGATAAGAGCTGTCCTCATCCAAAAGGAGCTCATCTCCCAAGGCGTCCAGCTCTGTGTACACAAACACTGATATATCACAGCCTATACATTTTGTATATAGCAAAACATTCTAATGGTCGTCACACAAATGTTCCAAAATGAGCAACCCTCCTAACTGTAGAAAGATGCAAAAGTAGAGAGAGCTGTTTGTTGTCAGTTGCAGCTAATCTAACACTGCCATAGTGCTGCACTCACCTGCTTCGAGGTCATCATCATCGATCTCTGGCGTCCCGTAGCTTCTGCTCATGGCTTCCTGGACCTCGTTGGCATCCTCCATCATGTCCTCCAGCTGATCCTGGAGATCCTGCAACACAAGCAATATTTGATTAACTTCCCAGCCAAGCCAAGTAGGCAACAAGGTTGAAGGTTTTTAAGTATCTTAACGTTGCCAAAACGACTTTGTGACCTTAAGAAGTCAGATCTACAGTATCAATAGCACATACCTCAATCTGATCGATCTTTACATTCTTGTATGCTTTCTTCATCTCTTTGGCTCCAACCTTCATGGCGTCCACCTATGGCATACATTAATAACAAGCCAGTGTTTTTTGATGTCGGATCAATACACAGGAAGCCCAGTGTAATAATGGCATGGTGAGAGCTGTGCAGGAGGGATAGCATCACATGTTTCATACGGTAGTTTTGGTGTCTTTGAGGGTCTGGATTGTGTAGTTGGCCTGTTCCATGTTGAAAGACTGTTGCATTAGATTGTCTCTCTGGCCCTCATACCTGAATGACAAAAATCTCATGCTTAGAGTACAGTTGGTGCATTTCTGAATATTGTACTACTGCTCGTAAGTTACGAAAGCAAGTCATACTAATTAACATGCCATGGATAAGGAGGTGAATGTGTCCCATAACTTACATTCTCTTTTGCTTCAGCACTCTCATGGCCTTTTGCTTGACCATGTTCTGATAGAAACAAAATACAGGTGTGAGATAAACAATGGTCCCACAGAACAGTACTTCATGTGATATGTATGTATCATGTAACCTAACCAGTTCCATGTTGAGTATAATGAGTTTCCATAATGGACCATTAAATTCCAAGTATAGAGATGATATCACATTGTAAAACCAATGTTACCTTTGACGGCCCATCTCTCATCTTCTTCATCTGATCTTTGTACTTGACAAGCTCAACATCTAACCTTGAAATTTTCTTGTCAATAGACTCAGCCCTAGAGTCCACCTATGGTAATAAGTTAAACCAAAATTAGAAGTAGCAAAAGGTGTAGATTTCATAAAATTGAATTTAATACACATTTCTGATGCTGTGAAGCAAAATATATCTTTAAGCCAAAACCAGTTAAACGGGTTGATTTCAGTCAATGCCTTGCCCCATTTCATAACAGGAATAATAACCTGGTCTTAATTTGCCCAGTCACTATTGCGTCTTATAAAAATTAAACACAACTCAATTGTATGCCAGAAATGCTAACAAAACAAACAGGTATTTCAGTTGTAAACATATCGTTCTGATAGACTAGTACCCTCATTGTATTGTTTTGTGTTTAAATTAGCTGGCTAATGTTAGCCAACTAACGCTTAGTACGTCTTTTGCCGGACAACTCACTACAGATAGTTATTTAAAACCGCTATTAACTTAGATTTCTTCGGTTTTCAGTCTAAAACATATATGTAATTCACCCCAAAAGTATGTCTAGATACTATTTCTACGTTAACTAGAAAGCAGACGTCACTTGACACTGAAGTGCTTGTTCCCTCAAAGTTCTTTGTTTATTTATTAAGAAGGAGCAGCTCTGCAAGTTGTGACAATCGATACTTACACCTCCAATACAGTCTGTTAGATTGGGTGGGGGTCCCTTGGGCTTTCCTCGACCAAAAATACGATTCATTTTGTCCCAAATAGATATTTGTTAGCATAAAATAATCAGCTAGCTAAATGTCACTTCAGCTGGGACACCCGGAAATAACCCTCGTGACGTCAAACCAGTCACATGGTTGGCTAACTTTGCTACCAACGCCCTACCATCATTAGCTGGAGGATACATTCAAAGGATTGCTCTTCTAAATGAACGGAATGATAATTTGTAACCTTTTAACGTTGGTGTATTTATTTGAAATAAGAAAGATGATTGAAAAGCATAATATGTCCATTAGGGGGCGCCTCAGTGACATGTTTTCAAACACAAACACACGTTATATTAAATTACATCAGCCCATTCCATATGGGCATTGGGCAGTCATTTGGAATACTCTTGCTCTTAGCCCCAGTGTTAATGTATTCAGTTGTGTTCATCCATCTCTTGAGAATCAATCAAGCCAAAGGTGATACTGATGCTTTGTCGAAGTTTATCCAGAATGATAGGTCACTAATGTATTTGCAAAACCGTAAATTAAATCCATTAACAGTACAATTTCAGTTCTACAGTAAATGAGTGTGACATTTCCGTGGATTCCATCATACACACACCTTCTCCAGACACATTATTCTAATTGAAAGCGACAGACCAGTCTATAAACTATAGCCGTTTAAGACTATAATTAAAATGAAAAATATTTTTATTTAGTGGTCCAATGACTTCGGTTAACTTCAGAACCATCTACAGGGATTAAGTCATTGTGCTTGATTACACTGTACTCGATGATCCATAAGAACTATGGATTAAACATTCAGCAAGAGCTTCACACACACACGCACACACACACAAATACATAAATTCATACATTCATTTTATATCAATAGGTCAATATACCATATTGATGTACATATCCGTAAAAGAATATTGATCAATGATGCATGACATTTCTATATGTTGTAGACAATTGCCTACAGGCCTCTTCTGAAATGACATAGAGACTTGAATTTGACGATGGAAACAAGGGCATTGTATATAGCACTGTAATTTTCACATTGCAGATGTCACATGGGTTAGGCCTAGATCATTTGAGTCTTCTTTCCAAATCCGGGAGATTGAAGACAGTTCCATGGCTAGTCATGCAGGTTTAGTCCCGTCAGGATTCTCCATTGGGAGGTGACTTCTCTCACAGTGCTCCTGGCCTTACTGCTCCCTGGGCCCCTCTCCCCCTTCAGCTTTGCTGGGAGACAGAAATCCCTGAAGCATCGCTTAAAGATCTCATCCAGGAAGGCGTAGAGGATGGGGTTGAGGCTGCTGTTGGTGTAGCCCAGCGCCACACAGAAGAAGTAGGCAGCCATGACGGTCGTGGTCTCCGGAACGCTCACCAGGGCCTTGATCATATTCATTTTAAATCAATAAATTAACATAGTATATTGATGCAAGACAGTTTGTTGTTTTCATTCACTTTAATACTGAGCACTGCACAGCATGTTTTGGTCTTAGTAGGCTATCATCTCTGCATGTAACAGAAAACTAAAAAAGCAATAATGGATGAAACACCGATACTTACAAATAATGCACAATTTGTGCTTGATGTTGATCACGGTGAGGTGATACTAACTTGAAGTCTATAGAATAACCTCCAAAAGCTTCAATGATTACCTTAAACTAATTTTTCTACAAACACTCACATTTAGGTTACATCAAAAATGACATGTTAACACTCTAATATTGGTCAAGAGCAGCGACCAATAAAACCTAAATAATGTTTGTTGGGTTAGAACCTGTATATTTGTTTTACTAGTCCACATCCCTGTAAGGCTATCAACTCTAATCTTACAAAACTGAAATGACCTGCAGAATAGGTGCGAATATCTGTCTTATGCTTGGACTTTGCCTCTGAGAATAAATTACGTTACTACAGTACTATCAGGCTCTTAGTCAATGGAGTTCTAGTTACACGTTTACAAGTCTTTAAATATACATTCAAAATCCGGTGGGAGTCACTGTACAACATTAACAAAAAGCACAGACCACCAAGCATTTACTTTGTGTATCATCAAAGAACACTTAAAATATTTGATATTCATATCTGTACATGTGTTCCAATAATTGGCCATGCTACAAATACTGATACATTTCATATAATGTCTGTGCAAAGCAACTTTAAGCCTATACAATTTCTGAATAAGTATGTTACTTATTGATGTATTTGACATGAATCTGAATACTAAACCATGTGCACAATATGTCCATAAAGGAAATATCATAATTTTTTGGATTGCATTGATCTACTCATGTTTTTCTATGGTAAGAACATTCATAAAATAATATGTATAACTAGGCGCAAGTCAAATTAACAGCACAAAAGTGATTTATATTGTAAGATTAACAACTTGACACAAGATCAAAGTTGCTAAAAAAGCCCTCTGTCAAATTAGAAAATAACAATTAAATCCAGGATTTCTTACAATAACAGTGATTGTGTCAACAACAGCATTTTTATTCGGTCTATCTCAAAGGTCCCTCTTATTATCTAACCCTGACACACTGGAGCCAATCAACACAATTCTAAGAAATAGTTTGGATTCTTGCATTATGACTTAATTATAGTGTTTCATTGACTCCTTTTGGTTACTAAAAGAAAATGTAACTGAATGTTCTTCATAACGTTCCCTAATTGCAATGTTTCTTTACATCAGGCACACAATATAACAAGCGTTATATTGTACTGCCTTGATGTCAACCTGGAAATACCATATCTGGACTGCACAAGGCACTTCTGGCCTAAGGAACTATATAGACAGTCCATAACACATTTAAATCTATTAAAACGTATATTAATAAAAGAAAGAGAAAATGCAATTTAAATGACTAACATAATACTGTCTTTTTAAGCACTATATTCTCTATTATTTATGATGAAAAGGCAAATTATCGCTAATCGCTATCCCTGAGAATTTCAATTTAAAACACCTTAGAGTTCTGTCATCTCACTGCTGTATTCTAACACACAATATGGCAATAGCTCATAATGACACAGTGCATGTAAAAATAAAAATCTATTGTATTATTTTTGTAATTCCCTTAAGTGAGAATGTTATCTGCAAATCAATTGTATGTCCAAATGACTAAATGTATACAAGTGTGCACATAAATGTATTTGTGTTCATTCAATATCCCACTTATCCGTTTAAAAATAATGATCAGTGATGCATGATATCTTCATATGTCGTGAACATAGCCCACAGGCCAATTCTGAAATGACATAATGACTTGAATTTGATTGTAATAACAAGGGCAATGTATATAGCACTGTAGTTTTCACATTGCAGATGTCACTTGGGTTAGGGCTAGATCATTTGAGTCTTCTTTCCCAATCCGGGAGATTGAAGACAGTTCCATGGCTAGTCATGCCGGTTTAGTCCCGTCAGGATTCTCCATTGGGAGGGGAGCTTCTCTCACAGTGCTCCTGGCCTTACTGCTCCCCGGGCCCCTCTCCCCCTTCAGCTTTGTTGGGAGACAGAAATCCCTGAAGCATCGCTTAAAGTTCTCATCCAGGAAGGCGTAGAGGATGGGGTTGAGGCTGCTGTTGGTGTAGCCCAGCGCCACGCAGAAGAAGTAGGCAGCCATGACGGCCGTGGTCTCCGGAACACTCACCAGGGCCTTGATCAGGATGAAGATGTGGATGGGTGTCCAGCACACCACAAACACAGCCACCACCACCATGACCAGGCGGGTGATGCGTCTTAGAGTGCGGTCCTTTTCACGCGAGCCGGACAACAGCCTGACGCTCTTCAGCCTCAGGACCATCAGAGAATAACAGACGGTGATGATGAGCACAGGCACCACGAAGGCAAACACAAACACACAGATCTTCATCAGAGTGTCCCAGTAGATGTAGGGCTCAGGGAATTGTAAGGCACACTCTGTAGTGCCTAGAGGTGGAAGGATGAGAGAAGAGAAGAGATAAAAACAAAAGGGGGGTGGAGAAAGAGAGAAAGGAGAGGTACGAGAGAACAGAGTAGAGAGAACAGAGAGAACAGGGAGAGAGGAGTTACGACAGGGAGACTGTTAAATGTACCCACGCTTTGGTGTAACATAAATACCATTTCACAGTGACTCTTTCCACTCATGCTGTCTGGCTGTTATGGAACAGCTAATGTGCTCTTAAATGGGAACATCTTGCGCAACATTGGCTCTTTCACTTTTCACAACATCCTCTGTATATGGCTGTGATACATTGTGAAGATAATGGAAAGCTCATTACCATCAGATAGATAGGCTTATGTTCCTCTCCGACTATGAACATGAGACAAAAGATTCTGCATTGCTAGAAAAACACAGATTTCCAGAGAAAATGGGACTGGCATTTCTCATTTTACTGGGTTCCTCCACAGACCTCTAAGGGCAAATAAAGCATGATAATGGACTAGTCCACTCTGTGATGAGACAATTCCTTGACATCTCTTGGGAAATTTGCTTTTGAAGACATTAGCGAGTGGCTGTGTTGAGTGTGTACGTGCTTGTGTGTGTCTGTGCAATCGTGTGTGTGTGTATGCGTTTGTTTATTTCTCACCATTGTTTGTTTGTGTACCCCCAAGCAGAAGAGCAGGTATCCCTGCAGCCGATGACAGGATCCAGATACACACGTTGATCATCTTGGCTTTTATGGGCGTCCGGAAGTCCAGCGCCTTGACTGGGTGGCACACAGCCACGTAGCGGTCCACACTCATCATGGTCAATGTGAAGATGCTGGTGAACATGTTGTAGTAGTCTATGGAGATGAAGACCTTACACACCACCTCACCAAACGGCCACGAGTTTAACAGGTAGTCTGTGCTCTGGAAAGGCATTGTAGTGGTTACCAGGGCGTCAGCAAGGGCCAAGTTGAATATGTAAATGTTGGTGGCGGTCTTCATTTTTGTGTACCTGTACATGAAATACATTTGAAATGAATATGAAAAAACATCCATTATTTAAATGACCGGAAGACTAAAATGAAAACACAATTGATGAGAGAATATTTTTGCATTACTCAAAATCAGCATTACAACTGGATCACATGACACTGCTTCAACCATTTAGAGGCTGCTGAAGCCTCCATGTTTCCATCTTTGCTTCTGTCACTGGTGGTTTATAGACACACACTAGTACAATGCATCAATTACAATGGCCACAAACCTCTGTCCTATAACAGTACCATCAATCACCACACTGTGGGTCATGCAAGTGAAAGACTCACAGGTGGCTCTTCACGGAACTGATCTATTGGTTTTATTGCACTGGGTGAGATACAATTTATGTATTTGAATCATCATCCTATTCCTATATACTTATATTTAACATGTTTTGACATCAACAAACAGATAATATAGAGAAATATAGATAATATATCAGTCCCATAATTGAGACATTTGGCTGCAGAATGAAATCAACATGACATCAATTGTAATAAGCAAACACTAATAATAACTAACTAATAAGTTTAAAATGCATGAGTGTGTCAGACAGAGAACGACTGAGGAAATTCTTTCCAAATACACTACAAGGTAGACCTTGTTGACACAGAATATGTAAAATGTGCCGTTTTGTGTTTTTTGTGCATACATTTGACAACAAATATACGTTGTGTATATGACATACAAGCAACACAACTGGTCGACTGGGAGATGCTGAACAATATGTGATGATGCCTCAATGCATAATCTGAAATATCTACCATCCCTCACATCCATGTCAAGATGTTCATGAATCACTCCCTATGTTTTGATTTCCATTACCAAATATACCCTTTTCCCTATTTTAAATGAATTTAGGGCCTGTTTATTTCCATAATACATACTGTATGTATTCAATTACTCGTCATGCGTGCATGCAAAAAAGCAATTGCCTCTGGGTCTCTCGCAAGTTTTGGGAATGCAAAAGAACTTGGTCAGGAATGTTTATCTATACTATCATACATATTTAAGAAGGTAAATACATATTGATACATTAATTTGGGTTTCCTTGTGCATTAATAGTCACTTTTCATTTACCAAACGGTGGACAAACAAACCGAGCACTGACGGTACATGCAAAAAAGTTGCGCCTTACCTGATTATAACATACATGACGAGGCAGTTTCCCACTAAGCCCACCACAAACACCACGGAATAGACAGCGGTGATGATGGGGATGATTGGGGACATGGGCTCCTCGTCCCACTCGTCGCTATAGGTGCGATTGGGAGTTTGTGATTCAGACAGCCAAGTAGAATTAATGAAACAGTCTTCGGCGAGCGCAGAAAGACACTTGTCTCCTTTGAAGATTTCCACCGGAGTGCTTTCCATTTTGGAAACGCTTGACCACCTCACAATACGAATGAAATGGGCTAAGATAACACTTCTTGCGGTCCGTTCCACAAGGAGAGAAAAAGGAAAGTTAAAGTGAGTATTATACCTGAATAGACTTTTATGGCATTCTTTAAGTGAATGGTTTTATGGTCTTTCTAGGCTCTATCAAATATTTTAAACATGCTATTAGCCAACTGTGAAAAGGTGATACATAAAGCATTTCTGTAAAACAATTTTCAGACCGCATAACCTTATCCAACCCACCCGCATCCATGAACTCACCCATTTGTTGTTAGGCTGATGTATTCGATCCTTTTAGCTCTATGGAGATCAAATCTGAGGCATGGACGACGTAGCCTAGTGTGTTTTCTTTTCCCTTGCTGGAGGATACGGCTAGCCAAAGTTTGTAGAGAGAGGTATGATGAGGCAAGTGAATCGGCTATGCAACGGCTGGCAGACACTCGTGGGCACGCACAGTGTGGGCTGCTGCGAGCATCCGACAGTAGCGCGCTCTCTTGCTCATTTCTCCATACCCCCTCCCCCTACCCCAAATATGACATCAGTGAAGTGACAATAACCTTAAGGCAAACACTGCAAACTCTTGTGTCCATGTAACAAAATAGGTCCAAGTAACAAAATAGGTCGATGCAATTCTAAAACCAAGCGAGGAGACTTTCTTTCGGATAAGTTACGATGCTGTCTGTCTAACAAATGTTGATCATGATAGGCCTATAAAAATATTTTAGCTTTTTTATCACTTCAAACTTTGGGTATCTTAACATATTGTTAAACCCCTCAAAATATGAATGGTTCTTTGGATGAATAGTTTAATCCTTGTGCTAAACTAAACTGTGAGGAAGTAGCCTATATTACTATATGCTCTATATAGATAAAAGGCAGCAATGGATACCACACAATACCACAGATACCAGACAATAACAAGCGAAGTAGGCTAAATTGAATATTCTCTTTATTAGGCTACATACATATTCTAATGCTATAGATGCATTAAGATCATAAATAATCTGTTTAATCCATAATGCATCATTCACAACAATAAACACAAAGTGTCTGTGTGTTTGTGTGGAGATAACATCCACTGTGAACAACCCTGGATGTGCAGGGGCATTGGCCTCATCCTGCCGCCGCCAGTCCATGCGTTCCTGCCTGTAATTACAGCTAACAGGAGAAGAGAGCCAAATCAGAAGCCAAACGTAATTATAACGAGGGAAAAAAACAACCTTCCCGACTTTATTTGTACTTTCTGCAGTGTATGATGCATGCATACCTCTTTTCAGATGAGCGGGCTGGAGATAACGGGTTGGAGCTCTAATAAATCATGTAACCATACGTCACCTGGGCCATTCTTGGATGGAAGGATGTCTGTCGCTAGGAGCAAGAACGGCGTATTATTTTTAACGTTTTTGCTGTTAGGCTGCTTAAAGAGCCAGGCTCTTCCTACCCTCAAAGGAATCATATCATGAGTGGTGCTGTGGTCTGGTGGGATTGCCTTTGATATAAGGCAACCCCCTCCCCCCCCTCTTTATCTGCATAGGCAAAGCAGATTTCTTTGGTAGAACTGAAACTTGGGCAGTCATACACACTGATATTGCGTGGAATGACTGATTCCTTGATAGGAATAGAGGTGGAAAAAGTTAATTGGCTGCTAAAATTGATTGAGTGCATCTGATTACGAGTTTTCAGCTGAAAGGCCGATGAGATATGTTCTAATTTCAATTTCAGGGGAGACCAGGATCAACCATCTTCAAAAATGCATTCCTTCTATCTATGCTAAATGAACATAATAATTTATACACAGTATATAAAGCTTTCTTGGAAAAGTGATTTAGCAGTCCAAAAAAAAAAAGATGCCTTTTGGAAATCTTTATCTGCACACGCTAATGATTAATGTGTTACCCGGTACAGCTAAGTTAATACAAATGTAAAAAAGCAGGCCCTTGCTTGTAGTCATAACACGGAATTGAAATTAAATTTATATAATAAACATTTTACCATTTCAATTCATTTCATTATAAAAATGTTGCCTCAGTGGCAGTGTAGCCCGGTGTTCTTCCTGGGGCTCACAGTCAACACCTGTGTACGGGTGACCAAGTGATGCAGGCTTCCCACAGGTGGTAAATATTTTGTTAGCCACTGTGTTACTCATAAGGTAGTCATTTACTTCAATTTAAACATCAACAAAAAACAGACGACAATATTATTGCACGTGCATCATGTACTGAAATCCTTTCCTGCTCTGGAGGACCATAACGAAGCCCCCCCCCCCCCCCCCACACACACACACACACACACACACACACACACACACAAACACACTCTAGCAACGGCTCTGGAAAACAAGTAAAATGCTTGGGAAGGATTAGGGAGGATTGACAAGGATATGTGAAACAATCATGTTTTCTCAGAGCGCTGTATGGATTAAATAAATAAAAAACAGACAAGAGAGAAGTAAAAAGAAGAACAGGAGAGATTACAACATACGTCACAGTACTGCCGTAAAGGGTTTCAAGAGGATTTATAAAGGCAGCATGATTTTTTATCAAGTATTTGTTCACAAACTGTTGTTAGTCTTGATGGACAGGATGACTGTTGAGGTGTATTTAGCATTACAATTTTACGTCAAAGTGTGCCAGAGGCCTAAATAATACCTGAGTTACCACTAAACTACATACTGTATTACCATGAGCAAGTGCTTGACGGAAGCACTATGAAGTGTGAAATTAAAGCAGTCTGATGATTTCCATCAGCTCCTACCTGAAAATATGATATAAATGTTTACACGCTGGTGTCTCAGTTTAAATCCAGAAACTGTACTGAAATTGAAATTTCAGTACATTATCTTGGTTGATTTCATTTTGATTTGAAGCTTAAGGATTTTTATAAACGTTCATTTATGCATTTATCTCTTTTTACTTTGTAACTTCCATTCCAGACTATCATTTGCTGTACAGTACTCTAAAACACACATGGTGAGATCTAGTAAACATAGATAATGTTGATTAGGGTTAGGGTTGATTAAGATAATAGACCTATTTGTAGATTGCTAATGTATATGAGACTGCTGGCTTGTTCTTGTTTTTGCAAGCTTAACCATAACCCTTTCATTTGAGTTCATTGCTGAATGAAGCCAAAAACACAAACAAATTGTGCAAAAGCTGTTTATCAGCAGCAGGATCAAATTGAACTTGATTAAAAAAGGAGAAAATCCAAGAAGGGTAAATCCGCTCGTTCACTGCGACTTTCAAAGTTCATTGAAAGTCAATAAGGTACTCAATTCCATGCATAAGAAAAATTATAATTCTACTGTATTACTTTTTAATACATACTTAATGTGCTCAACCCAGTCTTTTCCACCAAGAAACCTTTCTAATTTGGGGTTATTAATCAGAAAAAACGAGATTCAAATGAAAGAAAATAATGGATGCCTTATACCAAAGTCAGCTTCCTCTCTCTCCAGTGTTTATTACTTTGATCCTCCAAGATCATTAAGAGACATAATCTACCTTTCCAACTCTCCAAGGTCATTCCTACACTCCAAGAGGACCACAATTGAATTAAATACGAAAAACAGGGAACAGATCAGATTGTGGCTTGGGCACAAATGAAAAAAGGTGGATTTTTTTACATGTAAATGACAGTTGAAAATGTGATAAACTGCAAATGACTCTTCGCTTTAAGGAGAAGGGTGGGGGGAACTCTCATAGCAACACAGGGATACAGACAACCTCACAATACCTGGCATACATGGTTTGTTTCTGTTTTGATCCACTGGAGGCGGTTTGAGGAGAAGAAAGGATGTGTTTGGTAACTGTGTCAAGTTAAATATGGGTGTGACTACACTGCTGTTGCTCAGATTGACAAGCCAATGATGATAGTTCGGTTGATTTCCAGCATTACGGAAAAAGTGTGACATCTCATATAACCTGAATAAAGATTACTCTTAAGGTGAGTGGATAGTCCTTTCCCATAAGCTTCCTGTTTATCTGAAACACATTTGTTGAGACACATTTCCATAATAGAAGTAGAGGAGGCAATTCCCCCAAGCACAAAGGGAGAATTGCAAAACACCTTGAGGGAATAATACACCTAAACGTTCAAGAGATATGCCTACAACAGGCCCACTTACTGACTCCCCAGAGCCATTTCAAAGATCATGTAATATTCGCAAAGCCAAGTATGGTAGCTAACAAATGTCGCAATAATATGTCCAGTAAACAACCAGTGTAGGATTGGAAAGGCAGAGACCAATGAAGCAGAAATTCAGGTTGCCTTGCCCTTGGGCTGTGGAGGCTATGGCCAGGCCAGGGGCAGTGGGATGCCATCAGTAGGGGGGCACTGTTTGATGTATAGCCCTGAGGTACAGGCGATCATCTGAAAGCGCTGACAGTGCACTAGGGGAGGCCGGGTCGTTTACGATCACCGCCAGAGGAGCAGGACCGCTCGCTCATGAAACAGTACATCAAAGAGAAGAGGGAAAAGGTGGAAAGGGAGGGAGAGAGATGGAAGACAGACAGACAAACAGACAGGAAGACAGAAAGACATGCAGACAGGAAGGCAGGCAAACAGACAAAAAAAAATAAATAAATAAAGAAAGACAGACAGACAGACAGGGAGGCTGGTTCACCCCCCCCCCCCTCCACCACCACCACCACCACCACCCCCTAAAAAAATCTGTATTTCTCTAAGGGAGCATTATCTGTTTTCATCTCATCCATTTCCAAAATTGGTTTACTGTCTCTCTGGACAGGGATGTATTACAGGTGGCTTTTACCACCGACAGACAAAAATAAGTTATCCATGATCTATATATGCCCTCAACCATCCCTTTACATTATTTAGACTAAGGCACTCTTTTTGACAACAGGTTTGTTGACCAAAAAGATTAGTAATGCATGATTGATTGATGATCAGTATGCATAATATAAGTTATGTCACACCATAATGGAAATGCCAGAATATGTTCCACACTGGTCGAAATGCATCCATCCCTTTCCAAATCCAAATATTAGCTCAGCCTAAACAGCATACTGTAAATGTCCTTTGTTTAAAGATATTGCAGCCTCCATTAAAAAAGATGGTTAGGCCGAGTTCCACAGAGAGCCACTCATGCATGGGTCTGTGTAGAGAAGCCCTCTGGGGCTCTGCTACCAGCCCCCAGATGTGACCCTGTTGGGCTCAATGGCCCTGGGCCCACTGTAGCACCACTCGCCTGTCAAAGCCACACATGACCACATCCTCGATCGGGCCAAAATGAATTAATAGACATTTGTTTGGAAAGCACCACATACACACGTATACTGTTGCATACAGATGAAGAGAAAGAGATACCGGACTTACATATCCCACACACACACACACACACACACACACACACACACACACACACACACACACACACCCACACACACACGTAGATACACACACTGGCACATTTCTCTGGCATGTGTAGTTCTTGCTATTTTTGCAGGGCTGAGCTAAAAGAAACGGTCTGCTGCTCCCCCTGCCTCTCAGTAATGGTGTGGTGAAGACTCTCCCTCAGTAATGGTGTGGTGAAAACTCTCCCTCAGTAATGGTGTGGTGAAGACTCTCCCTCAGTAATGGTGTGGTGCAGACTCTCCCTCAGTAATGGTGTGGTGAAGACTCCCTCAGTAATGGTGTGGTGAAGACTCTCCCTCAGTAATGGTGTGGTGAAGACTCTCCCTCAGTAATGGTGTGGTGAAGACTCTCCCTCAGTAATGGTGTGGTGAAGACTCTCCCTCAGTAATGGTCTGGTGAAGACTCTCCCTCAGTAATGGTCTGGTGAAGACTCTCCCTCAGTAATGGTCTGGTGAAGACTCTCCCAGCTATGCATTGATGTGTGGGACTTAATGAGAGTTGAGAGTTGTCAATACACAGACATCGATGAACGTGTCGTTCCATCTCAGCAATTTCATCCGATGCACAGCACATACTGTAAAAAGCCACACAGGAGCCTACTCAGCCATAGGTGATCAAAGGTGAGTGACAGCAAAGGCTGTGGGTGTGGCAATCTCTTAAAATAGAAGTGATTTAGAGATTTGTGTGGTGAACCAAACGATGACAAGCTGGGCTGCAGTGTGTAACAGATGGCTGGGAGGAGTGTGAACACTGGTGTGATCAGATCTATCCCACAACATTTATATGCCCACGTTCCAGACAGTGAAAGGTTACCTTTGTCTGCAATTGTTTTGTTTAGTCAAAGTTTATTAATGTGATTCCATCCTAAAGACAGGAGACTTGTTGGAAATACCAGGAATTTGCTAAATGAATTCAACTATCATAAATGACGGAAATTAAATCGATGGTTCTTTCATAAAAACATAAAGTCAACACAGTTTAGTCAGCATATTATCTTCATCAACATCATCCTTTTATTTTGTATTTTGATATGTTCCCCATTATTGTACTCAAGTATACATACCTTTTTAAGAAAGTTGTACTTTGATGCAATGTACATATTTTACATTATTTCTGAACTGAATTACCAGCGGGCGCACAAAGCCAGACCGAGGGAGTAGAGATAAACCCATGCAGTAACCTCTTCCATCTCCAGTCACCGCGTCCAGTCATGGCAGTCACAGATGGTGCTGTGGTGGGTTGCCTTGTGGAGTCCTGCAGAGTGACTAAATGACTAAATGACTAAATGTAGAGTGTGAATTATGCCACTCAGCTGTCTTAAAGTGCCTCCATGTCTCCTTCGCTAGATCGACACATCCCAACCCACTGTTCTTAACAGGAAATGGTCCTACTTTTTATGAGTCAACATAAACACTTGATGTGGTTAACTAGCAAACAACTTATCAATCAGTTAGTGACACTGATTTAATTTGTCACAGTACACTTGGATGTGTGTAGCCTGCGCGTGCAAGCATGTTTTCTTGCACAAATGTGTAGTTTTTTTTTTTTTTGCATCAGAGACTAGCTTGCTACGTGATTGAGCTAAGTGTTTAGCTACTGAGCTAATCTTATCTGTTAAAGTATTGAGAAAGACAGAGAGAGAAACAGAAAGAGAGAGAGAGAGAGAGAGAGAGAGAGAGAGAGAGAGAGAGAGAGAGAGAGAGGGAGAGAGAGCCCTTGAGTCCAGCCAGTAGTGCTGCAGGGTGTTAGCTCCAGCCAACTGCACACAGTACGGACTGATGAGGATGACTTTGACTTGATCACTGCCCATCCAGTGGGGGGTAGACAAAGGCTGTACATTATCACCACATGGACCATCAGAATACATCAGCGATCCATAGATAAATGCCTTCTGTGCGAGACGGATTCAAATTGTCAGTCACAGCCTACATCAAAACACCCAATGTAAACGTTATCCATTTATGAATAAACTTACAACACAATAAAGTGTGCTTGAAGAGAGGGGTTGAGAGTACTTACTGATGCCACTGTATGTCTCAACGTAGTTCACACAGCAAATTATCTATACAAATGTAAAACATTAATTATGAAGCAATTGTAGATTAGGGGCTCTGTAATAATACACACAGCAGAAAGGCAAATCTCCAGTGACATTCAGTCACCAAGTGATCAATTGGTGTGCATTGGTGTTGAATGCAAACAATCTACTTTTTAATAGTAATGAGTAACTCACCAGTGTTGCCCCTGAATACATCAATATAACTACAGAATGACATGGTTCATGTTTTGTGCAGTTTAGAATTGTGTTTCTTGACAGACCAACACATAAAAACATACTGTAAGCTAATTTAGATGTTTCTATTTTGAGGCCAGGATAATTTCTCTCAATACAGATTTTGTTTTGGCTAAGACCAATTCTGTTTTTGTCAAATACATCTTTGCGGGGAATGAAGTGTGACATTTTAGCAAAGTCTGCAAAGACTCAATGGACCCTAAATCAAGATGTTTAATTCCCATTCATTCTCCAGCTGCCTTTGAGTGACTTACTGGGCCAAACATTCATTCTGAAAAGAGTGGAGAGAGAATGGTGGTCTATTAGAGCTCTGTCTGCAGTCCTAAATAACCCTGATAAATGCTGTTCCCAGTGAGCTTGAACAGGCAGTCCATCCTCTAATAACTGTAAATTTATACTGAGCTCCACAACTACTAGCAGAATGTGAGGAGATGGGATTCATTGATTATGTAAAGGGAGTCTGATGGGGTGAGTGGGTGTGCTTAAGCTTGTGTTTGTTTTTATTTGGAAGGATGAGGGGGATGGGGGGGGGGGCAATCGGTTGAAAATGTATTCACATGTATTTACTTGTAATAACTTCCCAAAACAGATTCTGGTGGAGATTTTGCTAATATTTTTTTGCTTCTCTCTCAAACATACACACACGCTCACTAAGTCACTCACTCAGTCACTCAGTCACTCACTCACTCACTCACTCACTTACAAACACACCCACACACTTTTGCCTATAATTAAAATGAATCTCAAGCCACAGCATAATGAGGGTAATGAGGGTATTCTCTAAAGCCTTTGCAAAGTTCTGTTATGAAATTTAAATAATTGTCCTTTGGCTACTTTTCCTTGTCTTTCTCACAAGCTTTGATCTCAATAGGTGTTCAGTTTCATCTGAAAACACTGGCTCATTACCGTAAGAATCACATCCTAGAAAGTTTGAGAATTAGATGCTTAGAAAAAACGAAACAAAAACACTCACATGACATTGGAAATTCAGGCTCCTTGTTTTAAATGTATTTTATTTTTTATTTTATTTTTTGCTAACTTTGGTTAAATTGTTTGATGAATCCCATTTGAAACCTACATTGCATGCTTATGTATTCTCTTCCATGGCCAAACTGTATGTGTCAGTGTAAACTGTGATTACATTTGCCACAGTACATCAACTTTTTAATGACATCATCACAAGGCAAGCCAATGATAAACCCAATTTCATAACCCATCTCTTGGGAGTCTCACCTTTCTTAATCCTCTATTTCAGTCCAGCAGATGAAATTAATATATCTGTGAGACAAGCTAAAGTGCAGGGCCGGGGTCCAAAGCTACACAAGGCCTGGTGGAGATAAAGGGATTATGAACGTTACTATGGCTGTGACTTGTTCCTGACCCCGGTGCATTCTGTACGGCTGCAACAGCCCGATCAGCACGCTAAGACCTATATGTGTGTGAGGGTAGAGTACTTACACCGACTCCCACAGGTCAGTATTTTGCTATAGCAGAAGTGGAAATCATTCATAATTAAACACAGAATTAAATGCATAACGCTCATTGATATTTAATGCCAATGGCCTACATTTACATTGTTACTCTTATCCGCTCTGCATAATGTGGCAGTCAGGCATAAACACTCAGTTACTGTAAACACCCTGCCTTGTTTTAAGGGTGATCCTGGGGTGTCATGCGGAACCATGCACACTACAGAGATTCAGGAAAGACAGATCCTGGTATTGTTGTACCCAGCCTTACAAAACCTTGCTGGAGCATTTTACTGTAACCAGCAGGCACAGTAACAACATCAGGATGATGATTGGAAAGATTCAGAGGAAACCACTTTACAAAAACGAATTATGAATGTGTCAACAATGAGTATGTGAGAAATAAACATTTAGGAATGGTATTGTTAACAATGTCGAAACAATAAATGGATTGAAACCATTGAACTTGTTTTTTGACTGGCTATTGGACATGGATGTAGTGTACAGCAGCTAAATTAGAACAGGATCATGAAGCATCATACAAGAAACAGTGTGTGAGTTTGTGCCAGAGGAGAGGGACAACTTCATGTCATGTATTATTAAACAGTGACTTTCAGAAGGAAAGTTGCATGCTTCCCACAAATGGAGATGATAATCCGAGCTGTAAACTATAATATTTGAGGCGATCATATACAGGTTGTTTGATGAGGAATTAGATGCAAATACACTTTGTACAGTGTGCAGTAGTCAGTCTATGAAAAATTATGAATACATTATTCATACATGCATGAACAGTGAATATTGATTTACTCATAATGGAAAATATGTTCTTAGGTTTTTCTGATTAATTAAA
This sequence comes from Hypomesus nipponensis, assembly GCF_054491055.1. Classification (NCBI taxonomy): domain Eukaryota; kingdom Metazoa; phylum Chordata; class Actinopteri; order Osmeriformes; family Osmeridae; genus Hypomesus; species Hypomesus nipponensis. Next base: position 6,788,009 of record NC_140368.1, on the reverse strand, counting down.
TACTGCAGAAATAAACAATAGAAAGAGTCCTTGACTGACGAAAAGCAATGGAAATACTAATAGCAAGAATCAAGGACAAATTACTTTACCCCACCCATGACTCAAGTTCTCGTGTCCTCTGTGACTGGATACATCGGAAAATATTAAGACCAGACCATAATAAGCTGTGAAATTGCCCTCGCGGCAGGCCCCTTGGCACTGTTTAGCCCTTTGGAACAGGTTTATTGCGTAATGACATTAGGGTGATTAAGAAAATAAATTCAACATAATTAGAACATGACATCTACATTTTCAGAAAGTGTGCAGGGATTGTGCACAGAAGAACGTGAGAATCAGAGCCAGCTTTGTTCTAAATAAATGAGTGCTTCTGTCCTTGTTTTGTTTTTTTCGACAGCAAGTCCACCTCTTTGGCAATCTAGCTTTTTTAGTTCACTAGTTTCCAGTTCACAGTGGCTGATCTAGACGGTCCAGAGCACTGAGCAACTAAATAACTGTTGGCTAGCACACTCATAGCCATGTGTCTTTTACAGTGTTCTGTGTTGAAAGTATACTTTATCATTTGACTTGGTCAGACACGCACAGGCTCTAAAGAGGATGATGAGTGTGCCACTGATGAGAATCAAAGAGAATGGGAAATGTTCATGTCTGTGCTTTCTGCTGTCAATGTATCTTTTTTGTCTCTCCTGCCTGAGTGATAATGACTTCATGCTTTGAATCAATTTCCCAGAAACCTGTGGCTTTTCCCAGGAAAAAAAAGAGTTAAAGTTGGCCCATGCTCACTTGACAGGTGTGATTTGATGAAGGACGGGGGGATCTTGGTCTGCTGGGTTTGAAGGCTTGGGGGAGGGGGGGAGGGAGGGTTAATGCCTTGCAAGGTTAATGGGGGGACTGCATCATGAGAAAGACTGGTGGCTTCGTCCCTCAAGAGACACGTCAGGGTGTGACTCAGAGGGATATGCTTGTTTCTCAGTACTCTTTTTTTCTCTCTCTTTTTTTCGCTCTCACTTTCTATATCTCCCTCATCTGACTGTCTTTCCTTGTGCCACTCCTGCCGTCTCCAACAATCAGTCCCAGCTGAGCAGAACTGATCTCAAGGGCATGCTTGCCACAGCGATTGTGGACTCTGATGAATTCAAAAGGCCGGAGTGTTAATTTAGTCTCCTTAACAGTAATTTGAAGTAATTTGCATCAGTCGTTTAGAAAAGTGCAGCTGCTCAGATAATTAATCTAAAGATGGATAGATCTCAGGGGGCGGAAGGAGTCAGTATTCACCGGCACCCAGCAACAGCGGGAACTCTGAGAGATATCATTGGCCCTAAAGGAGAAAGAGAGATAAAGAGAGAGAAAGAGACAGATGGATATAGAGATGGAGGGAGAGAGAAAGCAAAATTGAAAAAATACTTTTTGCTTAAACATAAAATCTGGAGGTAAAAGAGGAACATTTTGCTGTGTTATTGAGAATGTAGCTCTATCTCTGAAGTCTCCAATTTCCTACCGATGAGGTAATGGAGGGGAAGATATAGTTTCCTTTCAGAATAACAGAACACCCTCCAAAGCATTGACCTAGCACAGCAGTCCCTTCTGGTTTAAACCATATTTTCAAGTACCAGCACCTGAGAAAGAAATACCTTGTAAAAAACTGTACAAACCTTAACAATCATTATTAGGCTGAGAATGAGGGACCTTGACCGACTCTGTGGAGCACATGAGAATGTCCAAAAATCACAGTACATCATACAACATTCAACAAGTAGTGTGCCTGTGAATCTCAGGGATATCTGTGGGACAGGGGCCATGGAGGAGATGACATGAATATGGGCCAGATGACGGGATCAGTACAGGAGAGTGTGTTCTGGGTCTAATTGATAAAGTATGATATCTTGCTCTGTCTATCTCTGTGTCTGATTCACTGGCTCTCCTTAGAAACCATGGCTGTCACAGACCTGACCCACAGTAAGCTCTCATGGATAAAGCCCAAACTAATCATAGCATGGGCAACCTTCTGGCCATCTAAACAGATGTGCTGCCTTCATCCCAGAATGGAAGACATATCTAATCTGTCTCTGTCTGAGTCTGTCTGAGTCTGTCTGAGTCTGTCTGTCTGTCTGTCTGTCTCTCTGTCTGTCTCTCTGTCTCTCTGTCTCTCTCTCTCTCTCTCTGTCTCTCTCTCTCTCTCTCTCTCTCTCTCTCTCTCTCTCTCTCTCTCTCTCTCTCTCTCTCTCTCTCTGTCTCTTACACAAACAAACACACACGTGCACACAAGCACACAGACACACACAAAAAAACGTGCATTAAAGCACACATACACACACACACACACACACACAATTGCTTTCATATTCCCTTTATTTCTCCCTCTCTTTAGTAGGAGGCCTCCAATCCTGTATCTAGATCCTAATCAGGATATTGCCAGCACACTTGGAGATTCTGAAGTGATTGCATGGAAAATCTATCTTTCCCCCACCTCCTATGGTACAGTGTATGTTACATTATAGATGAATCCAGTTGGATGGCCAATAGATTACAACACCATGAACGATTTAAAGCACCTCAACGGTAATTGCATTTCTTGTGTCTGTATTTCAGAAAGCCATTAGAAAGGAATAGTTCTTAGGGGTCATGAAAACGTCTTAAAGTATGTTGCTAGTCCAACAGGTCTAGATCAAATCGCTTGGCCGAGTGATGTTGTTTACCACCATGTTGTATGTAATTGTGAAGTTGGCAGCTGTCAGGCTGTGTCTGTTAGCTGAGTATGTTTGAGGAAAGTGCAGTGAAGAGAGCTGTCAGCCAACACATTGCTTTATGACCATCACCATCTACACCAGTAGCCATATTGGATTTACATCCGGTCTTGCTGTGAATATATACAGTAGTCAACAAACCAGTCACCAAGAATAAAAGTATACTTCCATAGTAAAGTTACAGGGACACTTCAGTAGATATTTTAAGATTTTATGTCAAATCTGTTTATTGGGTAATTTAAATTGTCACAGAAGTTTTATGATGTCACCAAAGATTTGTTGCTAATTCTACTAGTACAGTAAAATAAAAGTTCACACAGTGCCATCTGAATCAAATCAAGCCCACCTTGAAGCAATAAGAACTGTAGTGTAAATGAATATTAACCAAATTTGATAAACCATCATACACTGACTTAACTTTTATAATTGGATTAACTTTCATTTGAAAGAACCTCTTTTTTCCACTTCTCACAGTGTCAGTGAGGTTACAGTAATGTTACCCTGAGTGTGTGAGCTGACCTTTTATTTCTCATAGAATTCCTGATGGGAAATGTAATGTTTCTTTATAGCTGCCTTGACACCAACAGTCATGGTAAAAAAAACTCCACAGAGCTACAATCCAACTCACAAGTACATCAGCATACACAGTTTCCATGACAGCAGCTCCATGACAGCAGAAAACTGTGAGCAGTTGTCAGGCAAAAATAAGAGTGGGGGGCCCTAGTGGCAGACTGGTCAGGAAACTTGTCTTTCAGATGAGGGATGGGAGCAGGTTATGATCTGTCATCAATCATCTTTGAAACATATGAAGCCTTCTTGTGCAATAATGCATGTAGCCACAGACACACAAATGTTTTCCACTCAATGCCTTTGCTAAATGGTCACACTCCCACCGTGCTCTCACGTTGTCCTATCACCTCTCAGCAAATGCAATCCGGGGGCGGCTGTGGCTCAGCGGGTAGAGAGGGTCGTCTGTTAATTGCAAGGTTGGCGGTTCGATCCCCGAGTCCTCCCAGGCCATGTGCCGGCCTTGTACAAGACTCTGAACCCCAAGTTGCTCCCGATGGCAGATTGCCGCCGTCGGTATATGTGAGTATAAATAGGTGAATGAGAGGCAAAATTGTAAAGCCCTTTGAGTGCCGTTAAGGTAGGAAAAGCGCTGTTTGAATGCAGTCCATTTACAATCTGTCTGCCCTTTGACCCATCCATCGAAGTCATGATCACACACAGACACACTAAAGATATTTCACCAGAATGACTCTACCCTGATAGGAGGTGTGAAAGAAGGGATTGGGTGAGGATCAAATTCTTTCCTTCTCAGTGTTTATTGTCTAATCCTTAAGGCTCCATTGCTTCTCTCCAGATACTCTGTGGCCCTGAGCAATGTTTTCTTGACAGGACTGAGCTATATTGAAGCTATATGAAAGCAGAGCCAGCCAGTAAGAAATGTCCATTTCAGGATCTTTATCAGGATCACAAAACGCAAGATAAATTGTAAAACAAAGTCAGACAATTTACAATGACAGTTTCGGAGGGCATGTCTGATCATCGATAGTATTGAACTGAAATCCATGTTGATTGTCTTCTGCCGAAACAACCTCTCAGCTTGGTTTTTTGTTCACATTTCTCTGTGTTTGGGCTTGCTGCAGCTGAATCTGTGTGCCTGTTTCCAGCAGACATGGCTTGTTGGCTTCCCTCTCAAAGCTTGAGAAGCAAATCCAAAACGGCTCATCCAGCCAGGCAGCCAGATGCAATCAGTCTAGGGTCCAGAGGTAACGTTCAGACAGGATGCATTACTCTCACTAATAAGCCCTGTCAAAACAGGACACTCCAAAGATCCATTCTCCTGAGAGACAACGTTCTACCTTGAATCCTTAAAACAAGGGGAAAAAAATAGCTTATCGCCACATTGACAAAAGCTAAAATCATTGCTGATGTTTTTTCTCTCTATTTCTCTCTCTTACTCTCTCTCGCTCTCTTTCTTTCTCTCTGTTTCTCTTGTTACCTTTTTTTCACTTTTTCACTCCCCTCTGTCTATTTTTCATATACAATAGTTTGAAACTTCAAGAGGACATGATTAAACACTTCCCAGACTGATGAGAAGAGATTAGACAAATTTAGGTCAAATATGGTTCCCAGATACCTTTAGGACTTCATTTGAATTTCATGATTTGTTCCCACTCTGCAACATCCTTTGTGCAAGGATGTTACACTTCTCTTAATGCTATGGTAATGACAGTGGCATGTACAGTACTGCATGTACAGTGCTAATACAGTTTGAGGTAACATTCCCTCCTTGTTCTCAAAGCTCACACAACACCAGAGTCCTTTTTCATCTCGCTTGGCAGTTTGTGGTCAACCCCCTCCCCAAACAAAAATTTGTCAGTATGGGAGTCATAGGTCAGATGCAGAGTGTCTGGTTGTTGCTGTGTATGCCTTCTATTTCCATCCCAGCTATAAGAGGATAAATAGGACGGTCTCTGTGGTTGGTCCATTAACACTTAGATGATTCAAAAGCATTTCAAAGCTTGGGAATGTTCACCACTAGAAATGTGGAAACAGATAGAGATAATGCCCTTTTCTTTCACAACGCTGAGGCAAAGTATGCAGGTAACATTAGATAAGCACATTGATCACGTTGAGCCCACGTAGAACCCCTGCTTTTAGCAAACAGCAAACCCAGTGAATGAAACCCCTTTCAAAAACAGGTTAAATAAATTAGCCCATAGAGTGTAATTCCCTATGAAGGACAACTGATGGATGTACTTATGTCATGCTCCTCCAGGTTTGAATAATGTGATCTATACATTTGTTCATCTGCGCTCCCCATGGGACATTCAAGCCCTTCTCTGAAATCAACAGGGTTACAGTCAAAAAATACTTATTTCTTCTCCGGCAAAAAAAAATCTATGATTGCTGAGCTGCCTTTTCTCCCTGACTGTTACATGTGTGCAGAGTAATGCATCCATTAACATAATGACTATCCCCTCCCAGAGAACTCCAGACACTATACAGAAGTCAGCATTTGAACCTCATGACTGCTGTCTCTTATCTGGGGCCAGAGCCAGACAAACATATTCTGGGACTAATGGTCACAGTCTAGCAGTACTAGTTATATGCTAATGGTCGCTGGGATGACAGGTAGGCCAGTAATGGGGACTGCACCCCTCTCTAGACTCTCACTGTAACACTTCCCTGAATGCCTCAAATAATTAGCAGATCATTATAACTGAATCAAAACCTCTTTAAATACATGTAACAGCTACATATACCACTACACTAGAAGTTGAGATTGCTGGAAGGCTTACTAGGGCAACTATGGCATCGTCTGTGAATTTAACAAGCTCATTTGGGACCTCAAGCAGAGCTGGGGCAGGAGCTTGGAAACGGAAAACTGCTGTCTTGAAGCTGATCAAATCCCAGATAATCACCGACCATGTGGAAACGAGGGTTCAGATCTTTGGGTTGCTTTCTGCTGCTCTGGTAAAATCCCATCAGTGAGAAATCTACGATCTGGATAGAAGCTATTATGGTGTCATTACTAACTTCCTTCACATCCTTCATCAGTAAATAACCTCTCCAAACTGTCACTCTTACTGACAATGATGTTCTTTGTGAAGCCTCTAATGGAAGTGGAAGATTAATTAATTTACAAAGAGAAATGATCAGTACAGTTATCAACAGCATCTTGAGCATTGATTGCAGAGTCCTGGGTGTGTTGTCGTTTGCAGTGATGCATATCCCCAGTGTCTCTTCCTCTTTGCTAGTTAAACTCTATGGATAATCTTTGCAGCAGTCTTTATTTCTGCTTTCTGGCACAACATCTACAGTTACTACACAGTAATACAGATAGGACAATTCACAGACAGCAGGTGATCCAGCTCAAATTCAGCTAATGATTCTTCAGTCCCCAGTGGGAGATAATGGTCTGATGGTTTAATAATTCATAATCTCTACGTTTGGAATTGTATGTCCTATATCGTAGATTAATTTATCTCTAGCGTTCACCCTTGCAGGTACAAATACAGTAACGAATCACATCATCCTCGTGCAGCATCTCTGTGGTGGCAAATGAGCAAGCGGTGCTGGGAACATTCAAATGAGTCCAATTAGTGTAATAATGAATTAGGGCTAGTCCGGTAATGGCTTCCAATGCTCCTTGACATTAAGGAGGAAATGTGTCAGAAACAGCCCCAGTTGTCTGAAGCCCTCTGTCCAACTCACAGCTCTGCATCCAACATCCTGCATGTTGCCTCCTGTCAGGGAATGGAAGATGGACTCATGAAGACGAACTCTGGACACTGGAGTACGCTGACGGCCTTACAATATATTTAGGCTGGATGATTAGAGAGATAATAAAGTCTGTGATGGTTGGCATTAAAGAGAGAGGTGTGCGAGAGGAAAAGCATTTCCATTCCCATGAATATGATGTGACTGACCCTTTAAAGTGTCTTAGAGGAGTTAAAGAGCAGTGTTCAAATGCACCACAGCCTACTGAAAATGTGAAAATATGAAAAAAAATTGACAGACATTCAAATCTCAGAACATGTTACTGTATGTCAGAGCGTGTGGGTCACACTGACAGATGCGTCCTACTCTAGGCGCACGCAGCTGGAACTTTGTCGAGAAATAATATGCTGGGTAAAAGAAAATCAGCTAGTGTCACAGGTCATGATTTCCTGTCATGTTGACACAGTGGATTGTTCGCTACAAGAAGAGCACTTTACAGTATCTGACATGCACAGCTGTTTCTCAAGTGGCCACTCCATGTATCAGTAGGAGTGCTGCAGGTCTTTGCGTTTGCCCTCGCTGACAAGGTTTTGTAAACACAGAGCTATTATCAGTCAGACTGACTTAACAGACTGACTGAAGCAGAGCTCATCAAAGCAGAATTCACTCATTTGATGGAACCAGCAGTGGGGACTCTCGTCACCAGAAACTCACCCACTCAAATATATCACAGCTGGGTCCATCAAGTCAACTGCTACCCTGGACAAAATGTTTTGTTTGTTTTTTCCGTAGGATACTGAGTCTCAATACACATACCCCAAATACTCACCCATTCTGTTTTAGTTTCATTTTATGTCAGACATTCCCAGTCAGCACAGAATCAAATCCAATATAAATTGTTTTTTCTTCCGACCAACATTTCACAAGCCCTGATCTCATTGTCAATCCCATTTCCACATGTCGGATCAGCACCTTGGCATCTTTTTAATGTGCCGTGGACCAGGAAACACAAACTTACAGATGGATGAGTATGGATTGGGGGGCTGGAAGCATATTTTGGCTTTTTAGTTGCAAATAAAGTTCCAAAAGACCACTGCTGCAAATTTACCATACGGTTGTTTGGCAAGTAGATTGTATTCTACCAGGATACAGAAACGTATTGTTTAGGATCAATAAACTTTAATGTCTTGTTGCACGCTGATCCTTCTCTTCTCTACACAAGGCTAATCTACAGTGAATACCAGCTTTCATTTCCTCTCAGTCTCCTCCTGCCTCCAGTTTTACAGTGTAACAGTAAGCCCAGCCATTCATTCTGAATGTATGACCCGTCGTATTCTCTCATTTGAAAGTTATTGGGTTCTCTCATCTGAAAGGGATCCCTTGGATCAGATCCCCACAGGACCGAAACTTGAGGCCCTTTGACTCTGCAGGCGTGGAGAAGAGAGGGCTTGGCCCGCAAGTGAGAAAGGAAACCCATGTGTGCTGCTGTTTGCTGATTACAAAGCCTCCTCTTCAAAAGACATCTTCTATGTTGGAAGCTGCTCTCATTAAAAACCCTCCCGCATGCTCCGGTAAAGGTTAATAAGGAGGATTTCTTTGTAATTGACTTTCATAGGGGGTCATTTCAAGATTATCGCTCCATTACAGAATCACCTTTGAGTATCCTAATGACATCTCAGTGCAATCTGGCAATGTGTTGAGTCCTCTCTCTGGACCCCTGTCTGTATCTCCCAGGGTAGTGGAGAGGTGGCAACAACACATCCACTGCAAAGTCATGATAACAAACATGGCCACCCTCTGACAATACGACATAGATAAATCGCTTTCATAAATAATGAATAGGTTTGCATATGTCATCTGCCATAAGCAATATCTCTTATTATATGAGGTAACAGTCCCACCTGTGTTGGTGAACCTACTTGCGATGCTGTCATGTTTTTCATCACAGGACAGCAGAATGTGCTTTTGCAAGGCCACTTCCACTTTAACATTGTTAAGTAGCAGCTTTGTAAACACCCTAAATTAAACATGGGATCAGAATTCAGCGGATGGCCCTATAGAGTGCAGTGCTACTGTGTGAGTAAGCCACTCTCCCTCCACGCACACGCACACGCACACGCACACACACACACACACACACACACACACACACACACACACACACATGCACACCCCTACCCCCTCATATCTTGCACATAGCAGGTTCACATTTGGGAGGCTAGAGGGGAGGAACAATGACTGATTTGCCATACAAACTCTCCAGTCTGCTTGTAGCGGAGTACAAGTAATGACACAGCCCTCTGCTGATGGTGTTCAGACATATCAGCACCATCCACTGAACTACAATGCTGGGTGATGATTGTGTCTGAACCCCCTACTATAAATGCAATCATTGTGTGCCTGCTCCTGAGATTGAAATTGTTGCTATGCATTTGGCTAGAAGATAAAAAAAAGTTGTCCAAGAATCTGACATCTTCTGAGGGCATTCATATTCTCAAATAAATTTCCGAAAACTGAAAATGTCCCAAGAGACATTGCCGTGTAAGATGGGTTGTCTGTTTATACTGCCCCGCCTGGCAGGATAACTCCATGACTATCACAAGAGTGAAAATAAAAGTGACGCATCAATATCTAAAACCATTTGGATCTGTCATCTTTGCATGTGACCAACATTTCTACCACAGATCCCATCCCTCATAGTTTTTCAAGAATAAGAACGCTTCCTCTTCTAAGCATCCGAATAACCTCAGGCAGCAATTAAGAAAGAAGATAAAAGATAAATACGTTTGGACTTTCACAGTCTCAGAGCGGTTCCTGACCCCATTATCTATTTGATAATAACACTGTTAACAACATCATAAAAAAAGATAATTGTGACGTGAGATTAAAACAAAAAGCAGACCATCTAAGACTGTGACAGTGGTGCAGTGGTCACACTGTACAAAGGTATAGGGGAGCACTAAGGAGTGAAGGGTTGATTGTCTGAGGTCAAAAGAGGATAGAAAAAGATGACTGTTAAGAGTTGATCCCATGAAAGAAAATCACAGGACAAAACTCAATCAGTGATAGAGATGTCTGATGCCACAATGGTGGAGGTTCAAAGAACAAAATCAAAGGACTAAGAGGGTGCAATATCGCAAAAAAAAAAAAAAAAGGCACAAATCTAAGCCAGTCATTTTTTTGGGGACATCAAAGACCACATTTCATAAGGTTGTGAGAGCAGACAGCAGAGGTACAATTTCATCCATCCAGCCATCACACAAATGAAAAGATAAGATTTCTGCTCGTTTTAAATCTATCATGATGATGCATACACAGGATGTTGCAACTATGAAAGAAGGTGAAACTCACGTCTGTGTGTAGTATTTGATTTTATTGTGGAGGTTGTTGTTTCAGAAGATATTTTTATATCTGGCTGTTGATCCCAGAAGCAGCCAAACAAGCACATGGAGCTGGATCTATAATTCAAAAGACAAGCACGCGTTTGGAGACACTGCTGCACCAGATGGCACTGAAAATGAAGTTTTCTTAGCTAACTCACTAGAGGCTCCTCAACCCATAGGTACCATCAATCTTGCAAGTTTCACACTCGCACAAAGCCAGACACACCCACACGTGTACACAAACCCAGACTCACACTTACATAAACACTGGTTTGTTCCGAACAAATGAATAGTTAAATCTATTTGCATGTAAGAAAAGAAAAAGATTCAAAATGGGTCAAATTGTACCGGAACTTCAATTTTGCATCCAAACAAAACATATTACAAGTTGTCCATCGCACACCTGAGTATATCCTACCCGGAAGACCATTTACAGTCTCTTTTTGCCAATTCCGCTCATATGTCTGGTTTGAGTCCCTCCCACCTCAAATGAGTCCGTTTTACGTATCATATGCAATTAGTGTACTGTCTTTTTACAAACACCGTGGGACACATCTAAGAGACCTGCTATTTCATGTACTGCCTGACAGAGCAGATGGAGTGGGGAAGCTGTTCAGATTCTCAAGAGTGGCCTGTCATTACAGAGAGATTTCAGAGGCGGATATGTCTACGCGTATAGAAGGGTACTCTCATGGATAGTCTCATGTGCCACAATGCATTGAAGGGATGGAAAGAAAATCCAATATACAGTGTCAATCTTATCAGAGAAAAAGTAATTTGGTAGGCACTGTGTAGGCATTAACAGAAAACAAGAAAACTGGAAAACCGTCTTAGGTGGTCAGTATGTTAATGACTAATAACCAAGATAAATCATATTCAAAAGGCCAGCTGTACGTATAAATACATTTTTATGGATGCCTAGTTATAGACTCTTTAGTGCACATGTTTGATGAACAACATGCTAAGTTGCATAAAGCAGGATATCCATCAGACAAAGCAGGTGACAAATGGAACTATTACTCAGCCCAGACCGGCTAGCCTGTCAGTTAAAGTAACTTTACTGACAGTTGTGGGATTGGACTGTAAGGCAAAGCGACTGTTACGTGTTTCTTTCACTGAAAGGCCTCACTGGGGTCCCTTGACATTTGTTTGGAAAGGTGAATTTGCCACATTTACATTTAGTAGACGTTCTCATCCAGAGAGACTTACAGTAAGTACAGGGACAGTGCCTTGCCCAAGGACACAACGTTGTTTTGCATGGCCGGGAATCGAACCGGCAACCCTCTGATTATAAGCCCGATTCCCTAACCGCACAGCCCATCTGACCCTAACAGGGGTTTTGTATCCGGTGTGCCTGTGCTTCCATGCTGCTGGTTAGTCTGCTTCCTCCCATTGCAAACAAGTGGTCAGACAGTGGAGGTCAGGTCCTCCCTCTGAGAGGACTAGCACTTTTTCCAAGGCAACAAAAAAGCGTTCATCCCAAACTTTTAATAAGAAAAGTTCTCAGAGGTTTGTCTCTAGGATGATAACTTGGCTCCCGTCCAGACCCACCTCTCTATGCTGTGGTCTCTGAGGACCCCTGCTTATTGACTGCCTCTAAATGACTTTAGTGTAAAGCAGGCTACTCAAGCTCTCTCACACAGCTCGCCCGGATGGGTTTAATGGTGTTTGTGCCTCTATGGCTGAGGACACATGGCGAGGAGCCACACATCACTGCCTATCATAGTTAATGTTGTAATGGGAATATCAAGTTCAGTCACTCAGGGGATATTAGGATCATTTAATGGCTTCCAGGCTGAAAATTGACACCCTCCCAAACGCACCTAAAGCTACTCATACAGATACACAGACACACACACAACCCCTTAACCTTGCTAAATATTTGTAAGAAATAAAACTATAACAATAAAAACAACAACCAAAAATACATGGTAAACTAAACACTAAACTGTTATGACGTCCTTTTCGTGGAAACAACATTTTCTGAGGCTTTGACCCACAACGTGAATGTTGGGATACTGAAGGGGTTGCCTTGAATCCTCTTATCCCCGGCTTAACACAATGGTCGTTTTCCTGCAGACTCTTGTTCAATACGACTATGGTGTTGACCCCTATTTCCAATCCAACTCTGTCATGTTTTTATCTAAACCACGTCAACACCATGCCCAGGGGATTACACCCAAATCATCTCTTTATCCTACGGAATAACATTAAGCAATCTGACTGGCCTCTTTGTAATGCATGACATCGCAGAAGTTCAGAAGTGGTCGTCCATCACCAATAGATGACTGTGTATCCTCGGGGTGTGGCGTGTAGTGTTTGATCCCCTGTTTGCAGTACATTGTCCTTATCTACCAGCATGTTGGATGGGATGTTGGCTGCAAACTCATTCCCCCATGAGTGATAATAAAACATTTTCTACTGCAACAAGTATGCACCTTAGGGTAACACGACCTAGACAGCAGTCTCACATAATCAGTGTGACGCAGCCTAAACAGCAACAACTCAGGCTGTTGGGATTTGTTGTTCCTTTATTTAAACTCCTTCATTACAAGAGGGCATAAGAAAAACTGAGTGGATTACTGCTGCCCAGTGCATTATAAACAATTCTCCAACAGTGGGAGTCATTTAGACACCACTACCCTGCATGCAGGCACAAGCAGACTCGAGCAGGAGTGATACGTCATCCTAGCATTTCCACAGTATCCTCATTATCAGCAGATTACCATCTAATGTGAACAGAATTAAGAAAGCTTGGCCAGGGAGATTTCCTATCAGCAGAAGCAGCTGTTGTCTGTGCAGTGACATTATTTAAGGCAGTCATTCAAGTTAACAAACAGATAACTTTTCATGGCACCACAATGTTCCCGCTTTTTCCAATTGTTTTGCCCTGAGGTAAAAGATCAAGTTAAAAGATGTAATGGTGCCTTAAGGAAGTAAATATATGCCTATTTTCACAATTACAGACGAGAGATGGTAGATGAGGGCTGTGCATGAATCACAATGACTCACAGAGGAGGATGAGAGACACAATGGCCCAGTCAGAAAATTATGACATATTGCCGAAAGGTACTCTACCCACACCCCCTCCTCCCCCCATCCCCGCTGCCCCCGAACATACAATGTGACAAATCTATTCAATGAACCAATATGAACAATTTGGGCCTAATAAAAAATGACTCGCACACTAAGAAATGTGGACAGAAAGGTATTCCAGGAATAAAACTCTCTTCTACTCCTTCCTCAAGAGGCTGTATACTGGACATGGATAATGGAATAATTACACTCAGAAAGAAAGGGATAAAGGGAAAAGAGAAGGAAGGGGAAGAACAGGGGAGCTTGTAGAGAGGTGAAGATTATGATCGAATCTCCAAGCAGAGAACTGCCTCTGGGCAATGTTGGCCTAGCCCGCACAATGACTAACCTCAACCATGGCCTGCCTCCAAGTCCTAATAGTCAGAGTATAGGATATGTTCCTGCATTATTCATACGAGCATGACTTCTCTTCTGGAGAATTCAGGTTTTCCTGAACTCTGGACAGGCAGCAGTTGAGCGTAAAGAAAGCTGACTAGCAGGAAGTAATGAAACATTGGTTTGCTTTCACTGGTGTAAATGTCAGCAACATGCAACTCAAAAACAAAGGTCAAAGCCAGAAATGAGTGTCAATATGTTTTGAAGAACATATTTTATGTGTTTTGGGTTGTCATGGTTATCTAAGATGGTACAGCTCAAGGTGGAAACAGGTGACATGGAGAAAAAGTGGAGAAAGAGAGAGAGAATGAGGAGAGAGGGAGAAGGAGGGGGACAACAGACAGAGTAATGAAGGGGAGAGGGAGAAGGACGGATAGGAGAGAGGGAGGAGGACCGTGAGGGAATAGTGAGGAGGATGGGATGGAGACAGGGAGGAGGAGGGAAGTTTCTTGAGAGGGAGTTATTTATCTTGGTTCGTAAAACTTAAATTTCAAATTTATGGCGATGCACTGGCCACTAAAAGAAAATGATGAGTTAAAATATCTGAAAACATGAGGACCTCAATAACAACAAATCAGCATATTAGTGGTCATTGTCACAGTCCATATTATTTTGACAATACACTTTGACTTTCTCTCTCTCACTCTGGCTCTTTCTCTCCTTTACAGTTCCTGGAGAAGGCTAATTAGCTGAGTTACACCCAGATTGTCTGCTACAGATGAGAAGGGACCAGGGAGAGGATCTCTTTAACGAGGAGGACAGGAAAGAAAGTCGTGTAGGAGGACAGGAGAGGGGGAAGGTGGGTTGAGGGGGTGAGAGGGGGGCCAGACAAGAGCGACAGACAAGGCCCTGGGCTAGGCTGTGGTGAATGCACAGTGATGAACGGTGTCATTCTAGATCATTCTACTACAAAGCAGGGGTTTGAAGGGAAGCAACAGGCAATGAGGGAGAGCAGCCGTCAGCATGACAAATGAAAACGTAATTATTTTTACTTGACAAATCAGCATCCAAGAGATTTTCACTGACCAAATAGCAAAGACATGCAAACCTTTCATTGATTAGAGTTTTGGCTAACAGTGTTGTTGATAAAATGTTTACCACAACTATCTAAAATCAATGACCATACCATGGCAGATACTGAGAGACACATGGGTGTTGTCTCCGGCCTCTGCTCTCACAACCTTGGGAAATGTAGTACTTGATGTCCCCAAAAAATAGTATTCAGACTGGCTTAGATTTGGCCTTTTTTTGATTTGGAGCCATATTGCACCCTCTTAGTCCTTTGATTTTGTTTGAACCTCCACCATTGTGGCCCACACCCACATTTCTTAGCCCCTGATGTGATCGAATGACAGTGAAGGTTTTTTTGTCCTGATTGGACCATTACTCTCTCTGAGCTGGTCCTTTAGTCAGAGGAACTTTGAGGAACAGTTCCACTTTATATGTGTTGAGGCTCCAGTCAGAATTTCCAGACGTGCATAATGCAGAATCTTTCAATGAACAGTCCATGAGGCCAATATCTAACTGTTGTAGACTTTATGGTTCAGCTTTATCATGCTAATAATATATGAGAGGAGGAGGACTTTAGACCTATACTGTAGCTTGAAGCACCATCAATGCAGACCCAGGCAGAATGTTTCATACTGAAGTGACGCATCTCCACACACACACTGCACACACTCTCTCTGACATACACCCACGCACACACAGCCAGATCTGGGCGGAGCCAACAAGTCTATGGAGCGAGAGAGAAAGGCATAAATCTTTGATTCATACCCTGAATAAAGATAAAAGTTTTGTGTTTACTGCAAATCCTAGAAATGGAATCCCAAGCACGTTGGTTCATCTCAGTCTGAAAATAATCGGATGACAGATGTTCATTCAGATGGAGGCAGTAAATCTATCATCGCTATAGCACTACCGAGACCCTCGTTTGGAAAGGCAAAACTCTGAGGGTGTGTGTGTGGGGGGGGGGGGGGTGAAGGCAGGGGGCAACTATGTAGCTAATGAGCTTCCACAGAGGTGCCATGCTTTGCTCTGAGGACTAAGTAAATGGGGAAGTGATGTGGTACTTCTGGGCATCCTGCAGATTGCTTGCCAAAGAACCTCTGGTTCTCGATAAATCAATAAACAGACAAATGCTGAAAAAATAGGTTATGTATCTCTTGACATCTGGTAAATAAGATTCCTCAAGTGTCAGCCTTCAGGATAGAGGTCAAGGGTTCATTGTAATGCTATCAATCAGGTTGAATGCTAGATTATCTTTGTCAATCTCACCATTTTCAGTTTTCTTTTTCTAGTCGCTTCAGTGAAACATCTATGACATTATTTTCTGCCACATCTTGTGTGACAGACTGTGATTTGTTGTTGTCTGGTTGGATGATCAGCAACTAAAACATTGGCTACATGGCAGCAGTGCAGGAGAACAATTTATGACATGAAGCAAATAAAAGCTCTCATTGCTAGTCTCTACACTGCGTCATGTTAAAATGGGATCAGTCATGCATAGCTTCTGAAAGGTGTGATCAAACAAACTTGACTCAAATGAATCAATATGATGCTTGATATGAATAAACTTGAAGAATAATATCTGTACCCAATGACCAAGAAGTAAATGCAATCTTTGATCTTGAAATTGTCTTTCAACTACAATTCATTATTCATGTTGAAACCATACTTTTATGAAAATGAAACCTTCATAACTTTGTGTGTGTGTGTGTGCTTGTGTGTGTGTGATTCATTATTTTCCCATGGCAACAAACAAAACAAACACAAGTCCTCATCTAAATGCTAATAACTGTGTCTGTTTTCAAATACACACGTCACACAAACACTTCAGTTCAGTGAGTCAGTGGGTGGGTCCTTGAGACACACACATCCTATGCAACATGAGGCGCTATATGGGTGGTGGAGTATATAAATGTGTATAGGTGCATCCTATACAGTCACCGGCCTCCTTGACTGTTCCAAGTGTCAACCGCACAAGTCTTTGGTTGCCGTTATCAATTGCCTTGGGTCATTGAGATACACCCGCTTCTCTGACCCCGCTCCGCCATAAATGCTACTTTACCGCCCAGGCCAGCCACTGAGCCTTAACTGATGTGCCGCGCCCCCCAAAAATTGCAATTACTCTGGTGGATGGAAATAGAGAGCGGGAAGCCATTAGCTATTAGAGAAAGAACCTCTGTGAGTCAGAGATAATAGCAAGTCGAGGGTCGACAGAGCACAACTTCTGTTCATAGGCCAATGAGGCGACATCAAACGGATATCCAAATCCACTCTGCACCTTTGAGCACCTGCTCATGTGAATAGGCTACATTTTGCTCTCTTGATAAGTGATGAAGCCTTGAGCGTATGGACCCATGCAATCCACACAAACCCACAAGACCCCACGTGGTCTGAATGTTACCGTTGCCGCCTACCCTATGTGCTTCAGAGAATTGTAATGCCTGTTATAATTCTCTGCAATTGAAGATTTGTTTTATAAGCCAAAGAACATTTGAAAATTGTCATACGAATTCAGTATACAACAGTTTAATGCATGCATAATGTACCTAGTCTCAGAGGCAGGGTCAAATCATTAATGAGAGGGTGTGTGGTCTTATTTTACCACTCTGCTCGTAATAGCAAAGAGACCCAGTATCTAGTAATACGCAGTCTGTAACTTGGTTTGTTAAATAGCCAATCTTTCTCAAAGATTTGTATAGGGTTAAGATTTATCACAAAGAACCAGAGAGGCCTGGGAATGGAAGACATAGTGAGGGAAAGACAGAGAGACAGAGAGGTGGAGAGAGAGGGAGAGAGAGGGAGAGAGAGAGAGGCCTGGAGGAATAAATGGTATCATACATTGGATTTATTTTATAGCACTGTCGTTCACACAAAGTGG
This sequence comes from Hypomesus nipponensis, assembly GCF_054491055.1. Lineage (NCBI taxonomy): Eukaryota > Metazoa > Chordata > Actinopteri > Osmeriformes > Osmeridae > Hypomesus > Hypomesus nipponensis. The sequence continues at coordinate 6,770,298 of NC_140368.1, read as the reverse complement.
AGGAGGATGAATTTCCTTGGCTGCTCACCCAATCACCATATACCATATTTCCACTGTCATATTTGCAACTTCAGCTCCAGGGGAGACTTGCTCAATAGGGAGTGCTGTAGCATGAAATGAGAGAACAAGAATAAAAGATTCACTTTGATGGATTTGGAATGCCCTCTGTAGTCGTGTCCGTTGTTGGAAAATACAGGCCTATATATGAAAGTTAGATGTATGTGCAGAATATATGTATTTAGAGTCTCCAGAGTCCAACGAGTCGAATTGAAATTGAAACACACACATTGTATTGAAACACACACATTGTATTGAAACACACACATTGTATTGAAACACACACATTGTATTGAGACACGCACATTGTATCAGTGTTCGAAAAAGGTCAGCACAAAACTCTTCACACCAAAACAATAAACAATCGGTAGCATGCCAGTCCGCTAATTAGGCCTACATCTGACATTTTAATGAGAGTACTCTACAGAAGAAAGTGGAGAGATTTACCCAGACAGGGAATTTAATATCCTGAGCAGACCCATCACACAAAAGCTTTAATGCATCCAGGACATCTTTAATTGTCTCCATAGCAAGAGATAAACCAACCATCAAGGCTGCAGGATAACATGTTGCCATCATCTCCTAGAGATATAGGCAGGCCCTAGGCCTATAATAAACGTTCCCCTATCTATTTAATAGGTGGTTTAGGCCTGCATATAATTATCATTGTTGTGAAGGTATGGATCATGCAACCTAAATAATTATTTTGGTACAGGATTTCCCGCATTCTACTTTCTTCATCCTTCGTTCAATCACGGTTGGAGTGCGATTTTGCATGGATCGACCCTACCCTCTGGCGGCCACAGATGCTGACAGCAACCCCACAACGAGGGAGTCTTGATCTGTTTGTGCAGTGCGATGATTTTTTCAAGACTAAGGTTTTGTGTTTTTAAGTTAACGTGGCTGAATTTGTATGGAATAAGACATATAAATAAGACAATAAAAACATGATTGCCGTTCTATATTTTTTTATCAGCCCATCCACACTATTTAGCTCACCTCATTCTAAACAATTCAAAACATAAATGACATGGCGGGAAAGGTGGGGAGTTGTTATTTCTCATCAAAAACGTTTTTTTTTTACCGTCCATCATATTGTCATGGATACATTTTTCAGTTTACTGTAATCAATGCAAATAAAAATGCTTGATCCTAACCAATGGCTGTTTCTTTTTCTCTCCACAAAACCGTTCCGCCCATCCGCGCGACCTGAGGCCGCAGAAAACCTTTTCTCAGATGAAAAAACGCATGCGCACAGAGAAAACCAAATGGTTTGTTAACTCGCGGCAGACGGATGTGAACGAGCCAAAATCACCTGTATTCTGGCATTCATGGTGACACAGTGAGTACATATAAATATATTGATATTTTCTGTATGACAAATATATCTAAGACTTGTTTACCACATTACGGCTTCATTCTTTTAATCAAGGAACATATGGGCTATAATTAAAATTGCGTTTATTTTTCATTAATCGTATAATCCTGGACTAGAGTTATAGAGTTATTCCCAACATAACTTAATGAAGGTGGAATCCAAACAAAATAAAAATGTCCATTTTATACCATTTGCATCGAAAGCGCTCAATATTGAAAGAAAACATCTGTAGCCTCACCATATTCTAAAGGTTGGGAATCGGTATATTTTAATATCAATCATACAGCATTATATTTTTGTCACGCCTCATATGTGTGTATCTACAAGGAACATTTTTTCTCGATCTCCTGGATGCGACTGATGGAGGCTGCGGTCCACGAGCAACGCCTTCTCGCTATCATAACCGCTCAACCATCTCTCTCAAACATCCTGCTTCCAGTTGCGTTTCATTGGTTTGCAAGTGCGTTGTGCTTAACAGTACTCGTTTTGCACAAATACATACATGTATATACATATCACATTTGGAGTTTATTGACGGCATTGATGGAGACGGTTACGATTGATGTCATATAGATTTGATTATTACCCTTGCAGCGCAAAGAAGTTTGGGCAGGGATCATTTCATAGAAGTGGTCAGAGCATTCCGCAAGAGACATGCGCGCTCCAGCTGGTATTACAGCCACTGACGACACCATGGTGATTCCGTTTTACATTTCGCCTCAGAGATGAGTGTGGGAGGGTTTCCATGTACTGGCAGTGTGTTTGTTATCTTGTTCATTATTTATCCCAGAGGTTTGTCCTCCTAAGACAAATAAAATAAAATAAAATAGTTAATTAGTCATAGTCAATTAGTCATAGAAAATATGTAGATTTGCTGTGAGATGATTGATTTTGAGACATGAGTGTTAAAATGGTTCTAACTCTATTATTCTCCTCCAGTAATATTTAAATATTTTAGTTTTTTTTCGAATGAAATGTAGGATATAGTTAGACCTTACTAATTGCTGTATTTAATTGTATATTCTTCAATCAGGGCGTGTCTTTCCTACACTGAGCATGTGATGTTTACTTTAACTGCAGCCCATGGGGTCGGAGAGGGTGGAGATGCGAAAGAGACAGATGCAGATCCACCAGGAAGCAGCCGCCAGTGTCCTCCAAACTCGCCACGGGATGGGTGCTGCCCCCTCCAATGCTTCAAACGCCTGCTGCTTCTGCTGGTGCTGCTGCTGTAGCTGCTCCTGGTAAGCTCTTTTGCCCACATCAACCAAGACAAGGAGGACAGTTTTGGATGAGCAGAAAGCAATTCAGTGTTGCTTGGTGGCTGGATTTATTTCTACAATTAAATGTTTGAATGGGCAACAGTCTCCAAGTCACACAAACACAGAGATCATACATATCCCACAGTTATTCTCTTTGGGGCCAAGCCCACTGAGACATTAGTGTTTTGGAATTATGGACGTTCTCCTCCCCCAGGAGCCTCCCTACCTGTTATGTGCAGACTATGAGCATGTTAATTCACTCCTCGGGGACACCGAACAACAATTGTCTCCACATGTGTCTCAATTAATTCCTGCTAATTGTGGTAAAGCTTCAGTGCTTGGCTGCAACTCCTCCTGGGTCAGGTGTGCCCTGTGGTTTATGTCTTATTTCAGCCTGAATCTAATTAGAAAACAGGTGACTGCAGACATCAGGTGTTGAACATTTCTATTACGACACAACACAAATTTGTGTTTACGCAAGGCCTCCCTGTAGAGTAGGAACATTCATGAGGGCTGGGCTGGTACCTGTAACTTATGTGTAACACTTGTGTAACATTAAGTGTTACTTATGTGTAACACTTAAATAACATACAGTAATGTATCTTAATCAAATATTTCAGTTAACAGAATTAGACATTACATACATTTTACTATATAAAACACACTTATGCATACTATATCTACATAATTTTGACGCTGTCGTTTAATTACATGGCATGAATATCTTAATTGTGTGTTTCCCAGTCTGACTGTTAGGGGTGAAGATGAAAGGGTCCAGAGAACCACATATGAGAGGAGGCCGGAGGAAACTTGTGAGGACAGGTAAAGTATTGGGGGTCAGATGGCTTAGTGGTTAGGGAATCGGGCTATTAATCAGAGGGTTGTTGGTTTGATTCCTGGCCGTGCAAAATTACGTTGTGTCCTTTGACAAGGCATTTCACCCTACTTGCCTCGGGGGGAATGTCTCTGTACTTACTGTAAGTCACTCTGGATAAGAGCGTCTGCTAAAAATGACTAAATGTAAAAAAAATATTGAGCACTGTGGTTTCCACAATAAAACAGCAGTATCCAGAGAAAGGAAAGCTACCCCATGACTCACTTTGAATGCTTTTCACCCTCTTTTGGAGAAAACCTTCTCTCAGATGACTGGGTTCAAGACTACTGCTCTGCATGGAGGGACTTGTCTCTGCCTTTCAAAACATGTTAGATCAGAGATCAGCTCCAGGGCCAGAGAAAGGAAGGGGGACACTTATAGAATTCAAAAGGGTATTCATTGTTTTAAAACTCTTTTTTTTGTGAAGCCCTAAACCCACACTTGAAGATGCACGCTCCTGGTCCATGTCGTTTGAGAAGCTGATGAAAAGTGCGGCTGGACGGGGCTGCTTCCGCCAGTTCCTGCGGACAGAGTTCAGCGAGGAGAACATAGTGTTCTGGCTGGCCTGCGAAGAGCTCAAGAAGGAGACCAATAAGAGCGTGGTGGAGGAAAAAGTGCGACAAATATATGAGGATTTCATCTCAATACTATCTCCTAAAGAGGTGAGCTATGCCTTAGGCTTGGGGCCAATAGCTTTTCAGTTCACGTAAAAATGTTATTTAGAAAGGCTGTGACCCCAGCTATGGTTTTTAACTTACCTAGCACTGACCATTCAACAGATTAAACAGAACACATTTTCTCCAAATACAGCTCTAAAGATTTGATAGACAGAGATGATATGCTTTTCCCTCGCCTAGGTGAGTCTGGACTCACATGTTCGAGAAGTGATCAACCACAACATGCTGGAGCCCACTTCTCACACGTTCGAGGATGCCCAGCAGCAGATCTACACACTGATGCAGAGAGACTCGTACCCGCGTTACATGAACTCCTCAGCGTACACAGATCTACTGCAGAGCCTGGCCGAGCCTCCACCTGAAACATAAGGTCTCCAACAGCCCTCCGCACGCACTTACTAATGCCAGATTCAGAAACCAAGAACATCTGTTTCCTTGCCCTTACATAAGATCGGATGAGTTGAATAGTAAAAACCTTTTTTTTCTTTGAAGCAGACACATTAGAACATTTCCAATCCAAAACGTCTGAGCTGTTGTGTCTGAACTTGGCTTTAGATGACGCATGTGTCCCACAAAATAACTTTTACCCTCCAGTTGCAGTTCAAATGTTTAGATTTTTACAGGTAGATGAACAGGTACTGTTTGTGTACACAATATAAGCTTTCCTTGAAACGAGCAAGAACAAATGCTTGGTCCAGTTCCAGACAAGTAGATGTTTTCAAGACATATTTATATTTTTATATATTCCCTAGCGCTTGATATTGCACTTTTATATATTGTTTAAGGAGAGATAAGCATGTATCTGTGAGCACTATATTTATGTGTAGGTACAGTATATTGTCAGCCTTAATGTGTTTTAGGTTCGTTTTAGAGAAAATAGATCATACTTAATATCAAGAAGATTATGAAAGTGCCTTGGCATAAGATCTTACTACACTATCACAGTAGTTTGAATGGTGCGACAATTCATTTATATAACATGGTGGTGCTTTCAGCTCTTCTCAAAGAATAATAGTTTTACTACATTTTACAGAAAATATGAGCTGAGTCATAAAAATAGCCTGTGAATTTAAATACTGTGATTCTTATTGAGATATAATTTCTAATTAGGCATTGTTATGACAAGGAACAAATACATTTAAGAAAGAAAAAATACTGTGAAAGTACAACCACAGACTTATTGGTGTATTTTTTCAAATAAAGAAGATGGCTGTTTTCCTTCACACAAGTTTAATAAAGCACAATAAATCTATGGTCTTTTTCATGTTAATCATCTCATTATTTCTATGTATATTAGATGAAGAGCAATGGATCATTAAACGACTATTTTGTCTCTGCTATCTATTGTAAATCAAAAAACTGTATTAAATAGCTTTTCAAACCAATATAGTAATAGATATTCCACCACATCTAAAGATGTATTTCTTGAGGTTTGAAGGCGAGCCGCTGTTCAACAATGACAACTGATATGTTTTGTGTAAAAGATTTAGTCATAGCTCCAGTCCAAAACACTGCAGTCTGTCTGTGTAAACTCTCCTCTTCGACTGTCTATAGCCCTTAGCCTACCCCTAACTTGGTGAGCAGCAACCAGAGTGAGCAGGTATTTAGTAAAGTCAGTCAGTGGCTATGAGGATCTTGATGAGAGGCAGGAGTCAGGGACCTAGTCAGCGATGGTGGTAGTGTGTGGGCTGCTAATAAGATCATTAGCTAAACTGGAGGAAGCTGCTTCTCAATGAACTGCTTAATATCCATCATTTCCTGTAGGATGGATGGAGGCAGAGAGAGAGAGAGAGAGAGAGAGAGAGAGAGAGAGAGAGAGAGAGAGAGAGGGATAAATTATCACTAATCATCATTACCATAATATAAGCATAAAGCTGTATACACCATTCTGTTACATTACGTTGTTACACTATTACATGACCATACCAACCTCAGAACAGGCACTGTGAGGCATTCTGGGATAGGTCTTCAAGGTGACGTTGTTTGGGTTGACAAGAGTCTTCAGCTTTTCTACCGTCAGACTACCGAATACTAACGGCACCAGAGGGTCTGCCTCACCATGGCATTGGAGGAAATGAATGTCCTTGTTGACCATATTAGCCTTGAAACGCAAAATATACTGTAAGTTGAAATCATTGGAGAATTTCTTGGAAGAATACCAAGCCCAACACCTTTACCTCAATACAATTATGTTCAATTTATTTAGCAGACGCTTTTATCCAAAGCGACAAATAACATTTCAATTAGACTACATACTGGCACAGTACAATGCCAAGTACGGTGCAGAAAAAAATATATTTTGTGGAAGATCAACTACTAATGGGTGCAGTTTCTTGCTAGACAGTGTACTAACAGTATCTCAGGTAAGGGACAAAGTCACAGGTATTACAACAAGTGAAACTGCTAAGTGCTGCTTTTGGTGGCCTTAGAACAATTAAAACTCAGTAACTTCAGTAACTGCTTCAGTAACTTCCTTAATCACTAGTGTTGTTCAAGTAAATGTCTTAGTAAAATGTAAAATGCATAAATATGCAGAGTCAGTACCTGAGAAAAGGAGCTGCGTAGAGGCAGCCAGCAGCTGAGAGCCACAACTCCTGCTAGCTTCTGCTGAGTCGTCAGGGCTGTGTAGAGAGACAGGGCTCCACCCTGTACACACAAAAAAAGACACAAGGACCATGTGGTACTGTGTTATAGAGGAACAATCACATGTTCTGATGGCCAATGAAAGGACATGGTTTGGCGGTGGATGTAGTCTGCATTTGTCATATATTTCACATAGTTGCATTCTTTTTTTGCCACTGAAAGAAAAAACTGGATAAATTCTACCTGAGAAAACCCACCCAGGACAATTCTGTGGGAGGGTATTCCATTCTTGACTTCCTGGTCTATCAGCGCTTTAACTGATGGGAAAGAAAACGACAGGTCACTAGTGAATCATCCACACGTTTACTATATGCAAAAGAAGTGGCAACGGTAATCCAAAAGCCCACTCACTATTCTCTGCTGCTTTTTTTATCCCAGACTCGTCTTCCTCAGCATCTGTACTCAACCCGATGATATCAAACCTACGACACAGACAGAAATCATGATACAGAACTGACTCTACTCTTTCCCTTTCTCAATAATCCATGGTAATATTGTATAACTTTCCAAGCTCTGCATCTTACCAAGAGGGCATGGACATGTTCATGTTTAAAGTGACAGGCATGATAGGCCTGAGAAAGAAATGAAGATAAAATACATGATTTTATTTAGTGATTTTAAAAAGTGAGACAACGCAAGTGTATGTCTCCCATAATCTTTATTGATAATGAGAAATGCAATCTTGCTTCCAGATACTCACGCGTGAGGACAGATGTACTTCACATGTGAAGTTCTGATCTCTGCAAAAGCCTCGGCCCAACCATGACTATAAGCAAGAATTCAAGGCTCTCAAGTATCACGCCTTCGCCATTTGAGTCATTTATCACGCAACGTTTTACCCAAACTTTGACAGGTATGGTAGGCTAATCTCAGGCCAAACTTTTGATATCGAGAGCCCTGAGAATTAAAGCTCTAAAACATAGGGCTACCCTTAACAATAAGAATGTATCAATGTATCAATTGTACATCTGTGGGCTAAATTAGTTTGTAAAAGTGATTATTATTATTTTATAAGCCCTGATGAGAGGCAAACATGCATAGAAGCCTATGAACTGACAACTTGGTACATACCCTGTATCACCCAAGCCATGAAGAAATATCACCTGCAACAACAAACAATTTCAACAAGATTGGAAATATGCTGTGTATGGACAGTTTCCAACGCTATACCAAAAATTACAGGCAGAGAATCTGTCAAATCAGTCTCAATCGTTGCATCCGGTAAGATGCACAACTCACCGCTGCAGTAGCTTTTCGTAAAGCAGGCACAATTGCAGGCAATGGAACTGACATATTATTGCCGCACATACAACGCAGTTGTAGAAAACATAAAAAACTGAATTTATATTATCCGTAAGCTACCTACACGAGGCGGTTACCGTCCTTTTGATCGACCTTGGACAATTTATTTTGTTCCGAGATTTCTATAACAATTTTCAGATCTATTCCTGGTTTTGTCTATGGTGATTTAAGTCAACATCGCTTCTTTATAATGGAAAACGTGGATCAAACAAACAATTTTACTACATACTAATTTGACGTTCAACTCGATTTGATTGACAGTTTGGAGTTCCGCCTTTTTCCCATAATGATTGGATGTTGGGCTGTTTTCCTTTCAGACATTGGTTCAGACACAAATTGAGGTCTGACACTTCCGTTTCCGTATGTTATTTCGGTGATGGCTGATATTGTCCTTGGACAACGTTGACATGTGAGCAGAACCATGTCTTTGACGAAAAAGCCTGGTGGGAAAGCGTTAGAGGTATTGCAAAACTTGCCCCGCATAACACTTGCCAATTTACGGGCGGATCCTGGTACCAAAAAAGCAGTAAGTGGAACATGTTCATGGTTAGATTTAAATTAGCAGATGCTGTTAGCTAATGTTGCGTAGCCTCTAGTTGCCAAACTATTTAGGCTACAGTTAGAATCAAGTTAGGTACTCATGTAGTTAATTTACAGCCCGAAAATGCATGGATTGTGTTGCTGGATTTTCTCATATTTACACATCTAAATTAGTTATAATACATAGGCTTATATATCTTTCTGTGCATCTAAGGAATAGGCCTAATTCAAAACTGTGGTCTACAGTGTGCAGAAATGTGCATGACCTCACTTAAATACCATGTGGGATTCTTCACACAAACAACATGGCTATTTAATACACATTGGCCAGTAGTGACTGCTCCTTTGATTCGCTGTTCTGTGTCATTTTGCAGGAGAAAAAACGAGGCAGAGGTCAGCACGGAGGCAACAGAAGTGGCCGGGGTCACAAAGGAGAGAGGCAGAGAGGCAATCGCCCCCGTCTGGGGTTTGAGGGGGGTCAATCTCCCTTCTATCTCTCTATCCCCAAATATGGTTACAATGAGGGCCACAGGTATGTGAGGAACCTTGATTGTGCATAGTTTATTTGTACTCTCCACTTAAAGGTTTTGCTGCATGTTTTAAGCTCATGTGATATTTAAGTCATACAGAACCTGACTATTCAAGTGATCAGCACTCAGCACACATCAGTACTTGCAACAGACTGTATAGACAATCTATATAGACAGTCCAGTTCATGTTTAAGAGGAAGCCTGTGTTCGCTCAACATGTTTGGAGCAAAAATGAGCCACGTGGCTCATTCTCAAACCTGTACTCTTTTCCTGGTAGTCGCAGACCACAGTACCAACCCCTGTCCCTGAAGAGGCTGCAGTACCTGATTGACTTGGGCCGAGTTGATCCCACTCAACCCATTGACCTGACACAGCTGGTCAATGGTAGGGGCTTGACCATTCAGCCCCTGAAGCGAGACTATGGTGTACAGCTTGTTGACGAGGTAACTTTAGGTCTAGATTTATATGCTGTTTAACTTCAGCAGAAATGGTGATTCACATGACACTGTCCACTATCCAAAACCACCTGTATACTGCCAAGTTTATCATTTAGTGTGTTTTGCCATTTTACTATTCCACTAGGTGGCACTCTCTAACAGCTTGTCCTGACAGGTTACATGTTAGTTTGTTCTCATAAATCCAACTACTCTCTCGTTGTTGTTGTTTTAGGGGGCTGATATTTTTGCTGCGAAAGTCAACATTGAAGTTCAGATGGCATCAGAGGGCACCATTGCTGCCATAGAAAGAAATGGAGGGGTCATCACCACAGGGTTCTATGATCCCAGAAGTCTTAGTAAGTAACATTTCAGTTCATAGCACTTCATGCTACGTAATTTGAAATGCAAATACAATATTGGTAACATGTGCCTCCCACATTTCTTTTGCAGCGGTCCTCTGTAAGCCTGTCCCATTCTTTTTGACCGGTCAGCCAATTCCAAAGAGGATTCTGCCAGGGGAGAACTTGGTCCCTTACTACACAGATGCCGATAACAGGGGTTACCTGGCGGACCCAGAGAAGATCCAGCAAGCACGGTTGGCCCTGGCCAAGAAGTACGGCTACATTCTTCCGGACATTTCCAAGGACGAGCTGTACCACATGCTCTCCATGAGGAAGGATGTGAGGCAGATCTTCTTTGGCCTTTCACCAGGATGGGTGGTCAATATGGCGGAGAAAAAGATCCTGAAACCTGTGGACAAGGAACTGCTCAGATATTACAACTCGTAAGATGCTAGTCTGTGAAATAAACTTGGTTTGATGTATGTAAATGCCATGCTGGCTGTTGAGTCAATGTCTCATTGCGTAATTTGCTGACAGGTTAAGTCACTTGCCCATCATGCCCTAATGTATCAGAGCCGAGTGTGTCCATCAATGTAATTTGACCACTGCTTACATCTGTATACCTGACTTTGTAAATGTAATTTAATTTTTTACATTGATTCTGTTTGGAATGGAATGGATGATGTTTCAGCAATAAAGAAAGAGAATATAAAGTTGGTGTTGGTTTTACATTTGGTTTAAGGAATTCAGCGTAGGGGGAAATTGATTAATTTTTTACCCCCATCACACTAAGATGAGAGAGCCGTATGTACCCTGCTGGTGTCGGAGCTAAGAAAATGACTTGCGCAACTTAATGGAAGAAACGTGGACTGTAACAGGTGAGGGGGAAATAAGGAAAATAAGATAACTCAAAGAATGAAAACAGGAAACAGATGCCTGGTGATGTGTGTTACATGTGAAACAAGCTGCCTTGGCTGTAGATGGGGGAGTTTGAAATTAGTCATAGGCAGCTGTATCCTGGCCTGGACGTTCAAACGACTCTAACCCCCCTTGGAACACAATCAGAGGCACACACTTCTGTCTTTGCCCCTGTTATGTTGTAAGTACCATTGCCAGTATAGGGAAAAAGGTATTTTGAAAATGCCATGGAGATATTTCTTGCAATGTTGGCAAAACACTTCCTGATTAAAATGATAATCCTGTCCTGAAGTCACTGTGAAGGTGTTCCACGGAATGTTACATTCCTGAAATTCCATTCTGACACTTTCACTGTTCAACATGTAGACGAACAGTACATTACTACACTAGGCCCATCAATTGACACAATTAAACATTTAAATGATATGGCTCAACCTACATCAGATCAAATCTGCCTGATTATTTTGTAAAAAAAGGTGTGTGATATGTGTTTCATTGTATTTAATTTATTGTTTACCCAATGGAACTTGTCATGTTCCATTAGTATCAAACAGTAGTTGTTTCATCTGGTTACTGTGGACAATGTCATCGGCTTTAGTTCAATAATAAATTTCAGAAGCACACTCAAACCCCTTAGAAATGATTTTCCACTACTACTTGAGTAAAACATGGCTACTCAATCCCACAGTGACTGTTTTCCCAAATTACTTTTTAAGACCTGATTGTTTACACTTTAATTCCCACAGAAATTCATGTTCCACTGCTCCAATATTTATTTTAAGTCTAAATGTATAATGCTGTCTATAAATAACATGGTATTCTTGGCATACAATGTCCTTAGGGCCGTTGACATAGCACTCCTGGTGGAATAAAATTCTTTATCAAAGGAAGCATGTGTGTGTGGGCGTGTGTGTGTGTGTATGTTTGTGTACCTTCTAGCATTCTTCTAGCAAGTAGTGCTTATTGCTGTGTTTGTCATTGTAGGCCTGATTTCTGAAATATAGTAATGCCCTGTAGGTTTAATGAGCTTGTGGTTTTGAAATTACATTAAAAGGGTATGGGTTCTCATTGTTCAGTATTTTCCTGTATCTCAAATAATTGACTCTAATAAATGACACACCAATACATGACCAGTCCGGCCAGGAAAACAAGCCCAAACCTTACAGCATTATACTTTAAATAAATCACTGCACAGGAAAGAAACTGCACAAGCATTGTTTATGGCAGAGCAATGGCCCTTATCTTCAAAGCAGCAGAAATCCTTTTGAATCCAAATCTGCTCTATAACTACAGTGTGAAGGTGAATGGAGAGACAATTTAAAAAAAATTACCACAGGGTTTGGGTGGAGAATGAGGGGGCATCAAGAGAATAAACACTTAAGCACACACGTATTCATTTTTGCAAAATTTCAATGAAAATGAGCTAATTTCACAGAAGGTTAGGGGGAAAATAACAAACATATTTTGTTTTTCAAATCTATCAAGGATTGCGTCATAGTTTGTGATCCCATTGATCTAATGCCTGAGTCTAACCAGTTCACACTATCTAATTAAATGTTTAAATATTCATTGTTTAGTCGTTGTCGAAGTAGACCAGATCAGATTATTGTGGTTATCTCCTAACGGTGAGTATCCATTGACAGGCAGAAAGACAGAGATAGCACAGTGTCTCACAGGTTTGAGGCATTCTAGGATACTAGATAATAATTAGAGTGGATTGCTGCTAATTGGAGTTCTGTCTGTTTTGTCTTCCTAGGAGCCACTGAATGCTGTCTGGGTTCAGGGTCGGGCACCCAGACAGGCGGGAGGGCAGTCAGACAGACAGACTGACAGACTACAGTGTTCTCATTGGAGCTGAAGGAAGAGAGCGTAGACAAGTTGAGCTTGAGACTGTAGACATTATGCCATGGCCTGCTGTGGCGATACAATACTCCATCAAATGCCAAGATCTCTAGAGCCCAGACAATAAGAGACTTGGGAAATTCACTCAGTTAAGCAGATAAGGGTCTTATCAGAAGACAGGTCTGGAATACAATCCCTCATTTGCAAAGAATAGAATTGTATTTGGGCATGTCTATCTTTGATCACTTTTTGCAAGGTTTCTCGAAGCTAGACAAATGTAACAGTGTGAGATATTGTACTGAATGTATCAATGACTCCGAGCTGTTTTTTTTTTTTTACACATCAGTCATTTTAAATGATTTTCTATTAGTTATATTGTGGCACATCAAGGTTTGAAACATACTTGATTTTATTTTTACTTTTTACATTTATTGCATACCTTCTATTCATGTCACATTCTTACTGCCTCCCACTTGACCACTGTATGGAAGCCAGTCTGGCTAGGGGTCGAAGTGTGTCTGCAGGCTTTGTCAACTCTGTTTCGTGTCTAAATGTATGTGTGAATGTATGTTTGTGTGAGTGTTATCTGTGTTGAGAGGTGGGGACATCATTGTGTTCAGCTAATGAGGCCACATTAAGCCAGTCTACCCCAGGGGGTGTGTAATCCCTCCAGCTACCCCTTGGTATGGGGCAGGGTAGGGTGCTGTTTACTAGGGAGTGTGAGGCTTCAGCTCAGGGCTGGGACCTGGGTCCTCTGTGTGGGCTCCAACACCTGATTAGCACGGACTGGCTGCAGGGGGAGAGGGTAAGAGGAAGGCTGGAGGGGGCTGGTTAGGCCTCTGCATAGAATGGAGTCTTGGGTGAGTGTATCTGATGCCAGCCTGCTGTGTCTGGAGGATGCATACAGTCACCTGAGCACCTTGTGGAACAATGCTGCTACTTGGAGTGTGTGTGAGTGTGTGTGTGTGTGTGTGTGTGTGTGTATGGGGGGCAATGATGAGGCACTGTGTGGAAAACACATATATCCGTGGGCTGGCAATTAAGTGAGGAACCCAGCAGATCACAGAGCTCCGTTACCTAAGACCCAAACATGTAGCTTTACTTTACATAGTCTTGTTATTTTTCTCTTCATTCTCTGTCATTCTTCATGGTAGCATACCCCATGTATCATCAAGAGGTACAATATTATCCATCCTAAAAAAGGTTTCCATCACTGGTAAAAGAAAATCCTACCTGCAAAATAAAGCATGTAAACTGGTAAAACAACTCAGTGTATGTCTGTATCCTTACGAGTATCCTTACATTCAACCTTAGAGATCAGTCCTTCCCTTTAGACCATAGGACAACATTTGATCCAGTTTGTCCTAAACAACAGGTGTATCCATCACATCCTCAAACACGCACTAACATCATTTGAATTGTTCTTCTTTTTCCCAGGGAAATCCAGTTAGGGGAAAAAATCTCAAAAGGTTAAGCATAATTCCAGCAATATTCAAGTCCCAGAATAGATGGTGCTTAGTCAGTGTCCTGTGACTCTGACTGCAGCTCTACGTGTTGCCAGTCTGATGTAAAATGAAGAGGGAGAGGAGGGTCCCACATTTGACTTGTGTCCAATACAATAGAACATTGTGATCGGAATGCCTGAGAACAATCACCATTCAGACATCATGGTTGCAATTCAGCCGCTACCTTGTTTGTGCACAACACAATGCACTGTCTTCCTTGAGCACCCCACTGTCCTCCATTAAAGAGACCCACCGAGGGAATCCTGTAACAAAATATCTATGGTCTAACGAATAATAATAGTAATGTTTTGAAAACGGTAAAGTGCACTCGCAATTAGTTGTATTAGCTATTGGTTGTATGAATATCAAATAAAAAATGATTTTGGTCTGTGCTGCAAAAATTATGGGTTGAAACCACTTTAAAAGTTCAACATTCCTTGAGCATTGTCTAATAGTTGCCCCTTTTACATAAATGCCTGCAGAAACTAACATTATTGTATTCATGCTGAGTCCTTCAAACTAATTGATTAAATCCATTAGCGCTTTTCACACGACAGCGGGGATGTGTTCGATTTGACACTTCGATGTGGATTCCAGCTCAAATTCTGACAGCCTGGTTTTAAAAATAAAATCATGTCCTTGTGTTTGTGAATAACCATCTGGATTTCCAACGTTTTAATAGACTAATCTATCAGGAAATGTATTACATCTTAGGAATTAATTACGCTCCAACATATAGCCTATTCAAACAAACATGAGACGAAACACATCGGCCTATGGCCTACAAGAGAATAGCCCTAGTTAATTTCTAATAATCACGTTGGGACCGTCTAGGCATAGTTAAGTAGGAACACTTCTCAAATTCGATTACTTCATTTTGGTATCTTTAGACAGTCTAAAAAGCAATCTAGATTGTATCGATGAACAATAAACCGGCCTTTAACTCTGATTGCCCAAAGTTTTGTTGAGCTGACGCACTGAAGGATCCCTCTGCTTTGATGAGAGCAAAAGATGATTAGCTTAAAGAAAAACCCCTGATCACCCTGTTAATGAAACGATGTCACATTGAACTGTCTGTTTGATCAAGGTGTCAAGTTCCTTCAGCCTAAAGACATCCATCTATGACCATGCCAGAAATCTGTCTGTCACAACACTGTGCAGGTGTGCTAGATGTTACGGTCACCTTGTAATCTAACAATGACAATCATGGACTGCAGCTTTTCAGACTTGAGATGACAGCTAAATGTGAAAGCACAAATAGTCTGCCAAAACAATAGGCCTACAGTACAGGTGCAGGCCACAGCAACAGGCATGAGGCTAGCCTACTAGCCTGTGTATTCTGGAGTCAACATAAACGGCCGTAATTACCTCCATTGTGTGTGTTAAAATGAGTGCGCTGTCAAATGTGGTGTTGGCTATTCAAAATGAAGACAGACTATTCGTTGAAACCGAGGAGATTTGTGTTAGTTTTTTGGACTGGCTAATGTGATAGCACACCAAATGACAAATCTGCATAACAGATAACTAACTATTTGTATTTCAGACTGCGGAAATGCTGTAGGCTACTGCTTTTTTACCACTGAAGACTGAACAATATTAGAGAACAAATACACGTTCTATACGAAAACAAAACTGTCCTCTAGAGAGTTAACCTCACCCTTGTAGGCTACCACTCACGTCTAACTTTATTTTCCTTCCTGACCTTTCAAAACTTCCCGTACAAATCCTTATCACTCCAGAAAACCTGACACTGCACAACATGCATCTCACAGCAAGGCTGAACCAGAGTTGTTTTTGCATATGGTTTTTGTGCTTAACACGATGAATGCTTTACTGTATACCCCGTTTACTTATGTTATAGTCCTTTCATTATTTATTTGTAAAATCACATTCTGAATTCCATCAATTTAACTGTAGAAAATTGTCATTTTATTAAGCCTAGTCCTATATGGTAAACTCCTAGTTTGTTATGTGTCCTTATCGAGAGTTAGATATCTTGCTTGTTAGGTCAATATTTATCCCAGGTAATCGTATAATAAACTTCCCTTGATGATCTTGTTTGTTTCAATCCTGTAAAATGTGCTTCGATAGACAGTGGGCTAGATAAGAGTCGATGTAATGAGTAACCAGTTCCGCCAGAAAACTTTGATGTTGGAACCTTTTTGATCTTAAATGATCTGATTTCATTGATCTCATGAGGAAATTAAATGTAATTTTAGCATCCTTTATTTTCCTTTCGATAACTCATCTCTGCAAACTGATAAAAGGCATTTTGTCGTTCTATCCAGTCATTACTAATGCTCTGTAATCCTCTTGAACAAGGCTAATAATGCACTAGCCTAAATGTATACTTTAAATCGAAGAATCAAAATAGGCTATAGGCAATTGAATAATGTGAAATCGAAGTTGGTCTCATTTGGCAATACAAAATATTTAACTTCATTTGTAGATTAGGTAAAAAAGATTTGGTTTCTTGTGTCTGTTGATTGAGCCAGATCTTTCACTGACTTGAGGAAACACCTGGTTTTCACACCTGAATCCATTCCTGGCCTCCAATTGGTGGATGTAGCGCATATATCCGTCTCCATCAGTTGGTGGAGGATGAGAGCGGCCTTCAGCAGACAAACCTATAGACGTAACCATGTACTTTGATCGAAATAAAAAATCCAATGTTGATCTTTGCGCAACCAAGGCAATATTTGAAAGCGAGAACTTCATTGCAGCGTCGTCCACCAGCGTGACAGACGTTCGGTCTCCAGGCTCCGGACCCTCCAGTCCGCACTCGGTAAACTCGGACTCCAGCTGCTCCAGTACGGAGGCTAAATCGGTGGAGCCTCGAGTAAGAAGGCCCTTGAATGCCTTCATCATCTGGACCAAGGACGAGCGCAGACGCCTGGCTCTGCTTAACCCGGAACTAGAGAATACCGACTTGAGCAAAATTCTCGGTAAATTACATTGATATACAATTTTTTTTCAAACACACCAATACTCTATATTCTATCGATTTAAATAAGACTTTTTTTTTTAACATATAAAAAAATGTGGGGTAGCTCTATTGCCTGTGAACATAGAATCAGTTTCAATGTTTTTCATGAAGTTTGATTACTAACCTCACTGTTTTTCAGGTAAAACATGGAAGGCCATGTCTTTGGCAGAGAAGCGCCCCTACATGCAGGAGGCTGAGCGTCTCAGAGTGCAGCACACCATCGACCACCCCAACTACAAGTACCGTCCTCGCAGGAAGAAGCAGTCCAAGAAGGGTTTCAAAGCTCAGAGTGAGGAAGCCCCTGTGTTCACACTCTGCACCAAGGGCCTCACCATACCCTACAACTTCAACTACTCTTTTCAGAACCAAATACACCCTGCACCCTCAGCCAACTTCCATGACTCCTCTACCCACTTCTCCAGTATGCAAGGGTCCTTTTCAAACGTGTCGGAAAACCCAGAACCAGCAGCAGACTTTTCAAACAAGTCTCTGATGTTCCCCAGTGCTCCTTCCTACCCAGCGGAGCCTCATATGTCTTACCGCAGCCAGCAATACGTTCCTCCGTATGGAGCTACCAGCCCTGCGTGCCCTAGCCATCCAGGAGAGCAGAGGGAAAGTATGCCCTGTGTCGGACAGTTGAACTCTACAGGCCCTTCCCTGGAGTTCTACCTTGAACAGGTCCAACTGGACATGCTCTATGATCTGGATCGAAGTGAGTTTGAACAGTACCTAGGCCCACCCTCACACAAACCAGAACCAATGGAATCAAGTTATCACCAACAGATCAGACTAAGACATTTTTAGTAATAAACTGTATTGTTGATGTAAATTATGGAGTTATTTTCAATGTATTACTTTTATTATAATTGTGTATATTTTGTCAAATGTTGAATGTGTCATGTGTCATGTGCTGTTTCATAAAATGTTGTTGTTTCAATAAATGAACCTAAAATAACTGAAAGCATTAATGTCTTGAATATAGTTTGGTCAAAAATAGTTTCTGGTGCTTTTGCGATGATGGATTGCCGGTTATAAATTGTTTTCAAGATATTTATTAGTTAAGTCAACAAATGTAAGGCTGATTGCTCACCCGTTGGCAGAGGTAAAGCTGTTGACACACAGCTTTATCTCTGGTTCTCTGTCTTTCTTAGCTGAGGGAGGGAAGTAGGGTGGTGTTGGGGGCATAAACTTCCCAACTTCCTGTTTCATTTTAAAACATCTCACAAAGGCTCTAAAAATATGCCAAATATCGACACAATATCTCCCGACTCATGTGCCATTGGCTGCCAAATGTTTATTAATTCGTGAACATGTTTATCTCAGAGCCTGCCCTGCTGGCCAGGGAGCAGAGACCCAGCCCTGCCCTGCATGGAGGCAGAGCACTAGGTCAGCTCCACTGGCCAAGAAGTACTGCAACAGTGAAGCCCATCACATCATGACACATTCCACCGCCCCCCCCCCCCCCCCCCCCCCTTAGATCACTACTCAGGCAAACCAACTCATCACAAGTGTGTGAGTGGGCTCCCAGAAGGAAATATTATAAGATGAGTTATGGTTTGTTGGAAGGAAGTTCTTGATAAAGGCCAGGGGGTAAGATCCAGTTGCCTGCGCAGAGAGAGATACAGAGAGAGGGGGGGGGAGCAGTGAGGGTAGAAAAGCAGAGAATGGCGGCAGCGAGAGAGAGTTAGAGGGTGGAGAGAGAGAGAGAGAGAGAGAGAGAGAGAGAGAGAGAGAGAGAGAGAGAGAGAGAGAGAGAGAGAGAGAGAGAGAGAGAAAGAAGGAAAGACAGAGAGAGAGCTGATTAGGACTCTGAGGACCTGCACTTCCATTCCTTCACCACCTGAATAAACGGAAGATACCTGACGTCAGGGCTGGTCCCATGACACCAGGGCAAAAACAACGTAAAATACAACAACAATCTCAAATGGACAGGAAATTTGGGAGGTCAGAATTCTCTTTCTCCCTCTATGCCTCCCTCTCTGGGTCTATGTGTCTCGTCAAAATGACCGGAGCTGTGTTTCTCTGGTGTGTGATTTGGTCTCCTAGCAACAATTAATATTCAGTTTCAGGAACTTCCTGAAGGATAAACAAGTAAGTTAACGTCAGCAAATGTGATCAACAACAAACCTGAGGAGTCTTTATAATACCACTCATGGTGTCCTGAGCTGTCAACGGTTCAATCAAAGGATGAGGATTGACCATCGTTAAATATAACAAACTATATTTTCTGTGACACATATTATATGTAGATGTATAGTATATAATTATAAATACGTGATACGTGTCTTGTTCTTGGGAGGAATGTATTATAAATCCATTCTTAGACCACTAAGGAATGGAAGAACTCGTTATCAGTCCAAAAGAATTTATGGAATCTATGCCTGAAATGTGAAATGGTCTGGAGTGGACATTCCGAGAGCACGAACAGTCACATAGTTAGATATTAAATCTCTAAATATTAGAATTATGTAGGTAAAATATTGATATGTGAATAACAGGAGGTTTACAGTAGACCTTAAAATAGAACTGCATTTGCTTACATGGTGCATTCTTCAGATTTAGTGAACTATAATTAAACATGCTCTTCTTTCAACTCGTCCATGAAGGTCATCAATCATTTCCTGCTTCAATCTCAGGGTGTATTTTGGGTGAATTTGGGCCTGTTCTGCTCAGATAGTGCTCATCCGTGAATTCTCCTCCCAATGGAATGTGTTCACTGTCGAGACCAGACAAGGAAACGGTAACAGGAAGCATTCCGAAGTGAGACACTCAAAAGCTTTTTACTGTAACTGAAATCCTTGTGTCTCCTTAACACACAACAGGGAGACTTGATGATGAACTCTTCATGGAATCTGACAGGAAGAAGGATAGGTGTTTAAGTGGGGAGAACCCTTGGTACTCTCACACAAAGGTCACGTACAGGCATGTCCCACGGCTTAGCTTCAAATTAGACCAATCACCATCAAATCACCTCCAAACTCAATCAATTATTGTCTGAACTGAATGTGTCCTGATTTTGATGGCAAATCTGATGGTGACACTTAATTATGTCTAATTATGCCTCTAATCAAGGACTCATTCGGACAATCAGTGCTATCAGCAGTAAGTCCTACAGCTTCAATGATTACTGACCTGTGTGTCTCACAGGTCCGTGTGGCCTAGGACTGGACAAGAGGACCTATGAACCTCGAGGATGAGTTTATGTGGATGGTATGTGGATGAGTAGAATGTAATTACTGTGACATTTCCGACTGATCTGCATGTAAGTTCAAAGAGTCTAAGACACATATATAATTTGATTCTTAAAATAACATCCTGAACTCTTACTTTGATTGTGGGCTGGAACACAGAGGGAAGAGGCAGTTGGGTTCCTCTCCTCTGGGAGACAGTGGTCACACTGGGAGACGCTGCCAGGGCATCAGACAGCTGATTACCAGTCAAGGGGGCCTGACACACACTCAGAATAGAATAGGGTACTTGGGTGTGTCCCAGTGGCCTGCTGGGCAAATACAATACTCTATCACAGCCTTCTAAAGCCTGTCAACAAAACACGTAGGAGTCCATAACTATACACAATGCTTACTTAAAGGACTGTGTGTTTAGTGTCTGTGTGTTTGTGTGTGGGAGAGTTTGATAGATATGGTGTTTATGTGTGTGGTGTTTTATCAATAACTTACATGAAGCTACGACTTAACAAAAGTTAAATTGAAGCTTTTGCTTCATACACAAACCTGAGATCATTCATTATCATTACCCAACTTTGGACCCATGTCCCTTTCTCTGGAAATAACATCACACCTCTTCCTTAAGCCTAATGAGAACACAATGAGTCAATGTACTGGTATGTATATGAGTCTGTGTATGTATGTGTGTTAGTGTGTGTGTGTGTGTGTGTGTGTGTTTGTGTGTGTATGGGAGAGAGAGAGAGAGAGAGAGAGAGAGAGAGAGAGAGAGAAAGAAAGAAAGAAAGAAAGAAAGAGAGGGAGAGAGAGACATACAGAGAGAGAAAGAGACATACAGAGAGAGAGACATACAGAGAGAGAGAGAGAGAGAGAGAGAGAGAGAGACATACAGAGAGAGAGAGAGAGAGAGAGACATACAGAGAGAGACAGAGAGAGAGAGAGAGAGAGAGAGAGAGAGAGAGAGAGAGAGAGAGAGAGAGAGAGAGAGACAGTGCCTGTGTGTGCCTTAGGAGAGGGTGGTGTATGTCTGCGTGATCGCAATGGCTTAATGATTCATCCAGATGTCCACACGCCATGCAAAGGATTCCCTGTTTTTTTTTCCAAACAACATGCACCTGAAACACTAAATGCAAAAATGTTTCAGGGTTACTTTAGGGTTTCAGGAGCCATCTTATTACTTTGATGAAAGTTGTGAGAAAGAGAGAAGTATTTATTAGCTAATTGGTGATCCAACTTCTAGCATGCTGCTTTGAACCATCAAATATATCCTAAGCTTCTAAACCCTAAAGTAACCCTTTACAAACACTTAAATTATATTGTGCTTCGACGAACACAACCATACCATCAATCCTGCTCCAATACATGACAGTTCCTCTAACAGTCTTTGATCTGTCTTGGGAATTTTAACTGTCTGGTTGACCTGTAACTGTTTGGGGTAAAAGGAATCTGTTGATGATGTGTGAATTCGGTATGTGTGTGTGTGTGTTAGTTTGTCTTTCCATACAATGGCCCTCCCAGGAGTCATGTTGAACTGTATTCCTCTCATCCAATCACACTCCTCCTCCTCCTCATCTTTCTCCTCCTCCTAGTTCTTTTACTCTTCCTCCTCCTCTTCTTCTTCCTCCTCATCCTCCTGCTGCTCCTCTCAGTAGCATGCACCTGCTTTTTGTTGACACCGGGACTTTAACACCTCTAGTAATTGGTTTAACCGAGCAAGCCTCAGTGATATGGTCCTCTCTGAACTGTATGCCCATGTCCTGTCGCCTATGTCCTATCGACCAGGAACCTGGCTACCTGGGAGACCCAACCTGTGAAAAGAAATACATGTCCTTTCGGCTAAGCTAACTGGCAGATGAATGTGCATTCATGACTTTGCAGAGGTTTATGTGTTGAGTGGAGTATGCATTACACACCGTGGTAAAAAACATGTTTTCAGCCTTTGGGGTTGGACAGAGTCATCTGGGTGGAGTTGAGATTCACCCCCCCCCCCCCCCCCCAAACCTTCAATCCGTCAACCCTCTTGCTAAACCTCTTAGACCGAGCAACAGCGCCTTTCAACTTTTATTTGTGTTGTGTTTGTAAAGGCTGCGTTCTGCGGACCTGCCGGCAACCTCTGTTATTCTTCCTGTGCTGCCTCACTTGCAGCTGGAGAGGCAGGAAAACCGATCTGGAAAACTACTCTGTGTATGTCATCGGGGATTGCGAGAGACTGGTTGTGCCCGCATGTGCCCTGTGATGGCAGGTCTGGGCTGGGCCCTTGAGACCAGTGGAGTGAGGGGGGTGGTCAGCTGAGTAATGTGCTCCCTAGAAGAGGGGGGCACTCGCTCAAGGCCTCTCTCATTCTTCCAGTTAAGGAACTGTCGGTATATGAGCAGGTCCTGTCCACCTTCTTCCTGTGGAGTAATGGTAGAGGAAGCCATCCACCCTGAGGTGGCCTGGCCAGCAATCCTCCCAACTTTCAGTTTTATGGTCATGACCTCCCAGAAACTCACATAAACACATTTTAACAATGGCTTGAGTTATTTCATTTTTACTTTAGAAGTTCATACTTTGATATCATACACAAGGACACAGCACTTCTAACATCCAAGCGTTTGAACAGTCAGAACTAGAAACAAACCAGAGCACAGGGACTTCAGCGAAGCAGAAGTGCTTTAAGAGCCAGCTGACTCGCTAAGCAGGCCATTTTTGTGTAAACATCTCAAGGAGATCCCTGGGCTGCAGTTCACCTTATTGTTGGCCTTTCCTTTCCTCAACTGCCACTTTCCCATGCTGAGGTCTTGGAGTGGCAATCCAGGGGGGATCGGAATGACAGGACGGCCCGGCCTCCCATTGTATGTGTGCGTTTACTCAGCATGGGAGAGCAAGGACAGTTAGGCAACAGGAATACAATAGGCTCATATTTATTTACTGCTTAGAGGCAGCCAGGGAGGAACCTGTACCTGATAGCAGGGCTCTGATTCTCAGCCCATAAACTCATCTCAGTGGGATACTGAGGAGGTGGGGTGGCTCTGGGCTGACTACCGGAGACTGTTGGGACCAGATTTTGTGTGACATGGACTGTCAAACTTACATGTATATACAGCACAATTATGTCCATAGTGTGTCTTTATGTTGCTGCTCTTTGATTGATATATATTTTGGTATGTTTTATATGTATATAATCACACAGTATGTGTCTCATATTGCTTATTTAAGTTCCACATCAATCTGTTCCATATCAATCATGTTTATCTATGAAGCATGTTTAAAATAACATTGTGAACAACTGCGCCGTACAATCAAATGAATCTATGATGATTAATCCTTTACTTCTCACAACTTCAGGTAAACACACACGTGTGTGCAGGGAGCAGCGAACACGCACACACATTCCAGGGTGTCCCACGGAGAGATCCTGCCTTCTTATCGTCCTGATGTTGTCCTGACATGACAAGTTGACATGACAACTGATTGTAATGGTGCTACGTTTATGCAGTCTGTTTGGTTATAGTGGGCTATCCCCATAAGGAATACATTGCACACTGGAAAAAGCTCCCTTTACGATGGGTTATCCTGATGTAGCAGAGTGCAGCAGAGTCCTGCTGCAGTGCCTGTGATCTCCAGTGGAGGGCTCACTCTGATGACTGGTTCATTGCACAGCACAGACCATTTATTTTCTACGTGTTGAGGTCCATCTAGATCATGGATCCTCAAACTTGTTTTTTCTAACTGAAATGTAAGTGCATGAAACTGAATTATATAGAGAGAGACAGGAGTAAGACTTATTTGACTCAGGGTCAGTACTGACTTGTACTTCCAGGGCCACAGTCCTGAGAGGGTTAGCCAGAATACACAAACCCCTCGATATGAGGTCAGATTTTGCTGCACCCAGTTTACACTTGACTCTACGTTCATAAAATTTGATCTACTATCATCTACTTCCATCTCTAAGCATATTTTATCAGAAAGGAAAATACTGTGAAAATAAACAAAAAACAGCTGTGACTGTTTGACCTACATGACGATCGGCAGTTCTCACTGAGCTCCGCAAAATCAATTTCCAGAGAGGCATTATGAGAGCTTTATTTATTGGTTGCCTTGATGTTTGTGTCTGTAATTGTGAGAGCAGGACGAAGTTGAGTGGCTTTGATGCGTCCGGCCATCCTCCCTTCCAATCCCAGAGTTTGGGAGATTAACACAGACCCTGGATTAAAACTCTCAGAATAGAGAAATCCTTTTTAGATGAACAGACTGATTAAAAAGAAAGGGGAAATACAGAAATATTTCTGTGTGTGTGTATGTGGTGGAAGAGAGCTTCTGCCTTTCTCACCTTTGACTTCACAAAAGTCCCTCTGCAGTCATTTTACTGGATCACACTGGGCAGACAGGTTCTTCACAACATATTGATTATTCACAGTAACCATGGCGACGAAAAACCATGCTGTCAAATTGGAGGTGCTGTTTTGTTTTGAATGTTATTTAGTGGTTAAGAGGTGCATCAGTATGTTGAGGTTATGGGGTAGGTATGTTTATAGTACATACTCTCATTCCTTCATCTAGATCACGCTGAGTTATTATTATTATTTTTTCATATTAACAGATTGATCAACAGTTGTTGATATCTCTGTTACAACCCTAACACAACACTACTGCAACCACTTATTTTGCTGCAGCTATGGAATTGTAAACAATGCAAAACAAATTAATAGTCATAATGCTTGATATCCTGGTAATTGTGTGGTCTGCTAGAGTTCTGGGAAACAGGTGTAGGTGAGTGTTTCCTCTAACCAACACTCTGGCCTCACTGACCAAATTTAGTCATTTGTCCACTTCCCCTCTGCGGCCTCTGCTCTCAACGCTTGCAGCCTTTTCCTTGTCCTTCCCTCTCTTTCTCCCTATCTTTCTCTCTTGCTCTCTCTCACCTTCCCCTCTCTCGCTCCCTCAGCCCCACTTCTTCTCTCCCCTCCTGTCTCTCTTTGTCCGTCTGTCTCTTTGTCTGTTCCTCTTTGTCTCTCTCCATCTTTCTCTTTTTCTCCCCCTCTCCCCCTCTCTCTCTGTCTCTCCCTCTCTCTCTCTCTCTCTCTCTCTCTCTCTCTCTCTCTCTCTCTCTCTCTCTCTCTCTCTCTCTCTCCATTTCTCTCTCTCTCTCCATTTCTCTCTCCATTTCTCTCTCCATTTCTCTCTCCATTTCTCTCTCTCTCTCTCTCTCTCTCTCTCTCTCTCTCTCTCTCTCTCTCTCGCTCTCGCTCTCTCTCTTCCAGAGGCCTGAGCTCTCTTCCTTCCTGCCCTCTTACGTCTTCCTGCTCCGGCTCTTATCACTAGAGAAAACGTGACAGGGGTTCAGCCTAGTCAGCCCAGCAACTCCCCCTCTGCCCTCCCCCCTTTTCCTTGGCCACCACCGCCTTAAATGGAAGCATTCTGCTTCAGTTCCTGGGACTGGGGGGGCGTAGGTAAGGGACGGGGCCTGAGGGGGCCACAGAGGGGGATATCCCGGGGCCCGTCAACCACCTGGGCCAAACCTGCTGCTGGACTTATTTATTATAAACAATATGGTTCACTACTTCACAGCCCAATGAGAAACAATAAATCTCGAGTGTTCGGATGTGTTTTTATTTATGCATTTTATTTATCTGAGAGGAAGCCCAGGGCTCTTTGGGGGCATTATCAGCCCCTTCTCCTCTGAAGGAGGCTTCCTCTCCATGGAGGAAATCAGCAGCTCTGATTTACTCTGCAAATCTGGGCATTATAAATCACAGGGAGTGCATTGATGTGTCATCTCAGAAGAGACGTGGAAATCTTTGTGGTTCTCACAGTTTGAGAAAGTAGAGCACAGTGTGTTATTATCATCTATGACATTATACACATTTGTATTTTTTGCATCCCATGAAGTGCTATTGATGTCATAAAAGTGTGATGATAAGCAAAGCTGTGCCTGACAATGGCATTATTGCATCATAACTATCATTTCTTGTCTGACAATGATGAATCAATGTGTCAATTTGTACAGTAACAGGAATTCTAATTTGTAGCTTATTGTTGTCTGACAACAAGCAACTTCATCACAACACAACACAACCTCATAAAAGCAGACAGAGATAGACAGACTTAAAGCTGCACCAGGAAATGTTATTAAAAATAGTAATATGAGAAACAGTGCCCCAATTAACCCCTCCACTTTCCTCCAGTTTGAGTTTGATTGACACAAAAAGTCAAGGAAGAAGGTTCACCTCACCACGAAAGGCAGAACTGGAAAGTAAACGCCCGGTCCGTTTTTTTTTATTGTAATTTCCCTGTTACTGAGCTGTGTGTTGCTGAACAACTCTCAGAAGGCCTTATAAACTCACACAACGTATTTTAGGGGACATGATTTATTTGATTAAAAAATCCTACCATTCCTTTAAAGTTCTGACAGAAGATAAACATACTTCCTCCTCACATTGATTTGTTCCCGTCATCAGTCATTTTGTTGAATGCCAGAATGCCGCTCTAGTGGTTGGTAAATGCATACCCAGAGCCATGCGCATCTTGACTGGGTGTGTGAGTGCATGTGTGCTAGCATGTGCTCGTGTGTCTGTGTGTGGTTTGCATGCTGTATTTATTGTTGTTGTATGGCAGTGTTGCCAGATAACGGCCTGCCTGGCCCTGATAGAGCCTGTGTTATTGTAAGGCCACAAGGCCATCAGATAAGGACCCATACTCCTCAGACCCCTCAAGCGATAAGACATGTTTTGGATGGTTCTGAGCCAGAAAGCCTAACCTGTTTCACAAATGCAACAATAACTGCAAAGTTAAAGGTCCACTTGATGTCCATTGATCGCAATATTAGAGCCTGGAGTTCACTGTGAAGAAGTTCATTTGAGGTTTTCAGCTTTACTCTAAGAATGTGAGGATGCGTGGAAAATGCTTGTCTGTGTTGGGTGATGATAATGGTATTGATGTGTGTGTGTTTGTGCATGTGTGTGTGTGTGTATGTTTACCTTCTTATCTTGTGAGAATATCACACAGGGAAGTTCAGCAGCTGATGCTGGTCACTGGGGTTAGGTTGAAGGGTCAAAAGTAAACTGGGTGTCAGTGTTGTGACTTGATACTGACACTGGGCTGTCAAACCAGAAATAAATGGATTTCTATTGTAAAACATGATTTTAGCACTCATGAACCATTAGAAGGACAACACATATTTTATACTAAACTGTCGGAATTTAATGTATGTAGTGTTTTTAAACATAGTTGTGTGCTGAGCACAGTGATGTGACCTTTTGCATCGAGGTTAAGGTGTCCATGGTGCACTGGTCACTTGGTAAGGGTGAGGGGTTGATAGTGACACTCCAGACCATTGTGTGTAAATGACCTGCGAGTAGATAATCTCTGTTCCAACGTCAGGCGGACTGAGAAGTTAACCTGAGCAAAGCATTCCCTTGATGTTTAAGATAAAGGAGATATCTGAGCTGAAGTGTTGATAAAAAAGATTCCAAACCATGCATGTCAGGGAATTTAAAGGCAAAAGAGAAATTTACCGTATTAATTGGAGGGGTAATATTTTTTGCCACTGTATGACATCTTAGTAATTGCACTTTACACCCAAAGTCGATAAGAAAGAAAAAGAAAAAAAGGTGTCAGTCAGAAAAAATCGGTACATTTTCACAGGGCAGGCATTGTTTTTCACAATGATTATTGGCACCCAGCCATCTGTTTAAATCTATGAATATTAATTGTCTAGGTACAAGTCTCCTTGCAGTCTTCTGTGTTCGTCAATCAGAAGCAGCTATGAAGTAGTCTTCCTGTCTGTGATACTTGTTTCTTTACCCCGTTAGAGTAAAGGGAACAGCTATGGGAGGAAGCACTCACACTCAGTGCATTTCCTCCATAAAACCACAGCTGTGTGAAAACAACACAGGACGCATTCCTCCTGTCCTCCCTGTGCTTTACCTAACACCATACAGGACAATAGAGTCTCACTTTATGCCCCTTCAGCGAGAGATGCATACAGTAATAGCTTGATGCAAAAAAATAAAGTGGATCCTGCACGTGAAATGTTGTTTGGAATGGCAAAATACCTATTAAAATACCTTGCAAAAAAGCCATAACATAGATTTGTAATTTAATTAAAAAGTTCCCAAATGCAGTATTACGGTAAGATCATTAACACCATTAATAGTTGGTTTTGATAGTGTAAAGAGGATATGAAGAGACAGTAGTGTCAAGCTAACTAACCACAAATCACCAAAACAGAAGTCCATTTGGTCTGTGAGGAAGTTCTGGAAACCAGTATTGACGTGTTATGTCAGAGTGACACATAACTTCAACACATTATCATGTGAGCAATAAAGACCCAACAAAGACATCCTCACAATAACACACCACACAATTTATTGTTACATCATTATAATGCTATGCAGCTGTTGTCATAAGACAGTCTCAGAGTTCTGTTCTGTATTATATTGACCCAGAAGTCTGGACCTGCATGAATGTTTCAAGAGGGATGCAGTTGTCTTCCTCTTTATCTGCAGCTCCAGAGATCATTCTTCCCTTCCAGCTCTCGTGCATTGTTGCATTGATCGACAGAAGCCCGGCCTATGCCAGGGATTCTTACTGATCACACACTATTGATTACCTTCGATACCGCCCAGCCAACACGGTGTCTGTTTAGCGCCCTGGGGGGGTGGCAGCGTTTTGTTCTGCGGTGACGCTTTAGCACCTTGACAAGGCAAAGGCCACACATGAAAGGGTGGACAGTGTTTGATTGCCTTGGTGGTCGATTCACACCCTGATTGTCACATACAAAGGCCCCACTGTCTCTGACCACCCATTCAAAGATATAAACCTGGGTCTGAGATTAGTGATTAACTCATATCAGGGCTCATCGCTACTGCTGCATCCGACACAGATTAAAACACATTTATCTCTGCAGTGTGCTGTTGAAGCAGGGATGAAAATGAACAGTAATCTGGTGTTCATGCATTGTCCCAGCGGGTTTGCAACAGATTAGATGGATTGAGGGACTTTTTTGGGTAGAGGGGTCAAAAACAGGTCAAGTTGTGGAGGTCACTTTGTGTGGCTGCTTGGTGTCTGAAGAATAATACAATACTGCTGTTTTAAGATGATCTGTTTCTCTTTTCTTTTTCTGTAAATTCACAATATCAAATAGTCTTGTTTTCCTATTCTGATTTTTTGGTCACTTAAATAATTACGTTAATTGTAATACTTGATTTCTACTTTAAAAGTTATTTTTGTCAACTTTTTTTTACTAGGGGTTTCTTGGGTAGTTTTCTTTTTTTACGGCGATGCTTATGGGTCAAAGACAAATTACTCTTGGAGAGAGAACTTAAAATAAACGTGTTTTATCAGTTTGGGAACAATCCTTACATTGGCCAGGACAATCCAAAGATGTGTGATTGGAGCCGGCCGTTGACCCTAATAACGCAATCGGTCTACATTGGAGCATGCAAAGTCAGGAAGTCAGCTATACCTCTGTCTTCACGGATAAAGTCATAAAAATGATGAACACTGGTCTCAATTAGCCCTAGCCAAGACAATGCCCTGGTCATTGGTGGAGAGTATTAAGGTCAGGGCAGTAGAATGGTGGAGATGAAAGAAACGACCCTCCCTTGGGACTGACCTCCCTGGTCATTTGGGTAAGGAAACCTTGGGTTTTCCCTTTCCCCGGTAACCCCTGTGATTTCACCATCCAATCATGTGACTATAAATAGATGATGATTTATGTGCTAGGCTTTTCTAATTTTTCCCACCAGTGGAAGCGAAAGAATAGTGATGACAGATTTACTAATCAATCACATGAATGGTGGGTATCAAAGACAACTGAGGGTCAGGATTATTAATGCACCACAAACTAGCATATTAACCCCAAACCTGGCTGCATTCCAGTCATATATTGTAGTTTTTCTTATCTTCTCCAAATAAATGGACCTTTAATAAAACTCAGTTTTAGAAAAACATATTCCTTTTCTGCAACGTAATTGAAATAACCTTACCATAGATGTACTCAGGGAAGTGACTTTGATTATTTAACTTTTCCTTTCCGTCTTATTGTTGACAGACCCCAGGCAGCCACAAATCTAGAGGTCATCACAACTTTTGGTGAACAATTTCCAAACATCCGCATGTTAGCATGAGTAAAGGAATATTGAAGATTTGTCTTGGATTCGAGAATCAGTGGAATCAAACAGAAGGAGAGTTGATTGCGAGACAGGGAGGTGAGGGTATGGACCCTTTGGAGGTACACAATAAAAGGTTTACAGTAATCATCCAGGCTACCAATGATAAACCAAGGAGATGGTTTCACCATTAGGATGGGTGTGTGTTTGTAGCTGTGGGTCTGTTTTGTGTGTTCTTCTGTGTGTGTGTGTGTGTGTGTGTGTGTGTGTGTGTGTGTGTGTGTGTGTGTGTGTGTGTGTGTGTGTGTGTGTGTGTGTGTGTGTGTGCGTGCGTGTGTGTGTGAGTGTCTGAGTGAGTGAGTGAGTGAGTGAGTGAGTGAGTGAGTTAGTTAGTGGGAATGTGTCTATTTTGTGTGTTTACATGTGTATGTGAGTGTGTGTTTATGGGGTTGGCTAACAACATGCTCCATGTCCCTCATGGGACAGACAAGCCAGTAACAATGGCATGCCCAAGGAGATTCCCACCTGATTCCCAGCAGATCCCTGACAGATTAACGCCTCCAGAACAATGAGAAGAGAGCGGACAGTGTTTCCTATGTGTTGTGCTAGTCTGCAACACACACATCCTTGTGCACCCCTTTTCCTCAGGCTTGCGGTGTGGGCTCCTGCCACACCGTATGTTCCCAGAAACCCCCTGAGAGGGACTACCCCCCCCCCCATAACACACAAACAAAAACAGACATACAGACAGATACAGACTCTCTTTCTCTCGCTCTCTCAGGGCCCACTGACCATTTCTCACCTTACCCTTTTATCCATAAAGGGTGCTCTTATAAACGTGAAAGAATCCCTCAGATCATTCAGGTTCAAACTGTAGAACCACAAACACAGGGAACTGGGGAAAGACCCCAACCACAGTCAACCAGCCCACTTCCACGACCTTTCACAACCGTCATTTGAGCACGAGATGACCCTTGACCTTTCAGTTCTGCTATCAGTCTTGTGTAGTTCATTCTGAGGAAAATAAATTACATTAACTTGCAGCATGCATAAATAACACTTACACCATTCAAACATATATACAACACAGAAGTAATAAAACATACAGCACAAAACATCTCTGCAAATTATACTGAACACAAATGGAGACGGGGATTAAGTCTGACTTCACAAACTTCACAAACTGACATTTACATGTACTCCTTGCGACAGTGAAGGTGTGACTTCTATTTTCAGTGACGATCGCAATGAAGGAAAGGCAACAGGATTTTTTTTCTCCTCAACCCAGCACCTGTTACAGTACTTGCTCCCTCCTCCACCACCCCTTCTTTCCTTTCCTCATCCACCATTCCTGACGACACCGTCTCCTCGATGTGCCATCAGGCCAGGTGCAGGGGGATCTGACAGTATGAACGTTATGTCAGTCACAACGTTCTTTTCTTTTATCAAACTTCTTAGACTAGATTACCATTAATTGTTTCTGACGGTAACTGAGATTGATGAGATCTCATCGAAAGATAGATACGTTGCCACAAATATGAATTTATTAGATCAAATTGATCAAATTGAACCATATAATGTTGTACTCAATCATTTTTTAAATACTCTTGGTACCAACAGCACACCTTTATCTTTATAGTTATTATGCTATTGGTAACTTTGAATCTATAAATATGTGCTTCTAATTTTGCTTTCATAGCCACCTTAATAGTTAGCTCACAGTCAGCTTGAACTTAAATGATTAGCCAATTGGTAACCCTTTGGCCTCCTTTAGCAAAGACCAAGTTCATGCCTTTACAACTGTAGAGTGTCTGGGGACCTGAGCAGAGTGCTAACATATATACGTCTTCCGTCCCAGTGATTTAAACTAACACTACTGCCTCGCAACTCAACACAAAGGGAGCCAGAAATCGCATTGTGCAATTCCCAAGAAAGACGCCCACGGACATTTATACAGTGGGTCTGGCGACCAGCAACTCAACTGTGTGTCAGAACCTCGCTTGGAAGGCGGACAGTTTGTGCTGCTGCGCCAAGGACAGGAAGTGCTTGTGGAGCGACAGGAAGTGCTCACCGCTGCAGTAGCCGAGGCTGGAACTGAGATAATGCCATTGTGTAAGCAAGCCGAGTGACCTCTCCCTGAGCGCGGAGCCCAGAGGCTGGCGTCGAGAGCCTTGGCCCCCACCCAGCCCCAGACTCCCCAGGCACGGGGTGGGGGACAAGGGAGAAGGGAGTGGGGGGGCACAAGGCGTGTCGCCTCCTTGTACAGCCCCCCCCCCCCTCCCTCCTCTGGGTTGACTCTGAACCTCACCTTGTAGAGGAAATGTGGCCGCGACACCAGACTTTATGACTTCTCCCATCAAACGAAAGCATTTCTCTCTCTCCTCTCTCACACACACTGAGCAAAAGAGAGAGAGAGAGAGTCACTGCACGCACACACACACACACACACACACACACACACTTACACACACAGTCTCACTGCAGTCTCTTGGGGCTTGTGGGGGAAAACTGTATCAGGTCATCAGTGGTAAAATAGACGATGACAGTATTATAGGCCAGATCCTGTCCCCGTGCTGGGCTGGGACTGAGCAAGACCCTCCCGCCCCACCATCGCCCTCCTCCTCCTGCAACGCCCCTGGGGGGTCAGCCAGGGTTCTCTGGAGCGCCTGCTCCTGTATGCACAGGGCACAGAGGGGCTACACAGGCATCTCATGTTTCTGTCAGCTCTTTTTGACCTGTCAGGCTCTGGGAGGAAAGGCCCATGTCTGACACATTGCATCGGACCATATTTACATTGCATGATGGGAATCAGAGGACGGGCAGAGGGAAGACAGAGCGGACAGGTTAAGCCTTGCATGCACTGATAAGAAAACACGGTAGTCTGCAAGTCTGCAGGGTTCTTTCTGACCACTAGGGACACTTGGGCTGCTCAGTTTGTTGTGCTCCAAACTAATATACCAGCAGTGCTTCTTATAACCATTTGGTTTTCAAGCCCTAGGGTGGCAGCTCAGTGCCATTTACTGGACATACGAAAGAGTTGTGAATATGCAATGTTTTTAAAGAGTATTGAAACAATCTGGTAACACATGGTAACAGGAAACAAGAAGTGATTTTTGTCTAGTGAAAATTCCTATACCGTAAATTGGGTTGTGGTTGTCTTTTAGTTGTTTGTCCAACACGTTTTGAAAAAATCATAGTTTTCACTCTTCTGTCTGATCATCACCACTAGGGCCCACAGCCCGACCACAATTTGCCAAGGGCTCCTTTTCCAACATTTTCCATTAACATTTTGATTTCTAATTTTGTATAGAACATGTTGGTCTCAGGACAAGCAGCAATCACGTTAGGCAAAATCAAGTCGGACTGTTGTGTTTAAGGTGGGTTCGTGCGTATACGCACTTCCCACCACCGTTCAGTTTGAAGCCTAGTGGTTCCTCAAACGTGGGTTTTCATGTTGTAGACTACAAAGGGCATATACAATTGGTGTTTATCTAGTCAATGTCTACTCTTCCCCAACTTAGTGATGT
The DNA here is from genome assembly GCF_054491055.1 of Hypomesus nipponensis. Classification (NCBI taxonomy): domain Eukaryota; kingdom Metazoa; phylum Chordata; class Actinopteri; order Osmeriformes; family Osmeridae; genus Hypomesus; species Hypomesus nipponensis. The sequence goes on along the minus strand of NC_140368.1, from coordinate 6,736,206 downwards.
CCCATTCACTAGCATACAGTCTCCTATACACATTTATAATCCTCAATTAACGCCGTTTTCATTGACATCATTTCGAATGTTAACGTCTGAAAGCAATGGCTGTCTCTGATGTGTTAATTGCTCTATAGATCATGTTTTGAATAGACATATACCGCCAGTTTAAAAAAACGATCATTACAATACACAAATTCAAGTTGTTCGAGTTGTTGGCTTTGAATGCTTACATCCAATGTCTATCAAACATTAAGCCATGCTGTTATGGAAAGTTAATTCATTTAACACACCCCCAAAATCGTGTGTTTTGGGGGGATTTATATTGAACCTCTAGACAAGCCAAACAGTGCTTGTCCTTTCTATCTCTCTCCAAACAAGCCGAGAAGGCGGGTTACTATAAACTTTTTACACCTTTGGCGTAGTGGGCACTCCCACCCCATTGCGATTGGTCGTCTCTGCGCTTAAAGCCTCTGAATCTTTGGTTAGGAAAGGCAGTATAGTCCCCTAGTTCTGTCTCACTGCACTGAGACCATATCGGTTTTTTTTCTCCAATTTACTCTGGAAGAGTTGAGTATTGTGAATTAAATTTGTAGCTTTCAAGTATTTCCACAGCCTGTAAGTAAACAGCAATTTTTCTGTGTTTAGTTTTTTTTTTGGGCGAAGAAAACTGGTGGTCCACAATAACTCACAGCTGGACAGAGATGAGCAGTCCCGATGCGGGTTACGCCAGTGACGATCAAAACCAGGCAAGGAGTGCGATGTCAATCATGATGCCTGGAATGGGACACGGACACTGCACGTGGCCGACAGACTCTATCAGCCCTCTCGGGGAAACCAAAGTGAAAAACGAGTCGTGTGCATCCAACTCCGGGAACCAGAATCGTGGCAAGAGTGAGCCGAGGATCCGCCGACCCATGAACGCGTTCATGGTTTGGGCAAAGGATGAGCGCAAGCGGCTGGCGCAACAGAACCCGGACCTGCACAATGCGGAGTTGAGCAAAATGCTAGGTAAGAAATGTTACTTATGTTTACATCTTGAGTTCTGTCTTATAACCAACGATGTGTTGTACCCATTAGAGATCTTTTGCATTCATATTATAGCCTATGTTTAATTTACTGCGTCTACTTCACCTATAACACTCTCGGTTTTACGCATTACACATGTAATTGCTTTTATAGCCACATTTATTATAGTAGTTTATTATAGTACTTATAGAAAAATTAACATGAACAATTCATATATCATGTATTGATATGGGTTAGGCTTGTAAGCGGTCTTATTTTAATTGGATAAACCTTTTGTGTATTATGATGTTAAACAACTTAAATTAATCAACTTAATGACCTGAACACTGTTGTTATAACCTTCCACCATTACCGACCTTAACCGACAGTGATGTTCTGAAGTTCCCTGTGTGGATGCTAAAATGGTGATGGGCTATTTTTGAGCATATCACCAGACTGCATGCCTGATGGTGCAATGTCTGATGTACAACTTTGTTCTTGATCTGCAGGAAAGTCATGGAAAGCCCTCCCTGTGACAGAGAAGCGGCCTTTTGTGGAGGAGGCGGAAAGGCTGCGGGTCCAACACATGCAGGACCACCCCAACTACAAGTACCGGCCCAGGCGGAGGAAGCAGGTCAAGAGGATTAAGCGTCTGGACTCTGGGTTCCTGGTTCACGGGGTGTCTGACCACCAGGGCGCCTCACTGGGTGGGGATGGCCGTGTCTGCCTGGAAGGACTGGGGCTGGGCTACCACGAGCACAGCTACCAGGTACCCCCACAGTCTCTCAGCCACTACCGTGATGCTCAGGCCCTGGGCGGGGGCTCCTACGAAGCCTACAGCCTTCCAACCCCTGACACCTCCCCGCTGGACGCTGTGGAAACAGACTCCATGTTCTACTCTCCGCACTCACAGGAGGACTGCCACGTGATGCCTGCGTACGCCTACCACTCACAGGGAGCAGAGTACCCACCCCAGGATCACCACACCAACAACCACCACAGTACCCCCCTCCTCCACAGACACCTTTCCCCAGCCCCTGAGCAGGCAGGCCAAGCTGCCCCCCTGCCACCATCCTTCATGGGCTGCCCCAACCCCCTGGCCATGTACTACAGCCAGCACTGCAATCCCAGTCACCCTAAACGCCACGCAGGCCACGGAGCAGGACAGCTCTCCCCCCCACCAGACTCCCACACCCACTCAGCGGACAGCGTGGAGCACATGCACCCATCAGAGCTGCTGGGGGAGGTGGACCGCAGTGAGTTTGAGCAGTACTTGAACTCATCGTCGGTCCGGGCGGACATGACAGGTCTGGCGTACGGGGCACATGAGGCCAACATGCAGGGACCCGAGAGCCTCATATCCTCAGTGCTCTCTGACGCCAGCACAGCTGTGTACTACTGTAACTACAACAACTCGTAGCCTTCCTCCCCCCGCCTGTCTGTCAACTAATACAACAACGCTCATATGTTGAACTCAGTTGTGCGTTTCTCATTCTGACACCTCTCTCTGTCTTTAATGACCTCATCAGTGCCCTCTCAAGACAACACAAATATGTGTACTCTTAAAACAGTTGGGCAATACACATGGCTATTTTGATCTTGATTTGAAAAAAGGTTTTAGTATTTCAACGGAGCAAGAGGAATAATAGTAATGTGATATCATTGTTCACACATTGACTTTCATAATCTTTTTTTGTGGGATACTCCTGAGCTGAAATATAAATGCATTTTGTTTTAATAAATGTACAGCTACTATTTCAAAGTGAATTTATATGTGTTTTATACTTTTGCACTTTTGAAAAATAAAGTTTTGAACCAAAATGTTGAATCTTGTCTTGGTTCATATGAGCTTGTTAAAATAATATTTGTATCATATGTTCCAAATAAGATCTAATTCTATTACAGGCCAGAGCTGTCTAATTAAAACAAAATAAAAAGCCACATCATTTTGATTTAAAGGTTAATCATTCTCATTACTCCGTATATTTGTATATATACTCTGTATATAAGAACATTTCTATTTCACTTAAATTACATCCAATCTTGATATTGAATACAATTCTTAAATTCTTAAAATTAAAAACAAGAAAAAGCACATTCCGTAATTCCCCTAAAACAAAATATTTTATATACATTGTGTAACTTGATACAACATCGTTTTTTTTTATAAATAAAAACTACTCGGTGGAGTCAGCAAATTCCTCAAATATGCTGATCAGTTGTAACTACATTGATATCTTTTCAACCAGGTCCAACCTGATGACCTCATGGTAAAACACACCTCACCTGGAAGCTGGCTTTCTCCCCAGTGGTGAGCAGTCAGTTGGTCAGTTTCCTGTCCCAGTGAGAGCAGAGGTGATCTCAGGGGCTGACTTACACATGGCGCCTTGTTTTCCCAGCATGGGAGTGCGGTTTATACTCCGGACATCCTGCCTGTAAATGATTTAGTCTCTTGTGATTAATGGTATTTGCCATTAAATATTATTGTGTTTGCTACACCTATACTAAACAATTGAGCTGTTATATCAATAAATGTATTGATGGCACTCCCCTTTTTACAAATAGAGTGTATACATTCTTCCACAGGCATTTTGGATAAATAGCAGCCCAAAAACAACATAAGACCAAGTGTGCTTCTAATGGACTGCCTATGCAAAATAACTAGCTGGTTAAATCATAGCCATGTGTCCCTTATAGGCCAATATTAAAGTGAAAGTTCGAGGCTCGTGGCTCAGATAATAATATAGGATAAAGAAACAATGTTATCAAGAATACCAAGACCCCCCACAGGTTTATTCATAGCTGACTTAGAAGAGGTTCTGTTTTATAAATACCAATTTTCCTTTCAAAGGAAGAGCTTCTTCTCCACAGGGTCAATCACCCTGACCTGAGAATCCATTTTTAGCACTTCAGAGGAAACGTGTTACCAAGGCGTATATTCACCCACTTTGTTCATATCCAATGTTTTGAATTCTCTCTTGTGTGACACAAGCAGAGGTTGCATCTCAAGGTAAATATGGCGAGCCCTTCCCACGGTCCTAACGGTGATGTCATCCTACTGATTTTTTTTATGTTATAGACAGTGTTTGATCCTGTATTTTTTTGCTGCATTAACTTAGCATGGCAATCCCTCTGTGAGTGACTGTGTATTCTGTTTTCAGTCAACTGTGCTTCCGACTTTTTGACACACAGCGTAGTTGCAATGCGCTTGTGGGATGAACCAACCCCTATACAAAAAATGTCCTCCACCTCAAAACAAACAGGCTACAGGTGAAATGTTTAACTCAGTCTTCTCATTCCCCCACTCCTCCTCCCCACCCTCACCCCCTACCCCCAACTCCGCTGGCAGGTGACACACTTCCCCTAGGGCTGGGCCAGGCAGGGGAATCCAGGCTAATTGGTGTGAATCTGTTTAAACTGAGCATACAGCTAGACGGCAGGTCTTAGCTGCTGTTGTGTTAGCTAATGGGTACATAACAACAGGCTCAGGCCACCATCCCTGCAGCAACATGCAGGATTTGGTGTGGATCACCTGGAAGGGCGGGATGACAACAACCACAGGCAGACCTCCCCGAGCTAAAGTTATCTCTCCCTGACTAATTGATGTTAGCAAACCATTGAGTAAATATACTCATTTGGAGATTGGTCGTCAAATGCTTGGTCTTTATGTACTTTGGGAATTTTGAATGTCAGCACAAACACTGAGAATAAGCTAGAGATGGAGAAAAAAGGCAAGAAAGAAGGACAAAGAGAGAGAGATAGTTAGAGAGAGATAGAGACAGAGACAGGCAGTGACAGACATAGTCCGCAGCCCAGGAAACAGGGGTTTTCAGCAGTGTTCCTGTAGCTGTCCGGCCCGGGGCCTAGCTGACAGGGAAGGGTTAGAGGGAGGGAGCAGGGGAGGGAGGGAGGGAGGGAGGGAGGGAGGGAGCAGGGAGGGGAGGGGAACAGTCAGGGAGATTACAGCTTGGCGGCTCGCTACATTAACACAGGAGCACTTAATCACAGCATAGAACTAATCTCACCTGAGGTAGCAGCCTTTTACAAACACACGGGCAAATACAGCATCATTTAACCACAGACACAATAACAAATACTGCAGTAAGCAACGCTTATATCATCCACTAATATTTGTCAAGCTTTCCTAATAAACACGAGGCCTTTAAACCTTGGATATTGGATTGTAGCAAAGGTAAAAACAAAACCTTATCAGTCCAAAAAAATCAAACTTTATTGATATTACGGGTGGGTTTTTTGTAAAGCAATACAAAGATGCGGCTCGTGTGATTGTATGATACTGTCTTCAAGAAATCACTCACCTCAGGCATCAACTATAGTTTTTGTCATGGTTTACTATGACAACAAATCAGCATCTGACATAATCTTGGAGCTACGATCAAAATCCAGATATTAGATTAGCTGTGGGGTTTTATCATATAGGTCACCCTGTTTAAGAAAACATAAAAATTGTCCTTCCAAATTATTCATGGAAGCATACCTAAAGTGAAACTTTAAACCTTATCTTTGCGCAAGCCAATCAATCAAAACTCATAACCAAAAGACAAAGAGAGTGAGATATATACTGTAGAGCAAAAGAGAGAGAGGAGGAGAGAGGAAGAGTGTGTGTAGAGTATGTGACCCTGCAGGAGCCCCAGCTGATTAAGTCATTGATAGTAGATTGCATATACAGTATGTGAGACAGCTGCAGTGGAGGGTGTGTCCCCATGTCTAAACCAGGGGTCTGGGTGGAGGGTTGTTTGTAATCCCAGGCATATGGACTCCTTCTCTGGCCTGATCGCTTTCATAGGACCGCTGGTTAGTCAGTGGCCCAGTTGTACTGCCACTATATATAGTCCACACATAGAGTCAATCTCTGCTTAATGCAGTGACTCAACACTTTATTTTCCTTCTGATTCTGGCTCTTGCCGCATCTCATACAATTATAAATAGTTCTGTTCTCCCACACGAGTAGAGGACAAGGAAAATAACGGGGTCCCTCCCATCTGAACTTTCCATTCATATACTGTAATGACAATATTTTTTTATATTTTTGTATGTTTAACCCTTTTCAAAACACTATTGATACCCTTAAACATGACATGTTTTGAAAATATTATATGTATCTAAGCCCCAATGTCCTGAATTCACTAGGTGTACAAAAACACTGCACAATTTCAGACAATGCAAGACATCCTACAGTATCCGCGGAATGATTATACTTAGAAGACTAAGTATTTCAAAGAGTTCTCAAACTATGACTAAAAGTCCTAAGGGTCCAGACCAGTTCACTAATTACAGCAGTAGGCTCAACAGTCACAGGAATTGAGTCAGAGAAGTGAATCAGTTCCAGAGGCCATTCTGATCAGCTCTCTGGTCGCTTCTCCCAATCCCCTTCAGCTTCCCGGAGCATTTTTAGCTGGTGTCCAGTCAAGCAGTGATTAGAAGATGACTGCATCAGCATTCAGTTTCCTTTCCACTGTGTTTTCCTATGGAAGCCCGAGAGAAAAGAGGGAGGCAGGGATGAGGTCTGTGGGTGAGTCCACTCTTCACACGCAGACATGTCACAGTGTTTGCTACTGGTATCTTTTCTTAACAGGAATTCCCCGTGGGTCAAGGCCTAAGCACTTCTCAGGAAATAATGAGAAATGTTGCAAAGCACAGGTCTGTCACTGTACATTGACATACTGTGACTAACTCTCACCCGTAATCTCTCTGTTTTTACCATAGAAAAAAAGCTGTGATAATATGTAATGATTTAAAATATATTAAAATAATATATTTATAATATTATACAATTAAAAATAGCTATGTTTGACCAATAGAATACATGAACCAAAGAAACATGTTGTTAACAAGTGTGAATGATTTTCATTCAGATTATAAAATATAATTTGAATTATTAGAATAAACTAAATGAAACTTAATGAAAATGTAATTTAGTTTAAATAATATAGTTGCTTTTTCAAAGGCACAACGAGAGGGCATTCTGTGGCATTGCTGAAATGATAAATGCAGGGGGCCATTGTGCTTTATTCCTGTGGATCTTTCCAAGAGCACCTGTCCACACTTCCTGGTTCCAGTGACTTCTGTTTGCTCCATCCATGAAAGATGGGATGAGAACATCCTTTATCCGACAGGATACCAGGTTCTATAAAATTCACACTCTTACCATTTTGGGACCACCGGTAGGATTTCCTAAAAAACAAGAATAAATGAAAATATAGTCTAAATAAAGTGGCAGAGGGGAAAATGTCATGACCTCGGGCAGGACTCTTTGTTTGTGTGTGTGTGTGTATTTATGTCAGTTCAGGTGCAACTTTAAAAACACGGTCATAGGATTTAGGGATCCCCCTAACTTGTGTCAAATGATGAGAAAGTTAGTGACCGGACTTACCCACATTATCACAATAGAGGGTATTATATTTGGTGTCATCACACAAAAATACTTTCTGAACAACCCCAGAACATATTTTGATGCTTATGGGATGGCTGTAATAACGTGAAGGTTTAATGAGCTCCCATTATATAAGCATAAACCATATGTACAGTCTATGGCATAAACATACAGTACTGCTCTTTCTAGTACAATTTGTTTTATTCCACGTCAACCATCTTCCAGGTGCAGCCACTGGTTTGATCAGTGTCTTTCACACACTACAGGGAATGTCCCTATTTATTTTTGAGCTGCAACTACTTCAAACAAGTACACTGTGTCATTAAAATAGCAAACAGTTAACTTCCAGTTCCCCAAGAACAGACGCCGGTTTCCTCCATGATAGAAGCAATGTCTCCTTTGCAGAAGACCCGGCTCATTGTAAGGTCAATACAAATGCAGACGCAACGGCGAATGGCATTGAGATTACTATAATTTATGTCATTCATTTACAATTTGTCTACAAACTGTACATATAATTAACGTCGAGTCAATTTGATCAAATATATTTAAAATATTGTCTTTTGAAAAAATGTTGTTGCCTACCCAAAATATTCTCATCAAACGAGATACTAAGGGAGTTTAGAGCTGTCATTGTTTTCCACTAGAGGTCGGTCTTACGCAGTTTGTTGGAGTGGAATGTTTCACATTAACCTTAAAATGTACCGTTCCACAGGTAGAAGCGGCACATCAGATTGGTTTAGGTCGTTCTAGTTGTAGCCTACTCAGCTGATTTAACGGTCCATTTACACACATAGACCTATAGGCGTAGGCTACTTACCCATTTCAGAAAGTTCACCCTGCAATTACAAATGGTAAAATGCCAGAGAGACCTCGTGTCAGTTTTCCACTGGCTCATGGACTAACTGGTAAATTGGATGACGTTACCCTGAAACGATGTTCTCTCGCATATTTTTTTTTTATTAATCTCGAGACTCATTAAATCACTTTGATTTTGGACAATGTCGACTAAGTGGAGTATGTCCCTACAAATTATACGTCACAAATCAGAGCCTAAAAACGTTTAGATATTTCTACATTCGTTGTCAGAAACTAAAATATCAACAATAGGATAAACCTAGCGGACGAAACAGACTAGAGTAGGCTAGCAAAAACAATTGTGTCAGTGACGCATAGTAAATTGGTAGGTGTCAAGGTGGTATACGGATAAGTGCGTGTAACTGTCAAATGAATCGATGACAGTGTTAGAGACAAGGGCAGGTGAGGTGGGGATTTGTAGCCAGGCAGTTCTTGGGAGGGAAGCAGGTGAGATAAAGTTCAAACCACCATGAGATCCAAAAGGAGAGTGCCAAAGGAGGGGTTACTGGGCCTTGTAATCCCACTCAGAGGTGAAGGTGTGGGCCGAAATGGCACGCCACAGGGGTTGTATCACATGACACACTACACGCACTGTTCTTGTTGATAGACCTGCCTTATTTCTTAACATATGTTGAACAAATGTGGATTTGTGATACCTGTAGTAAGCTATTTAATAATGGAGTCTTAAACTTGGAGTAGAGGGAAAATATGGTTAGAGAAAAATGGAAGGAAAGCAAAGTGTGTGGTCATGCATCTGATCATCTGCATCTCACTGACTTTAATTTAATATGGCATAAAGAGTTGAGAAAATCGTTTTTTATTTGTATTAGAGTTGTATAGAATGTAAAAACAACAGTGGCTTTATTAAGATACATAAGGACACAGTTGCGTTATGATCATTCAATTTAAAATGCTGTACATTACATCACTTATGTAGATCTGTACACACAGATCACTCATAGTTTATTGTCCTATCATCTAAAGAGAGCAGCTTATCGCCCACGGAAACTGGTGGTAAATGTTTCTAGTCTAGTCTAGCCTTGTCTCAGTTCGTATGGTATATTTCCAGGTTTTGTCCTCCATTTCCTGGGATACTGTGGACAAGAGAGTTGTAGATTTATGGAGAGGGAGGGGAGAGAGTAGCTGTGTGGTCAGTTTACAGTGTATTGTTCAGCATTTAATCTACCCTGATTAGCAGTCATTTCCTTGAATGACTGGGAAAAGATTTCAGACAACATACACTAAGTCTAGTTTGTGATGTGATCACAAAGTTTGCTGTATTTTTCTGTCTCACAATTCTATTTTAGGGATTTGAATGTATGTTTTCTTCCATAGTAATTTGGTTTTGTTCATTTTTTATTCTTCTGCATTAGTCAATAGCTCATTAGACACTTCACAGAACAGTGAACCAATAATAAAAATAAAATTAAAATAACATAGTAAATTGTAGTCTGTATTCAACTCGCCTATAGAATGACCAAAGAGTAGACCCCCATGCCTGTAAAATGGGAGGCCATAACCTGCAGTTGAACTCAGAGCATTAGGAAGACAGAGAACTTTAATAGTCCACAGGGACGCAAGTTTAACAGAGGGTGACTGAGATCCACCACATCCTTTTGTTGTTGGGTTAAGAAAATGTCAAGGCCAGCTCAATAGGTTTGACTCCTGCCTCTGTGTGTGTCTGTGTGTGTCTGTGTGTGTGTGTGTGTGTGTGCCCCTGAGCATTTATTTATTCCACAACTTATGGAAACTCCATTTGTGCCTTGGTCAGGATGTGGCGGTGTTTCACGGAGGAAGGCTACCATTCTCGCCCGCTCCACCCGCGCGCGCCGTAGCAGGCAGCTCCCTGGCTTGGGCTGTTAGCCCCCTAATCAGAGGAAGGCTGTCTGATGCAGGCCTGGTCCCCGGCACAGACGGATAAATCATTCCTCACCCCGGGACGCTATCTGGGGCGAGCGCAGCCAGTCCGGCCCCGGCAGCAGACTGGCCTACCCCCGCCTTCTACCCGTCTGTCCTCCGCCCGCCCTCCACCCATCTGTCCTCCGCCAGCCCCACGCTCCCCAACGCTGACAGCACCGTGACGCTAGGCTGGGGGGTCTGGGGGATTCAGACTGGAAACCACCAGTCACATTTATTTTAGTTCTTACGGTTAAATGGTGATAAAGTGATAAATTACTTTAAAGAATCCTAAGAAAGCACATTTTTAGATAAGTTCAATGGTCTATCAATAGAAAGTATAATTGTTGGTTGATTGAGAGTACTTGATTTAAAAGGTAAGTGGTCACAACTTATATACACAACCATATAATGCATTTTATTATGCATAGTTTTCATTGCATACATGTCACACAAGCGTTTATGATCTCACTGTTACTCATTGGTGCTTCAGATTTATTTAGTCTTAAGAAGGGCCCATGTCAGGGATCACGTAGTACTCAATGCAAGACCTATCACGTAGCCTGGATCAAAATAACAAACAAAGTTGTCGAGGGTAAGTCATTAGTTAATTACAGGCAAAACCTTTGAGGTATTTTATTGTTAGAGGCTGGAAGTTTGGTAACTGTAATGTAAAAACAGACTAATTGAATAATGCCTTTATGAGTGAATGAGAGAGTGTGTGTGGAGTGATTTACCACACAGAGGAGAATGCTTATCTCTCTCTGCCCCATGCAGGAAACACAGGGATGTCACCAGGCTAGATTAAACGCTTGGCAGAGCTGATACAGAATGCTGAAAATGGAAGGGGTGTGGGATCTCTGAAGTATGAAATGTGTGTGGGGAGGTGTGGTTTGTGTCTGTGTGTGGAGAGGTGTGGTTTGTGTCTGTGTGTGTATAGGTGTGGTTTGTGTCTGTGTGTGGAGAGGTGTGGTTTGTGTCTGTGTGTGGAGAGGTGTGGTTTGTGTCTGTGTGTGTAGAGGTGTGGTTTGTGTCTGTGTGTGTAGAGGTGTGGTTTGTGTCTGTCTGTGTATAGGTGTGGTTTGTGTCTGTGTGTGTAGAGGTGTGGTTTGTGTCTGTGTGTGTATAGGTGTGGTTTGTGTCTGTGTGTGTATAGGTGTGGTTTGTGTCTGTGTGTGTAGAGGTGTGGTTTGTGTCTGTGTGTGGAGAGGGGGGGGGGGGTGAACTTATGAGCCCTGTTTGGCAGACACTGTTCATTCAAAAGTTGGGAATTCCACTGGAAAATAAAAAGGTGTAACCCAGAAAGATGACGTGGTTGGAATGGAATTTTGAATGGCAAGCATTTTTCTGAAGTTAAACCATTTAGTGGGCCGTGCTTTTTCCATTTTTAACAACACATTCAAATGGCCACTGAGGACTGGAAAGGCATTTGTTCAACTACCTCATATGATATGTCTGAAACAAAAAATAATAATAAGCCTTGCTGTTGTTGTGCTGTATGTTACAGATCTCAGAGAGATGATTACAGGGAATGGCTCAGATAAGACGATAACATGATCTGCTGTTTGACTTGCATTTAAATTGATGTCTCATAACTGTTGTTGGTGAGGTTTCAATTGTATTACATTTAATTGGTTGCCTGGCAGCTGCAATTGGAATCCCAGCCATGCCTTTGAATTCTTCCTACAGTGTACAAATATCGTTTTGAAAGGCGGGTCTGAGATCTTGAATATACCTTTTAAATTATAAGGCAAAGTACCTCCGTTTTTGTGTAACATATTGCTGACTAGTGGTTGACCTGAACATGATATTATGAGTATGAAACCCTGGAGCAGGCAGTATGTGTATGTTGTTGAACTGATGCAGTAAACCAGAGATGTGTTTGATGCGAGTGCAGGCAGACAGATTTTCCCCAGCAGCTGCTTAGAGAACCGCAGGCCAAATATAGACCGAGAACAAGAGCCAAAACATATCACACATTTTTTCCCATTAACAGCATAGGTTTGAATCTAACTTGGCGCCAATACGTTTTAGACTCTAAGGGTTAAAAATAGAGAGTGGTATGGGTGGCAGTACATATGGGATGTGAGGGACGGATATCTATGCTACGGCAGCCTGTGATTTTAAGTGTAATTGTGTCAAGGAAAAACTGTAATTATCATATCAGCATATGGTTTCATAGAACTGTGTGTGACACACTTGGATAAAAGTTCAGACTGGTAAATGAAAGATTATTGCTAATCTTTGTATTTTGGCATGTTCAAAATGGAAGGTTGTGGGGGCAGTTGTGCATTGGGATCACTGTTGTTCTGTCTGTGCCCCGCCAACCACGTAAAACCCCCTGATTTAAAGTGTCCCCAGTCTCTTATCACTGGAGCAGAGGGCTGGAATGAAGGGCATGCAGGCTCCAGGCCTACCTGTTTACTCTGAGGGCTTCCTCCATTGTTCCATCCAACTTCCTTTTAAGGATTTTTCACATTTTTGTGCTCCTTGTTGTTTTGGGAACGGGTGAGTGTGGTGGGTGCGTAGAGACCATGCTGTGGCATTCCTGAATTCTTCCAGGTTGGTCTGGTTGAGTTCAGCGGGAATTCTTTCCTTGAACATGGAACACACGCGCACACACATTTGCACCCACACAAGTACACAGTAGACACACACACACAAATGTCAATTAGTTTGTGATGTGTTAGCTTTTTGCATTTCAATTTGAATTGAAGACATGTTCAATGAGGAATCTGTTTGGGATTCCTCCATGGTCCCTACCTTTTGCCTCCAGGTTTAGTGAGAGGTGAAGTCATCCTATGTAATCTCTTTTTTTCTATAAATAGAGGCAGTGCAGTTTTAGTAGGTGTTGCCTAACTCCAGTGAAGTAAAACTGCTTTGCCAAGAATACCCTTTGTGTTGTAATCCAACCTTCTAAGATATCTATGTGGCTTTCTATGTGAAATAATAAATATACAGTATGACATTTTTATCAATAATACATTGTTTATTTAGTTATTTAGTTAAATCAAGATACACTTTTTACAATTATCAATCTATAACTAACAGTTCACTAAATTCATGTTATTTAAGGGGGAACACAAACTATTAAATGTGGGAGAAGGTTAGTCAACTTTTAACCAAGGTGGCATTGCGTGTCATCCACACCTCTCGCATTAAAAATGAAGCCTACCTCACAGAGGGTCGTCGTAATGGAAAGCCCCCTAATCCTTATTATCTAATGAAGCAAGCAATGAGATTACATCTTGAAATTACAACTTGCATGTACCATCTGCTGTTCATTGGTCAAACTGGAGAGTCCTGCTTTCTTTTATTGGGGAAAGCAGGCTTGTATGAGCTTTCTTCTGTTAATGTTGTGTGTTGTGATGAATAAGTGAAAAGGATTTCTCATTGCTTTCAGTAGTAACTCAGTAGTATCTCAATTAGGCATGTACAGTTGTGATGTTACAAATAGTTTATTAGTGTATGAGCAAAAATCTTGATCTAATTGCAATCAATATACCTTCAAATATATTCAAGCAAATAAGTAAAGTATGCAATATCCAAGCTAATAATTTACTTCCTGGTAGAATTGTTCTACTTTATTTAAATGTTGATTTAATCAAATGATCACTATTATCAACAATAAGAGTCATCAGAGAATTAAACCCATTCTTTTATCCAGCAGTGATGTTGTGTGTTGGTCTCATACATGCTCTTCTAGTAAGGGCTCCTCACACACAACACAGTCGTAGAGAAGATTAACTCTAAACAAAGATTAAGCAAATTAACCATGATGGTACCTCCCCAAAATAAGCCCTGGCTCAAGCGCAGTTGCTTTAACATTAGTCATGAAGTAGAGTCCCGAACAACATTTAATGGATACTCAAAACGGGTGGGATTCTATATATAATTTTATATATAGGTGAGTTCATTTTATTTGACCATGATGTGTATATGTATATATGTACACTTAAATCATTTGTTTTCTTCTTAAACTGAATCAATTGTGCAATGATATCATGTATTTCTTGGTGTTGGTAGTTTGTTTCCATTTCTTTTCTGTCTACAGTGGAGACGTTCTTGTACACAACATTTTTTGAAACCGTTGTTAAAGTATTTAAGTCATTGATATTTTGTAACAGATACAAAAAAGTGAATGAGGTGATATTTGTGCCAAATATATACTTGGCAAATTATTGTTTTCAAGGTTATATAAACTGTGTCATGTTTAAACTGACATAATCAGGTAATTTTAGCAAATTCAGATTATTGTATGTTGTAATGGTACTTGAAATCTTTCTCTTAGTGGCATGCAAGTCCTAACCATAGTAGGTAATTAAGTAATTGAATGTGTCAATGGCTTGGCAAAGTGCCCAGTAATCTGTTCAACCTGAGGGTAGCAACAGCAGCACCTTGAAGTCAACAACAAGTGTCCTTGAGATGTCACGTGAGCTGTTTAGAATACTTTTATTATTATTATTATTATTGACTTAATGCAGGATATTATGATGAGATCAATTCTGTTTTGCAAATACATATAAATTAAAAACAATTAAAAGAAAGTCGCAATTTGCTAAATCAATATTTATTCAAGATATGTTTTTCTCCAGACAGTTTATAATTGTTTGATGCTCTGACTGCAGTGTTTTGCTTTTGGTTGTACTGTTTGTAAAAAAAATACGCATAGGTGTTAGGAGAATACTATATTGTGGGCTTAAGCAGCTTGAGCATCGAAAGTGAGCAGACACTGGTTAATAAGTTGCCTGTGACTGATAAGCAAGTTAATACATACATTTTATTAAGCTCCTTATAACTGTTTCTCCACTTCTCTCATCCTAGCAAATCATCATGACTGAAATGGCTTCTCGCAAGGCCTTTCCAGACCAGTCATCTGGAAGCGGGCACTCAGTGACCACTTCCCGCCAGCCCTATATCATCGACTCCATTGCTTCCAAGAGGGTGTGCTTCTACAAGAGTGGGGACCCTCAGTTCAATGGCCTGCGCATGGTCATTAACAGCCGCACCTTTAAGACTTTTGATGCACTTCTGGACAGCCTCTCCAAAAAGGTCCCGTTGCCCTTTGGGGTGAGGAACATCACAACCCCACGAGGGGTGCATGCTGTGCGTAACTTGGATGAACTGGAGGATGGGAAAGCCTACATCTGCTCTGACCAGCGGAAGGTCAAACCTATCAATCTGGCATTGGCCAATAAGAAGCCACCACCCTGGTACCATGCCAGGCCAATCAGTGCCCGGCGTCAGGCCCTACAACTGGCAAGGAAGTACCCAGGTCGGCCCAAGCGTAAGCAGGAAGCGGGGGCTGCCAGGCCCCCCAAGAAGCTTACAGTGTTCAGGAACGGGGATCCCAGTGTGAAACACACAGTGATGCTTCAGAGGAGGACAACACCCACCTTTGAGTCTCTGTTGGATTACGTATCAGAACTGATGCAGTTTCCCGTTGTTAAACTACACACACCTGATGGAGGACGAGTGAGTGCTTTTACTCATCTGATTTGAACACATGGCAGCTGATGTCATTCTTGCCTCATATGTTTAGTTTACACAGGATAGATTACACTATTGTCTGTGGTTTCATATTTGAGCATTATTTTAACTAACCAACATGTGAATCTAACCACAGACTCTCATGTGTTTGATTCTGAGTTATCATTAATTGTTACCTCACAAAGTGTGCCATTTCTGATGACTGTTAGTATCTTGTATCTTTACCCTGAATGGGTGAACCATAAATAACTGACAAAAAATTGGCTGCATGTTAAGCTTCTTTGTAGTCGGCTCATCCTATTGATGACTGTTATATGGTAAGGCCTTCAAGGATACTGTTGGACCCATGGAAAGGGTTTTCCTGAGGTTTGTTGGTTTGATTGTCATACATCAACCAACAATCAGGTTTAGCTGGTCATTACAAAAAAAAAAGCAATTAAAACTAGAATGTATTGGTATGGAATTAGATGAATTTTAAAATATAAAGATGACAAGATTTCAGACATTTCTAAAGTTATCTTTAATAACAGTGACTTTATATCATTAATTCATGTTAACAATGTATCTCTTTGTCATTCTGCCTCACAGGTGGATGGCCTCCCAGCCTTGATTTTGTGCTCTGGAAAAGTAGTGGCTACAGGCCGGGAGGCCTTCAAATCTGCCAACTACAACACCCAGAAATCAATTACTCCAACATGGCTTCCTGCCAGTCGAATGGCACCCAAAAGAAAGAAACATGCCATTCGTAAGTCTAACTATGTTTACTCAAGCATCACAAACACATTTTTTCAAATTAAAGTATAGAATTCAATTGGTAACTTGTAAGTGAAAAACTATCAATTCCTTTCCCAGTCAGTTAACATCGTCATCACATTTAATGCATAAATAAGTAGCCCCTGCTGGACATATACAGTACAGTGTAGCTGTCTGTCTGACCATAAGCTTGCCCCTCCCAGTCTACTCACACGATAAGAGGGAAGGTGCTGAGATATGAATATCATCCGTAATACCATGGGTGACCTACATACTCTATCCATTGCCAGCCAGTCATTAACAGTATGAGCTGTGTAGATTGTGGCACTGGTTTCCTCACCCCAGTAACTTTCTTTTTTCTTCTCTTTCTTTTTTAAATAATTTTGGATTTTGAATATCCTCCAAAAATCCATGGATCTGGTGTGACCGGTCTGCCTCTCAACATGCACTCTCAACTTTTCTGCTCCTATCAATCTCTCCAAAGGGAAAAAGAAAACCATGTCCAGTGGCAGTAAGTCAAGGAACTTCTCCTCATCGTCAGAGAGATACTTTGTCAATCAGATACACAACTCCGTTGCCGGAAGTCTCTGTGACTTTCCCAGTAACTCTGGGGAAATGGAAACTGGTCAACTGTTGGAGTCTGTCGCAGAAACGGAGGGAGACATCTGTCTGGAGGATGGGGTAGAAGGGATGGAAAGCTGCATGCCCCCAGATGATGACATTGAAAAGTCTTTTCGGGTCAATCAGGATGGTAGTATGACAGTGGAGATGAAGGTACGCCTGACTATCAAAGAGGAGGAGACAGTCCATTGGACAACCACCCTGACCAGATCCAGCGTGGCCAACCAGCTCAGTGTGGCCTCATTGCCTGAGTCTGACCCTGAGGGCGGCACCTTAGAACCCCAAAACTCAACCTCCACTGACACCATCAACAAACACAACTTCAAAGATGATGACGATCATTTGCCACCAGAAAATGGACTCACAAGCAGTGGGAATGAAGAGGAGGAATCCGAGCATCAGGCAGATGTGGTCTTTCCCAGGAGAGCTCCAACACCAGGGCCTAGGAGATCAAGACAGAACCAAGCCTCATCGGAGAGTATTAAAATTGTGAAACCAGAGGAGATCCAGCAGAACACGGTTGGCTCGTATTCTTATAGAGAGGATACTGGAACTGGGAAGGTGACAGAGGAGTACTGCATGGTCAGACAGTGCAGCACAAGGCCAGTGCCCAAACCCAGGAGAGTCAACTCTTTGGATGTCAACAGTTACAATAGAAATCCAAGCAGTTTGAAATCTGCAGGGGAGGCTGAGATCTTACCGATGGATGACAGTGGGGGTGAAATCACTGAGACAGTTTTCCACATATACGAGCAGCAGACCTGTCGAGATAACTCTCTGGCAAATAACCAGTTTAGTGTACAGGGTGTTTCAATGTATGGCCTGCTCTATGGGCGACCAGCCTCGTCAGATACAGCACACTTCTCATCTAGTTATGACTTTGAAACAGAGCTGGGAAGACCCTCTACAGCTTCAGAATCACTCAATGTGTGGAAGACCGATGACACGTCTTCTGAGCTCACCCCCCAGCAACTGAAAACTAGAAAAGTAGGAAATTTACCATCTCAAAAACGCAAAGCAGTAAAGGTCTTAAAGGAACTCTCTAACCCTTCAAAAAACAAAGTGTCAGGCAAAGAAAACGCACCCTTCAAAGCTGCCAAAAAAGCCCAGCGTCTTTCCTCAAAACCCAAAGCTAAAAAGAACCTATCTCGTCAGAGTATGACCCCAGAAAAAAGACGCAAACAGAGTATTGCCGATGTTCCTGACAAAAAAGCAAAAACAGTTTTTTCTAGCGTTGCATCGTTAAAGAAAATTTATGGATTTAGGCCAAAAACAGTCAAAAGTCTATTCAAGCTAAAAAAGAAACGAAAAACTGCTGTTAATGGCAGTATGAAAACAACAAACTCAGAATTGCCTGAGAGCGTGACTCAGTTCAACAATGAAATCCCAAATGAGTCATCACCTGTGAAACAGCAAAATTGTTGTGAAAATGAAACTACAGTCCTCTTCAAGAGTAATATGTTGAATGTTTCACACTTTGAAGAGACCCAAGGTAAAGAAACACTGAAAAGACGGATGACTGTGCATAAAGAGACAGAGGTTGACAAAAAAACTGAGAGTGCATCACTGCCAGAACTAGACTCATCCCCCTCTGTTGTCAATGAATATGTTGAACATTGGCTGGAGTTAGCTCAACCTAGGCCAACTGTGTACCCAGAAGAAAATTCACAGATGGATCTTAAGGGAGGTATTTCAGAGGTGTCAGAAATAAATTGTGAAGTGGTAATCACAGACAAAGAAAAAACACCAAACATCCCATTCGTGGAAAGAATTCCTTCACCAAATGTGACAATACAGGAGAACAAAGCATTGGGACAAAGTCTGTTAAGTGAAAAGACTTCATCAATAAGTGATCAAACTTCTTCGAATGACCCAATCGCCCAAGGTCAAAATGCTGCCACGAGGCATTCAGACAGTCCATCTTCGGAAAACTCAGGAATTCCTATTAAAATATCTGTACAAAAGAGGACACCCTCCAACAGTTTTGCAATGGAGAAGACTTCACAAGGTACTGAGCCCACTGGGGAAGAACCTGCACCTCCTGCTAGTGTTCAGACTTCAGTAGCTAGTAGTCCCTCGTACTACATGTTTTCATCACCCAGTAGTCTTGCATCAGAGGACATGCCAGCATCAATGAACCACTTGTCAGATGAGGCTTCATCAACAACTAATGAAAAAATAAACATATCCAATCAACCTATTCTGAACGACACGTCATTATACAGAAACTCTTCTGTAAAGAAAACTCGATTGGTCAGTAATCTCTCATTGGAAAGGAAAATGTTTCAGAGAAAAGCTTCTGTGGAGAAATCAGCATTAACCAGTGACACATCCAAAAAGGAATCATCAACTCCGGTTGAAACAGCAGTAGCAAATACTCCACAGTCCGGTCTCTCATCTGAAAGAAAATGTATCCCTACTAATACCTCAGTGGAAAAGACACCACAGTCATCTATCATCTTAGATACTTCCTCATTAGCTAGTAGTCCCTCATATATCCTGTCTTCACCGCCTAGCAGTCTGGTGTCAGAGGGTAGACTGTCAATTAGTCCTTCATCGGATGAGGCTCCATCACCAACTGACTGCCCATTAGAAGAGAAATCAGTCAAACCACCATTGGTCACCACTCAGACAGATCCCCCATTTTTTCCAAAACCTTCAGTGAAAAAGACACGATTAGTCAGTAATCTCTCACTGGAAAGAACACTGTCAGCTAGAAAGGCTTCTTCAGATAAATCTGAATTACAGAGTGATCCTATGACAGTAAAGACTCAAGTTAGTAACAGTCCAACATTGGAAAAATCACCACTACAAAGAAATCAACCATTGGAAACTGCAGGGTTACCTAACAATCCTTCACTTGATAAAACTACCCAATTAGCCACAAATCCTGGAACCAACAAGATACCAGCACCACGCAAAAACCTTTTGCCAAAGAGACTTTCACCCTATTCTCAGTCTTTGGAAATTGTGTCACCACCTACAAAAGTGAAATTGAAGAAGAAATCATTGACTCGAAATCACTCATTGGACAGCACAGCTGATCAAAAGACACCCTCACTGAGAAGAAAACTCCAAACTGGGATTTCAACTAAATTGATGCCAAAGTCTACCAGTGCATCTTTGGAAAATACATCGCCACTTCCTACTCCCACATTACGAAATCCTAAACAAAAGATGAAAAAGGAAGATAAAGTAAGCAAGACCAGAGTAGGAGATACTATGACAGTAACAGAAGTTAAGCCCTCAACAATAGTACACATTACACCACAATCATTTATACTGGCTGGCCAGCCTGATACAAAGCCTGTGCTTGAGAAACTCTGCTACTCCATTCAGTCAATTAGACAGTTGACACAGAACAAACGTCGGTCCTGCCTGGAAAAGTCTAACAGTTTACCAGACTTCTCTTCCCATGTGGCCTCTACATTCGGGTCTTCCTCTAAAGCTCTCCTGGCATTTTTATCTGTTATGACACTAAAGGAAGGCATTGCTAACTTTAACATGCATGAATTAAATGCTAACAGTGTAAGCTGTGCTGAGGCTTTGAAAATGATTGAGACTCTGAGAGAAATCGCTAGTATGGAGGATGCTGACAAGTTGCAAGCTAGCTTGACAGAATTGCAGAGGTCGGCCTCCATACATCTGTTACAAAGTTGGAGGGGGTTTCAGGAACTCAGTGACAAAATCAAAAGTCGTAGCTCAACACCCAATAGTTCAGAGCACAATGTCTTAATTGTGCCATGCCAGAAGGAAGAGCTTTGCAATGACGAGAACATTATCAATGAGCTAATTAATGAGTTTGATATGCCTGAAGAACTAAAGGAAGAGTTGGCAGCTCTTCCTGTGATTGTAGAAATGGAGAGTGATGAAAGAGAAAAATCTATGGAAGTTATAAAAGACGGTGAAATAAATGGCCATTTAACCTCAATCCTTCAGGAACAAATTATCAATGTTGACAAAGGCATTTGTAATGAAGAACCTAAAGTGGATGTGAAATCCATCATAAAGCAATTCATGAATATTCAGCATGCCAAAGAGGTGATTGACATGAGGGTATCTCCAAACACAGACTGTTTAAGCCATAGACAAAAGCAAATGTACCCAGGCAATCAAATCTTAAAAGAAGACAAAATCTATCTTTCTGACAGACGGTCATCCAAAGATAACTGTTCTGAACATCCGTTATCAGGAGAAGAGCAGACTAACAATCTTGCTGACCCTTTGGAATATGAAGAAAAAAGTATCATCTTGCCATCAAGTCATGAGGAGAAGATAGACAGGGAAAACTTAGAAGACGATAAAAAAGTGAACTCTGAGGATTACCCCAGCTGTATTGATCCAGACAATAACTTTATAGAGTTGAACAGAAGCAGTCAGGATAGCTTGTCCAGCCCAGAGGAATACCAGTTGAGATCTGAGGAAGAGATACCAGAGGTTGAGAGTAGCAAGATGATGCAGGTTAGCAATAAGGAGAAACCTTCCACCACTGCAGAGAAACATCCCACATCTGATGAAGAACAGGAGAATCCACTTGGTCTCAATAACTGTCGAGAGCAGAAGTTTAGTGAAAGTAGTGAAGAACATTCTGTGGAGGAGCAGGCTAGCTTTGAGGAAGAGGAGCCTGTGGTTAAATATAATGAGCTGCAGGTTAGAAGTAGTAACAAAAGTCCTTCGACCCTTGAAGAAATACAACTAAACTCTTCGGAGGATGAAGAAAACAGACAAAGCCCTGCTAGATGTTTAGAGCAGAGGATAAGCGGTGAGGAAAGCCCCTGTAGCTCTAAGGATGAAGAGGAGGAGGAAACTGAGGTAAAATGTGAGGACCTACACGTTGTCGCTGAGGAGAGAGATTTTAGCCTTGAGGAAAAAGCAAGCTCAGAAAAGGAGCAGGAAGTTCACAAGGATCAGCTCAGCAATAAAGAACAAGTTCAGGAGATTAAATATAGTGATCTTCAGGTAGCTAGCAAGGAGAGGGTATCTACCCTTGAGGTGGTGAAGGATAACTTAGATGTGGAGGGATACCAAGCAGATGATTTGGGTTATGCTGATGTACAAACCTATGAGGAACAGAACATTGAAAATGAAAGTCACAGTACTGTGAGAGAAAAGCTGTCAAGCTTTGTTGAGGAGCCGAGAATTATAATCATAGAGGAAACAAACTGTTTAAGAAACATTTCCAGCACTATAGAAGAGCATTACAGCTTCGACACATATCAAACAGACAGTGGAAATGAGCACATCAGCTGTGAAGAACAGGATTCTGCAGAAATTGTGAATTTTGAGAACAAACTATGTAGCTTAGAGGAGAGGCATTCCACCTCTGTGGAAGAACAGTCTAGCTCGGAAGAAGAACATGTCAGTGTAGAGCAGTACATAGAAGACAGCAATGCAGAGTATCAGGACAGCTATATAGAGGAAGAACCTTCTGAAGAGGATATAAATGACCAAATGACAGAAGGAAAAATGTATTGCACATCGAACAAAGAAATCACAACAACAATTAGTTATGAAATGACTAAAGAAAAAAAGACTTGTCATTCTGTTGTAAAGCCAGTGCCATCTGTTGCAGAACGAGTGGGGATCCTGGAAAAGAAAGTATCTGGTTCAGACCAAAGGAAAACTGTGATTGTGGAGACACCTGGCATAAGACGATTAGCCCAAATAGAAACTCCTATTGGATCTGAGGCTGATGATTTAACAAACGTTTCCCAACTGTCCAATGAGCAAGGCCAGATTGATGACTTCATGAGAGAAAGCACTGAAATGCGCATAACTAATTCGGCCTTGTCCACACACTCAGCTCCCCCATCCTCTTTAGCCTTCAGTTATGATTCCAGTGGCTATTTGACCAGAGAGACTGAGAGAAACAAAGTCCAGTCTATAAAAGAGATGTTTATGGCTAAAAGTGTTGCTGATATTCAATATGGCCATAGACAGCTTCCTAGCCCCAACACCTCAGATCTGTCTGACTCTAGACCTGAGACTTCAGACAGTGGGGGTCACAGATCACATGTGTCACCTGAAGTGTCCAGTGGTGAAGATGAATCTGTGATCAAATCCATTGCCAAGGGAATTGTCAGAAGAACCATCGAAAGGCTCTATGGAAAGAGAGACGACGAGGTCAAGGACAGCAATGAGGAAAGACCACCATCCCCATCAAAACAAAGGCTAAGAGAAAGGGCCATCAGAAGTATCCTATCCCCTTTCCATATGGCTCAGAGCAAAGTGCTGTCTGATTTATCTTACTTCAACGCCACCAGTTCGTTCGAGTCCTATAGTGAACCAACACGGTGTATTGCCTTCAATGCACAAGTTGGGCCTGGAGACAGCGTCCTAATAGACAAAGGCAGATGGCTGATTAACGAAAATGCTCCGATCAGAAAGTCCATCTCAGAACCAACAGCAATACACAAGGGCACTGAATTGTGCACCAAAACTGAGAATGAGTGTGACAATACAAAGGAAGAAATCCCTTACTCTCACTTCAGCATGAGCACCCAAAATAAAGACCTGTCTTCTGAACTGGAGGACAAAACGAAGCAAAAGGTGCCAAGGTGCACCTATTTCACTCTGCCCCATGGCAGCGACTCAGACCTCTACCAGGATGAAATGAGGACAGCGGGCAGGAGTGGCGCCGAGGGCGACCTCATGGCGGAGAAGCTAGACAAGTCTGAAGAAGGTGAATCCAAAACGTGGGTGGAGAAGAATGGAAAATTGCCTGCTTTCACCCCTACCGACTTCAAGATAATGAAAGATAATAAAGTTCACCCGCTGGAAGATGGCCCCATAGAGGGGCAGGTGGTTGTGGTGGTACAGCCTGGGAAAGGTCAGACAGGTCTCAAAGGTCAGACTGTTGTTAATCGAAGACCTCAGGAGACAGATCCACTGGAGATGCTTTATGTCTTCTGTGGCCAGCACTGCCCAGTGCTGTGACATGCTGTACAGTAAACATAGGCTTCTTGCAAGAGGGGAACTAACAATCTTACAGTATTGTATGCCTGAAGAATTTGAAGGATTTTACACTATTCTCATAAAATGAGATTCTGACACTTGGTGCCTGAACTTCAATGTTGCCATATAGCTTTGACACTGTGTAGCATTTTGTCATTCCATTTTGTCAAAATATATGACTTAATATGTCAATTGATATATATAGAAAAAGGAGAAAAGGTATCACTTAGTACAATTTGTAAAAAGAAAATCTCTAATGGATATAACTTGACATACAAACTTTGAGCAAAACTTTAAGCATTATTTTTTTATTGTGAAAATAGTTGATAAATAATCAACTTTATTGACTTTTGATTGAAGATTTCTGAGATTTAAATTAGCTGAACAAATTAAGTTGTTGTGTTGAATATTTCTGTTACTGGACCTAAAACCCAGTGTGTTTTCCAATCTCGAAGGCAGCTCTTTGTACTGTAGGTGTGTTGTTCAGCAAAAGAGCATCCTGAGTATTACTGTAATCTTGTTAAAACGCTTAGAGCAGATAAGGTCCACAAAGATGTCACACAGCAGTGAGGACCAATCCCCTTCACTCGGTTAGCGTGCCTCTGTTAGGATCTGGCTTGTGTTAGGTTCAGTGAGATCAGCAAAGCTATTTTCATCCTATTCAGCACAAAGCAATTGGAATTAGGTCATCTTATACATACAGTACGCTAATAATATCTATAGCTTCATAAACACAGTAGAGATGTTAGTAGTGATTCTTTGTTGTCATGTGCAGCTTTATGCCCTTAAGTGTAATGAATTTCTAGATATGTATTTCAAACTTTTGAGCAGCAACTAGACCAGCAATAACATACCTTTCATGATATGTGTAGATACACCTTTCTAAACTTGGCAGCTGTGAAGTGTTATCTATTTTTATCTTGTTTCTTGAGATGTGACAATAAAAATGTGTCTGTCAAATATCTGGTGTTTGGAGTCATCAGCCCTGGAGCTCTTGAGGAGCAACATAGACCCCAACCCCCCTTCCCCTTCCCTACTGCATGTGAGGAAGTATCCATGTTGTTCTAAGGGCCTTTTGTTTCTCTGAAGTAACTGTCCAGCAGTCCTGTGTTGTGACAGGAGAGCTGTGGAATGTACAGACAGGGGAGAGTGTTTACGTCTCCCTCTACAAAGACAAATAACATGAAGGCCCCACTGTAGGTATTCCCATGTAGACCTGGGCCAGGATAAATCAAGGTGGGTGCTGGTCTGGTTCATTCCTGAGACTGCAGGTGAGGATGATGATGATTCTTGTTAAATCAAGTTACTTCACTGTGAGAAGAGCAGATTAATTTAAAGTGGAATCCAAGGTAGTACAACACACATGAATCCCGTTACTGTGAGGCTAGAACACAGCAAGACACCATTATCACCACAACAAGGACATCAGACTAAGGGCTCTGTTATACAGTATATTAGTGCTTTGGTCTCTGCACTACGAGCCTGTGAACACTAGATGGAATCAGCTGACACGGTCAACCCATTCAACAGTGAGCCATGAGGTTAACGTATTCTTAAAGCAAGTATGTATCCATGTTTCCACCCTGTTTTTTTTTCTTCAAGAAACTGAAAAAGCAACTTAGGAAATGTTTTAAAAAATTAAGTGAGGAAGAACATTTTCCAGTTTATTTTTAAATAGCTATTTACATGACAGCTTTGTATAAATCAAATTTTCTTACACGTGACACACATGGTATTTCTAAAAGCAAAAACATTTTCAACCGAGAGGATAGAACAACATAAATGGATGAATCAACGTAGAAACAAGAAGAACGTTCATCTCCGCCTGACAGACTCTCTGCCTGAACCATGGACACACACTTGACCTTCTGATGGCATTCTCGATCTTTCAAATACCAATTAATTATAGCCTTTTCATTCTTGGCATCTTTTGATGCAGTAAGAATCTATTCAACCTTTTATTTATGGAATAAACACTGGATGTTCATATATAGATTCTATATAGATCTCAAATAAAAAAAGTGAGTATAAATCGAGTAAACAAAGGTTTGCTGTTTTGTCGATGTGAGCATTGTTTCTGATTGAAGTATGTTTACATATCCTCATTCAAATCGTCAATCCTTATTGTGCACAACCACACAGTAAGGAACATGAACCTAATACAGTAATAGGCTACACTGTAACTTCTTCTGAGGCAATTTGGTGTGGGAACTTTCGGTAAGATCTCTACAGCAACTTCAAGGGGAAAATGCCCCATTTAGAGTTTGAATGATCTTGTCAATGGAGCAGGTCCCTCACAATGAAAAGCGGCTGATCACCATTTTAATAATGGATATGTTACTATAAGACATATTATCATGATACATGGCAGCATAATTTAGAAGAACCACCAGTGAACACAGCTAGGTAAAATTGAATACATTATTTTGAGAAGTAGTGACATTAAATTTCATATTCTGAACCTTTGCAGTGATCAAATCACATTCACAGAGATGAACTGCTACACCTCAGTGTTCAAAGATTTTAAACACCTGTGAACTTCAACCTTTTGTGAAAGCTATATGAAATGTATTATATGGCCTGACCATCACAGATCATAGGATAAGTGTGAAATCAAATTTAGTGCACCTCTAATATTGACCTGTGCGTATGGATCAAAACATCAGGTTGAATCATGACATAATCATTGAACTCTATTGCTGTCAAGTTTCATGCATGTAAACTCTATAATACTCCCAATAAAAGCCGTTTCTGTACTTAAAAAACACATAAAGAAAATATTATTTGTTTCAAAATACTATGCAGGGATTAAAGGGAGAATTAATCAATTCAAACAACATCTGGTTGTTTTCAACCTGAGATTAAAAACCAAGATTCCCCCCCCCCCCCCAAATGTCATTACAGTAGGTCTCGCCTCCTGATGAATTATCCACTCAGTCTAAGAGTCACAGAAAGAGAACAGTGACACAGTCAATGAACAGATCCAGATACTGGTTCATGTGGGAAAGTCCAACTGGGCTGGGTTAACATCAGTCCTGCCACATGATCAATCACACCACATCAGGGCTTGGTTTGGTTGAACGTGTTCCACTCACAAAGTTATACACCAGGAACTGAGAGGTGCCGCAGTAGTGCGTTGCGAAGAGCTTGCCGTCAGGGGTTGGGTCAGAGAAAGCAATCTCATCTTTGCTCAAGTACGAGCCGTAGATAAAGTTGTTCCTGCGTGAGATGAAAGAACAGAATAAAACATGTTGAGATATTTCGTGAAGACAAGATGTGTGTGTGTGTTTGTTAATAAGTGAATGTATCCCTCATCATGAAAGGAGCAAGAATATCAGTGTTTACAACGTGTATCACATGCATACCTCTTATCATTCCTTTGTAGATTCAGGTTTCATGTGCTATGACTACATCTCGAAAGTGTAAGAGACTATTTGGTGTTTCGAGCTTTGTCTGAGCTGTGTCTTTCCAAACTGAAATGTGTAGTTTTTCTTCAATCGACTCCAGCAGGGTTCGACTAAGACAGTGTTTACAGGGAGAGGGACTGCGAGAGGTGCTGCACCTGAGACACTCGATCATGCGCGATGCGATGCCCTGGCGTCTCATCATGCTGAACACCCAGATGCGGCTGATCCCACAAAGGGCTGGCTCGGCCTTGGTGGAGCAGCACCATGCTCTCTGGCGCTCAAACATCACCTTCTCCCCCTCGGAACCCTCCGGACTGGGCTCCTCGATCACCCTGTAACCCTGGAGACACACACACACAATTATTACATGCAAATATTTGTGAATTATGTCTTGATTCGATTTAAAATTAAGAATCCTTGTTTAAAATGGTTAATTTTCACAACAACAATCCCAGAACACTTACCTCCTGAATGTGCTCGGCTATAAGGCATCCTGCCACTTTCTTGTCGTTGGAGATGAAGAGGAAGGTTTTGGTCTTGGACGGACACTTGGTCTCCACCTGCTGGAAGCCCAAGTCATTGTCCACCATCTCCCTGATCTCCTCAACCTGCACAACCAGCCAGCACACTCAGTGAGGATAGAGACTGGCACAGGACTGCTGAGTAACACGTCGAGAGACAGATTTTATTTTAAGATTACTTATGTTCCATAACCGTAATTGTATTCCATATAAAAGTTATTTCAAGTTGTCGTTTGAGAGTAAGAGCATAGCAAACATACCTTCTTCAGGGCATACTTGGGGTCATCAGGAAGGACCAGAATGATCTTGCCATCAGGGTACTCCCCCAGAATCCTCTCTTTCTTCCATCCCTGTTGAACACATTGATTAATTGATGCGTTTTTTTTATTGTGGGAAATTAAATGCAGGGTTGGTAAGTTTTGCTGTGTTAGATGGACTGTGTATTAGAGAGATAGACTGTGTGTCAGAGAGATGAACTGTGTTAGAGATATGGACTGTGTGTTAGAGAGATGGTCTGAGAGCTAAAGAGATGGCCTAGGAGTTAAAGAGAGACGTGTTAGAAAGACTAAGTGTGGCGTGTGGTAGAGTGAGCAGCTGGCACGTGATTGCATGGCAGTGAGCGACATGTCCCTCTCACCACGTATCTGACAGCGCTGATGAACTGGTTGTGGAAGAGCATATGCTGGGACTCGTCTTCAGGGTTGGCAGCAGAGTACAGCATCCCACAAACACTGCAGGCCACAGCGCCAAAGTGCTTCTGCCCAGCATCCTAGGAGATGTCAAACAACACACGCATGCAAGCAAGCAAACACACACAATAAGCTCTGCATCAGCCATGATCACAGCCCTGACGGTACACCATCGTTCACATTCATTACACTGAGGGAAGTGTTAAACACGATTTGGTTAACTCACAATGATGGTTTGAGTTCCGTCTTTGTCTGCCTCCTTTAGCTTCTTCACTTCTTTCATGAGATGCACGTCAGAGAGGGGAGCACTGTTCTCTCCTGCCTCAACCTTCCCTCTGCAACAGAAGGCATTCACGGTTAAGTGTCCTGAATGTTTAGGCAAATAATGCGTCTGTGAAGGGCGTATTCAGTTTGTGAAGGATTCTTACTGGTCGAGCGGCTTTTCTGGTGCCTTTGTCTCCGTAGTTGTTGCTTGTGTTGTTGTTGTTGTTGTTGCTTGTGTTGTTGTTGCTGCTTGTGTTGTTGTTGTTTCCTGTAAAGCTGTTGTTGTTGTTGCTGGTGGAGGTGTAGCCGTTGTTGTCTTGGCATCTGGTGCTGGTGACTTAACCTCTTTAACTATGAGGATGGTAAGAGAGAAAGATATTAAAATCATAAAATGTGACTTAGATAAAGTATTATGACACTAATAGGTTAAGCTAATTGGAAAGATAACAACAACAAACAAATCTGACAAGTACATGTAAATTAAAAGATGTTGAGAATACCAGCAGGCTTGTCTTCGTGCTTCTGTTTGTCAACAGGGCCTCTCTGAGGCTCTTTAGGAAGAGGGGTAAGTACCTTCCTTGTCGATATCTGTAAACGAATGGTTAGATAATCACTTTGAAACATTGCACATCACAGACTGCATAGTTATCACAAATGTCTGACTTAATCATTTTCAAAGTGGCTGTCTGAAAAGGAGCTTGACAAATACCTCTGGCTTGCCGTTCTTTGCAGTCATGGGTGCCACTTGCAGCGCTGGCACTACGAGTTTCTTGACTATGGGTTTGGGTTCGTCGTCCATGCCGTCAAGCTCAAAGTCGTCAGCGGAGTACCTGGGTCTGGGTCTGTAAGGCTTATAGTCCACCTCAGGCTTGGGTTTCTGTTTGGTCAGCCCGTTGGGCATGGGCGGAGGTACCGCTGGCAGGACTCTCTTAGGACCACTTCTGGTAACTCTGATGGTAGGTCCCTGCGTGGGGGTGGGTTTTGGGGGCTCAACTTTAGGGGGTTCAACTTTAGGTGTTGCAGGCTTGCTGGTGGAAGCTGGAGAGGGAGCGGGAGCTGACTTGGGTGCAGCCGGACTGGGACTGGGACTGGGCGTAGGCGTGAGGGGGGAAGTTTTGGCCACCGGGGATGCTGCTGGAGTAGCGGGAACACACAGTGATGACAAGGCGGGTTTCACATCTGACTCCGGAGCCATCTTCTGATTTGCCTGGTCCGATTTGAGCTTCTTCACCCTGGTCCATGACATCTTCTCCCGCTGCAGCTCCACCTGCCGCAGCCTCTGGAAGCGGGTCAGCTTCTTCTTCTCGTCGCTTTTCAGGGGCACAGTCACCTGGCTGATGAAGAAGCGCCTCTTCGGCGGCTCCACTGTGGGCTTAACTTCAGCCGGCCCAGCCTCAGGGGGCTTGGCCTCGGCTAGTTGTGCTGGTTTGGGTTCATCGGCAGCGACAGCAGATGGAACCCGCTCCTCAGGGCCAGCCGGGGTCGGGACAGCAGAGGCGGTGTCCGTGTCCTGGGTAACGGGCGGGGACGGTGATGGCTGGCATTCCACATTTGCGGGTTCAGTCTTAATGGGAGGAACGGACGGCTCCTCCTTCACCTTGATCAACATGCTGTCTGAGGCGATGTCGTCAGCTATCTCTTCACACAGGGCCAAGAGGTTGAGCTGCCTCAGTCGATTGGCCGCTTTCTTGGAGGCGGCTGCCTTCTGCTCTGCCAGGGCGGCGAGGCGGGCTTTGGTCCTGGCCTGGGGGTTCATTTCCTGTTTCTTAGATTTCTTTTCAACGCTGACGTTTGTCTTTTTAACTTCAGTGGATACACCATTCGTGCTGCTTTGATTGGAAGAAACCGGGGCTGTATTTTGGGTACTTGGTTCCTGGATTTTCTGCTGGCTGCATGCTACTTCTTCTGATCTTTTCACTGGAGGGAATTCTTGTTTCGCCTGAATTTTCTGGTCTATGATTTCCAGATCACTCTCCAACTCTTCCAGGCTCTCCCCCACCACCTCCACAACACAGTGCCCAATCTCTATGTCCTCCACAATTATGGGGGTTGGTACAAGGCACTCAAGGTTTTCTGCGCGTTCAAAGTCACTGTCTTTCTTCAGGACCTCTGCAGAGCCTTGAACACACACATTTACAACCTCAGGCCTACCGTCATTTATGTCAGGAAAAAACTCTCCACAAATATTGGACTCTTGGATGATTTTAGCCAGTGTATCAAGGGGAGGTGGACTGTCACTGACTTCATTGGCCGAGTTGTCCATAGCATCCTGCTTCATCTCCTGAGTACCTTCACTTTCATTCACCTTTTCAAATGTGGGATTTGGCCCCTGTGTGCCTTCATTTTGATTCAGATCTGGGACAGCATCTGGCTGTATCTCTTGGGTCCCCTCACTTTGATTCACTTGTTCAGGTGTTGTATTCAACTCTTTGCTATCTTCAATCTGACTCTGCTGTTCAGGGACAGGAACTGAGTCCTGAGTCCACTCACTCAGATTAATTTGATGTTTAAGAGTAGGATCAGACTCTTTCTCATCTTTCACCTGATTCACCTGTTCACCAAGGGCAGCTTCTGATTTGAACTCCGTCCCCTCACTCTGATTCCCTTGATGATCAAGACTGGGATTTACATCTTTCACTTTTTCACCCATTACCTCGTTCACGTTACCGGGGACAGCATCTGAAGTCAGCTCCTGAGCCTCCTCACTCGCAATCTGATTCACCTGTTCACCAAGGGCAGCTTCTGATTTAAACTCCGTCCCCTCACTCTGATTCCCTTGATGATCAAGACTGGGATTTACATCTTTCACTTTTTCACCCATTACCTCGTTCACGTTACCGGGGACAGCATCTGAAGTCAGCTCCTGAGCCTCCTCACTCGCAATCTGATTCACCTGTTCACCAAGGGCAGCTTCTGATTTAAACTCCGTCCCCTCACTCTGATTCCCTTGATGATCAAGACTGGGATTTACATCTTTCACTTTTTCACCCATTACCTCGTTCACGTTACCGGGGACAGCATCTGAAGTCAGCTCCTGAGCCTCCTCACTCGCAATCTGATTCACCTGTTCAGGGGCAGCTTCTGATTTAAACTCCGTCCCCTCACTTTGATTCCCTTGATGATCAAGACTGGGATTTACATCTTTCACTTTTTCACCCATTACCTCGTTCACGGCATCTGAAGTCATCTCCTGAGCCTCCTCACTCACAATGTGATTCACCTGTTCAGGCGCAGCTTCTGATTTGAACTCAGTCCGCTCACTCTGATTCCCTTGATGATCAAGACTGGGATTCACATCTTTCACCTCGTTCACGTTATCGAGGACGGCATCTGAAGTCAGCTCCTGAGCCCCCTCACCCGCATGATGATCAGGACTGAGATTCAAATCTTTGCTCTCTTCAATCTGATTCACCTGTTCAGGGGCTGCATCTGATTTAAACTCTGGAGTCCCCTCACTCAGATGTATTTTTTTTTCAGGAGTGGGATTAACTTCTTTGCTCGCATCGATCTGATTCACCTCTCCGGGTGCTGGGTCTGACCTTTGAGCTCTTTCTTCTTCAATCTCTTGTTTAGGGATGTGATCTGATGGCATCTGTGGGATCCCTTCATGCTTCTTCACATCATCTGGAACGGTCTCTTGTATCACTTCTTGATCTGCCTCACTCTGATCAACTCTTTCTTTCCTTTGTTCAGGAACATAATCTGATGTCACCTGTTGGGCTTCTTCATTTTGCTTCAGTTGTGGAGGGACATAATTTAACTCATTCCGCTCTTCAGCTTCATTCACCTGTTCGGGGACGGGATTTGACTCTTGGGTCACTCCACTAGGATTCCCCTCTTCAAACATTTGGGTTAGGTCACCATGATTTGCCTGACCAGGAAGAGCCTCTGATGTAATGCCCTGTGTCCCTTTACTGTGGCTTACAGTTTCAGGGGAAGAACTACACTCTTGAGTGATCTCCGTGGTATAAATCTCTTCTGGAACGGCAAGCTCATCCAGAGTCCTTTCATTCTGTTTGGTCTCTTCAGGGGTTAGATCTGAGTCTCTGGTCCCCTCACTCTTTTGAACTTGATCAGATGTCTTCTCTTCCTTGCCCTGTTCAGGTGTGGAACTCAGCTCCTGGGTCATCATATTCGGGTTTACCTGTTCAAGGACATCAGGAGACTCCTCAAGTCCTTCACTAGAATGGACCTGATGAGGAGTAGGAATTGACTCCTTATGAGCTTCATTCACATGCTCAGGGACAGAGTCTAAAGTCACTGGCTGTGTCTCATCACTATGATTCACTTGTGGTGTGGGATCGGACTCGTTTCTTCCTTCTCTCTCTTTTAGTTGAGCAGGGATAGGATCTGGAGCCACATCTTGGATCTCGTCCCTTAGTTTGACCTGTTCAGGTATAGGATTTGACTCTTTGCTCCCTTCACAAGCAGTTATCTTCTCAGGGACAGCATCAGATCTCACCTGTGTCTCTTCCCTTGGTTGTATCTGTTCATGGACCGGTTCTGTGTCTTGGACCCTTCCAGTCTCTCTTAATTCCAGAGGTGTGTGAGCCAACTCTAGTATTCCCTCTCTCTCTGCCAACTGCTCTGGGGAAGGATCTGATGTTGACAGTACAGGTGCTTCAGTTTTCACATTCACATCTCTTTGGCTCTCTGGGCATTTGGTCGCCTCTATACATCTCTCCTTTATTGTTTCCTCACCCTCGCTCCCAGACTTGGGCCAGCTGCTTGGAGGGGTTGAAAACCTTCCATAGTTATGATCCATTTGTATTGGGTCAGGGGGCATTACTTCGCTGGCCTCCTTAGGGTCACATGATGACCCTATAGCAGAGCGCTTTCCTCTCACTCCATTCGAGTATTGTCTGATACAGCGGGGTCTGTCTCCCTCACTTCTCCCTTCGAACAGCTCGATTTTACTTCCCTCACTGCTAAGCTCGTCATCAGATTCTGTAGAGGCTGTTCTAGAGATGCTGGCTGGTCTCTTGAGGGCAGCTTTGGAGTTGGCCGTCTTTGAGAGCGCTTCTCCGCAGGAGGCACTTGTGGCTTTCAGCAGCTTGGCTTTCTTGCCAGGAGAACTGGGCATAGGCATGGGGGTGACCTCTGTTGTGTTCCCCTGAGAGGAGAGGCAGGCACTGTTTGCTGGTGTGCTTTCCTCTTCGGGCTCCCCTAAAGACTTTTTTCTAGCCCGGGGAGCAACTGTAATCCTCTCTGAGACTGACGTTTCGTCAGATGTGCTGGATGTTTCTGAAGCTGTGGTATTCTTGATTGGTGAGGGAAGATCATTCTGATCCGGTTTAATTTTCTTGCCATCTGTATCAGGAGAGTCCAACTTTCTTTTAGGGGCTGGCATTCTGTTGGAAGGAAATATTAAAATAATTTGAGATTATTAGAGATTAGATGGCAAAGTAACGATCTATTTTGTAGAACAAATCACATACTTTTACAGCTCTAGACTTTGCTTGTTTTCTAGACCTGTGCTGTACCGTTAGCAGCCAGCGGTAAATATATAAACATAGCTAGGTAGCAAGTTAACTTAGCGTACGTCGTTTTCGCCTATGCTGGCTTGGTTATCAAAAACAACAATGGCACACACATTACGCTTTAATAACCAAACCAAAACTTTCCCCTTGAGTTATGTAAGTTAATCAACAGCCAAATTCACCAGTTTGTTACTATGCATGCTAGACTAGTTAACTACTAGCTAGCTAGTAGCAACTAGCGTCACAACCGTGCCATTTGATTTTGCATCGCTAGCTTGTAGGCTAGCAAGCTAACTAGCCAACCTTAAGTGATAGCTAGCAGAATCTGTGCAAAAAGCAAGTCAAGATATGCCACTCGATCAGCACCATACGACTAGGGTAAATGATTTAAGATCAAAAAGAAACATATGGGAACATAAAACAAACACATTTGCCACTAAAACTCACTTTGATGTTTTCTTAAACAACAGCTGTTTTTTTTATCCTTCTTGTGATGAGAAAAATTGCTATACTTCCGGAGACAGGGTACCGGAAGTGAGGAGGCGGGCTAAGGGGTGTACTGAGTGTCAAAATTAATGACACACAAAAAATATATATTGTGCACGGAAGTCACAACCTTTGCCATCGAGAGATCTCTGTCGTCGCTCTGTTCACAACGACGAGTAATGTTGAAAGTGACTTAGTTGAATTAGTTTATGTGGGTTATATTGAAAATCAACACAGGGAAATGTACTTTCAGACACAAGACACGATGCATTTATATTGTATTTTATTCATAAACTGATAGCAATTCAGATCAGTGATTTGAGCAACTAGCAAGGAACTTGTAGAATTACACTGTGCTACCATAATATTTATTTCAGTTTAAAGTGACAATACGTTAATATGAACTGTAAGCATTTGACACCAGAGCAGACACAGTAAAAGGAAAAACACTTCTTTCAAGGATAAGTAGAGGCCACGACAGTGGAACAGGTAAGTGCTTTCTATCATTTTTTCAGGATTCCACTTCCTGGTCCTCTTCTTTTAGCACTGCAGATGTTGCAAAACTGAACTCCAGGAATCTGAAATATAATAAAGTCATACATTGTACAAATCATATTTAACCAGTTATATACTGTACACTACTGGCCTGCTTTGATGGCATGTCACATACTGTAGGGACTTACTGTTCCTGGAGATGGTAAACACTCCTTGTGGAACATGTGTCTGCAGTGGAAGACCACCACACTAAAGGGCTGGGCCATGTCTAAAACACAGAATAAGAAACCCATGAATGCATAAGAAAGTCTTGTCAATATCATACATCATATCTACAGTTTTACTACTACTGCATCATAGTCAAAGGAAATGTCACACACCTGAAGGTAATATCGTAGCGTGACAGGATTCGCAGATATTCTCCTCTACAAAGCGAACAAGAACGTTAGTATGTTACATTCTAATCCGGAGAGATTATATTTTTCCAGCATCATACACAGACTGGTACTCACCATCTACCCGGACGCCTCTCATCTGGGTCCTGTGCATCTTCTGGAGCAAGGACAGGGAGTCAGCCACTAGAATCTTCTTGCAGCCCTCCCGCAGCAGAATCTGTAGGACAGGGAAAGAAAAAGCTGTTTAATGAGGGGAAGGGACTGTTATTCTGAATTGAGGGTGGGTTATTTAAAAATGCATGTCAGTAATTGTCTTTTGGCTGACTGGCAATGTTACCTGTAGGTTGTAGTCCTGCAAGATCTTGACCAGTGAGTCTCGCAGGTTAGGGATCTCCATGCCCTCCTTAATGCGGTGGATCAGCAGGATGGGGTCCACGTGTGTCCCAATGTTGTTCAGGAGACCAGTGATGAAGGCTAGGGAGGGAAACCGACATTTTATTTGATGTTTCTGTTTTTGTACCATCTTGTAGGTAGAGGACAGTAGCAAAAGTGTGAGAATTTTTTTTTATAAAAAAAGTTAGATTATTTGTAGAATGTTTCATATAATCTCATTTTACAGTATCATTTCAGTTTATAGAGTGTCTATGTGTGGTTTGACTTGCGCGGTTTGTCGATTGAGTAAGAGATGAGATCCTCCCATAGCTCAGCATCATCCTGCTCCTTGGCGAACTCGATGGCCTTGTCCACATCTCCAAGCTCCTCCATGATCATTTGCAGAGCACGGCGACAGTTCCCCATTCTACCTGGAAGGAAGCAGCCAAGTAAGTTTCCTGCAGGTAACTCACCTGACTGGCTAGATAATTACAAACACGTTTACATTAAATATCAATGATTTATTTTTCATTCAGACCAACAACATATAAAACACATTAGATAGAACAGGGGACTCATCAACTTTAACATGACCCGACTAAGACACTTACTGAGCAAAAACACAGTTTCCCCCACAAAGTTCCTCTGTTGGCATATCTCCAAAGCCTGAGAAGGACCAATACAGTCGACAGTTGTATTTCAAATCGGAAATGTAATGTGAATAGAGCTCTGATAATGTCATTGTAAAATGAGAGGCTATGATTAACCTTCTCCAGAGGACAATGTGTGCTGTCTCTGAGGAATGGCAGCAGGTTGGGGCGATCGTACTCAGCATACAGACCAATCTGTATCTCATGATATTTCTGACCCTTGTGGTGGTCTCTCTTAAACAGTTTATGTAAGTACTGCAAAATAAAAGGGGGTGGGGCATTTTTTAAATGAGAAAAATACAATTTCAATACAGTAAAAGAATACCATCCAAATGTTGCCAATAGTATATTAAAATGCAAAGCATACTTAAAGACACATTAATTTAGTCTTTATTTACCATTCAGTCCATGAAGAAAATACAAATGTACTTTTACTACGATTTACAGTGACTGATTTACTGCCTTTCAACAGCCAAAATGTTAAAGAGATGATGGAACTCACCACGTGCAGCAGCTCAGGCCTGTCTCTCAACTCCTCCACCACTCTGTCAGTCTGCAGAGCAAAAACAGGACGGATTGGGGTAAGTGAACAGTGGGTGGTCTAATATTAGTGTGTTGTCACTTGAAACCTTCTGTGAAGGACCAAGGGTAAGAGGAGAGGGAACACGTACCGATATTTTGTCTTCGTTATCCAGGAGCATGTCGACAGCTTTCTGACAACAGACAGAAAAAAGTGCTCTTTAGACTGAAGTGCACATGAATTATGAGCTTTGTGGTCCAGTCCAAACAACGTTATTAGAAACTGATATCACACTTGTATTGAAGTTTACCAAATACTGCACAATTGTGTTCACCTGAAAATATACAGTACAACTGGTCTAAATGATATGCATTCATGGGCAAGTTACCTCTTTATCAAAATCCATGAGGAGAACAATCTTATCTTCTATGGATGTGAATAGGTTGTGTTTGTGGATTAGTTGGTAGACGTCCTTGTGCCTCAGTCTCAGGTAGATCTCCAAGGCTTTGTCATATCGCTGGTCATACGTGTAACTGCAAAGACAGTAATAGGAGAAGGTCAATGGAGGCAAATCTTTGGGACAGACGTTGTTTTGGGAAAGGTTCAGAAGGCAGAGTTACAGAAAGGGTTAGAGAAGGTGTTCCATGTTCATTACAGCATGGGATCACTCACAGCTCAGCCAGGGTGGTCAGCAGAGTGCTGTTTTTGGGGTCCTTCTTGAGGTGGTCAGTGACAGCCTGAACGATGGTCATGTTATTGAACAACTCTCCCGGCCACTCACGAATCAATGTGGCAAAGCCCTATCAGTAAGACAAAGCACATCATTAAATTATATTATATTACAGTAACTCCTCCAAATGTAATTGAATGGGGGAATGTGAAAAGCAGGACCAGGTAAGATGACAGAGTAGACAACCTCATAGTCCGTCTTGAGGAACTCATGTAAGATCATCTCATAAATGGCTGGTCTGAGGCGAAGGTCTCCCCTGGGCAGGTACTGACTTATGGCCTGGAGCAGGAGATGGATGCGAGATAGTAAAAAAGAGAGATATAAGTGAAATAAGTGAAAATGAAGGCAACAAGATGCAAGAAAAGGACAGTCGTGGGTTCTAAAATGTGTCCCCACACACTATTTTATCGAATTAACACAACATGTTTTCTTCAAGGCCTGACTTACCTTTAACTGGCCAATTGTCTTAAATCTATAGACCTCATTCTCCCAGAGTTCCATGTTTTTCCCCAGAACCTTCTGGCACTTTCTGGATTGAG
This sequence comes from Hypomesus nipponensis, assembly GCF_054491055.1. Lineage (NCBI taxonomy): Eukaryota > Metazoa > Chordata > Actinopteri > Osmeriformes > Osmeridae > Hypomesus > Hypomesus nipponensis. Next base: position 6,697,693 of record NC_140368.1, on the reverse strand, counting down.
GGGGAAGAGGGTAATACTCACTTCCTTTTTCAGATACATTTCCTATATTCCTAAATATATTTAATTAGATTTAAAGGACAAACTACTTTTTGGATGTGGTACCTGGCAGCTGTGTCATAATCTCTTTTTTCCACCAGGTGATTGATGTAAGCCATCCCAATTTTCTGTTTGTGACAGAGAAAAAGCTTCCTTAAGAACATGAAAATGAAGGATTGGATGGTTTGACACATGGTCGCGTCACTGTCACCAGCACATTAGCATACCTGAACCTCGTGGCGTTTGATGTTTTTGAAGCTGATCTCAGCAGCCATAAGAGCTTCCTGTAAGGGAGAAAAGAGGGGTTTGAAGAGGATACATACTCACATCTCAAATGTATCTCCACCTGTTATGACTTCTTCAGTACAGTAAATGGTAATGAAGGATGGTATGCAGACCCACAATACGCTTCCATCCAACACCTTCACCTCATATTTCTTCTTATCGAGCAGCCAGTCAATGTGGTCGTCCTGGTCTCGCTCCTTGGCCACCACTATGTCTTTGGGGCTGATGATGTAGAAGAGGGACTCTCCCTCGGAATGCTCTGGTGCGCAAACACAGGGACAAATTGATCCAGCATGTTGACATATACTTTGCCATGGCAAGTTCCTACACAGTGAATGTGTATAGTTTATGTGTTGAAAATATGGCAACCAATTCCATTTAGTCGTTTCAAAATTCTGGAGATAGCCAGGACTATCTTACCTAGTCGGTAGTCCCTACATTCGTTGTCTTGGAAGTTGCGGACAGTGAGTGCATCTGACGAGATCTCCTCACAGCCCTCTGGGAGAGGCTGGATGATGTCCAGACGAGGCCGTGCCCGGAACTCCTCCTCCTGGTGTAAACACACGTACGTGTTAACTTACTCTACACAAACAATCTTATTTGTAAGCGTGTTTGGATAAAATAATATATATAACAATAAAAAAAATGAAGTAACCATGTGATCGGAGCTCTCCTTCACAAAGTACAGTGTGACCAGCTGGTCTGCCAGAGGTGCCAGTCCACTGATGAAGAACTCTGTTTCAAAGGCAGACACTGCCAACGAGAAACCCACAAGACCGGAACCTCGTTAGACAGCTCAAACGTGCCAGCGTGGAGGTGGATTGAGCTGTGTCCAGTGTCCAGCTGCCCATTCACCCCTCAGTCATCTCACCTATCTCTACATAGCGGCTTGGTAGGTCTCTCATCTCTGCAGGGTCCCTCTCCTTCACAGCACAGATCTGGAAAGAAATCATCATGCTTACCCGCACGCACACAGCGACTCGGACACACAATGCTTGCACGCACACACAGCACACTGACATACAAAGACACACACACACCTTAATGGAGGAGCCCCAGCCAACAATGAGAGTAGAGTTGTCCTTCCAGCAGAGACTGCAAGGGTACATGTCCGGCCTCAAACTGACGTTGTCTCGCAGCACGTTGGTGATTCTCTGTCTGGTGCTGATGTCGAAGATCTTCACCCCCTGACGGAGAGATTGACAGAAAAACACTGTTACCCCACAGACGGTCACCACAGCCGTGATTTCATTGAGCCCTAACCCTGAGCAGACAAAGCAAGAGTTAAACCCTAAGCACAGGTGTTCATGGGAGGCCTGTCTACGTTCTTTGCATACTTGTCACTGTATTCAGACAGGATGACAGAAGAGAAGGATGTAAAGGACTGGTTGTCAGGAGCGGCACTGGAATTGGTTTATGCTAGCTGTGAGTCTTACCACATTGTTGGCCCAGGCAATGAGATTGGCCCTCCACTGCACGTTGGTGATGGTTCCCTCGCCCTCGTGTAGCAGGGAGGTCTTCCAGCGGCTCAGCCAGTTCCTCTCATACAACAGTAGCTGGGGAGAGAAAAAAGGAAAACATCGAAGCTGGCGTGCCATATTATACCCAACTGCAACACCAGTCTTTGTAGCTGTGTCTGACCACTAAGGGGCAGTAGAGCACAGTAACAAAAGATCCTGTTTGACAAAAAGAGTAAAACTACTGAAAACGTTTATGAGTGATACAAAACCCCAAAGGATTGGGAAGAAAAAAAACGATTGAATACCTGCTGTTATGGCTCAGTACATTCTTTTACAGGTAAAGGCAAGATTGTATTCTTAGTTATTCAAAACTCTATTTTTCTCAATATTTCTTTTAAATAAATGTATTTGAGAAACTTGACTATTCTCTTTTAAATTCCTTTTAGTCCTCATAAAGACAAGTTCCCATCAGATAAGGCCAAAGATACAAAAAGCTTTTCACAGGGACTGAACACTTTGCTCAGTGTCCAAGCAATGGAGACTAATGAACAAAAGCCAGGTTATAGTATTCTTATACAATAGTGTACGTATTCCGACCAAGGCAAGACTTCAAAGACTCTTAACTATTCCAGCTAGCCTGGTAATGTTAACAGTTAACAGCTCTGTCCACAAAGAAAGGATGTGAGACTGAAACTATGGAGACAGAATTGAATTTCCTTTGACAGGATGTTTCTCCTTTTGAGACATATTGATTTTCATCCCCGGCACCTTGAGGAGGTCTTCACCAATTGGAGAGGAATAAAATGAGGAGCAGCAGAGAGGAAGCAAGCAGCAAAGTCGCTCGCACAATGAGGTTTCCATCAGAATCAAATGTGCACTGTTCCTGATCCTTCTCCTCAGTGAAAATGGTATAATTCATTCACGTAAAAGTCAGTGTACGCTATGTTGCGTAGGCATTTGGTTGTGGTGCTTTTCAAATAAATACATAAATGGAAAGTGGAAAGGCTGGTGTGGAGTTTCTACCTCTGTGTATGGTTACAGTGCAAAACACCACTAAGCAGCCGGTCAACGTGTGCCCCGGAAATCCTAAGACTTTGGAGCCTCTTGATAATGATGTCTATTTGCTGTGCTTCTGAGGCATAGCCTTTCAAACACTGTTGAGTGAACAGCACTTTGGGGGAAATGGACCACTCTTTCGCAGTCCACTTTCTCTTTGGAGCACTCCAAAAAGGGGGCCCCAAATCGTTTCACACAAAGGCCCACTGGACGCACAGCCCTCAGCCCGGGCTCCTCAGACCGCAGCACGCCGGCGTGCAGTAAAAATGACCCACCAATGGGAAGAGCCACTGTATGGAGAATCGTAGCTGAGAATTATGAATGAAGATTGAGAGTTTCTAAAAGTACCTTGTTGCCCCCGGTGACAAACTGTTTGTAGTTGGATCTGCTGAACTGAGGGTGCAGTGCCACCACCTAGAGAAAGAGAGGAGAGGATGTCAGGTATCAATGGAAAGGTACCAACGATGGAGGGACAAGAGAAGAGTCACTTTCAATCCATCCATCCATCACTGCCACAGCACTGACAAGCTACCTAGAAAAGTTGACAGCAATTTCATTACTGGGATACAGTTTCATTAGCAGCAATGTGAAGATGAACAAGTACAAAGGGTCGGCTTACTTTTATAGGGCAGTCAAAGTTCTCATGGAAGCCCTCTCTAGTGTAGAGACCAAACACTTGAACCTGCAACAGAGACGCAAGGGCAGGTGATCCAGAGGAACGCTCAATGGAGTGTCGTTATTTTTGGTTTTAATTGCACATGTCTGCAACTATCCAGGAGCAACAGCCAAATGATGGTAGTGACAGCCTGTTTTGATCTCTTCCCTGGCCCACCTATCTTCCGGGTCACCAATTAGTGGACAGGTTGGTTAGTTGAACACTCCCCACAGGGTTTTGGTACAGTAACAAGGTCTTAATCTTTCACTCTGTCTCAGCTAAAGGCAGAAGGAAGGCTAGGCAGCAGCGACGCTAACTCTGAAGTAGACCATCAGTATGTTTTCGTTTATTTTTTACAGCCATTCTCAGAGTCAGAAAAGGATAAAGTAAAGTTTAGTTAAAAGAAGAACATTATCACAGCTCTTGCTCTCTCCTACTTGCATTGCACAGATGATTTGGGATTATCTGGGAGATCGACATGGATTAACAGCAAACTGAATTGGACGAGGACGAACAATTGCTGCGGCATTGATTTTAATTGTCGGCGCCACTTTCTGAGCGACAAGATCTTGTTTTGCTGCTGGAGTGTGAGCGAGGGGGGGCGATATCAGGGGGCATATCTTGACTGCAAAACCCATGAAGCATGATAATAATGATCATGAGAGGCTAGATAACTGCAAGGTGGAGACTGGGAGCAAGGATAGGGTATCCATTCACAGCTGAAGACTGACTGACAGGTGGAGAGATGAGAAATGAAAGAGAAAGATGTGCTTCTCGAATTGTGAGGATTTTTTTTTACAAAGAGAAGACATGAGGAGGATCTGAGTCCTGATTTGCAACATCTTTGAGTGATGGATATTATAGATTGATAGATTCTACAGAGATGTCTCACCTTGCCATCCTCGGAGCAGATACCTACATTCTCCCCACTCTCATCTAGACTGATCTGGTTGATCTTCACTGAACTCTGTAGACACATAAGACTTCCCATAGTAGTATAGTGTAGACAATGGGTACAGTTTAGTTACATTTGTATCATTAGAATGCTAGCTAGATTTATGAACTAACTTGTCCAATAAATCCATGCATCCAATCCAATCCAAATCCATCTATTTAATGTTGTGTGAACACAACCACACCAATGTTTGGATTAAAATAACCTGCTTCTGCTACTTACAATTTCAAACTTCTGAGTCACATTTCCTTGAATGTCCAGTAGGAAAACTTTTCCAAAGTGAGTGCCCAGGGCGAGAAACTGAAATGGAAAGAGTACAGCATATATATATATTAATCCAAAAGATACAAGGAAACAATTCTAGATTTAGCAAAATGTCATTGACGAGTGCTGTGGCTTGAGGATTAAAAATCTAGAATAGCTGGTGTGTATGTGTGTGCGTACGCTTTGTGGTGAAAACGGTGGGGGAGCAGGGGTTCTGGGGCAAAAACTGTGAAATTACAAGGAGTAGGAAAACCCTATTTATTAAAGCAGACACTGTGAAATGGTATTTTTCCTCTCAAATTAAAATGCTTAAACATAATAAATGCATCGTACATCTGGCTTCTCCTGCTGCTTACAATCCAACCGATTCCCCTGCCATGAAGCCATTATTTATCCAATTGCTTGTGTTTTAAACACACATGTAGTAGTGTGTGTTTTAAACACACATGTAGTAGTGTGTGTTTTAAACACAGATGTAGTAGTGTGTGTTTTATACACAGATGTAGTAGTGTGTGTTTTAAACACACATGTAGTAGTGTGTGTTTTAAACACACATGTAGTAGTGTGTGTTTAAAACACATGTAGTAGTGTGTGTTCCTGTAAGTGTATGTTTGCGCACGCGTGTCTGTGCGAGTCCGCTGGGACAAGAAATTATAAAACTGGGAGGCTTTTTGGCATTAGATTAAGTGTGTGTTCTCCCACCCAGGCTGGGCTCCATCCCCCTAATCCCCCCCCGCCCCCCCATCCGCGGCTGACGCGAGTGTGTGCGGTGAGCCCACCATGCTTCACTGCAGTCTATAATGAAATGCTTATATTTACAGGCACAACTGAGCATGTCAGACAGAGCCCCTGCAATCTCCCCAAAATAAAATAACCATAAAATAAATAAATAAAGGGGTCAACCTTCCGAGGCGGAGCGACTTTTAAAAGGATTTATCAGAATGGAATTGTTCAAATGAAATTCTGATTCAGGCACTTAAAATATAAGGCAACATGGGGTTGATGTGGGTGCTGATGGTTTTAAAGGTGCTGGGAGGTTGGCTGGGGTTGGCGGAGGCTGGCTTCACATGCCAGGTGGTAGGCAAAGTGTACATATGGAAACCAATTCTAGAGAGACATGTAGAAAAGCTACATTTCAGCAGCAATGTCTCTCTCACTGACATGGGCTCTCTTTTTTCCACATGAAGGAGAGGGGGAGAAAAAGAGGAGAAGAACAGTCAGAGTAAAAATAAATAAATGAAAATCAATAGAGGTTAATAAAACATCAGGTGAGGAGACATAACGAGGTATGACTCGTCCTCCGCTCAGGCGTGCATGAGTGCACCCAGTTGCCACGACGATTAACCATCAAGACGCGAGCGTCCCACACAACAACAACAACAAAAAACTGTTCAAAGAACAGAGGTAAGAAGCAAAAAGATAAAAGACAGAAAAGCGAGGAATAAAAAGACAATAGCTGGTGGCTGCATATGTCTCCAACCCCAGAGGGAGGGCAGAGCAGAGCAGGGCAGGGCAGGAATTACCTGCCTCTACAGACTGAAAGGAGAAGATGCAAACTGACTCTGAACAGGACGTCTCGAACAAATGCATAAACAATGAAATGTGAAATCCAGTATACTCAGGGCCTGAACGCCCTGGTGGGTGTTAGTCTCATACCTTGTCGTGGACGGTCATACAACTGGCCGCATCCTTTTGGAGAATCTCTGTCACGCCATTGGCCAGTCGCTCATACTTCAACTTTGGCTCCTCCTCACTGTCTTCTTCCTGGGAAGATTAGAGCATCAGCCATGTGAAAAGCAGCCTCTAGGAGTGACTTAGAAAATGATACGACCAAAATGTTGAGAAAGCATTCATTGAATACAAACGATCAGTAATCCAGTCCAAGTCATGAGGTACTCATTCCCAACATTTAAACACTCTTCAAGCTCCACAAAGTAACTAAGAAACTTGGGCAACTGATGCAAGGCACCCAGGAACCCACCCACTGAAAGTTTAAAAGTTATAGTCGACCTAAACAATTACCGTGCCCTGTGTTTTGCTCACAATGTGCTTTATAACCAACGCTACCCAACCTGTGGTGCATCAACACAAAACATAGCCTGCCGTTATGTACCACTGGGCCGGAGGTGGGGGGGCCTGATGGCATGGCGAGAATGGCATTTAAAAAACAATCCTTCCCCACTCTTCACCGCCATGTCTATTTCCTGTTTATCCCGTTTGTGAAATCTCTGCTGCAGGTGAATTGGCCACGGTACTTCAAGCCATAACACAAAACAAAGGCAAACTCCAGCCCCATAGAGAGAAGTGGAGTAGTAAGAGAGGTGGGTATGTGCCCATCTGCCTATGGGGTTTATACAAAGCAAAACACTAGATGCAGGAGGGCTTCCAGACCACATCTTATTAAACCTACATGGTGTGCTGTGTACTCCTAAAAGTAGCACTTCAGAATGAACCTGACCCTGTCATTTCTTCTCTGGTAAACAATGAGAATTTAACGGTTTTCTAAATATTCTGTCCCAGGCTGGTGCCACTGATGCCTGGTCCCTACAAATACAACACTCACACAATTAAGCTTCAGGGATACAAAACGACCGAAGCTTGCGACTGAAATGAAAGTCTGGAGGTGAATGTGTATCAAGTCTGAGCTAGCTTTCCTAAACCACAGCACTGTAACTTGTTTCTCCATCTGTGTCCTGCTCTCACAAACGTCTTTCGAGAGACTACCAGACCTACGCCCTCACAGCCGTCAGCCAGTTTGCCTGTTGACAGCCCACACAGAGGAGCAGTAGCAGCAGCAGCAGACACATAGCGGATGGGAGAACTACAGTCACTAACTAAATAAACAGAGCCTTGCAGCCATTCAGAGGGGACACCCCATCATGCAGTCCCAGGTGGCTGTTTGCCTGCGAGTGTTAGTGTGCTAACATTGAGGAGAGGACTCCTGTTTCTGGACAGAAGATGGAAAGAGAGCATCCTTTTCCCATTTACAAGACAGGAAGGATTATTTCTTTCTTTTTTTTCCAGCCCTCTCCAGTTCTCATTCTGAATTGTTTTTCTTTTGGGAGTAGAGGTGAAATTGTTCAATGCCTGACATTTCATTCCATTCTCTGTTTCATTTAAAGACAGGTTCCACTCTCTTGCAGTCTGACATGCTATATTTTATTTAGTGATTCTCAGAGGCACAGTGCAATAGCACGCTGGAGCAGGGTGATGATACTTAAAGAGTCCACAACACAATCTGTAATGCATGAGAGCTTGTCAACAAAAACTACAAAAACAATGTACTTCTGACATAAAAAGACAGTGCATTCTGTCATGGCAGACCATAACAATGTTTGTATGAATACAAACATTGACATACAAAAACACGTAGGCAAAAACAAAGTGCATGAGACCCATTACCTTGTTAAAAATAAATAGACATTATGAGAAACAGCTTACCTCAGAGTCATCTGCAGATTCTTCACTGGATTTCCTGCCCTATAAGAATGTGGCAGAATTATGGCAAAAATGAACAAGATCATGATTTTTAAGTGGTAGTCAAGGTTGTAATCAGAGAATAAATCGTGCAAATTGTTCTCTTTTTACATTGGTGCTTGTCTGGAAAGATGCAGAATAGGGTAGGTTAGATCGTTTGTGATAAACTGCTTTTGGAAACAAACTTTATTATAAGACAATTGCTAGTGATTGCATCATGATTTAATCTGTGAACATAACGTTTAACGCAATCTGACTTCCTCGTACTACATTTTGGTAAAGACAATCTAGTATTAGGGGGGATACATGGGTAAGTAGTGCTAGCCATTGTTAGTTTTGATGGTCTTTAAAGGTATCCATCGGATGAAATGACTAGGCACTCGAAGCTCATTAGCAACAAAACACATCGGGCTAAACTACACAGACTGGCTTGCTTGCAAATAAGCATAAGCAAAAGCTAGCCTAGCAAACATGCTACACCGCTCACCTGCTCCTCTCCGTCTGCCATTGCACTGCCGGGTCTTGGAAATAGCTAGCAATAATAATATAGCAATTTTCAATAGTGCCGGAAATATTCACGTAAAAAAATTGCACATAAAGGCACAATGTTTACTGGCTAGCAAAGTGGTACCAGTACTCCTCCTTGTCTTACAGCTCCTGTCATACACAAAATCACATGATCGAAATAACAAATGTGGTGCATTATGGGGGTTGAAGTTATTTTGGTTATCCTGATTTTTTTTGTTTCCTGTTTTTTTTAGCACCTTTTTCTTCTTCCAGTAGTCATCATAAACCGAGGAAGGGACATTGCAGCCTTTTTTTGCCCCAGTAAACAAAGAAGTGAGAGAAACATATCAAGGTATTGAGAGAGTTGATGAGCTGGAAGAGGGAGAGCCAGAGCATTTTGTATGGTTTTAATGTAAAGCAAATTTAAGTATTTAATGTTTAAATATCATTTGTTTCCGTTTTTTAATGTGCCTTTTTAATGTGCATAACCCTCTGATTAAACACTGCCCCCCCCCCCCCCCGGCCCCCCCAGTAAAATTAGTCTAGAACCGCCACTGGTGCATCATGATCACTTCTGTAACAGTGTGCATCTGTAAAAATATCTATTGTGTCCTACTCTCAAGGTGACATTGACAATAAGGCCTTATTGCACTTTCTTAACTGTTTTCAACACTATGACCCAATGTTTAAAAGAATGCACCAACAAGAAGAAACATTTACAGCATATGAGGAAAGGATGTCATGATTTCCAAGGACAATAAATATAGCTTGCAGCTGTTATTGTTTCAGTCTCTGTCAAACCTTATCACAAACAGATTTCTTCATCAGGAAACAGTCTCTCCATGACGGCCAACAGCGAGTTTCCAGGTCCCATCCAACGTCTATAAAGCCGAACAATGGATTTTTGGTGTTTCAAAACCCATTGACACTGTATGACTATGTTTAGCTTGTGTTCTGCTCCTCTCTCTTGCCAACCGTCTCTGGAGGAGGGGATCCCTCTCTGAATTGCTCCTCCCAAGGTTTCTTCCATTTTTTCTCCCATTGGGAGTTTTTCTGGGAGTTTTTCTTTGTCTTCCTTGAGGGTTTAGGTTGGTTGAGGGGCAGTTCTATGGGCGTATGTGAAGCCCTCTGTGACATGCTTGCGTGTAAAAAGGGCTATACAAATACATTTGATTTGATTTGATTTGATTTGATTTGAGTCTCTGTCACTAAAAAAGCATAACATGAAAATAGATCATAATGCCTGGTAGGCAAAATTGGTTTTGACTGAGCACAGCATGCAATCTCTGTATCTTGCTGTCTGACCATCTCTTGAAATGGACGGGAAAATGTTAACATTTAGATATTCCCTTTTTACCCTCTGGTAGAAACTTTAACTAACATAACAGTACATTATCAGCCTACAGGAAGTGATCTATTTGGTGAACCATGCCCATTTCACACCTCACTCCACCCACTCGGGAAACAGATCTTCTGAGCTCAGGCTGTAAGTACAACATTCTATGTGTTTAAATATATTGACGATATTGTATCATATTAGTCTTGATTTTGGTCAAGAAAATTAAGACTACATTAGTCTTCTCATATGGGCTGTTTTTATTTAAGATGATTGAGACCCCCATGTTTCTTAAGGAAGTAAAACTTTCCTGTTGAAAATTATTTGTATTTATTTTTGCAGTTAGTTACTATGTTCTGTGTAATTTTGTGTATTCTGCAATAGGAAGTTGCACCTACAGTATGGAGCTGAGAACATCAAGTGTATTAGTGGTCCTCATCTGGTCTCTGGAAGTGGCTGGTAGGATCTCACTAATAATCTCAGAATAGCCTTCATTCTGGATTATCTGTAATTTAGATATTTTTTTCACATGTATTGGTGGTTTTGTGAACATAATTTGTTTAATGAGACCTTTGTTGACTTGTGTTTGCTCATCTGCCTTTAGTTCAGGAGAATACAGATCAGAAAAACGTTTTTTAGATGCAAAGTTGGTAGATGGAACTTGTTGGCTTTGTTTCACACGTTACATTTGCATTTCACACTCTTGTAATCTTGTTATCAGCAGGAAGTTTTTTTTTTTTTTTACACCAGCCTTCAGTTACGGATGAACCCTAGTCTCAGCCAAGTTATACCCTGAACCACCTCCACTATCACTGCACATCAGTCTGTAAATTTGATTTGATTTGATCTAAATGCTCTCCAATATCATGTGATGTATGTTTTTGTTTTACAGTGGTGCAGAGTGAGAAAGTCACTAATGGGCAAAAGAAAATCTGCGTCTTGGAAGGCTCATCAGTGGACTTGCCCTGCTCTTACAGAGATCCTAGTGGTGTTGCTGTCACACCAACAGGATGGTATACCAGATGGGACTTTGGTGCTGATGCTGTAGATCTGAGTCAGAACCCCCAGTACACGGGTCGTGTAGAGTACCGTAGGGATGAGAACAGAGACTGCACCCTGACAATCAATAACCTTAGTCAGAGTGACTCTGCTGGGTATCTCCTCAGATTCAACAATGAACGGGATGACTACTGGGGAGAAGATATCCCTGGAACAATTTTGACAGTCACAGATCTGCAGGTGGAGGTGACTCCTGCCGTAGTGACAGAAGGAAAGAGGGTGACACTCACCTGCAGTACCACCTGTCCTCTGTCTGGTGACCCCTCCTACATCTGGTACAAGAATGGAAAGAAGTCTACAATTGACACAGAAAACAAGCTAAAGGTGTATAGCTATCCATCTAGCAGCTACTCCTGTGCCATAAAAGACCAGGAAGATCTCCACTCTCCTGTAGTGTGTGGTAGGGGCAATCGCTGCAACAAAGTTACCTACATCAGGAAGAAGATATGCGCCTTGAAAGGTTCCTCAGTTGATATCTCCTGCACTTATTATTCCCATAACACAATTAAATCACAGCTTTGGTTCATACCTCAACAAAGTAAAGAACTTGATTTAATCCAAAAATATGCAGATCGTGTGAAAACTTACACGGAGAGTGGTCTCTCAACCCTGAGAATCAATAACCTTAGAGAGAGTGACTCTGCTGAGTACCGCTTCAAATTCAACACTGAGAAATGGTATCACTACTGGGGAGAAGATATCCCTGGAACAATTCTGACAGTCACAGATCTGCAGGTGAAGGTGACTCCTGCCGTAGTGACAGAAGGACAGAGGGTGACACTCACCTGCAGCACCACCTGTCCTCTGTCTGGTGACCACTCCTACATCTGGTACAAGAATGGACAGTTTCTAACCAGCTCTCAGAGTGGCTGCTTTGACCTAGACCAGGCCAGCATTGAGGACGCAGGAAACTACTCCTGTTCTGTCTCTCCACTCCAATCTTCTGATGTGACTATTGATGTCAGATATAAACCAAAGAATGTCACTATATTTGTCAGCTCCCATGGAGATATAGTGGAAGGCAAGTCAGTGACTCTGACCTGCAGCAGTGATGCCAACCCACCAATGGTAAAATACACGTGGTACAAAGAAAATGTTACCATATCTAAAGGAGAGAACTACACCATCATGATCATCAGCTCTGAGAACAGTGGAGGATACTACTGTGAGGCTCGGAATGAAGTTGGATTAACAAATTCCACTACATATATGGTCCCTGTTTTTAACCAATCACCTTTGAAAAAATCAGTCATAGTTATAATAACCGTTGTTGGGCTAACCCTGACTTTCCTCCTGGTCCTTCCTGTCAGTCTGTGGCTTTGTAAAAGGAAAACTTCCAATCCCTCTTCAATTGAGCAGGACAACCTTCATTACGCCAACATCCAATTCTCTCGTCCCAAAAACCAGGATGAAGTGCAATACTCCACAGTCCAATCATCGGAGATCCAGAACCAGGATGGGGATGTGGAGTACTCCGTTCTGAGGTTCCCCTCTGCCAGTGCTGCTTCCAGAGCCCAGTCCCCTGAATATTCTTCAGCAATATACAGCACAGTGAACAAAGCCAGAACCTAAACACAGCCAGCCAACTACACCATAAACCTCCAGCCTGTAAAAAGCGCCAAACACAAAACAACAATGTTGGTAATGACTGGCTTTAGTCATTTACGTCAACAGTGTTAAATAGGTCTTCTAGACAAAGTTGTTATGCCCAGTGTCTTTACAAGCTTGTTGATAGGATCTACTTTGCGGAGTATTACACAGAAATGTTGAGGCAAATTTATTGTTTTTACATTGTTTTTTCTCACTTTTGAAAGCTTGTTTTCTTGCTTTTTGCAGAAGGTGATTAATTTACATAACCATACTGTATTTGTAAACATAACTTTTAGTATGGATGCATTTGTATAACACAGACTGTACAATCCAACCAACCAAACATAAGCGTGTAGATAAAACCTGCTTGTTCATAGAGAAGGTACAATTATGAAAAGATTGATACAAAAAATGATATCAGAATCCGGGCATTCAAAGTATTTTTTTGTTTTCTTGCTTTTTCTAATGTGCTAATAAATGATGTAGCATTCAATGAATACAGCATATAATGAATCAAGAGAAGGGGAAAAAAGTAAAAATTTGTCAAGACCACAACTTTCTTCTAGGTTTTTAATCTACACCCTTCGCTCACCGCGACTCTCATCATGTGATTCACTTGCAGTGTTGCATGTGGGTTGTTTTTTCCTGCACAAGCATGGCGTCTTTAAAACTGTGTCTTGGAAGTCATGGCTTGAATCCGCTCTTGGGTGTTGAAGGCAAGATTTGTTTCTCCACTGTTGGAACCAAATCTAACTCCCCCCCCCATACGCACACACACAGGCATACATTTTACAATTGCACACACACAAGCACACACACCTTTCTATATCCATTTTCAGGAGAATCCTAATGCACTGACACCAGCTAAGGATGTTTTGCTTTACAATCTGCTTAGCAATGATTTATTGATTGCGCCTTCCTCCTCATAGAAGATGTTCAATCCTTTTTGGGAAATCAGATTTTCACACCTTTTGTGTGTGTGTGTGTGTGTGTGTGTGTGTATGTGCAAGTCTCTGGAGACAGCTGGAGGAAGTTGTCTTTGAGTAGAGACACCCCAGATAAACCTTGCCCTGTGTATGTGCATGTATGTGTATCTGCGTGTCTAATTTTATCTCGCACTTTCAGTTCTCTCTCTTAGTCTCAGGGAGATTTTGATTAAATTGCTTCTTTTAATACCTGCTTTTGATAGCCCCCTGACCCAGTGTCTGTCCTTTTGGGTCTCGAGGAAGTAGAGAAACTTCCAACGGTGCAGCTGTTGGTCATATTAAAGACCAATGGGAAGAAAATGCTTACAAATTCATGTCTGGACACCCATCGCTAATATATAAGCTTTAGAAAGAGTTATATTCTGTTATTCTTGTTATTTCTGTTATTCTTGGATAGATGATTTTGGTATGATTCTGTATTATAAACTCACACAATGACATACCAGACAATGAATACAATTCTAAAAGTTAAAGTTTACTGATAGTCTCTAACGGCTAAATATGTCAAATATGTTTTATTTCAATATATAATATATTTAATATGATGTGTTTGCATGGCTTGTGGCATGCATTTCATTTCCTCAGTTAAGCAGAGGGGTTGAAGAAATGAGGAAATGACTAACCTTCCACCACTTAGTGCTCTATGGTCTCTGAGCCTGCAGACACTCAAACAGCTGCAGCATCCTTCTCTTGAGGCTTCACGGTTATGCAGGACAGTTTGTTTTCTTGCCCTAAGGGGGAGACAAATCATCATCTCTCTCACCATACAGCAGACCAAAGGAGCTGGAGAGCTGTGCTGAGGCATCGCTCTCTTGGGCTTGGAGCAGGCCATCAGAGGGATGGTCCTTGTCTTATCATTGTCCTGTCAGTATCAAGTCACGTCTCTCATTTTGGCTCGTGATAATACAATTGACACCATGATATTTCTGCAGTGGCTGTAGCTGTCTGTAGCAAACTGCTAGAGCAGAATTCTAAACATTTAAGTGACAGTTTCTTTTAAACACAGACCAGCAGACCAGAGTCGTGCTTTGCAGGACCCCCGTGTAGATGCAACTTATGGGATAGCGCCGGTAAAAACATTAGTTATTAGCATGGATGTCTGATGAGCACTGAAGATCCTGTGCTGGCCACTGAATCTATGGCCGCTGGGGGTAAGGGCTGACAAAGAGAAGTGGGGGGCAGTCAAGTGCTTTTCCCTGTTTCTGCACTGTGGCCAGGGAAAGAAGGTGACCTCCCCAACCCCTCCTCCTCAACACCCTCCTCTTCTCACCCTAGTCTACCCCAAATACCAACCTCACCCCCACTGTTTTATCTCTCTGTCTTTCTCCATCTCCCTTACACACACACACACACACACACTGTAGCGATCTCCCTGTTATAAATCTGTTCATTCTAACTAAAACACTGTACGTAGCAGAACCCCCTTTTCAATAAGGTAATTAACAGCTGTGGAGAAAAGAAGGACATGGCCATCGTCCTGGCGACAGCCTGTCCTCCTCCTCCTCCAGCCTCCAAGGCCAGTGGCAGATTAGAGCTCTGATCTCATTCCCAGCACTTGTTTGGAGACTGTCAGGAAGAGAAATGCCAGCATTAGAGAGCCACCCTCCTGATATGATGAAATAAGGAGAAAAGAGGGAAGAAAGAAAGAAAAGGAAGGATGGACAGAGGAGGACCCTGCCCTCTCTAAAGTGTCAGTTGTTTCTTATTCTATTTATTCTGTTTTTCATCAGAGCTTGTGAAGGGTAGGGATGGGGGGGATGGGGTGCATTCCCCTTTTCTCTCCTTTATTTTTCCTCCCACCTACCAGAGAGAGGCACGGTTCCTATTTTTTTGTTTCATTATATATGTCTTGCAAACTCTCATGCCCCAGTGAAAATTACATTGTGAAACGGGAGACATTTTCAGCGCCGGCCATGCTGCTGTTCCTTTGAGCTTTCAAACAGCCAACAGACTGTGAAGAATAAATAATAAAAAAGTATTGATTATTTTGATGACTGCAAGATTCAATTAGGTATTAATTTTGCCCTCCAGTGGACCTATCAAGCGACTCAAAGCAGGGGGAGGGGGAGGTGAGGGGGTGAGGAAGGGGGGACTGGATGCATGCAGAGTGAGGCTTGGCTCAGACAGAGGGGAAAATGTGTTTACCTCTCCAGGCAGAGAGATGCATTGATGCGCAGAATCCCATATTTAAGTGCTCCACAAATGAAGGCCTGATGACGGGTCACATTGTTACCAGGGATATGAGTATTGACCAGCCCCACTCGCCTTTAGATGACAGCTTAAACTATCTCTATTGATTAACATTTTCATAGATTATCGTGTGTCATATCAGAGCACCCTGATTCCCCTGATGAGCACATTAAAGAGGGCTCTGGGGGGGGGGGGGCACATCGACTTGACTCTCCCCACCCCACCCCCAGCCGCCAGTGTGAGTGGGAATCTTTGATGGTCAGAGGGGCAGTACCTCACCCCACTTACCCACCCCTCTTCCTCTCTCTTTCTCTTTCATATTCTTCACCCGTTTTGCTACCTCTACATATGCTCTGGTCCCTTGTCTTCCTTTCAGAGCAGTCGGAGATGACTGCTGGTCTATAAACAAGGAGGCGTGAAAGGGACCGAGGTTCAACCCCCTGTGCTCCGGCTGATCTTTGTGTTTGTCTCACAGCCAGAGGGAGGGAGGGAGGGGGGACCCTGTCTGAGGAACTCTCCAGTGAGGAGACACAAGCGGGAAGAGACACAGGCGAGAGGAGGAGGAGGAGTGTAGAGATAGAGAGAGGGAGGGAGAAAAGGAGAAAGGTAAAAAAGAAAAAGCGAGAGAGAGAGAGAAAAGACAGAGAGAGAGAGAGAGAGAGAGAGAGAGAGAGAGAGAGAGAGAGAGAGAGAGAATGAGAGAGAGAGAGAGAGAGAGAGAGAGAGAGAGAGAGAGAGAGAGAGAGAGAGAGAGAGAGAGTAGAGGTGACATCTCCAGTGCTTGTCTTGGGAGGCAACCTCAGGCTTGAACCTGCAGTGGCTATTCTGATGCATCAAGGTTGAAGAGACTGTCTCTGGTTTTGTAGCATGCATGCACAACATAGCTGCTCCCTGGTCTGTGACAAACATGCAGTAGTTGGACTCCACTCTGTGGCGGGCATGTTATAGCAGGTTTTTCTATCTAACTCTTGGACATTCTGAAGAACATTTTGAACCCTTTTTTGGACATTTTCTGGAGCATTGTTCAGGTGAGTTTTTGGGTTTGTGTATATTATGAAATAAAAGACGTTACATGTGGAGAGTTTTACCTGTCATCATGGCATTACTTTTGAGAACAATACTGAAGGTGTAATGAAACAGAGTAGCAGTCATTACCCAACAATTTCTATGATTCGTTTTGTTAGCAATTGGAAATGATTGAAAATGCTTTTCTATCAAATGTAACAGTTTTGGGGGCACAAACGATGCTGAACAGATTGAAACAGGCCTTGACTTTTTTACTTCTGATCACTTGTATAATCTTACACTTCCCACTCTTTGAAGTAATACCAACCTTGTTCAGCTGCTACCACATATTATTTGAATAATGAATGCGATATTTAAATATTTTACATGATTTTATTATTTAATTCATCATTTTACTTAGATATTTTTGCAAGTTGCAAATTTGAATTCCTGGGGTAATCCCTGCGCTGTGTATGAAAGTGTGACATGTGCTGTGTGTACAGATGGGTCTTTTGAGCAGTGTGGATCACCTCTAAGGCTGTAGGCTATAATGGCAAAGCCAGGCGATCCCTAACAACTCCTCACCAGGCAGCAGCCTCAGATAAAGGAGAGAGAGCGGGGGAGAGAGAGAGAGGAGGAGGGGAGGGGAGGGATAGAGGGAGAGTGATGAGTGAGCTATAGAAAGGGAGAGCAGGGGTAGAGGGAGAGGTAAGGGGTTACAGACAGACAGAGATAGAGAGATATTGAGAGATAAAGGGAGAGAGAGGAGGCAGTGTGAGTGAGACGGAGAAGCAGCATCTAAGCAGGTTGTTTTTGTATTTCCCACCTGGGCTCTGGCAGGCAGCTCCGCTCCAGGATCCGATGATTACAGGGCAGCTGAGCAAGCCGCTGCTCTCCCTGCGCAGCGAGATGAGCGCGGCGGAACTCCGGGCGGACGACAAAGCGCCGGCGTCTCCGGACAGTGAGCTGAACGACGACCCCCTTCTCCTGTCCTCTGACGCCAACGACAGAGTGGACACTCCCAACAAGCTGTACGGTGAGTCGGCCAAACACCTCTCCATCTCACCGTCTTTCTGTCTCTCTGTCTTTGTGCAGCTGGTCAGGGGCTTGACAGGCGAGGCAGATGCCTCTGTTCTGGGTGCCTCCTGGAGGGGGGCTCCACAGTAACTTATGTATGGTTGAAAGTGTCAGAGAAGTGAGCAGACAGACATCAAACTAAGTTGAAGAGCAGAGAGGAACTGAATACAACAGGACTGACAGAGATGTGGAGGATGGTAATTCATGAAACGAGTGCTCAAAACAGCTTTTAGTTAGCAGGATACTTTTTGGTGTCCCACTATGATAATTTATTACAATTATTTAAAATATGTAAAACTACTTTTTTGTAAAACTAAGTCCTTTACAGATTTATGTTTTATTTCAATGGTTATGTTGATCAATTAAAAGATTAATACAATTGGAAGATAAGCCTGTTTTTGGTATGAGTGGAAATCAGTCAAGAGAACACACAACAAATCAGTTAATTGCATGAGTAAATTGTTCCTTAAGACATAAAAATGACAGATTACTGTTTGGATTGTTTACAAAGAGTGGTGTAGTGGATGCAATCATTTCAGAAATGTTTCCAAAACCTAAATGTTGTTTTATCTAACTGCAAGAATCATTATTTGCCAGGAGAGATGTGGTGTGGGCCTCCTTTAGGCTGCTCATTCTTTCATACTTCCTACCACCATAAAACTCCTAGTGAATTCAGACAGCATAGCATATCTGTAATGAACATTACATTTTTATTAGTAAATGATATACAACTATATTTAGCATTTTATTGTTGTTTATTTTAATACAATAATGTTTTGTATAGTACAGTAAATTAATTAATTGAAAAAAGAAGTAAATTTGTCAGGTGTCTGCACTGAGACACCTTTTCTCAAATGCTTATAATTTCTTATACATTTAAACAGACAAATAGGAGGACAAATTGCTGGACAACCGATTATTGTTAGCTGTCATTTATTATGTGTTGAGGCTGAAGGCCTCAGTTGTCACCAAGTGAATGGATATGCTTCTGTTCACAAGTTAATCAAATCATTTAGACAGTTTAATTCAATCGTGGGGCACAATGATGAATCAATAGGGGCAATGAGGTTGAAATATTTTTCTGCGTAATTAAAACACAGATGTTATTACATCTGTTATGGATCACAATAATGTTTTTATTCAGTGAAGGTTAAAAGATATTAACCTCTTTTGCTGTGCTTGTTCATATTTTACTTTTGTGCAACTGTTATTTTAAGTTGTATTGATATTGCAAAATGTTCCAATCTCAGTCATTAATTGGTTATACTTATAGGTTGTATTGCATTGCATTTTCAATTTGGAACTAGCTATATTTTCACAACCTTTAACATACATTTAAAACAAATTGTTCGTCCAGATAAAATATATGCTTTAAAATTCAAAAATAGAATTTAAACTTGTACATTGTATTAGGTCAATCAACTGTGACAATTGGTTGTATGTGTTGTGAATAGTATAATAAATATTAAGTGATCTATATAAAACAACCTTTTCTATTGTATTTCCATAAAAGCCTATTTCATGTCATGGATGATATGACTTTATTACCTTTGACACATCTCATCATTCTAGGCAAGGTTGTAAACCACAGATGGCCCTGTGCTGCACACTCTAAAAAAGAATGTTACAATAGAACCATTTGCCACCATTGAACTGCAAAAAGGCTTCCAGATAGTTCAAAGGTTCCAGATAGAACCCTTTTCACTTACTGAATGTGTTTGTTTTGGAACAAGAAATGTTCCGGAGCAAATCCGTAAACTCAATACTTGTATTATTGGTGTACAATATAGTACTGGATTCAAGCAGTAACTTGAACTTTACCTTTAATTTACCATAAAAGTATTTTTGTTTAGGGAAGTGTTTATGACTAGGTTGGGGAAGTACTTTAATAGCATTTCTACACATTTTACATTTTAGGTTAGCATTGTCATAATTTGGTGGTGTTTATCCAGGTTAAAATAAAAGCATTTTCAGATAATTTCATCTGTCCAAAAGAACCATAAA
Source organism: Hypomesus nipponensis (assembly GCF_054491055.1). Lineage (NCBI taxonomy): Eukaryota > Metazoa > Chordata > Actinopteri > Osmeriformes > Osmeridae > Hypomesus > Hypomesus nipponensis. The sequence continues at coordinate 6,677,751 of NC_140368.1, read as the reverse complement.
AAGATGAGACTGTGAACATTTTTCAAAAACAGGCCTAGCATAATACCTCCAATAATCTTTAGACATACATTTTCTTTTGCAAAAAGCTGAAATTCTATTTTTTCCTATTATCTTTTAGACTACAGAGAGCAAAACAATTCCTTCTTTACTTTCATGGTTTTTCCTATGTCAAGTTCTATTTGCAATTCTTGTGACTTCCACCTCAATTTGAGTCAGATAAGAGATGCAGGCACATTTCTGCAGAGAAAACAATTTTTCAGAGAGGAGGTGTGTCACCCATCCATCCTTCCACCCCTAAACAGAGATGTTGTGTTCGCTACAGAGTTTGACATCACAGCAGATTATGGTGATACTGGAGCACTATGAAAATGCATTAACAAGTGATGTCTCATCAAAGCTACATGTAAGTCACGACTGTTTGTTGCAGTACTCATCGCTAATCACTACAATTTTGCCATGCTGAACATCCCATAATCAAGTAAACAAATCCCATTGTACAACAATACTGTACTCACACTGACAATAACAAAGATCAGAATGGCATATAGACATTAAATAGGTTTTATTTTTTAAATAATATTTTGAAGAGGGTTTACCAACAGAAAAACCGATGCTGATCAGTGTGAGGTTTCCAGTTGTCAGTCAGATGAATTTTTTAGAATATCCCTGGGCTAGAATCCAAAACAAAGAACAGTGTACTGTTACATGTTCTTCTCAGCAGAGGTACAATTGCCTTTAATAAGAATCAAGCTTTCCTCTCCCTCCTCCATCTCTCTCTCTCTCTCTCTCTCTCTCTCTCTCTCTCTCTCTCTCTCTCTCTCTCTTTCTCTCACTCTCTCTCCCTCCCGCTTTATCTCTCACACATACACATCTCTTTAACCCTAACCCTAACCCTAACCCTAACCCTCTTTCAACATTAATAACCAGATTGAATTATGTAATGCAACTATTATCCCCTGATGAAAACAGTGGAACGGTTTGAACTGCCTGAAATGTTCTGGTTTCATCATAGCGTCATAATTGTGTTTCAATATGTGTTCGAAGGGCATGGTATATTTGGTCAAAGATGATATCTATATATGGATGGAAAGAGCTTTCCTCCTGTCTGGTGGCACAGAAGGGGGGTGGTGGGGGTGGGTGCCAGCCTGGGGCTGTGCCGTAGGGTTTGCTCTAGGCAGACTGGCACAGCTCACTCCGGCCCTGGATACCAATGCTCCAGAGACCCAGAGGGACTCAGAGACAGAACAAGGGTCCTAGAGATGTAGAGAAAAGGAAATGACAGCAAGTGACCGAGTAAGGGAATGTATAAGAGAGTAGCATTTGTAAACTCACAATACAGCGTCTTCTCTATATCCAAACCACAAGGCATGCAATACATTTAGTTTTAGTAATACACTACACTAATCAAAGCCAAAAATAATTGACTCTTGGAAAAACAATTATAAATGTTGGGGTTTACAAAAGTCTGTCCTTATAGTCTTTGAGGCTATAAAAGACTTGGAGGTGAGGAACTCTAGAGTAAATGTTCAGATTTCAAAAACTAATTTGTGGTTGGTGTTACGCTAAGATGACACAAAACATTTTATTTGGGGAAAAAGAGTGTCTGTGAGTGGGTGTGTAAGAGAGAGGAAGAGAGAGAGTAAGTGTGAGAGGTGAGAAGTGTGAGAGAGAGAGAGAGAGAGAGAGAGAGAGAGAGAGAGAGAGAGAGAGAGAGAGAGAGAGAGAGAGGTGTCAGTGGCCAACAGTTCTTTCTGATAATGTGGATGCACACAAGAAACATGGTCATAAACTATTAAGTTGAATACTCTCTGGAATTCTACAGTACCATAGGCAGTCAATAGCTGTAGCGGCCATACAGTACAATATTGTGTAAAAGTTACAAAACCTCTCTATAAAAACATTTTACTGTTCTTTGGCTTTTGTTCCTCTGATGTTAAAACTATTCCCATTTGCCGTACAGGATTGAATGCACAGGCACAAACTGTCAAATGTCTGTGTGTTTATGTGAGTGTGTGAGTGTGCTTGTGTGTGTGTGCTTGTGTGTGTGTGTGTTCATGCATGCGTGCGTCTCAGGTCTCGCTAGCTTTAAGTGTGATTTGCTCTTGTTGGCATTGGATCTCTGAATGGGTACTTCTTTGCGGTACTGTTAGTTTACTAGCCATACATGTGGGTGCCTGGGTGCCAAGGTTAAACATAATGAAGCATCCACAGGCAGTGGCAGCAGGCCACTGTTTGTCTGCCCTAAGCCTCTGCTCACTGCACACAGCTCCCTGCTGAAATGGGGGCGCTCCTCTTCTTAGGTGCCTTGTGCAAATAAGTCTTCCACTCCAGCTATCAGAGAATGTAAGGGAGCACAAACACCCTGGCGACGGCTCTTTATTCCAGGAAAAAGTGATCATAAGGTGGCAAAGCTGTGGTTAGAAAGTCAAGCTATTCCTTTTTTGGGGGGGGAGAAAAGGGGGGAGGGTGGGGGGAGAGAACGAGATGTGGCATGGATGTGTGCCGTTTTCTGTCTTCTCAAGCAAATCTCCCCCTTTCAAACATCAACAGACAAGATAATAAGACACTCTGAGCACAATTCGGTATTATATTCAGCTACCAAAGACTCGTGTCTTGTCAGTTTGCATTTAGTCTCCCAAGGATGTGACGCTTCTATCATCATCCTGTCAAAGAGAGCCCGGCTGGAACGACAGGAGCGCTCTTTTCATACACTTACTGTCCACATGAAATGGCCTGCACTTATACAGACTCTGCCAAAATGGAGGGAACATTTTCAGAAAGGTCACCTACAGATAAAACAGGGAGAAAAAGAGAACCTTTTATAGATTTATGTGATTGGAGGTCATTCCGAACAACAAAAATGGCTATACAAATGGACAGACATACTGTAATGCATGATTTTGTGCCCTGTCATGTGTCATGATACATTAGAACTTACTGTGCATAACTACTGTACATTATGTGGATCACAGACACGTTTGACAATGTCTATCATTTTGTGTTTGGTGTGCTTTAGCACCAGTAACTTAAAAAAAAGAATTATACCCCTTTAAGTTCTGCCCCTTTTCAACCAGTGCTTATTGCAATCTTAAAATATGATTCAGCCTTTTGACCCCCCATGAAACGATCATAACCAATTGATACCCATGTGCATTGATTAATTTCACAGTCTATTATTAGCAGTTAGATGAGATGGTTTAGCATGTAATTGACAAGACTGTCTTGTGTCCATAAAAAAATACATAGTTTTGACCGAATCAACTATACCATTGAATCTTATTTTCTTAAAAACAGACACACACATGAACACACACGCACACACCCACACACACACATTCACACACTAATGTGCACACATAGAGACACAAGGTACACAGACAGCGCTGGAGGCGGCCTTTCTTGCTTATTATTTTGCGTAATCAGCTTAGTGAACTGGATACACGGGAGAAGAGGGGCTGTGGGTTGGGGAAGGGGGGGGGGGGGCTGCTAATGTAAAGAGGCTTATAATGTTCTGCGCTCAGAATAAGTAATAAAGTGGCACAAAGCCCCTGTGCCTGAAGGAGTCTGCTCAGTACAGTAGGACTGGGGAACGGAGGAAGAGGAAGGCAGGCCTCTCCATCCGCAGGTCCAGGATCTCATTATGAGGATTTCTGCTCAGCGTTAACTTGAAAACTGGATTAATGCATGCTTGCAAAGCAGGTGTCATACATTCTCTAATACGCTCTGAGCGGGCCAGGCAGAAGTTATTTACTTAGCGGAGAGAGCACTGAGGAGACCGGGGGAAGCAGTGATGAACACCATCATAGGACAAACACACACTGGCTGGGAGTCTTGTTTGAGGACATGTAGGCATAGAAGGTCATTGTTTGTTTTTTTTATGTAACTTCCAATCATGTTGATACAACTCGCAATGACACTCAGCACTTCAAAGTGAGTGACAGCGTAATCCTGGGGTTGAGTCTTGGTGTGCATACTGTCAGAATGCATTTTCTAAAATGCATGTTATTTTTCAATGAAAATATTCCAAAGAGCATGGCAATATTGTAAAGGAAATACTGTATGAATATCAATACCTACTTGCTTTCATATTGTCTCTTTAAGTCATTTTTTAGCGTAGGCCCCCATATTGTATGCCACAACATCATCAAGGCCTTCATGTTGAGCACGCAGAGAGGCTCTTACAACTCCAGCTTTTTGACACAGATGGTGTTGCTGTAATCGAAGCGGGAAGGGTCACATTTTCAGAATGGAAATTACAAATCTTGTCTTTGACTTGTGTGGCGTGAACCAGAGATGTATCCCAGCGCCCCTGTGTCCTTCACCACCCTTTATTATTTATAACTCTAGCTCTTTGAGCAATGACCAGTACTAATGCATAACCTTCTGTCCTTCTGGCTGATGCGCTTCCTTTGAAACCAAAGATTGAGGGAAGAAGAAAAGGGTGTGTGTGGATGAGGCGGGGGAGTGGAGGGTGAGAAGAGTGGTGTAGGTGGGTGGGGGGGGGGGGTATAGGGCAGGCAAGATCCAGTCTATCGAGAAGTTATTATGTTTTTTTTCTCTATTTCATATCTGAGGATGTGGAATAACACAACGATGGTTCTTTTTTCCAGGAAATGGAGTTATGCGCTTCAAAGCAATAGTCTGTCCCTACCTTCTCGCCGTGGCGGCAACACAGACGGGTTGTGTGGTGGAAATTCTCCCTCAGCGTGTGGAATGGTCTGTTCTGCCCAGTGTTTCCCCTGCTTGCTCTCACAGGCTTGGGTCCCTCCATCTTTTCAAGAGGGGCCGAAACCTGATGACCGAAAGTTAAACATGGCACGAATCATTTCTGGATTTGGGATCCTGATTAAGGTGAATTAGGTCACAGTGTGTGGAATCCAGAGATTCTGAGGCAGATACATTATCATGGTGAGTGTGTTCTGACGGTGTACAGCATGGGGTGAGGGAGGGAGTGGTGGTTGGAGGGACAGGGGCGGGGGCGGGGAGGCAAGGGGGTAGAAAGTGGGGCGGGGGGGCAGGGAGCATTAGTGTTGGTTAGCCTGAGGGTGTAAGGCTGATGTGTCAAGCATGACGTGTGGGTGTCTAGCCCCCTAAGCTGAACCAGTCCTCCACCCCTACAACAGTCAACACCACCCCCCCCCCTCTCCCTCCCAACCCCAATTGTCCTGCGCTTTTTCTCACTTGACCAGATACAGAGTGGGAATACAGACTCAATTTGGACAAGGAGTCCTCAGCCTGATGCTAAAATCTGTTTCCATCTTCACTGTGTACAATTGTTTTCATAAAAATGGGTAATAATTAAAATGTGAAGAACAAATAATATGCTTTTGATGAACCTATCTATGCAGTACCGATTATGTCAAATGTGTATCTGATATTCATTACATGGATCTATATAGCTTTACAACTTCTCCACATGAGACAGGATGTATGAGGTATGGGGTGGGCAGGGGGAGGGCAGAAAGATAAGGATGGAGGGGCCATCAGGCTGAATCCTATTTACCTCAAATATCATTTCAGTAATTTAAGCAAGGAGGAGTAGCCTCCCTGGTGATGGAGGCACCTCAACTCTCCTTGGCTCCTAAAAGGCTTAGAGAGCTCTTTCAGGCAGGTCCTGATCCCGGCGTCCAGCCCTCTACTTATGGCCGTAAAAGGATGAGGAATAATTGTGGATTGTTATTTGTCTCGTTCAACCCTGAGGTAATCAGGTTGACATTGCCTGGTGAATGAGGAGACGGGTCTACCACAGATGTGCTCATGAGCAAAGTGTTCTGGTCCCCAGAGAGCCGTCCAAATGTTGCCTTTCTTTTGCTCTCTCTCTCTCTCTCTCTCTCTCTCTCTCTCTCTCTCTCTCTCTCTCTCTCTCTCTCTATTTCTATGTCTCACTCTTATCCTCTCCTGCACTCCACATCCCACTCCCTTTCTCTCATCTTCTTCCGTTTCTTTCCCTCTCTCTGTCTCTTTTTCTCACTCTCTCTCCTCCCTTTCTAGCCCCCCCCACTTCTCCCTCTCTCCTTCTTGACCTTTGGGATGAGCACTACCTCTCCTCTCCAATTTACCTCCTCCTGTCCCTCTTGTACTCAGGCCTCTCTTCTCCTCTCCACAGCTGAGGGGGAGCCAGGTAAAGAGCAGAGCCAGGCCTCTTCTCTGGCCCAGAGAGCCTGTTGTCCCCCTGTGGCCAGCCCTGAGAGCATAACTAGGGGAACGTGCTCCCTTCTCTGACATGAGCCACATTACCATACAGATGACCAGTACTTAGAGGCCCCATTCAACTGCGGGGGGACAGTGTCTGTTTGTCCGTGCTGTTAACGTGTAGTGCAAGTTAGTTCTGCTGTGCAAGACAGGGCATTTCTTAATGCACATCTCCATGGAAACTACATTACACTAAGATATGCTGGTGGTGTTTGCAGCTTATTGGCTTATTGAACTCTTGTTTATTTTTCTTCTACTTCTGTGTGCACATAGTCCCTTAGACTTTCCCTTATCATTTCACTCACTCTCTCTTTCTTTCTTTCTTTCTTTCTCTTTTTCTTTCTTTCTTTCTCTCTGTCTCTCTTTCTCTCTCTCTCTTTCTCTCTCTCTCTCTCTCTCTCTCTCTCTCTCTCTCTCTCTCTCTCTCTCTCTCTCTCTCTCTCTCTCTCTCTCTCTCCATCTTTCCATCTCTTTTCTTTGATCACGCAAAAATGGGGAACTGCTGAGACGTAAAAATCCAATCCACATCACCACAAAGCCTAACTTTACCTCCGGTGTCATACCCTCACTCCATGTTTCCTCTTATTGGTTGAAGACTTAATGTGTGAGATACGTGTGCCTGCCTGTGATGTCCACCCTTTGCTCTAATGGGAATCAGTTCTTAATGACCTAGATAGACTGGACCTCTGTTCACTATTCACCATGACCTACTGTGGGTCCTTCATCAATGAAATGAGAAGTTTCCAATCAGCCCCACGCCCAGTGCTCGTAATAGTATTACATCAATATTATTAGTAGTGGTTTCCAGTGGGGTCCGGACCCCACAAATTTGTAGCTTTTTTCACCACCCAACGGCCTCTCTACCCTGGCCTCTGGACAGAGTGTTACCCCCACTGCCACCCCCAGCTCCTTTGGAGCCCATCCACCAAAGAGCACCTGGGCTTGTCAGCATCAGATAATGTGGCTGTGTTATTGGTGAGGGTTTTAGAGGACTAATACCTGATGAAAGATGACAAAAAAGAGAAGGTGGCAACGTTTGAAAAGATACTCTTGTCTGCCTTCACCTACAAAGCGTCAAAGGCTTAGGTCCCTGTAGAGTCTGAGCGTATGTGTGTGTTCATATGTTTGCACATGGCTACTGTTTCAATGTCAGAGTCATAAAAGCAAGTTTTCCAACTGCATTAGTGAAATCAATCGCCAAACAATTTGGCCCAATTGACCACGTATTGACTGAGTTAAACCTTGTGTATGATGTGACTTGTCATTTATTTAGCCAATCCATGACTATCCTATAATTCACTAATGCTTGGATTCACTGTCTATTTTTTGACTGCACAAACACATTGATAAAACAATCCAATAAATGTATGTGGTTCAGTTTAAAGCATTCTCCTCTATCTGATCAATTAATTTGTCAATAGCAGTCATTCATGTTGTAATACTGTGATAAAACTGTGATCAATTATGTCAGTTCAAATATTTACCAAATCCAATAACTTGCCTTAAGCATTGACATAATTTCCACAAAGCCACAAAGTGATGTGTTACTACAGCTCTGCAAAATTTAGCAAATGCCCTCAGCTAACCTTTTTGAAGAGACTGGCACGGTTCATGATGAAAGGCTTGAATCGTTCCTGTGGCTCTCACACACATTTGACAACTTACATAAGGCATTTCCTCCAAAATAGCTGTAAGTGTTAAAGCTTCTTTTATGGGGCGAAATTGATTCGCAAAGTCACTGGGGGGCAGAAAGCTGGCCCTGACACAAAGCCTTCAATAACAGCCATTTCATTCAGATGGTCAATGTATGAGGCAGCTGCATTATAAAAGGTGGCCTGCTGATTGCTTTATGAAATCCGGGCTAATTGTTTTGTGTGTGTGTGTGTGTGTGTGAGGAGAGGGGAGGGTGGGGGGTGGGGGGTATCCTTGGGGGCAGCACTCTGCATTGAGACAAGCTACAGATGATGTCAAATAAATACAGCTCTTAACACTCCATAGAAATCCCTCTGCCTGCTGCTACTTTCAGAGCCCTCCTCCAGTCAGCACTCTGTGATCAATGCAAAAGGAATTTACTGTAGCAGATATTGGAAATATTTCCAAAGGTACACAAACCACTCTAGAACCCAAACTGATCTTAGTTGTGGAAACAGTCGTAAAAACTATTATATATATATATATATATATATATATATATATATATGTATATATATATATATATATATATATATATATATATATATATATATATAGAGAGAGAGAGAGAGAGAGAGAGAGAGAGAGAGAGAGAGAGAGAGAGAGAAATTATATAGAGATTATATATTTATTAAAGTGTAATAAAGTGGTTCACATAAATATGAATAAAGCAATCATAATAAGGATCCAAACAGCATATAACAAAACTTGACTGTGACTCTCTGACTGTCTCTCGGTTCAAGGTTATCGGTTGTGATTGAGAGAAGCACTGTATTCATACCAAAGTCCCTCCTAGGAAGTCGATCACTAGGTTAGGTAATGAAAACACCATACTGTACGGCATGACACTCTCTCTTCAGTACTGAAGACCACACCTTGCAGTACAACCTCGAATAAGCCCCCAACTACAGTGGGACAAAAACATTGGAGATCTCCAAGATGTTTATTCATTTTATTTAATATACTTTTCTGGTGAATGTCATTTAAGTTGATTTGCTTTATAATATTGGTACAATAGCAGTACATCATTTTTCTTCCTTTAAATAATCTTTAGTGACGGATTTCTAATTAGAAAAAGTTTTATTAATTTCTCATGTCAGAATTGCTACTGTGAGACCTGTGTTAATGTCTGAAAGCAAATCCACTTAACAGATATTCTTATATTAGATAAGCAGGTTAAAAAGAACAAAGGATTTGGTAATAAAAGGGAATTGAAGATGGAGTCCCTCGATATTTCCCCTGTCAGGTTTTAATTTAGTTAAAGGAAGCATACCAGCACCTTGGGGAAAAGATGTGCATGCGCATTTATTTATTATCGATTTCTTTAGCTGGGGATAAATGTGTTAACGTTACAGATATTTGCAAGGGGATCAGGATTTTTCCCAACACACTGCTAAGTTATTGTGAGATGATGCAATGAAAGCGGTAGAGCCCAGTTATTTAATAACCGATCCATCTGCACTGCTTATCAAAAATAATATATTATTCACAACTGGTGGTTAAGCCAGACCACATTTAAGAGCTATGCACTCATTATTTATTCATTGTATTGTCACAATGTTTTGTAAACTATGATTCTCTCATCAATAATGGAGTGGAATGATTTCCCTGATTAGAAAAGTATACCCTGTTATCTATTAGCAAATATCGAAAGCAATGCAAATCAGACCATACTCAAAGCTTGTTTATGCTGTGGATTTATCACAGTTCTTCCTTACCATGCACATTTGTAATCAATCTTATTTTGTACTTCTGTCAAATGATAAAATATTTGAGATATGGTCAAAATACTGTCTGAATAAAGTTTTTTTCCAGTTGTGGTTGCTACGGGGAGGAAATAAAGACAGAAGTAGCTGAGGCAACACTGCACCTGTTCTTAAAACAGACAGCTTCAAAGACCAAAAGCTCTGTGATGCTGTGTATCCTGACCGATTTATTCTTATTTGTGAACATTTATGCCACTGAGTGGGACTGTGAGTGACCTATAATGGGTGAAATAATGGGTGAAAAGAGGCTGAGCTGTCACAATAGTGAGAGACAGGAAGGTTGACAAGCCAGGGAATGGTGGATGTAGCCCGATATCCAAGCACAGATCCACTCATTCTGAGGTATAAGGACCAGCTAGAAGAGAGGTCTTTGTCCCCCTGGGCTTTCAAATCAACCATCAAATGTTTCAGGTTCATTTGGTAGGTCATCCAATTCACCAATTATTTGGATTTTATGTAAAGCTGAGATGATGTTGGATGGCGTAGTGGAGTTTCAGGAGGTAATGCAAACGTGCACAAGCACGCACACACACGCACGCACACACGCACGCACGCACGCACGCACACAGAGAAACAGGCACAAGCATACTGGCAAAGACACATACTGGGTAGGCAATACGACATACATGGCAATACGGCTGTACAACATAAATATTCAATCTAAGACTGAATGTTGGTTTAAAGAACACTCAGGAAACTGTTGCTTACTTTCAAGTTTGACCTGAGATTTCTGCAGTAAAATTGTTTCTCAAGCAGTCCTTACAAGTTGTTACAAAATAGATTTTTGATTAAAGTCTATTTAATTCATTAAGACACAGCATAGCCTAGAGGTACATTGAGTTTAGTTAGTCTTAAGACATTCTTCAACTGAAAAACTTAGGGATACGGTTTACTATTCAACATTTCCACACAATTCAAAAGTTTGTTTTATCAGGCTGCACTCATAAACTACATATCAACATGCAAGTAAAAAATCATTCTGACTCCCCCTGTGTGAAATGTGAGATATTGAGAGATGAACACAGTTTGCTGTTTATTCATCTGAAGTTGGATAGAAACTCTTAAGAGCTGACAGACATGTTTCCCATCCCAACACCCTGATAATCAGGGAGATTCAGTAGTCCCTGATAGTAAGGGTTAGGATTGTTTTTCCCTAGGTCCCCTAAACCTGTGTGTTAGCTCTGGTCCCACCCTGGAGGCCACTGTGTGGAGCGTTCCCTCCAGCCATCAGCAGACTTATTATCATGTCCCTGTCTGCCTCCACTATGCTCTGCCCTGCCCTCATTGCAAACTGCTCTAATTATGTCTCATTGCTGCAGGCAGAGAGAGAGAGAGAGAGAGAGAGAGAGAGAGAGAGAGAGAGAGAGAGAGAGAGAGAGAGAGAGAGAGAGAGAGAGAGAGAGAGAGAGAGAGAGAGAGAGAGAGAGAGAGAGAGAGAGAGAGAGAGAGGAGAGGGGAGGGGAGGGGAGGGGAGGGGAGGGGAGGAGAGGGAAGGAGGGGGCAGTGTAGATGTCTGCTGGTACTCAATGATGTAAATGGATGAATAATGTGTCCCCTCACTTAGCTGTGGTGCTCCATCCCTCAGATGTAATCGGCTCCGTCGGGGAGCGTGTGCCAAGCATTATCCCACATCAATGGGACTCTCAGCTGGACGAGTAATTTATTCAGCGCTGATTGTGAAGCGCTCTGCGGCGGTTATGAAGCACTTAAACATAACCCCCCCCCCCCCCCCTGTACACACACCTCCCTCTGTACTGCGCTACTGGAAGCTTGTGACATGATAGCTTGGTTTATTGTGAGAATGCACATGTTTGTGTCTGTTTTTGGATTGCTTTAGAGGTTAAATGATGTTTTTTTTTTTTCTCTCTCTCTTTCTGTCCTTCTCTATCTCTCTCTCTCCCAGGTGCCCGGGAAGGCTCTGTTCAGTCAGATGCCAGCAGCAGTCCCTCAGAGCAGGGTGGGTTGGGTCATTCTCACCCTGCCTACTCAGTAGGACCCCAGGTGAGTCTGCCACACCTGCCAGCCTCTACAGGTTGCCCCATCGAGGCCCCAAGGGAGCGTGCACTCTCAGGCCAGGGCATAGGAAATGAACTGAATGATTAAGCCTGCCATGCATTTACAAGGCTTCTGACACTGAGAGGACTGATCTACAATCAGTTGTACCATTTGATTGAGACTGCATGGACACTATGCAAGCTCAGTTGCAGCTGATTTTGTATCTGTGAGCTGCTATGCAAATACCTCCCCAGGTTTGTTCCATCACGCATACGCTTCCCCAGTCCCCGTCAACAAAGACTTCCAACCCTCAGTCTCGCTGGAAGGCTTAATAAGACAGTCGACTCTGATTGGATTTATTGGCATTGTGGCTCAGTAGTGTTTAATGAACATCATCTCATTAGTGCTGTGTGCTGCCACCTCTGAGCACACACACACTCTCTCTCTCTCTCACACACACACACACACACACACACACATACACACACTCTCTCTCACACATACACGCACACACACCACCCAGCGTAGGGTTCCCTCAACAGACACAGCTGCTAATGAGGTCAGTCTCCCTGCACTCTTTCTCCATGAAGGGCTCCACATGCACTCAATCAACCCTCATGAGGAGAAACTGAAGGGGAGGCATGAAGGGAACTCTGTGACTCACTCCTCTGTGAAAATCTCAATCAGCTTTTCACCAGTTACAAATGAAGTTTGTGAACAATTCATGGCATAAGACAATTGTGTTCACTTATGTGCAATACATAGAAAGCACATAGAAAAAGAATACGTGTAAAAAATGTTATGGATATTTTTGAGCAGCTGCAATGTGTAGATTGTGTGCAGCCTGGCCTCCCTCTGTCACAGTCTAATATATTAATGCTGTCAGGCTAGGCTCAGTGAAGCTAACACTTTTCAGAAACAAAGACTCTCCGCATGCCATAACCAATTCGCTTGCTTCTGGATCAATATGTTTTGATAGATCCTCGCTACAGAGCCGGATATTGTGCGAACAGCCATTATCCGAGGGCAGTTTACCCAACATGAATCCACCTTACCTCCTTTCCTTCTCGCAGTTAGGATGACAAAAGTGTGCTATCTGGGTGATTATGGGCAATTTCTCAGTGCCAGAGCTGCCAGGTGGATAGAGGGGCGCGGTGCTCCCTGATGGGCAGAGAGGCAGGGTTCCTCATCCAGACACCAGCCCCCCATCCAGAGCCCGGCTCACAGCAACACACGTGTCTGTCTGGATGCCCTGGGAGCCCACTCCTCAACACCAGACTGTCAGGCCTGCCAGACACATACTGTAGCTACAGACCAGAGGCCCCTCTAGACCTGGACAGAGGAGAGAGAGAGAGACAGAGAGAGGGGGGGGGGAGGGGGAGAGAGAGAGGGGGGAGAGAAAGGGGGGGGGCAGAGAGAGGGGGGAGAGAGAGAGGGGGGGGGAGAGAAATGGGGGGGGGGGTAAGAGAGAGGGGGGAGAGAGAGATAGATTGAGAGTGTGTGTGTGTCGGGGGGGGGGGGGGGGGAGCATAGTTAGTTTAATACCCAGAGAAGCAGATTAGGCTCTTTCCATTACTGTTTTTCTTTGTTTTCTAGACATTCATCTCCCTTGTGTGTGAGGGTGCAAGTTGACAAATCAAGAGACACATTCATGAAAATGAATGTATGAAAAATCTATTATCACACTTCAGTCAAAAATTTCAGTCCTTGTATCAAGGTTGAACAGACACTTCACAAAAGACAAGCCACACAACACAAATAGACAAGCCATACAACAAGACAAGCCACACAACACAAATATTGAGATATTTACTAGACTTGTGCATGTGATGAAACTATCCGCTATGTTACGTGGCATTGTTTTTTAATGTCATTCCCATCTATGTGGGCTAACGCTTGTCGTCTTTGTCAGATGACAAAATCTAATTTAGGTTGACTCGAAGATGAAATGTTCAAAGGCTGTCTATGATTATCTGCAGCTACAATTCAAGATGAAATTTAGTTTACGAAGATTAAAACATATGTCACTTGCAGCTGATGAGCCGCCTTTGTTCAGGTCCTCCACGGCTTCTTTGAGCTCTCAAATTACTAATTTATCATTAAACGTTAATGACGAATGTGACTTTGAAAGTTGTCAAATATTGCCAGACATTCTTGACGTTCATGTTTTCAATTGTCATGAAGCTTGAAAGCAAATGACGACGAATACGTTACAGTATGTAAAACTCAAATCATCGTTGTGATGTATTTCATATAAAATTATGTTGGGGGGACATCTAACATCTCATCACTGGACAGAATGCCACTTTGAGGCTATTAGCCTATCTTTATTCATCCCACAACTAACCACCATTAAACACATAAGCAATCACAACTATGTATTTTCCATCCGTTGGGCCTCCCTGGACTGAGTTTAAAACAATGAGACATCGCATTTCCTAAACTGCGATTGCGTCGGAGAGGTTGCGTGGTTTCCGCACCACAAGGATTTATCTTAGTGACACTGCTGTCACCAGCGAGCAGCCGGTGCGTGGATTACGAAGCCGTCTTCGCACCAGTCCGCCCTTCCTCTCTCCGTTTGCTGCACATGACACAACATGCAGAACCGATTCAGAAAGCTGACAGGAGGAGTTAAAGCCTCGTGGGTTCAGGTCGCCACAGAGGAGTCACCGGGGCCGTCTGGGCCGCGCAACATTTTTAAGCTGAGAATCGTTTAAGACCTGTGACAAAAAAACTAAAGCATGGCTTTCATCCATTGTTTTTTGTATAAAACCTTTGAATTTCAAAAAATTCTGGTTAGCCACAATGTCTTCACAGATCTGAAATGGTAGAATTGCAACCTCCCAAAATGTGTTTGTTGTCTCTTTGCAAACCACTTCCTTGTAAAATACATTTGAAGTGCTCCCCTACTCTCTCCTTGGTGATACCCCTGATAGCATATCTTAGATTCCCTGGGTGTGACCGCACAGATTCAGCTCCAGCTAATATGACTGAATGCTGACATGAAGACGCTGATGTACTCTATCTCCCAGAAAAAGGAATAAAATGCTGATTTTTTTCTTCAAGAGAGCCGTGAACAGCCCTCTGGTAGATTCTGTGGTATCTGTGGCGTGTTCATTCAGAGCAAATGTAAACCCTTCTGTATCTCTGAAAAAGAGAATATTTCCATCCTTCTCATTCTCTTCCAAGCTGGATCATTTCCATACACCGCAATACATGTTGCCTGCCACTGTGTAACATGGGCAACATAATAAAGTACATGAGCCGAGTTCAGTCACCTCTGAGATCTGCATTATGGGTGAGCCAATCTGCCTCTTTCATTGACTCCTCTACGCTTGTCTCATTTACTGTAGATTTACTCTGAATATGCGACAGTTGTTCAAAGCATCACTATCTATGAAATCCAAAGGATAGCATTATCCAGTTGCCGCCATGAACTATGAGGTCTTTGTGAAACATAATTTGACATTTGACAGCTGCTGACTTACTGACTGTATAGTACCATACTGTACTATACCTTTTCAATTTTCTTCTCTTTTTTCTGTGTTGGAACGCTGAAAGGGCATGTTAGTTTCCACATGTGCTTGTGTGCTGAAATTCTATGCCTTTATATGTATGTTTGTGTTTGTTCATTCAGCTGGTTTGCATGTTATAATTATGTGCGCGTGTGTCTGTGTGTTGCAGTCCCTCCTGGTAGCTCAACAACTGGCCAACGCCGTGGGCGGGGTGATGTCTGGGGCGGCTCCAGGCCTCAACCAACCCATCCTCATCCCTTTCAACGCGGGCGGGCACCTGGGCGGGCAGCAGGGTCTGGTGCTCTCCCTGCCCACCACCAACATCCAGGGCCTGGTGGCAGCCGCAGCCGCAGGGGGGCTCATGTCCCTCCCACTACAGAACCTGCAAGGTGAGAGGAACGAGGGGTGAGGGGGCGGGGGGCGGGGGGGGGGGGAGCAAGGGGACATGGGGTGTTGAGAGTAGTTATTCTAAAACAAGGGAAATATGGAGATAGTTAAGCCTGCTGTGGGTTCAGGTTAAAATGCTCTGTGATGTTTTTAACTGTTCATGGGAAGAACATGAACACGGCTTATTTGAGTTACTTAGTCATTCAGTTTGATCTTAAGGTATTGTGTATAGTACAGAAAACCAAAGATGGTTGGTGAATTCTCAGTGAATTTGTTCCTTACCGATCACCTTGTTTTTAACCCTGCTACACGGTTATGTATGATCTGTCACACATGCTCTGCTCACGATGTACATTTAGATGTAAAGATGTTCTAAAACAATCTGGAACAGGTAAGAATCCTTCAGGGGGTTGTATTCCAAAAAGCTACCATGCTCAACTTGCCTAGAGGAAGAGCCGTATTAATTACAGGTCAACGTTTTGCGGCACAAAAGCACTTTATGCCTTTTTCAGCGTACTCTCCCCCTCGTTGCTCTCTCTCTTCTCCTCCGCATCCCTCCGTCCACTTGGCTGTACTTATCGGCGCCTTTTTAAACTTTAATGCCCAAGTGTTCTCTTTTGATCATAGTTGTAAATGGTTTTCATTTTAATGTTTAAAACATTGTCTCTTTTATACCATTAGATTGAAGGATGGACAGGGGAAAGCGTGTGTCATGAATCTTAGATGAGGGTCTGGCTAATGTAAGAAGATGCCAGGCTGCATGTAAAGTAGTGCGTGGAGGGAGAGGGGAGGGGAGGGGGAGAGGAGGGGCAGGAGATTACAATAATGTCAGGGTAGCACAAAGTGCTGAAGAGTAACCCCCCCCAAATTCTACTGTATGTGAGGAAATGGATCGACAGATGCCCAGAGTGAGGAAATGTTGAAGTTGGAAGCCCCTAATGGACACAAACATGCATAAATAACAGCATCCATCGCTACTGGGCGAACGGCTTTTAATAAACCCACATCTAGCCTCTGAAGATGCACCAGAGTGTCCCGGAGAAGCCAGGGGCACGGTAATGGGCCCTTCGGCCCCCCGTCTCACACTTCAGTAGTGTCCTCTCTCTCACAGCTGTGACGGCACAGTGGCCCCCAGTGAGAAGTGATTGACAAACACATTGTCAGAAAGTTGAGTGAAGCAAACAAACACCTCTCAATCACTTTTCATCCGTGGCCTACCACTGTACCACCACTTCTACCACCACTGCTAATAGTAATACAGCTCAAGATGAGGCCATTACACATCAATTGAGGTTTTTCTTCTGTAAATAATTCACTCAGTGGGATGATGAGTGGGAGTAAGCAGCAAAAGCAGCTTTTGTGTGAAAGAGGACAAGTGAAAAAGAGAGAGAAAGAAAGAGAAAGAAATGCCATTTTGGCAGATTATTTATAAGTGTGCATCCTGACGGGCAGACTGCCTGTTCACACGTTCATCTCTCTGGAGAGGGGGGGGCGGCGCTGGGCTGTTGAGGGGGTGTAGTGAAGGGACCTCCATGGAGAGGAAGTGACACGAGTCAGGAGTGAAGCTAAATGTCTTGACTGTGTCCAGGCCCCTCTGGCCACAAGGCTCCCCTCCCCTCCTCCCTGTCTGGCCTCATCACAGCTCTGCTGAATGAGGCCTGCTGGCACAGCGCCTTCGTTGTCAGATGGCCCCAACTCAGGCGAACCCCACCCCCCCCACACACACACACATACACACACCCATCCCGCACCAACCCAGGCCTGATTAATCACACGTTTAATGCCATTGCCCCCTGCCTCAGTCGACCATGGACCAGTCAGCTCCTTCTATGACCTTGGGGGGTGAGTGTGTTCAACAGCCAGGCACGCTGCTAGCTAATTAGCATCATATCAGACAGAGACAACTGTGCGACGGTGGTAATAAGACTCCGGGTGGAGACCCTGCCCTGACTGTGTTTGTATGTAATGAGCCGGCTAATGACCGACTAATATACTCGTTTCGCTTAATGGAACAGGGGTGCTGTGTGTATCGTGTGTGTGTGTTTAGTGTCTAAACGAGTCTACCATGCTCTCCCTTAAAGGCATGAAACCAAAGAAGCATTGATGTGATTCCAAGTTGTTTTGATCAGAATGAGATATTCTGTTTTGTGTTTGCTATCAACGTATTTCCTGGACGGTGCTAAACATTCTTCTGAATTTGAACAAATTAGTTGAGCAGGAGGAGGGCAACACCCAATCATCTTTGATCACACAACATCTATAATTACACCCTTAGAGATCACTCTTCTAAGATGCCTTTTGAAAAATACATTTGGAGTAGGAGAGAGCATTGAACAGTCTGGAGGAGAAGAGAAGAAGGAGTGTTCTTTCTATCTGGAGAAGAGAAATAGGAGAGAGTTCTCTCTGGTTTGAGGAGAAGAAGGGAGAGGCAGCCCTCTCAGCTAGTGATGAATAACTGTCATTGTAATGGGGCTGTGTGCAGTAAATTTACAGCGTTGGTTGTTTAAATAAAAAGCGAAGCAGCATCTTGCGGTGGACGCTGTAAACACTGGCAACCAGAGTAGCTGGTTATTTGTCAGAATGATTTATGCCTGGAAACATTCTGTGAGAACAAATTCCCATTGAAACTGAACAAGGCAGAAAGTTATCTTTTGTGACAGAGTACACACAGAATTCTAGCTGACTTCACTGAGGAACAAACTGGGTTAGGCCTAAGGTTCGGGTGCATAAACATGAGGCCTTAATCAAAAAGGTGACATTTGCCACAAATTTCAAATGTATACTTGAAACAGACTTTGAACTCGTGAAGAGAAGGACAAGCCCCATAGGTATACATACACAAGGTCTTTTTTTTATTGAATTGTTCATCTTGTTTTACATTTCTCATGATCACATATGCCGCATTAGCTTACTTGTAGAACAAGTTATATCAGACGAGAACAAAGGTAATACTGCAGGAAGAGGGAAGAACAAGCTGTGGTGTGTGCTCTGTTCTGAGGCTTCTCTCTATCACTGCCTCACAGTAATGCAAGGAGCGAGTTTGTCGAAACTCCTTTTATATTAATAAGGGTATCCCATTATCTGTCAGTGTTTGCCAAAGCTCTGGCATGCGAGGTGCACATCAGAGAAAGAGAGAGAGCAAGAGAGAGTAAGAGATGAAGAGAGAGATTACCTAAGAGAGAGAGAGAGGGAGAGAGAGACATATAGACTTGTAATGGTTGGGTGAGAACCCTGCTCCTCTGTTCTCACCCATAAGGAAATAAGGAGCAGCACTTAGAGGTGAACACAGGGAAACGCCGCCTGGCGTCCTCAGCCCTGGTAATGAGCACAGTTGCGTAGGGAACAGGACCAATCAAAGGCACAGCGACAACGACGCCTGTTTAAAAAAGCTCAGCAGTGGTATCATTCTCAGCAAGGTGTGTGTGTGTGTGGAGGGGGGGGGGGTTAGCTTGATACAAATTAGGGAAATCACTCAACTCATTACAGCTACGAAGGCTGGGCTCCTGGGGAGAAAGCCAAATGTTTCCACGCTAGTTAGTTCAAGTCAGACTCCATCTCCTCCGCTGTGATGCCTGCTGCCAAGCGGAAGGGAGCTTCTTGATTGGCTGGCCCGATGAGGGCTCAAAAGCAAACCTGTGTGCATGGTGTACATATCTGTCCTCTTCAACCCTTCTCTGTTTTGGCACAGGGCATTTCAAACACGCTGTTCAGCACAGTAGTGTTTTTTAAATGTGTCATGCATCAGCAGAGTGTGTGCATGCGTGTTAGAGTGGGTGTGTACGTGTATCAGCCTGTGTGTGTGTGAGATGTGTGTCTGTGTAACTGTGTTTGTTTGTGCATGATGTGTGTTGCTTGTGAGATTAAGGGTCTAACCAAGCAAATGTTGTAATATCTGGTCTTTGCTACATTTCAATAGGTTGTCTAAATCATGACAATATCAGAGGAAGTTAAAGGCTCATTTTTCTGTACGCCTACATCAGCACCTCCGCCTCCTTCATATTATACAACTTGCATATCCCTCATTGCTGTTTAATTGTGAAGTTTTCGCCAGTCGAATGTATTCCACGTTGTCTGTTAATGATTCAACTTTGCTGCGGTTGTAAAACGACTCGCAGGGGAGAGAGCTGCGTTAAATAAATAACAGTGATAAAATGTAGACCTCATACATTTCAAAGCTAATGCAACTAGCGAGTGCAATAGGCGCAGCTGCGCACACAGTCCTGGAGCGGTAATTTGATTGATTTGTTGTGACAGGAGCCAAATAATTGAGAGTGAGAGGTGCTGCAGGAGATGGAGAGCGGGCTGGGGCTGGTTCCTAGCAGATCTGCTGCCTGCCTTCTCATCTCTGCCATTGATATCTGCCACGGGTTTATTGTTTGTCTTCAATAAGCAGCGTGGAAACGTGCGGGGTGACTGCTGGTGACAGTTCGGGTTGGAAGAAAATCCCCCCCCACCACCCCCCCTCCAATCAGAACGAACAGAAAAGCGTTCAAAAGGTTCGAATCAAACGTGCACAATTTCACTCTGGCTCAGACGCGGGTGCACAAACATAGGATTATCCCTCGAGAATTACGGTTTTAACTCGTATGTCCCTTTTGAACTAAGATATGTAAACCGCTTCCACCGCGCAGTGCTTTGCTGTCTCCAAACATGTAAAGAATTTGTTCTCAATTTGTAGTAGAATTGTTACCTCATAAATATGATAATAAGCCAAATTGACTGCAGTGTTCATAACAAAACTTCTTATTTAACTCAGGGATGAGTTTACATATGTAGTTATCTGACTGGCATTGAACACTGGCTTGTGTACACAGTAGCTTTACTTGTCATAACACTGACCTGTCCAGCCACATGTGGACGTTTATTTTTGGGATGGTGGCATTGTCACTCTCGCTTGGAGGGGATGAGAGACAGAATGTAAGAGAGATTGAGAGAGAGAGAGGGGGGGGGAGAAAGAGAGGGAGAGAGAGAGAGAGAGAGAGAGGGGGGGGAGAGAAAGAGAGAGAAAGAGAGAGAGAGGGGGGGGGAAAGAGAGGGAGAGAGAGAGAGACGGAGAGAGAGAGAGAGAGAGAGAGAGAGGGGGAGAGAAAGAGAGAGAGAGAGAGAGAGAAAGAGAGAGAGAGAGAGAGGGAGAGAGAGAGAGAGGGGGGAGAGAGAGAGAGAGAGAGAGAGAGAGAGAGAGAGAGAGAGAGAGAGAGAGAGAGAGAGAGAGAGAGAGAAAGGTAGAGAAAGGAAGAGACAGAGAGCATGGGAAAGTGAGAGGAGAGAGTCCTCATGTTAGTGTTTAAGAGGACAATAACAATGCTCATCAGACAGGCTGTAGCTGTTTAACTGTTGCAGACCCTGACATCTGCCCTCTGTGGCTCAACACTGAGGGAAACTAACACTCTCAAAGATGTAGGATAGACTGTGCCCATCGCATACTGTTCATGTATTGTACCTTCTACTGTGTTGGATTGTAACATGTCTATTTATTCACTAACTAACACAAGAAGGGAGTGACCATTGAAAATGATAAGTCTAATGCTGTCATTAGGTGAAGAAAATATGCAGAGACCCCAGACATTATTTGAAACAATGCTTTGAAACAGACATCCTTTTTACCTAAATCAACAATACACTTTTCACAATAGCCTAATATGCCAGGTCTCATTCTAATAACTCCTAAAACAATGATAATACATCATCATCAGTGTTGTCACCACCCCATCATTAATCCAAGGTAAAAGGAAAAAGTTGACTGTGCTAAGTTGCAAAAAGAAATAATCAATCATGAATTTTTAAACAAATGTTATGTAATTCATTTAGTCTCTGTTCCATTTTTTCAAATATTAGCATCAAGGCAATTGTTAAAAAAGACGAATTACTTACACTTCTTGTTTTCTCATCGAAAGATTTTCCCTCCTTCTATTAAAGGTCCGTCTCAATCTGCTGAGGCATGGTTCATATGTTTTAAGGAACAATCTGTAGTCGAGCATGTGAAATGAAAATTGATTTGTGATTTACATGGTCGGTGAGGGGAAAATTAACTTAAGAAATGTTGTAAATGAAATATTAGGCAAGGTGCAGTGGGAGAGAGCTGAGACATAGATGATAATCTTGTGGAGCTAGAAACCCTGCTTGGCAGAATGGGGTGACATTTTACATTTATCAGTGTTCTGCTTGGGTTGTAATGTTAATGGTAATTTTATGGGACTGTACATGGAATGAAATGGTGTTATCACAGATTGCTTCAAATGTAGAATTGTGTAAAGTAAAGCAGCTGTGTCTGTCTTTTTCAATTTTCCCAGTAATGTGAGTTATTGCACTGTCTGTCCTCTGTTGTGGAAAGTGTAAATTCAGCCTATTTTTCATCAGTCCTTTCAACAAAGATCATGTTACACATGCTCTTTTACAACAGATAACCACTGTTTGTTTATCACAGTTCTACTGTTGGATGCTGTTAGAGTTTGGAAATGATTATTTCTATTGTACAGTATATGAAAAACCCACTAAGGGAATTATTGAATGACTATGGCCTGAATCGGTACCCACGGACTTTAATGGATGATTCCAAAGAAAATCTACGTCTGTTTTTAGATATTGGCATGATATTCAAATGAATCAATACTTTGCTTTCTGTAAGGATGTTTTTTATTGCAAAGGACATTAAGCAGCTTAACCATTTTGCCAACACAAATACATCAAGTGATCAATATAAATAAGCAACTTTTCAATACAAATCCACCCTCCATACAATACGAATAAAAAAATCAATGCTGACTTATCTACTGATCAATAACACTTAAAGTCATCGCACAATTCTAATTTTGATCAATACTCTGTGCACTGGCTGGCCTAGGCCTACTTATGGGTTGTTAAAACATCCAGGCTCTGTATTAGAAGAGTTCAAAAAAGCAGCAAGAGAGAAAGAACTATACTGTGAAAAGAAGCAGACTCAGTTTGGGTCACGCTCTAAAACCTGGATCACACAGAGGTCATTATTTATAACGGGGCTCTCCGGTTGCACCCGACTGAAACCAAAGATCCTGAGGTGATATTTGTCAGCAGATGGCTAGGAAACAAACCCTCTGCCGATGGGGTAGACTCAGCGGCTGCTAAAAGCTATCTGCGGTTACTAATTGCTGAACAGGGCCTAATTACCTTAATTAATAGCTTTGGATTCTCCAGGGCCGGGTTGGGGTGGGAGGGGAGGAAGGGCGGTGGGCTTTTATCAGTGTCAGTGGAGCTGAAGAGGCCCCCCAGGAGGTCTGATGAGTGCGTGGGTCCCCAGGGCCCCATCAGGGTAGGAACCGCAGACACATCACAGATGGATTACGTAGCGTTGGAGCAGGATGGCCTGTTTAGAACAGAAGGTATCTATTACACACTGATCACAAGTAAACACGACTAAGTACATCTCAAAGTAGAGAGTTTTTTTTTCAGGCCCCTCCCCAACACGTTGCTCTCCCCACTTCCTCACGACAGCACTCAATACTCTCCCCTTTTGCCTCTCTCCCTCTCCCTTTCTCTCTCCTTTACCCCTGAAGTACACTGCTGTAATTCGTGGTGACAAAGTCGACTTAGCACCTCTTTCTCCAGACCATGGGGGCTTTGTTCAGTGAGCTCTCACTGTGAAATTAGCCCCAGCTCCTTTCATTTCCTGGCTGCAGTGAAATGGTTAATAGACACAGATCAGCCAAAATGAAAATAGAACTGATTCAACAAATCTGCCTGCCCCTCTCGCACACACCCACTCCCCTCAAACACACACTCTTTCCTCCCTCCCTTCCTTGTTCTCGTCTTCCCTTGCTGCTCTACACCTTCCTTCCACCCCATCAAGCTCCTTGTCTGCGCCAGGGGAAGGCTTGTGAGTTTCGGGTGCATACATTTCTTTTGATGATATATAGTCCCGGAGGTGAATTTCATTTACTGCCAGTGCCCTTTCCTGAACCTGTTGCTAGTCAGTGAGCACGATAAGCGTATAAGTAGCATGCTACTTCATTCATCATACATCGTTCTGGGCTCTCAACTATCTCATATGTGATTCAGGAGGAAACTACTAAACCGGCAGAAAGAATCTCTTTGGGAACAGCTGGGGTAATATTAAAACGGCATGTTAGAAACAAGAAATAGCTTTTTATTTTCTTTTTTATTGATCAAAAATATATATTTGATAATGCTGTATTACCAGTGCACTGACTCTATGTTACCGACGTGCTTTAGTTGTATCCATCATCTAGCAAAGCTTGACATCATTTCCATGATACAATACTGTACATTTTCTAGTGCATCTTATGCAGCGCATTCTGAAATCTGTTTTTCCCTCCACAATCACAGTGTCTGCTATGGGCTGTATTAAAGAGCATTAATAATCACAAGAGGCTCAGTGTCACTCAGAAGTCTTCCCATCACCAGGACAGACAGTGTTGTGCTGCTGGGCATGTTGTGCTGCACAAAAGTGCTTACACACTCTCTCAGACAAGCAAAGGGAATAATTAAAGACAGTAGATGGAGGCAGAAGAATAGAGAACAAATCCCATTGTTTGGGGTTATTTCATCCCACTGAATTCTCTTTTTCTCTCTCTCTCTCTCTCTCTCTCTCTCTCTCTCTCTCTCTCTCTCTCTCTCTCGCTCTCTTTCGCTCTCTTTCTCTTTTCACATTCTTCCTACAAATGCACGATGGGTATATGGTATGCTTTCAAAAGCATATGTAAGCGAGGCAGCCTAGAACAAAGGTCCTATGATGTCCCACTCATCCCCACAATGTCTTTTCATTATTTTAGAATCATTTCATATCTGTGGGAATGAGTGAAAGAATGAGAGAGCGAGCACAGCAAGGCATGCCTTAATAACCCCTGATGTAACTACTGGTAGAGCCAAATGAAAGCTCTTTTTTAAGTGACTAGAAAAAAACAAGACGTTGTCTCAGTCTTCCAACATGTATTCTCGCAGTTTGTTTGTGTGTATGCATGCATGTGTGTGTGTGTTGGGGTGAGTGGGCATAATGATTTCAAACCACTCCCACAATCAAAACCGTTCTCAAAACAATCCCTGATTAAATTGTAATTTGAGGTGAGCAGACTTGGGGAGGCTCTGCTGCTCTCTGCTCCTAACAGCAGTAAATGTGGCCCCTCAATCTCCTCTGCGCTGCTACTGTCAGGCCGAGGGCACTCAGTCATCTCCGTGCATCAGGCCCGCAATATTGATTTTTCCACCCTCTGAAACAGCCGCATGAACATAAATTTTGCATGAGGCTTTTACTCACGGCCTCTGACTTACTCTGACGACACATGATGGGGCGGTGAACAGGCAGTGATAACAACGGAGGGCTGCCCTGCCTGTCTGATGGGCTACAGAGGGAAGAACTCCTCTATCTGGCTCCTGCACTCTGTGAAGGACACACGCGAGAGGGTCTACAGTGTTACTGTGTGCATCGACACAGTGTAGGATATCTGCCCCGAGTCCACACTTATATTTAGAAGTAATAGAGGTGTGTTTGGTTCATGCCATCATTGTTCCCTACTGGACAGCTTCATTGAATACAGTGGACTGGTCATGGCAAATTAAGTGCATCCAAGTAATTTGACAGTGTCTTTGAAAAGGAATTGGCTCAGTTGGGCTCTAAGTAGTACCCTCAGTTAGAGACCTCACCCACAGTCAACAAGCTAGCTAAAAGCCCGTTATTTGACTACAGTTGGATTCTGTGGAGCGTGTAAGATCTCCGAGGAGTGGCTTTGGTTGTCTCAAATCCCTCTCTCTCTCCAGAGGGTGGAATTCCACAACGCAGCTTGATATCGCCTTGCATCACAAAGTGAACGTGTCATCTGTACATCCCTGCAGCAGTGTGTTTTACTCTCTTAAACCCTGTGGCCAACTCATCTCAAATCTCTGCTGCCTCGATTTTCTGTTCGCTGTAAGCCCCTCCGAAGCGGGACTGAAACATTGATATTGTCCACAGTGAGTGTGGGTAATACTTTAACACAGTAGGCTTTTTCAGCTGTGGTTTGATTCCCTGTGTTTATTCTCACAATCAAATTTTTTCATACTCTTAATGTGTTTCCCACTCCCAGCTTGTGAATAAACAACTGAAAAGAATCTATGATCGAGAGATCTTTTTTTCCCAGTCCCTTTAGCTGATAGTATTGGGTGTTAAACCATGTTTAGCTTGTTTAGAACACTTCACTACTACAATGGTTGGGCCTTTGTACTATACAGAGAAATCAAATACAATTATGTTGAATAAAAGTTGTGTACAGATGAAGTTTCAGGGTTGAAAAGCCAACTTTTCTTATCACAGCGTTGCAGTCTAAGGTGTGCCTACTTTAATCCCTGGAGCCGAAAACGACCTTCCTTCGTCCACATTTCTAATTACCCAGCAGCCTCCTGGACACTAAACCTTCCTCCAGTGAGGTAATTATCGGTGTGGCTCATTGAACAAGCCATTGAGACAGTGGAGTCTAAACTAACTCCCACAGAGCGACGTGAGCGCAAACAGTAATAAGAAGGATGTGTGTCCCTTCTCCTCCTCCCGGTTTTGCTTTCCCACCAGAGTAGAAAGAGAGCGCGGTACTGCCGGCTGGGTTATATTGGACATTACCTCCAGGCAGAAGTCCTCTTCAGTTCTCTGATTAGACCTTAATTTTCCCTACTCCACAGGAGTGGGAAGGAGAGGACATTTGTTTAACACAATGATATGCCGTTTCTCAAGGTGTCTGCATGATGCAATGAATCTAAGAAAATGTTTTACCTTTAGTGTCATGGTGTTGAATAGGTTAGAGGAGTCCTTTTCTTTCCCTGTAGATTCTCACACAAGAAGAAATACATGACCTTCATATCAGTACTAAAATGCAGTATATAATCACAAGCATCAAATATTGTATTGAAAAACACGTGACAGTGGTTGTGCATTAAGCTATGGAATGTGGATTCCAGCCACTACACGCATCATCAATACAATTACTCGCTTCATAGAATGTTGTAAAATAATTCCCTATAGACCCCTAATACTGTGCACATCTTTCTGCACTTGGAAGAACCATTTTAGTTTAACAGCTTCGCTCTTTCTGCACTATTTTTCCCTCCTTCTGCATTGTTGTACAATTTCTGCACATTATGTTGGTGGAATGAAGATGAAAAGGTAGACAGTGTTCTTTTATGTCGACAGGATCACTATAGCCTTACCAACCCTTTTGCATGATGGCCTTGAACAGGCCTTTGTGGACAGTAAAGAGTATAATGAGAGTAGAGTCACAGCAAATGCCTTTATTCAATAAGAACATCATATTTTAGTCAAGCCATCAGATACTTTCATTCAGTTACTCTGTACTTACTGTAGCAACAAAAAAAGTTTTCTTTCATCCATGTGCATGTACTTTCAAACAGTGTTGCAGAGAAGGGACATAATTAAAGCTTTCTTACTCCAGTTGCACATTACATAAGGACACACAGAGAAAACCACCGACACATACACCAAGCATCCACAAAACCCAAACACACACAGCAAGTACACACACACAGGGTAATCTGTGTTTTGAATGAGAAAGCAAGTAGGAGGAGAGCTGGAAATCATCCCCAGAGAGGAAAGTGCTGTAATGGGGCGGGGGGGGGGGGGGGGGACTGGTCGAGACGGGGTGACTGAGTGTGTGTGTGTCAATGGAGGTGGAGGGAGTTGCGGTAATGAGAGAGATGGCTGCTCCTCTCTCTCCCACTCTTCAGCAGCACAAACACACACAGACTCGCACAGAACAAAAATAGCATTTTGTCTGACGAATGAGCCGGCGTTGACCTAGCCTTTCGACCTCTGACAATCAGTCTCGCTTCGTGCTTCAGAACGAGTTGGGGCCTCGGCAGTCAAAGATGACAGTTGATTTTTCCTCTGACGGGGAGGCGAGATAGAGGGATGGGGAACGTAAACGAGAGCAGATACTTGGATTGTTGGGGCTTCTGAAGACACAGGTCATATAACTCTGTATAAAAAAGATGGCTGTACACTCTAGCAAGGGATTCACCCTAACATGGCTCTTTTAATAGTGAGTAAATACAATACATATATACTGTCTGAGAGGTTATTTTGTTCAATAGACGCACATGACTCCACAGAGATTTGTATATGCTACATTAATCCCTACAGGATATATCTCTGTCCGATATGTGTGCCACATCAAGTCTTTCACAGGTTGGTAAAGACTGGATAGACTTTGTAGGAGCCTCGCTGTTCTTGGCTGACTATTGAGCATGAGGGCAGAGGGGAGAAGATCTGGCCTGCTGCATTGTATCACGACTGTTGAGAGCATGGAACTGAAAACGCAGCGGACCTGTAATGAGCTCCGCTGGATCCAGACATTCTTTTGCCCCTGTGTACAACCCCCCCACACACACCCCCCCCACACACACACAGACACACACACACACACACAGTCCTCTCTTGTACCTCCATCCTCTGTCGGCCTGCTTGGGGATGAAGCTCAAACAATTAGCTGAGACTGTGATGCTGGGGCTATGTGCTCAGCCACACTAAGCAGACAGCAGTGGGTAGTAGAATGTGCCTCATAAAGCCAGGTGTCGTGGTGTGGGGGGGGCGGAGGTTCTAGAGGCGGTGGGGGGGGGGGGGGGGGGGCTTGCGAGGGAGGGTTGAGAGGGGGGGGGGTGAGGGGGCTGAGGGAGGAGGGGGGGGGGGGTCAGCGATCCTGACGGTCTTAACAAGATGACAGAATTTATAAAGCACCGCTGTTAAAGAATATAGTTACCTGTGGTGTAGCTTTTATAATAAGACCACATGGGGCTTCTTCCATATTCCCTGTGTGTTTGGTTTCACTGCTTTCTTTTTTTTCTTTCTGTTTCTTTTGTTGTTCCTCTTTCTCCTCGGCCGTACCGTCGGTGCTGGAGGAAATTCTCAAATCATCTTTGATCTTCCCTGGTTTCGATAATTTTCTGACAGAATTCTTTTTTTTTTTTATCTGTCTCTCCCTTTCTTTCTTTCTTTCTTTCTTTCTTTCTTTCTTTCTTTCTCTCTCTCTGTATCTCTCTCTGTTTGTCTCACTCTCCATCCTTTTCCTTTTTCTCAATCTTCCACATTCTCCCTTCTTTAACAGCGGCCCAGCGTCTGCTAGCGGTCGGACTTGCAAGGGAGAGAGAGAGAGGCCCTGTCAGGGCTTGTGAGACAACTTGCCCCAACATTTCAAGTGAGAATTGGACTCTTGGCTTTTGCGCGCACAGATGATATATAATTCATGGTGGGGTGTGAGAGAGGTGTCAATGTGTCAGGAGGTAGCAGAAAATGTAAAAGTGTGCTGTTTACTGGCTCACAGAGCCTAGATTTTGGCACCAGGATCCTTCTGCTACGTAGAATTGTGGGAAAAAGAGGAGGAAGAAATGTGGATGAAATGCTGGCATGTGCCTGCCCAGTACCCTTGGCGACCAGACTAATCAAAGAAATGTCTGCCCTGATATTTTATTTATATCAAACAGTGCATAGTTTAATTATTAAAGTGCATTGATTTAGTATGTATACAAGCTTGTCTACTTGGCTTCTCACAAATGTTCTGTTGCATTATCAGTGTTTATCACACGGCTGTTCCTTCCATCGATGGATATAGCTATTTTCTCCAGTTTTGGTTGAGACTACATATTTTTTAAGAATATTTCATACTTTTTGAGGGTTTCAACATAACAGTCATTGACATGTTAGCTACATAATCATGAAAAAATAATCTGATTAACTAATCATTCAACCATAATTTGTTGTTAATGAGAGGCCATTCATTTTTTCGGTGATAAGTCGATTGTACGCAGAGATTGTACACTGTACAAAACTGCAGCATCTCTGGTGGAGATTTGACCCAAGATTTCAACATATCA
Organism: Hypomesus nipponensis; assembly: GCF_054491055.1. NCBI lineage: Eukaryota > Metazoa > Chordata > Actinopteri > Osmeriformes > Osmeridae > Hypomesus > Hypomesus nipponensis. Next base: position 6,648,365 of record NC_140368.1, on the reverse strand, counting down.
GTCCTGCACCTGCATCATCCCAGTGAATGAAGGACCGCATGAGTCTGGTTTTAGAGTTGTCCACCGCTGTGTTGTTCCTTGTCAACATGCATCTCAAGGAAGAAATTAACTAGATTCCCAGTGAAATGGAATAGATCACTTTTTTGGGTTGCTGAGCTTACTGCTAGTTGCATGTCCTTTCATTGAATGAGTCGTAAAGGTCAGTTTGAGATGTGATTTATTTTTCCTATAGTTTTTTCAGGTTTGAAAGATGTGGGCTTTTGCATGGCGTGCTTCTTATGGCCAGATAAAGGGTTGTACAGTAAGAAGCGAAGTCATGGACATGTATAGCTTATACAATCTCTCAGAATTGCTTTGTGTATGAATGTAAGAGGCAATGAATGAATTTCAAATTCAGACATTCCTGAGGACCCTGCACCATACTCTGTCTTTGAAATGAATTTTAAATAAATCATACCCATGCATTGTATTGGGAGTCCAGTGTGTGTGTGTGTGTGTGTGTGTGTGTGTGTGTGTGTGTGTGTGTGTGTGTGTGTGTGTGTGTGTGTGTGTGTGTGTGTGTGTGTGTGTGGAATGTGTGTGTGCCCATGTCCTGTACCTGTGTCCATGTGTAGCTGAATGTAATCACTAGGTGAAGCTACTCTAAGAATGCCTGTGCTTTTTCAGGGTGTGTGACCGTAAAAAAAGACCATAAAAATGTATTAGCATTGAAATCTCAAATTGACATTATAATGGTGTGCCATTATCAGATCCAATTAGTTAATGGATTGAGTTCTTAAGATTTCCTGTCAAGGATGGCCCTTCATGTGAGATTTCCAGCTATTAAAACCAGTGATTGTAATGTTGTCTGAGAAAGAATGAGATGCCTAACTCCTGAGAGAGCAATTTTGTCAGTCAGCATTGACATATTTGTCCTCTATCTGGCTAAAGGTGGAATTCTCACCTGCCCTGTGTTAGGGGTTGAATCCTAGAGGGCCTCGTTGTGGCACAGTTCAATTTACATCGATGTCCCAGACCCCTGTCTTTGCATCCAACACCTCTCTCTATGCATGTATATTGTTATTGAGGTGTGACAGCTGTTCCTTGAATAATGAGACTGTCTCCGCTTGCTCTTGCTGTGGTACCTGGATGTGCTATAGAACACAAAACTTGTGAATTACATGACTTTCCTATCATAACCAGCCCAAAGTCCCTCAAACAGTTCCTTCGAGAGAAAAAAACGAACAATTTGTTTAATATCAAATCCTACTATTGTTTTGAGCCATTTTGTAATTCAATTCTGTTTCTTTCTGGTTTTAATGTGGTACTTTGAGGTGAAGACTTGAGTCTTTCATACTTGCAAGGTGTGAGATGGTGACTTGTGGCCTTTCCTTCCCCAGCTACCTCATCCCTGAGTTCCCAGCTCCAGCACCTGCAGCAGCTCCAACAGATGCAGCAGCACCACCAGCACCATCACCACCACCAACAGCACCACCCAGGACACCCCCAATCCCATGGCCAGAACCAGCATCACATGACCCCTCCCAGCCAACAGCAGTCCTCCATTTCAGTCCCCTCCCCTGGCTCTGCCTCGTCCACCACCTCCATGACGGGCCCAGGTCAATCACCACAGTCTCCGCCCCTCAGACAGAACCAATCACCCGCCCGCAGCCTGCCCTCACCTGTGACTCCGCCGATGCCACTGCAGGTGAGCCCTTTTACAGTGTGTCCTGTTTTTCTTCCTGTTTTAACAAAAACACCTTGTTTAAAAAAAACTCATGTTGGGTATAGAAGATCTGCCGAGGAGTCTGTCATAACATGGCAGCTTCATTTGAGTTGTGACCACTGAAAATGGATTTTGTGTTGTCCTAGCGTATTATTGAATGCATAATGTCGACAGGTTAACCTTGAGATAACTTCATGCTAATGTCTGGGAAGTAGACCAGGTCCAGTGTTCCCTGTTCTTTTGCCTACTTCTGATCCTTATCGACAGACATGGTTAGATCTCACTGGGCCGCTGTGCTGTCGGCATCTCATCGACAAGGTCGGCGTGGGTACAGCACAACGTGCTGAGTCACAAACAGGACAGGACCAGGTCCGACACTTCTCAGACCGTTCTGACTGATCCAAGATACGGAGCCTCCATCCGTCTCTGACCTCATCAGCGTTAATCAGTCACTCCATCTTATCTACCCTTCCTGACTCTGACCCAGCTTTTTAAAGTCCGTTCTTCTGTCCATCCATCTCTACCCCTCCCCGTCCGTCCGTCTGGCTGTCAGGGTGTGACGATAATAACCTATTTTATATCCCCGTGGTTTTCATTTCTGGTGGAGAGAGGCCAGGGTCGCCTCCCTCTACCTGGTCTCATTCGTCAGCGTCAGGCTCTTATTGGGTTGGGGTGGTGCACCCTTCTTTATGGTGGGGATGAGTCGGGCTATTTGTTTCCCCTTGCAGCCCTCTCTCCGGCCCTGTCACGGCCTGGGGAAACTCAGCAGGAAAAACAGCTCCGGATTTAATGGCATCCGAAGCCTGCCTCCATCAGATCGACCTCCAGCTAGGAAAATGAGCAGTCATAGCAGGGGCAATAGTCCTGGTCCTAAGGTGGCTGACCAGCACAAGGCCTGGAACACAGAACCAGCTCCTTTAGAACCAGGACCGCAGAACCAGGACCTTCAGAACGAGGACCACAGAACCAGGACCTTTAGAACCAGGACCACAGAACCAGGACCTTTAGAACCAGGACCACAGCCATCACAAAATCCCTCTGAAGTGGGATCTTGGGTTTTTGTAACATGACGGTCCTGCAGTGCTCTGAGTGCTCTGGGTCTGTCTTCATGCTTATTCTGATGACTGAGGAGTGCTCTCATGGTGGCCAGAAGGGGCACATCAGACATCATTAAGATATTGTTTCATCCAATAGGATTAGGGGGTGGTTTGTGTGCATGTGTGTGTCTTGCCTGTGTGTGCGAGGACTGGTGTAAAGGGTTTAGTATCTCTTTGGGTCAGTGCCGGTGTCCCGTCACTGACGGTGTGGCCATGTGACCCAGTGGGGGTCTCTCCCAAGGACAGGCCTGCCCAGAGAGTGAGCTCCCATCCTGGCTTTCGGCACACACCCAAACCTGCAATAGGATTTGGGCCCCAGTATTAGAACCCCCACCCTCACCACCCAGGTCAGTGATTGGATTTTCATTTAGGAGTCACTGAGCTTCACTTTGGTTAATCCATTGAGGCTTCCATCCAAGAAGAGGCCTCAGTAACCTCTCACAAACACATATGTGCATACACAGTAAAATACACACACACACACACATGAACACACACACTTTAAAACAATTGAGGTTCGGTAGCCTTAAATCCTTTCTTAGAGGCCTCTTGGCCACAGATGTCTTCCCAGTGTGGATTTCAATGGAAGTCCCTGGGCTCCATGTTTTCCCTAGGGAGGCAATATTATTCAATCGAATGTCATTATTGCCCTCTACAGTCACATAGATAACACCTTCTCAATTAGTTCCCTATTATTAAAACACGTGAGGCCATCCAAGCATCCAACCGTTTGTCAAAACACAGTGGGCCAAGAATCATGTCTGATTATGTCCCAATAGGAAACCTTCTAAGTACAGTATTAGTTCTATTTGCAATGGAGAAATTACCTGTCCTTGTCTTCATTTGTGTTTGGTGGTAATAACTGACTGACTCCCTGCAAGAACTTTATAGTGACAGTGTGTGGTCAAAAGACAGATACACAGCCAAGTGGAGATAAAACACATTCTTTCTTGCTGACTTGTTTCTGTATTAGACCTTGGACATTAAGGTGACCTTGGTAATACTGCCATTTTAACTAAGAGTCGGAGTGTGCTCTCTCTGTCTCTCTCTCTCTCTCTCTCTCTCTCTCTCTCTCTCTCTCTCTCTCTCTCTCTCTCTCTCTCTCTCTGTGTCTCTCTCTCTGTGTCTCTCTCTCTGTGTCTCTCTCTCTCTGTGTCTCTCTCTCTCTCTCTGTCTCTCTCTCTCTCTCTCTCAACACACCTTGCCCGCCTGCAGGGTACAGTGAAAGAGAGAGTGAGCATGTGAGAAAGAAGGAAGGGGCCTGTGGCTGACGGCGATAGCCTCAGCGCTGGTGACAAATAGACAGGGGAGATTATGAAATTTGCTTAAGTGTGTTAATGGGCTGATTGCTGGAGCCCGCTGGATTTTCTGGAAGTTGATTGATTAGAGCCATGGGTTTTCTCCATGCCCCGAGAGCTCAGGGATTTGACGACGAGTTGAAGGCACTCACCAAGTCTGTTACACAGGAATTGATCTTAATTAGATCTGAAAGACCTGCCACAGCAGAATGGTCGCGGCGATTAAAATGAAAAACAGGAGAAATTACTGATCAAATTAATCATAATGTCGGGCTACAGCTGTAGGTCTGGTGTAATTTGCCACTCCAGTGAGTTACATCGGGCCAGGCAGGGAGAGGAGAGGCGCTACATACTGATCCGTGGCAGTGGGAAGCTTAGGCCGGCCCATCAACCCTCTCTGATTCCACCCTGGGAGCAGAGGCCCTTGTGACCCCGCTGCGCCATCCAGTGGTGCCACTCCACGACGGCCTGAACGTGCACTCGTGCACAGACACACACACACACTCACACACAACCACACTCACTCCTCATCTTTCAAAGTAACTTTTAAGATGCCACCCATTCACACACACAAAATTAAACACACACATGCACACTCAATTTTTCATGTTATCTGATTTTTTTTATTTTTTATTGCAATAGCTGTTTGATTCTTTCCATTCACAATTTTTGATAAATAATGTAAAAGTTGTGCATAATTTTTATGATTAGAAGTACAAATTTGAAATCGCCACAGTTCAATTTGTTTTGAACTCTCATTTCTTGATTTTGAAGCTGAAGGGCAGTTGAAAACCCCAATGCTGTCCGCCAAAGACGACTACAAGGTATTTTGCCCTTCTTGTACAGAACGATTTTCTCCATCTGCTCTGTTGTTCCTCACTGTGAGTTCCCAGCCCCTGTAGTACATCACGCTGAGCTTCCCTATCTCCCTGGCCCCCTCCAGACTGTGCTGCCCTATCACATGGTTGTGGTGTGTTCTCTAATAGCCCCTGACCTTGGACTGGGCTCTGGCTGACCGCTTCCACAGCCTTGAGGAGTCAGAGACGGTCTGCATCTGTCTCCAGCCCCCCATCAGACCCCCGCTGTCTGTCTGTCTGTCCGTCTGACAGACTGCTCTCCCACCCCCTGCAGTATTCTCCTCCGTCCCTGTCAGAGAGGCACACTGGGGCTGTCCAGTCTCCATCCTACACACTCACAGGGGTAATTACAGCCCTGAGCTCTGCCTTCTGTCCCCTCGCTCCACAATTTACCTCCAAAACGTCCACAGACATCTCTCTCCTTCCCCAGCGCACCCCGACATCAGAGGGCCGCGGGGCCCCAGACCCACAAGTGCTGCAATTACCTGAGACTCTGCTCTATCCTTTTCTTTCCCCTTCGTCTCTGCTCGCTCTCTCTTGCTCTCTCTCGCTCTCTCCACCTCCTCTCCTTCTTCTTCTTCTTCTTCTCCCTCCCTCCTCACACTCCCCCCTCGGCTCCCTCACCATTCCCCGGCAATCAGCCTTCATTAGAGGCCTCTCGTGAAAACCCATCGTCACCAAGGTCAGCGCCTGCCAACCACAACGGGGCTTTCAGGGGCCCTGGCTGTCTGCACTCTCTCCATCTCTCCTCTCTATCTCTCCTCCTCCTCCTTGTGCACCCCTCCCTCCCTCTCAGTTTCCATCCCTCCTCAACATCTTTTGTCTCCAGCTGAGGCGCCTTCAAACACCCGTGTCACTGTCTTCGCCGCAACACACACTTTTGCCTATGTCAACCGCTGTTAAAATCAACACTGGCCAATTTGCCCCCATGGTCTTTCTCTAAGATTGGTGGGCGGTCTCTCCCATTATATAAACATGTGTATTAAATCACTCCTGCACATCGCTTAATTGATTTTCCAGATCAGGTGCACGTCTGTTCAATTTACTCATGCACCCCATAATACTTTCCCAGCGTGTTAAATCAAAATTAAAATGACAAGCTCCTAGCGTGTTAAACTCACCCAGGCTTCCCGAAGTCTAATAGCTTATATTGTGTCAGTGAAGCTGGAGACACTTAACTTGATGAAATTGTTCAGTGCCTATCAGAAATGAAGGCTAAATAAGAGACGTAGATCTACATTTAGATGAAGAAAGGACATACAGTACTTTACATATAGATTTAGAGAAAAAGAGAACAAAATGAATATGCAAAAGCAAATGTAATTCAACAAAAAAAAGTAGCGGATCAACAAATTTGATATATTACAGATGTATTCAATATTTCTGTATGGCAGAGCATTATCACATGCTCAGCAGTATGTCGTCTCATTTTGGAAAGTTTCCCGCTGATTTGGAGTAGTGGAACCCGCTGGGTTCAGATGTGGAGGGGGTGTTTGAGCCGTGTAGTAGCAGTCCCACAGGACATTGCGACCACGCAGCCACTACGCAGAGATCTCGGCAGCCGCTTGCTCAGCTCCGGGCCTCATTAATGCACAGGAGATCCGGGTTTTAAGAAGGCAGAAAATTGCCTTACGTAACCAGCGCAGCACCATTTAGAAATACAAATGTGCACTGTTGACTGAAGCAGAAAATAAGAGTGTTGCCACATTTCATATGAATAATTATAAAGCCAGATGAGGGAAAACAATCTGACCATGAAAGCTTTACTACTTTTATTTACTTCAAATGAGAGATTAAGGGGAAAAAGTGCCTGAATTTAAGAGCAAATATATGCACCTTGAATTTTGAATAAGGAGAGAATCAGTGAATGTATTTATTATTTGGGGTTGAGTTTGATTTAATGAAGTAATTTAGTTTTCCCCTTTACCCTGGGGCATTACTTTCTATTGCCTATGAGTCATGGATAATGTATTTATATATTAAAAGATTAAGCATTTTTTAATAGTTTTGCCACTCTTCCATGTGTACTGTCCTGCTGGCTGGTTTGGAACCTGTTTCTCTTTGCGGGTGTTTCCACGGGTGAAGATGGAGGAGTGGGCAAAGAGACCAAATGAGGGCCCAGAAGGGAGGCTCAGTGCCCTGATCAGTCCACACTGGCACTGGGGGGTGACGCGCATTAGACGCCCACAAGGGAGACCAGTGAGGAAGGAGCAGGGGGAGGAGGAGGGGAGAAGGCAGCGGGGCAGGGGGCAGGGGGCAGGGTGCGGGGGGACATAGCCAAGATGCACTTAACAGTGAAAGAGGAATAGGGTTTCTTTAACTATTAGGCCTGGCCATGACATTGAGTCCCCTTCACCATTTTCTCTCTCCCCCTCCCCCTTCCCCTTCCTCTTCCTCCCAACCCCTCAATGCTCCTCCCCTCTCCTTCCCCCTCCCCCCTCCCCCTCCCTCCCACTCCCTCCCCGTCCCTCCCCCTCCTCCTCCTCCTTCCCCCTTCTCCTCTCTCCTCCCCCTTCCCCCTCCTCTCTCCTCCTCCTCCTTCCCCCCTCCTCCCACCTTCTCCCTCCCCCTCCCTCCTCCCTCCCCCCTCCCCCCTCCCCTCTCCTCCCCTTCCCCCCCTCCTCCCTCCTTCTCCCTCCCCCTCCCCACTCCCCTCTCCTCCCCTTCCCCCCTCCTCCCCCCTCCCCCTCCCCCCTCCCCCCTCCCCTCTCCTCCCCTTCCCCCCCTCCTCCGTCCTCCTCCACCAGTGCTCTCACAGACACCGTCTGAGACACAGTCTAAGTGCTCCGCTCCACTGAGGAGGCCAGTTCCCCCGCGGGGCGTGATTCCACTGGCTGTAATTTCTGATGCCCATTAGTGACCGCAAACAGAGCACTGGGCTCACACACAAGGAAAACAGTTGTGCACCAGCGCGCACCGCAAAAAGCCCCCTTTTAATGCAATGTTATTGCATTATGGCCTCCTTGTAGACTTGAGTCAAAAGTCCCATTTGCGGTCCCTACAGAATATTAACAGAAATCCCTCATGTGTCTGATTTTGGTATGGTTCTTCACACAGTCCCAAGGTTTTTGTTATTTACTTTACTTTTTCTTTCTTCTTTTTTTGGATCACTGCTTCCCTCTAAAATGCTGATACACATCATGTAAATACAACATTTTGGCTGATACATATAGTATGACTAAAGCATTTAGGATTCCTTCAGATGGACTCGTTTCTGACCTATTTGATTAGGGGTTTGAAAGTGAAATTGATGCTTTTGTAAATGGACCACAATGCAAAAGCGGTAGATTTTAAATTTTGTTAACTTAACTCCTGAATGAGAGGAAACCTTGGGAAGTCAAAAAGCAGGTGATCAATACACAAGTCTGTAAATGTCATCAATTCATCTCCCCACTTAATGCTGACGTAGACCGCACATGTGTGTGTGTGTGTTTGTGTGTGTGTGTGTGTGTGTGAGAGAGAGGTGGGTTTATCGATCAGGGGGTGACCGCATCTCAACCAGGGAGAGCCCCTCTCTCATGATTAATCTTGGGGCTCTGAGACGCCCAGTGACACATGACAGGCCTCCCTGAAGCACAACCATTTCTCTTCATTATAGGGCGATTTTTGGACACCACAGTAGAGAGTAATCATTTACCTTTATTGTGTTTATAAAGCTGCAGCAAAGATGACCCTTCCTATATTGAATTGAGGACATCAAAAGATCACTGGACATTGATTAGGAAGATATTAAAGTCATTCAAATGCTATATTTATATGTCAAGCATCAGCGATGTGAAAGAGAAGACATTTGGCCCAAATGGGAATAGGCAAAGTTGAGTACAATTGAATTCCCTATCTGTGTATAAGATTTCTCTCTTTTCGCATCTCGTAATTCTTTTGTAAAAGTAAAATTACCATGATTCCATTTGCCATATCTATTCAGTCAGAATCCATGACCCTGAGATTTTAGTAAAATGATATTTATTTCCAAATGTAGTACATATGGTGAACAGGCCAGACACATAATGAATCTACTTCAAAATCATGACTAGAACAACTTCCCCAGTGCCGTTCTACATCTGTAAACCAGCAGTAAAATAGGTATGTTTCCCAACTTAAGAATGCTACAGAAATAACTGCACCAAATATGTCACATCTTACAATGAAATGGTCAGCACTTCCCAGGGAAAGATACTTCATCACAAAGCAGTCGCACATTTAATATCTCAACAAAAGAAGGGGAAAAAAATAAAGGAAAGCGAAATGTTGTGGATCATTCTTCAAGAGGATGAACTGTGATAAACCTGCACCTTATTCCCTTGGACCACAGAAAATGTAGTGGTCGGATGATTGATGAGGAAGGACCCACTCAGAACTTCAGAGCCCCACAATTATGAAGAAATGGGGCAGAGAATTTTCTGTGTAATGACTGAAGCAGCTGTTAATTTTGAATGAAGCTGATGAGAGTGGAGATCGACTGTCACTGTCCGCCACTTCATCACTCCTTTATGGTCCTCTTCAACGTTTTCACGACTCACTCGCTGTGTCATTTGCATCTTGCCTCATTAAGTAGGGCCATTCCCACGCCTGCTTCAGACATCCATTTCCTCAAACTAATGCTTTTTATTTGATCAACCAAACCCAGGCTGTTAACTGTTGCCTTCTGGGTCTTATGACATCACTCCATTTGTCTCCATCCCTGCCACTCCCTCTTCTCTGTGCTCTCCGTACGTTCCACTTTCCTGACTGGTTATCTGATGTGAGGGTGTTGTATTTTTGTGGCGTTCACTGCCCCTGTCTGTTCTCCACACCTCTCTCCCCCCCCCCCATGGGGGGGGGGGTGGCGGGTTTGTGTCCTCCGTATCTCATCCCCCTCCTCAGGACTGTCCCTGGGTATGTGTATTGTTGGCTGTGACCAGAGACCCGGGCTGGGGGCGGGGTCTCGGGGCTCAGAGGGCCCTGAGTGCAGGACCACAGTCGGAGTCTGGCTCCAGAAACCTGGGACTTGAGGTGTTTTGAAGGGCCTAATGGCATTTTGATGTACATGGGAGCGAGAGGGGAGGGATGGAATGCAGGAAGGGAGGCGGGGAGGGGAGGTGTATGGAGAGGTCAACAGAGGAGCTGCAGCGGGGGACTAGCATTGCAGACAGACAGACAGACAGACAGACAGACAGACAGACAGACAGACAGACAGACAGACAGACAGACAGACAGACAGACAGACAGACAGACAGACAGACAGACAGACAGACAGATAGACAGACACAGACAGACAGACAGACAGACAGAGAGACAGACATACATACATACATACATACATACATACAGACATATAAACAGATAGACAGACAGACAGACAGACAGACAGAGACAGACAGAGAAGGTGTTTTCTCATGTCACAGCTGATTATATCCGCTCAGGACAGGGGGAAAGAGGGACGGAGAGGTGGGGACGGGAAAGAGGGAAGTGAGCGAGGAAAGATGAATACTTGCGTGCTTCTAGCGATATCGACAATGTCCCTTCCTGTCCTGAAGCGATGGTGCTATTGATTGTTCATTTTTTCTTTTTGGTTCATTTTGCTACGCTTTTGGCTGGCTTTTGACGAGTGTGACAGGAGGACAGAAGATGGACGGGTGTCTGTGACTTTGGCTGCCATTAGATTTTCAGGCTTGGTTTTATCTTTGTCATTCTTATTTGGGTTGGAAATATGCTAGCTTACACATCATCACATGCTAGTTTGTTGAATTTTAACTTCACATAGTGAAGCGTTCTAAAGTCCATCGCCAGATGGATAAACCATTTTTATTTACCGTTTTATTTGTTCACCATTTTAACTAGGAAAATGTACTTACCCTGGTCACCAACAGAATCGTATCCATTGCCTCAGCTGTGTACAACCCTGTTGTCTTGGCCAGAAAAGCAATTAACTTTAAAAAGCATCCACATAACAGAAACTAACCAAGAATAAACTCTGAGTAGTTTGTGTCGACCACTTGAGTTTCCAGAGGTCTCTCCACGGTTCCGGAGGAACGATTTCGTCTTCTATTCCAGAGATTACACGGGTTGCTGCTCCAGGTGACCCATATGGCCAAATGGTCAGCACAGCCAAGTGTCCAATAGAGTTTGAGTTTTCCCTGGGGTTTTTACCTTTACTACCAAAAAAATACCTTTTCCTACTTCATCCCATACATTATTTCTGTCACTACCCACTGAGGATCTTGCTTTGCCACCAGCTGACCCTGTTAGTATACATATTCAAGCGGGTTGGAGAGCGTTGTATAAAGGTGATTAAGTGGCGTCAGAGTATCTGAGTAGAAGCTAACTGCATGATGGCAGCCTGTGAAATGAAGGCTCAAATAGGGTTTGATACAGTAGTGCTCTTCTCAGATTTAGTCAACATCGCTCAATGTGAACATCTTGTACTTAACAGGTGGCACCATAAGCATCAGGCACCTTTCCAACACTTGGAATTAGAATGAGATCATGTCAATATCTCCTCCTTGGTGTTTGTTCAGTCCCAGACTCTGCAGGTGACCAGTATCAGTGGAACGTAATATTTGCCCTATTCAGGGAGGGGGAATGAATGGGATGAAACGCAATGGTTTACATGCTGGCTCGGCAAACAAGAAGATCACTGTTTATCTCCAGCAACACATGCAATCAGCAGAAACGCCAGGGCAAGTCTGTCATTTCCTGCCCCCCACTGAGGTGTTGAGAGGAGACACAGGGGTGGAAAATCACCTGTTTAGATGTTGAACACCACTATCCCTTCGTATTCCCCTGCCCTCCCCTCCTCCTCCATCCACTATCTCTAGTATCTTGAAGCACCTAACCTTCTTACCACGAGCCTTTTTCCATGTACATTTAGAGGAACAGACAAAGCCTCTTTGGGGAAACGAGTCAAACACAGTGATTTGATCAGAGGTTGACTTGTGTTTTCAGTGTTTTAGCTGATCGACACAAATTTTAGCCATGTGTGGTCTAATGGAAGACCAAGGAACTGCTAGTCTATACAGTACAGTAGGTACATGTCTTATATCATATTGTTTAGTGTTTTGTGCAACCAAACTGTCTTTTTTTTACCAGTACTGGACAACAGTGTCCACTCCCACCCACACAAAACCTCTCTCCTCAACAAAGCGAGTTTGGCTCCAGTCAGAAAACCAGCCAGGATTATCTGTTAATGCAATCCCTGTCTGGTATCGTATCACTCTCTGCCCTCCCCAGCTCCCCCATCATCTCACAGATGTGTTCATGTGAAGATGCGGCCCACAGATAAGCTCCCCTCACATCCACTGCTCTTCCTCCAGTGATGAGGCACGATGGGCAGGCCTGACTCTTTGGCCCCTCACCCTGACAGGACCTGTTTTCTGGTTCTCTCTCTAGTTCTCAGGAGATGTGATGGCTCAGATCAGTGAATAAGAGGGCGAGATCAAAGACATGTCTGCTTTGGGGTTACTCCTTAAGAAGATGAAAACGATCTACTAATATGTCAAACATTTCTCTAGTTTATTAATTGTATTATCAAATAAAACTAATCTTACAGCTGTGTTATAAAACACATTATGCACCATTTCAAATCTCATTATCATGCTACAGAGTGATTTTAGCATTTCCGCATTTATATCACTTTGGTCTGTCTAAATATCAATTGTATTTGTCAGACGTTTTGGAGAAGGTCTAGCGTAGGGACATTTTTAACTCTGCCAAAATGTAACTTTTTAAATTGGCTGAGTTTCTTATTCTTCATCAGATATGAAAATAGACTTCTGTTGTTACTTCTGTTCACATCAATCAAAAAGTGAATGAGACATGTTGAGAAGGTTTGAAGACAGTGGGTATCATTGCAAACGGATATCCAGAATGACAAGATACCTCAGGGGCACACATTTCACATGAGACTGACATATTTACAAAATCATTACCATATGCTTCATCCTTTTTTTGTTCATTCTGCCTTACACTCAAAACGTTCCAGTTTCAATGTAAAGCAGGCCTTCTTTGGCCATACAAATATGAATAAATCTAACCCTGTGTGGAAGTTTACAACCTTCCAGGGATTTACGGAGATAGTGGGTAAATTCCTTATCATCTGGAGATTATTGCAAATCGTCAAGGACAACGAAACACCGATGTCAGATCATGAAATCGCCTTTACCTTGATGAAAGACAATAAACTTTAAAGTCAAAATGCAGACATATGTCTTTGTCATGTTTGAAGCGAACTTACTCAGAAGGACGGACACAAGGCCCATAAAATAAAAGAGAATCTTGCGATTGTCTTGAAAAAACTCCATGACTTTCAGACTAGGGGACGCAATATCAATCATGGCCAATTTGAGGCCACCAACATGAAATATGATTTCATAAGACAAATGCAGTGTCATTCTTAATGTGCTTAACCTTTACTGTCAATGAAAAAGTATTGATCGCTCTGTGGCATTTTTTCATCATTTGATTTCAGAAAGCGTAATAATATATGGTGCCTGGGTAAGAGATGAATGGCAACTGAATGATGTCAATTGAACAAAGAAGAAATCCCCATAGAGCTGTGGTGTGGAGAAATAAAATAGTGCAGTTTCTGTATTTCATGGAGCGATTTCTGAACGAGTGGTTACATCAGAAACAAGCCTTCCCTTTATTTGTTTATTGGGCCAATGTTGTTTGTTTTACATGTATTACCTTGTGATGTGTTTATAAGTTTATAATTCATTGTTTACATGGTGTAGCCACTGCTTCAGTGTCATTGGTGCTGTTTGAATATGGAGTCAGGCATGATTGCCAACCAGGAGCATCTAGATTGTTCAAAGTAGTGTTCCGAATTTTTTTCCAATCCCATGAGTAATTTGACGGTCTGATCTGCCTGCCTGCTCTTTGATCTAGTACTTACTCAACCTAATAAGGCTGTGCTCTGCTGCTCTACAACCAAATCAGCAGTGCATTTTCACTCCCTAATAAGTGGTTAGCTTGATTTATACCAGTAATCTAAGCGATGTGACCAGGCACTGCCGCACCGCTCCTTCCCTCACACACACACACACACAAGCAAATGCGTGCACACTCACACAGATAAAAACACTTCCACAACTGCTGGGGCCAGTCCAGATGAGTCCATTACTGCAGAGGTAAAGATAGTCTGTTTTTTCCCTCTGTGCTCCTGTGCTTCTGAAGGACCAACAGTGGTAGTGCATTATGATGCTGGAGAGTTTGGAAATGGGGGTGTGGGGGTGGCGGGGAGTATGGGGGTGCAGGGGTGTGGAAGTGGCACGGAGCGGTTTGGGGGTGCAGGGGTGTGGTGGTGGCAGGGAGGGAGGGAGGGAGGGAGGGAGGGAGGGAGGGAGGGAGGGAGGGAGGGAGGGAGGGAGGGAGGGAGGGAGGGAGGGAGGGAGGGAGGGAGGGAGGGAGGGAGGGAGGGAGGGAGGGAGGGAGGGAGGGAGGGAGGGAGGGACATGTGGAGAGGATAGAGGCTACAGTGATGCATGGCCACCTTGGTTCCTTCCATTGTTAGAGCTGGATGGTCTAGGCCTGTGCCCTGGGGGAGGCCTGAGGGCCACAGGAAACACTTACAGTGCTAAAATGCCCACTTATTCACCACTGGCCTACACCCCTACCCCTCTACACCCCCGCCCCTAGCCCAGGGTCCCCCTTTGGGCCCCGGAGCACAGACCTCTGGGAAACAGATGATGGACTACGTATCATCCATCTCAACCCACCATGCTCTCCTATAGTACGAGCTGGTACACTCTATGAGGTTCATTAGTCCACAGCTGGTGTGTTTTTGTTCATGTATAATCATACACAAAGGGTAGCATGTGATGCTATGCTAACTGGTTAGCTATGTTTTCCCCAGCTGAATCCTCTGGCCAGTCAGGCAGCGGTGGCGGCAGCGGCCATGAGCTCCATTGCCGGCTCCCAGGTGTTCGGCAGCCCCCTCTCCAACCTGCAAGGTGTCACGGGACAGTTGGTCACCAACGCGCAAGGGCAGGTGAGTGCTCCGCACCCAGCCATAACCACAACACAAATCACCTGTATCATCTGTCGCCGGGCACCCTCCACACAAAACACATTCCAACAAAACCTACATCCAATCAGATTTACACAATACTAAACATGTTTAAGTGGGAGATTTTGAGTGTTGTTCCTGATGTTTGAGAAACTTCTTAGTATGTTGTGGACCACTAGATTCTGGCTTATGTTAAGCTTTTTGGGAACAAACACAGCCTCTTCTTCTTATCCACTCGCGGCCATCACAGTAAAATGCTGACCTTGTCATATTTACAGGGTGGCTACAGGATTGTTCCATCAGTAGCCAGAGCCTTGAACGATGGTGCTTGTCAGAGCGCAGCACTATCTAATGAATCATCTTATCGCAGGTGCACACAGCACATATTAAAGGAAGATTGTATGGACAATGTGCCCTTTCACGCCAGACGGTGTTATTTACCATAACCCCTGTTCCATCCCTCTCTTAAGTAGTTTCTCCTGCACTCTCTTTGCTATCCTGTTTATCACAACAAATACTGGCTGAAGAACACTTCATTTACCTGTTTGTGTCTGAGATAAGACTGTAATGCATTGGTATTGATGTTAAGAGTTCTTGTCAACATGTTTATGGTACTTCAGCTGAGAGGGCTAAAAAGTATATGTTGTTTTGTCATTTGCTGCCAACATATCTCCACTGTAGGTACAGTAAATCGCCCATGCAGTACAGTCTATTACATATCACATACACCTGAAAGAGTGTGTGGGTTCATGTCTGAGCATGGTGTAAGTGTGTGTATCTCTTGATGCTAAATGTGGCTAATAAGACAGTATGGGTTTCCCTGGCTCTTGAAGGGGCCTGGAGCGTCGTCGAGGACAGATCGCCATGGATATGGATTTGATGGGATGCTCTGTGCTTTTGTAGTGTCTTGGCGACTGACAGTCCCTGACATAATCAGGTCACAGAGATGGTCAAAGCCCTGGGCTACAGCCTTTGCTGCTCTCCTCATTATGCCAGAGCATTATTCAGTCAGAGGCTTCTGAAACATGTTCCACCCTATTGGAGTAACACACACACACACACACACACAGACAGACACTAACTCGGTGTATAGTGTTAGGATTATAGAGGCTAATGTCTGCTTGAAACCTGGTTGAGGGATCAACAAACACCTCATGAGAGGCTGACAACCATAACAGAAGAATTTGTGTCAGCATGGAAAATGACAAAGGAACAGGTTTTTATCAGGCTTAATTATTTATTTAACTTGAGCCATGGCAGATTGACTAGAATAGCTTCTTTAAAAGCTTTTTTGAAAGTAATAATTAGCTTAGAAATAGTCATTTTGTTAATATCCAGAAAACTGGATGGGCTGCTAACCCTGTATGAGACCAAACCTTCAGTTACAGTTGTTGTATGTCCATTTGTTTGATATGACCACCCTCTGAACTGTCAATTGAAAGAGAAAAGCCAGCTCACTCACACTGTGGAAATGATATGAAGAGTGTTGAGATGCTTGAACAGTCACTCAGTCTGTGTGAAGAAACACCAGCCTAGTTAACCCTCCTCCTCCACCTCCATCCACTCCACCCCACCTCAGTGCTGTAGAACATCCCAGGTGCTGGAGGAAACACATGCTCAGTTAGGCAGCCCCAGAAGAACACTGGGGCTCCATTGAACTTACAAATTCACTCCTACGTGTTGATAGAGGTTCTGAGCTCTCAGAGGAGAGTAAGCATCTGCTGTGTGTACACAAGCAGGGTCCTGTCAGCTCTACAGAGCAAATGCAGTGTCATATTAATGTTCCGTCCTCACTGACTGGTGATGAACACCGCTAAACACTGCCTCAAATAATCATCCAACATAAAGTGCTCTTTTGTTAATGACAAAGTATTGCCTGTGTGGCTGATCAGTATAAAGTATTGTGCCTTTCCCTTGAATACACTCATTTTAGAGCCAGACAAAGACTCATAATAATGAACAATGGATGAAGACAAGTGCATAATATCTCAAGGCTGCCGCATTTTATTTCAGAGGCAACTTAATATCATTGTAAGAGTAAACTAGAAAGCATTGTCCTGGGTGGGCTTCTATTCTCTGCACGAACAGGTGAAAATGGGCAGAGATATTGGCTGGTGACCATAGCTAACGTCGCAGATTGCCCTGGCTGGAGACATGAGATGACATCCCAGTGAAAACAATAGCGGCATAATCTTAATGAGTTCTGCTCAGGGGAAAGGCGGAAGGAGAGAAAGAGAGACAGGGAGGAGAAGAGAAGAGAAGGAAATAAAAGGAAAAGAGCAGGTGCCCGACCCTTCGCAGTGTTAAGAGTTGGAACAGAAGGAAGAGGGGAAAAAAGAAAGCCTGCAGAGAACAAGGAGAAGTTCTTCTGAGCCTTCAGCCTGTACAGTTCACAAGCCCATGAGGATGTAGTCTCATGACTTGGGAAATCAGGAAATGACTCATTCCCACGTTACGCCTCAGTGTCGGACTTATTATTGATACAAATAGGTGAAATCAACGTTCAACTGGTCCACTGGTCCCACAGCCTCACTTGGAGAAAGGCCAGGCAAGCTCCTATGGAACTGCCGTGGCCAAGTTAACGCTCATAGCCAAGTTAGCGCTCGCAGTAATCCAGTACATCCTGGGATGCAAGCAGAGCTGTCAGCTACCCTCTCTTTTATTATGCTTATAGAACAACCACTTAGTCCAATGAGGATGAATAATTGAGTGGAACAAGTCGTCTGCCACGACAGCATGCAAAGCCAGGAGAGCGTCAGGAGACTTGAAAGGCGGCAGCGCCATAAAATATGTTAAGTGGCAGGAAAGCGATACAGGGTATGCATGGAGGGCGACGTTGAAAGAGAGAGAAATTATCTCTCCTTCCCTTAATGTGAAGCAACGTAAGCAAATGAGCCGTGGCGAGGATGAATTACAGATTGCCGGCCCACCTTCCTCGCTCTGATCCTTTCTTATCATGTCATAGTCGGGAGAAGGGAGACAGATAGGAGCACGGAGGGGCGCGGGGAGAGAGGAGTGGGGAGGGGAGGGAGAGGGTGGGTTGGAGGATGGGGGGGTGAGGGGAGAGAGGAGAGGAGTGGGCAGGGGAGGGGAGGGAGAGGGTGGGTTGGAGGATGGGGGGTGAAGGGAGAGAGGAGAAGAGTGGGGAGGGAGAGGGTGGGTTGGAGGATGGGGGGGAGGGGAGGGGAGGGGCATTCTACTCACCAGGCTCTATGACAAGACAGCCTACAATGCATGCTACAGTCAACCCAACTTAACACTCGGGGGAACAGATCAGAGAAGTTTAGGGTCTTAAAGCATTATCGATTTTACAAGCGCTTTTAGAGTATGACTAACGATGTTCTTTAAATGGTTATTATATATAAGTATTATTTATCGTTTTGTATGGTTTTGCCCATTTTGCTGGAAAACAAGACAGACATATGTTCTAGTCGCCCTTACACTCATTGTCCAAACGTTCTAGAGTTCCAATATTCCAAATGGCGAGACATTCCCAGGAATGACAGCTCCCCCATCGTCCTGCTCTCTATATCATAACGAGAGCGGGGTAGTACAGATCTGTGTGTGTGCGTGTGTGCGTGTGTGCGTGTGTACGCTCTGTGCGTAAGAGAGAGAGAAAGAGAGAGTGTGTGTGTCTGTAGTCTTTTGAAAAGCTGTCCACGACCAGTCCCTAGATGACATTAACCTTCATCATTGTGAAGAGGCGCTAACCTAACCCCCCCCCTCCCCCCTCCCCCTTCCCCCCTCCCCCCCGAAGCGGTCCTCTCGGCCACACTCTGGCAGCCCTGAGAGCTAAAGCACCATGGTGACACTCTGCCACCCCCTTTGATCTGCCCTTCCTGATTACAGCAGAGGAGGAGGAGAACGGTGGAGGAGGGGGGGTGAAGTACCCCTGGGACCCCTACAGCTGAACTAGAATTGTGTGTGCATGCATGTATGTGTGTGTGTGTGTGTGTGTGTTGGGGGGGGGGGTCATGGGGGGTTCTCTCTCTTAGTGGCTACATTATCAACCCCCTCAGAATTGAGAGAGACAAAGACACATACACACACACATCCTTCTCTTGGGCTGTGATGGATAACACAGTCAGTGGTGTGCACCAGCACACACACAGGTACTCAGAGCTGTGACCTTTGCAGTGCGCTCCCAGCTGTGTCCTCTGCCCTCTCTGGCTCCAGCCAGTAAAACCACCCCAGTGACACATGATCATGTCACACTCCACACAAACACATTCACATACACGTTTTCTCTCACACACACACAAACTCATACTCACCTACCCCGCTATAACTCAAAAAGTCAAGTTCTGATACCATGCTATGCTACTTCTACAGTTTGTTGTCGCTTGTATTTCCTATTCTGTATGTCTTTACAGGAACAAAGATCAAAACAACACTCTTACTTCTCACTCCTTATGGATCCCCAAGTGATTTTCTCTCCCTTCACTCTCGACCCCCTTTCTAGATAATTGGAACAATTCCACTGATGCCCAACTCTGCAGGGTCCTCCAGCCAATCAGGGACTGGAAACCCAGCGCTGCAGGTCCAGCCAATCACACCTCAGCTTCTGACTAACGCCCAGGGCCAGATCATCGCCACAGTGATCGGCAATCAGATCCTGCCTGTCATCAACACCCAGGGAATCACACTGTCACCAATCAAGCCAGGACAACAGGTAACCACACATGTAGTGGACGTGCACTCAAACATATAAACACACACACACACGTACCGGACATACACTCAAACACGTATAAACACACACACACTCACACATACAGTACACACATACAGGCAAACACACACACATACCTGCAAACACATGCACAAATACATTCACGTAGAGCAAACACATATACTGGAAACACATACAAAGAAACACACAAAAAACTAATGCATACACTTACACACTCACAAGTGAACTATACTGTTTCCAGTCTTTAGAATTGTTACAAGTCAAAGAATTGAGGCATAATGTAATCTCACAATGGTTTCCTTTCACAAATGTAATGTAAAACTGTAGAGCAACACGACCGGTGTTACGAGAAACAACAGCTGCTCAGTACTCCTTCAAGTTTTTGACTCTATTCAGGCAGGGTAGGAGTCATGCGAAGAAGAAATAGTGATAGTGCACAGTACAAAATCTGTCAGAGCTTTGATAAAATACTATTTTTTTAGTAGCTAATAGGCAGCAGAGTGTGTGTGTGTGTGTCTGTGTGTGTGTGTGTGTGTGTGTGTGTGTGTGTGTGTGTGTGTGTGTGCGTGCTTGCGTGTGTGTGTGTGTGTGTGTGTGCGTGTGTGTGTTTGTGTGTGGGGGGCACCTGTCAGGAAACCCTCCAGACTTCTTCTCTGGCAGTCTGCAGAGCCCCTGCAGAGCCAAACGAAAAACAATGCCTTTCATCACCCCACTTACAGCTCAAGCACTCCCTCCTCTATTTTCACTCCTCTATTTCTCCTTCTCTCTCTCTGTCCCTTTCTTTTTCAATTACTCACACACGTGTCCTTTTTGACCTGGCCATGTTATGATTACAACATATTTTTATCAAATATGTGCATGGAGCATTATGTCTTTTATAAGACTGGTGCAGAATAAACCACTCTGGAATGCAAAACAACACAACACATTGAAATAAAATACAGGATACCTTGGGCTCATTTCAATGTATCATGCACTCACTAGAACCCAAAGTTTTTAGTGAATGAGCTAAAACCCTACCTTTTGGAGATGTGTCCTTAATATGACTTTCAAATATTCGCTACAGAGTCAGAGACACACTGAATACAAACAAAATAGAGTCTGACCCTTTTGAATTATTTTAATTAAATGTCCAGATCCGTCAGCACAATCTTCACTGACTGAAATTATAGTGTCTGGAATAGTGGAGAGTCAGACATAATAAATAGATATGACGGATTAACTCTTTGGAAAATTGATTTAAATGACTCTGAATGGGTGGACACACCAGATTATACTCTTGAATGAATGCATTTGTAGTAATGTTTATGTTTTTTTGTCTGCACTTCAAAGCACACTCATAGACATTGTTCCATCGGTATAATTTACGGTTGTCAGAACCTGCAGTCTGGAATATTTCCAGTGAAGCCAGATAATTCTCACAGCCTGTCAGCAGCCTTGACAGTATGTGCATCGTTGTTGACATCCCGCACCATGCAGACAAACACATGCCGGGGAGAAAATAATTAATAGCAAAAAGAAAGCTGGAAAGAAAACCCAATTTTATAGAAGAGACGGCCTTCACTTAAAAAAGAAGACACATCATCTTGATCTTGTAAAAGCAATTCAATTGTGCATAAAACATGAAAATACATTGTTTTCACAGTCAAAGTGCATTGCTGCAAATCATAAATTATGTTTGAAATCTGGGAATTGCTGTGTCCAAAATCTTCTTTTCTTCCAGACTTCCTTTCTTTAGTATTTCCTCAGCAAGTTTGACAACTAGTGGAAACATCTTAGAATTGTCATGGCTGTTCACAGAAACTTCAGTTTAGAGAAAAACGATTATGTTTGTCACAGAAAAGTTGAGATTGTTAAAAACGGTGTATCCGTGACTCCATTCAAGTCCTTTTCTTCCTGTCTGCTGGCTACTGTGTCGAATCAGACTCTGATTACTCTGCTTAGAACCAAGTAATACTGATCTTTCTGTCAGAGGAGCCACTAAATCACTTTATATGGATGTTAGGATATTTAATGTAATTATACTGAGTGGATTGTGTCCAATCTAATTTCTACAGTCAAATAGCAATGATAGTCTTCATTATCATGTTAATGGAGTTACTGTTCATGAGTATTGTTAGAGAGTTAATGCGTTGTCATCTAAATATGTTTGTGTTTGTGTGTGGTGTGTATGTGTGTCTGCGTGGTGTGTGTGTGTGTGTGTGTGTGTGTGTGTGTGTGTGGTGTGTGTGTGTGTGTCCAGCTGCCCCAGGGCCAGCAGAATCAGACAGCAACGTCTCAGCCTGGCCTTCTCCACATGCCCCACAGTCAGAGCCCACTCCGGCAGGCCTCTTCCTCCTCCTCCTCCTCCTCTTCCTCCTCAGCTCTCAGTGTGGGCCAGCTGGTCAGCAGTAAGTAACCTGCCCTGAAACAAGCCACAACATGCATGGATCTAATAGATTGAAAGCATCCAGTTGAGTGTGATCTACCGGGCAGGCATACTCTACATAGTATTTTACATATTGACAGCATTTTGCAACTAGTACTGTCTTTTAGTTATTAGTGCAAATTTTTCAGATAAACATGTTATTAAAGAGTATTTTTAATGTCTCCTGCCTTTTCTAAGGGTTTATTTTAGTCCTGCCATGTCAATTATTTTGTTTATTAGACGATAAAAGACGTTGTGTGACTAATGAACGCAAGGTACTTTCTCCAAATGCTTGTCCCTTTGGCAGACCCTTTATAAATCACCAGGCCCAAGCTTGTCAACATGCAGGCAGTGCCTTAAAAACTCTGCTTTTATTCAGATAAATTTCATTTGTCAAAAGCAATTCCCTTAAACTCCAGATAAACTCATTTCAAAGGCATCTGCGACTGACTTTTGAATTTAATAAAAGAGAACTTGCCATTTATCAACTTGTTGTGGACACGAACAATGGACCATTACTTATGGGTCAAATCCTACATACTGTAATCCCTTTTGCCCTCTCTGTCCCTCCCATCAATTTACTGCTTTGGTCCAACATATTGTATTTACTGTGTTCCCGGTTCGTGCCTTCAAAGTATGATTTGGAAGAGCATAAAATCATTCTTCTGTTTTATTTCATGGTTTGAGGAATATTTTATTCTGAATGGCCGGTGATTATGAAATGTCACCTGTAAACCATGTTCCATAACACAAAGTGTTTTCAGGTCATTTATGTTTTTCACAAGTTTTTTGTTCACTCACAGAAATATGGAATTTACCTGCATGACAAATGCAACAACATTTTGAGAACAACAGTTCCCTGGACAAACCAGGTCAGATACAATATGAGATGTCACTGCTCAGAATGGGTAGCAGCTTTTTGCTTTTCAAAGTAGCTGTAGTAGTCACTCAAACTCCTAAAAAACAGTCCAAGAGAAAAAGAAATACGCCAGGCAGTCGTTTACTGAAAGGCAGGCCGGCAAAATATGTAGAAAAGAGACTGAGGAGGCCCTCTCTCCATCAGTGGAGGAATATGAGCTGCTTATCAAGGTGTAGATGATGGGTCCTGAAGCTGAGAGTGCTCATTCCTCCCCGTCTGTTCAGTCAGTCTCTGGTCGCACATCTCTCCAGCGTTCACACGTCTGAAGCCAGCCGTATGCGCCACGCGTCACTTATGAGGCACGGCAAGATGCCAGCCCAATAGATTTTTCCTTAAATACGCTTGGAGGATTCCTTTAATAATTCATTGATAATGACCAAGATGAATTATTCAATGGCACAAACTTTGCTTTAGTAAGCAGGATGCCAGGGCACCTGACATTGATGTACAATGTGAAATCACTTTTTATTAGCTATGAAATTCTTCAAAAATGCTCAGCGAAAGTTGTTTTTTTATTTATTTTTTTTCCCTTAAAGCCTTCAACTGTGGTCTGCAAAACAAAATTTTATAAAACAACAATAGTTGCCTGTATTGTATTTTTCATTTTGGGAATACTTGAGTACAGCATTCATTTGTGGGGATGCAAGCATTGGAATCACCCAAAGTGGAACACATGAATGCCTGTAATTATTTACACATTCCTGTCTTCTTTGTGGATGGGCTGTTTTTTTTTCAAAATGTTTACTGTCAGAAAGCAACAGGAGGAATCCCAAGAATGGTAGCATCTGCTGCATATTAACTATTGAATAGACACATTTCACACTGATACTGTGTTTGGCTTTCATGTCCGAGATTAAAGTAAAAGGTTTTCAATTTAAGGGCAAATATTAGGCTATGGTTTGTATTTCACTGATTCGATTCAGCTACAGATGGGTCTATTATCAGAACCTTGTTTACAGATGGTGTCTGACAATGCTAGAATGATTTTCATCAAAAACCAAGGACAAAATTCTCGATACTGCATCTCTGCAACCATCACATGACAGGGACATGTATTGTGTAGCCCATTCATTCAGAGCAGAGCCTCAACTGCTCTTGATTAACTTGTTGTAAATGGAGGGGCAGCATAGTGATCAGCAAGCCTGACTGGATTTACAGTCAAAGGAGCTGAGTGATGAAGCCCTTGTTGTGTTGTGTCTCAGACCCCCAGACGGCCCCCAGCGAGGTTGATGGGGTCAACCTGGAGGAGATCCGAGAATTCGCCAAAGCTTTCAAGATCCGACGCCTCTCCCTGGGCCTGACCCAAACCCAGGTGGGGCAGGCACTGAGTGCTGCTGAGGGCCCCGCCTACAGCCAGTCTGCCATCTGCAGGTAAGGTATACTTCAGGTGCCCCATCGGAAATAGGGATATTTTGGAAGGTATCTTTTTTGGGGCAAATTTCATAGATCTTATTATTTTAAATCGGCAATATTCCAATTCCTCATTTCAAGTGAGCTGAATTTCTCAAATGTAAAATGAAACCAGGTACAGTGGTAAGCATGATTAGGATATATGGTATGTTGGGTGATTTAATTACCGAACAAATTATGCTGACCATGTCCTTCCAATATTTAAACAATTTAATCAGATCGCACAAAAACTTCCTACAGTTCCTCCATGTAATAAGGCTCTACGTTGCTGTGCATTAGATGAAAGCTCTCTCACTGCTGTCTGACTACACACAGTACAAGAGTGGCGGTATGGTTGTCTAACATCCATATTTAATTTCATATTTAAACACGCCTCATTAAGATATTAAAATGACTGCATAATTGAAAGAAGAGTAGACAAATTAAGCTCTCATATCTCTGCTTTGTCCTTTTCCTCCTCTGACCTCCTCCCTCCCCTAAACATGACAGCCCTCTGTTACTTATGCAAAAAACATTATGCAGTATTACAAGAAGCACTTAGAGCATTTAATAATTACTAAGGGCCATTGCCATTCACTCTGACTTAGTCTTAAAGTATCTCAACAAGGATTCTCCTTTGACAAAACTGTCATGTTCTTCAGTGCCTGAAGGGCATGCGTTTTGGTCCTAAATGGGCGCATTATATATTAATCTCTAGGTAATCAGACACTCATGGTTAACAAATGTAAAGCTGTATGTTCATCTTTAATATCAATCTATCCAGCCTGACAAATGATATAAAGTATAAATGCTGTTTAACTGCTACTATAGAGATCTGTGCAAGGTAAAATATTTAGTACTTTTAGTATGTAGTACTTCATATAAATGTGTTTGTTCAATATGTTTCACAGTCTAATTTAATCTGACATGAAAGCATTTTAAATATATTATTACCCAAACTAATTAGGTGTATGATTGAATAATGATCTTTCTGGAAAGTATCATTCCCATGCCTTATCCCAGCCTACTGAATGGCAAGGTACATTGCCACCATAGTTTCCTACTCCACTGTCATCAGTACTCAACTTTGTGGCCTGTTTCATTTTACTATGAATTTTAATGCATCTCTCAAATGCATAGGCTTTGCTGATGACCCGTTGCTGTTTATGTGACACACTGCTGCCGAGGACTAGTAAAAGTTTCATCACATCAACATCAAAGGGCAGATAAAAACTGAAATTGTGCAGGGGGGGGGGGGTATGAGGCACAGCCCTCTCTCAAGCTAATGTTTAAACTCTTAAATTCACATATCAAATATTTACAACTATGCACAATTCAAATATTTATAACATACATTAAAAGCCATTAGCTTCAAAAAGAAGAAACACTGTGTGTGGGTTTTTATCCATGCTGTTAAGACATTTTTTCTTCCAGTTTGTATGACATTGGACATGACAGCCATCTCTTGATAATTTTAAGTAGAGGCAGACTTCACATGCTTTAGTTTAGTTAACATCAACCAGGACATGAGGATGACTTTGAGAGACAGAAGGATAGGCTTGCTGCACGTAAGTTCTTGGCCTCAAGTCTGAACTCAGCAGAACACACTGTGACAGATGCCTCCATCTTGTCTGATTCTGCTGCTCACTTTGTTTGAAAAAACTTGATTGGTCTATGGGAAAGCATATCATCTGACCAATCCCTGGCTCAGGATTTTGGCTTGGCTTTGTTGAGGGCTTGGAACAGACAGGAAGTACAACCTGAACTCATGTCTTTATCCTCAAAAGAATCATCTTCAAATGGTAGCATAATTTTAGAAATGATGGAGGATCACATGATTTCATACAGTGGTACTGGAGCCAATTAGTATGCTTTTGTAATGCTTTCTGTGTATCCACAGACATTTTTAATTATTGAATACTACAAGATTATTATTGTGTCTTTGCACACTCATCTACTCCCTGGATGAAAAATAACTTGTCATGCTTAATCGCATGAATTTAAAACCTCCATTCACACGCAGACACTACCTGCCACATCAATGATTCAGACATAATGACAAGATTAAAAAGCTTTCATTTGCACATCAAATTAAGCAGAAACATTGGCTTAACAGACACCAAATACATATTTAATAATATTGTATGTTGTGTGCCATTCATAATGTCTAAAACGGTTGCATTCATTAAGGATATTTAAGAGCTAACACACAAAATGTTAAGTGGAAATAGTCATAGGTATAGCACCATTCTGCACGTCACATAGATTTGTTTATGCATGACCTAAAAAACTGTGACTACTGGTGGTCGAGACGCATCTTCAATCCTCTGGTTCCCCTGTGGATTTAAACCAAGAGGAGCCAGTCAAGCAACTCTCTGCTCATATTAGTAGCTTTGGTTCCTGTTGATCCATAAAATGTCCTTTCTCTACCCACTCCTCATATTTACTCATGTACGTCCTGCTCTATGGAATCTTCCTCCTTTCCGCTTTCTAAAAGAAGTCGGTTATAAATAATACTCCCTGCCGACATGCTGAAACGCACCAACAAGGTTTAGGAACAGAGAGGAGGAACTATACCAACTCACGCATTACTAACCTGCTGTTCTATATGTTAGCTCTCCTCACCAAAAAGTCTCCATGGCTTTTGGGTTACTGAGAAACAAAGTG
Organism: Hypomesus nipponensis; assembly: GCF_054491055.1. Lineage (NCBI taxonomy): Eukaryota > Metazoa > Chordata > Actinopteri > Osmeriformes > Osmeridae > Hypomesus > Hypomesus nipponensis. Next base: position 6,621,348 of record NC_140368.1, on the reverse strand, counting down.
AGAAATAGAGAGAGAGAGGAATACATGGGTTAACAGTTGAGACATGAGGGTACAAGGGAGATAAATAAAGAGATAAGGGGAAAAGAGTAGGGTGTAATTAACGAATAATTAAAGAAAGAAAGAAAGAAAGAAAGAAAGAACGAAAGAACGAAAGAAAGAAAGAAAGAAAGAAAGAAAGAAAGAAAGAAAGAAAGAAAGAAAGAAAGAAAAGAGAGAAAGAAAGAAAGAAAGAAAGAAAGAAAAGAAAAGGATAACTAAAAGATAGAAAATGAGACAGAAGGAGAGGGATGGAGCCAGAATAAAAAGAGAGAAAAAGACAGTTAAGAAGAGAAAGAGCCAGAGACAGAAATAGAAGAACAGTTGACCAAGCCTTACTGAGGGACACCAGGTTAAAACCACACACAGACACTGACCCCATCACAAGACTTGAGGAGAACCTGAGACTTTACCTCCAAGTCCATTATCTTCATCACATCGAACCCAAATGCCCTCTCTGTACTGTGCATCTTTCACAGCTCTGCTACTGACAGAGGCATGGAGCTAACAGCATCACAACTATTCAGCCCTATTCTATAGAGGGTCAAACAGCTTAGGTAGTGACAGTTATTTGAAATGCCATGGTTTGGATGCAGTTGGTTTCTCACACAGCTTTTCTTTTAGTACTCTTAAAAGTGCACTATTCATGAAATTAGAATATATTTACATGCATCCATATACTATATATATAGTATATGGATAAATATATATCCATATTAAATATACAATGAGGGGTTGTAAAGAGTTGGAGCAAAGTTTTAAAAATGTGCATTTTGATTAATAATTCAAACTGCTTTTGTAAATAAATTATAGTTAATATTGAAGTGCATGCACTACTGCCTGTTTGACATTTATTGAATTTAAACCTTTATATTTATCGCTTGAAGTGAGGGGACAGAAAAACGCTGATTCGTCTCAATTTTGATGATTTAATATCGATTATAGTAATTTTTTGTTTAAAATTGTAGTATTGCAGTGTATGATTTAGCACTGTCTGAGTTTTTTGGGGTCTGTTTTGAAAAGTCTCTTTTAGCCAATCACTGGGTCTTCTCGCTCCAACTTTGCCTATCTGGGACAGAGAGTCACCTACCAGTCAATAAGCATTTAGTACCACATGCCAAACCCAATGGTATCACCTCAATTATATTTACTATCACTGTTTCTGGTTATCCCAAGCTGGCATGGGATGTCACCAGACTAACAGAGACTCTGTTCCAGAAGCGACTGGTCGGGGAGACCCTAGTGTTTCACAAAGGCAGGCAAGGTTATCTCTTGATTTGGCAGGGCACCTAAGTAAGATTCTTCTCTCTCAATTCTCCCCAGACACACCATCCTGAGAAGCCACTTTTTCCTACCACAGGAAGCCCAAGAGAACACTATAGGTAGCAGTCTGACAGGCAAACTGAACCCTGGCCTTTTATACCCTGCCAGGTTTGAGAAGTTGGACATCACCCCAAAAAGCGCCCAGAAGATTAAGCCCGTTCTGGAACGCTGGATGGCCGAGGCAGAGGCCCGCCACCGATCCGGCATGCAGAACCTGACCGAGTTTATCGGCAGCGAGCCTTCGAAAAAACGCAAGAGGAGGACCTCTTTCACCCCACAGGCGCTGGAGATCCTCAACAGCCACTTTGAGAAGAACACACACCCCTCTGGACAGGAAATGACGGAAATAGCAGAGAAACTGAACTACGACAGGGAAGTGGTACGCGTCTGGTTTTGCAACAAGAGGCAGGCTTTGAAAAACACAATAAAGCGATTGAAACAGCCCGATCTCGGCCCTGCAGCACCTATGGACCCACTGTCTGATTCTCTAGAGGAGCTCCCAAAATGAATAACCAAAACTTGCGAAAGTGAGAGAGGGAAAGTTCTTAGAGCAAGGCGGAATGAAGTGGAATGATGAAGACTGGAAAAAACGACTTCTCTTCTTTTCTAAAGTCAGATGGATGAACATTAATCAGCGTTTGCTAACAAAAATATGTGTTTGTCAGTGTGATTACCACAATTATGTAAATTACCTTGGCGAAAACCAAAAACCTGAAAAAAATATGTTAATACCACAAAAATAAAAAAATAAAATACAATGTTCTGTTTTTAAAGAGTTTTAGGTTCTGGCCTTCCAGACCAAAATAGTGTCCAAATTTGTTTTGTTTTTTTTGTTAGGAGATTTTAGTAAAGAGATCATACCAAAACAAAAATACTAACTATTTACCAAAGTCATCTGAGTACTAAGAATAATTTTTTAATGTAAATGTGTTCAAAATTTTTACATTTGTACCGGCAAAAAATCTACATGAGAAGTATCTTTGTCTCACATCATTTTACCTCTTGGGTTTATATGTAAATATCTACAATATACAGTCAGCAAACTGAAACCACAATGTCAAAGTTCTCTTTGAAAACCACAACTTTGCTGTTTCAAAAATAGCATATTGTATTTGTCATTTGTATGTCTGATCCATCGCCTGCAGCTATTTTCAGTCACGGTCTAACTTTGTACAACTTTTACAGGTATTTATCAATGATTTTTTTTATTGTCTATGATTTGGAGAAAAGATAGTGACAGTGAAGGGATTTTCAGTAGCTACCTGTACAGATCTCTGTCCATCAACTCTACTAATGTGGAGCTACTGTCATTCTGTTGCCAAAGCCTGATAGCCAAAGAACACATTACTTCAGCTCAAGGACTAGGGAAGATTTTACCTTTGCCAATAACATATTATCGTTTTTTGAAGTGGTTTGCTTCCTTTTCTTTGTCTGTGTGTTTCTAACAAGATTTTTCTGTGGTTGTGCTGAGGGCAGTAGAGTGTCAGATAATATGCTTTCAAAAGTAAAAGTCTTGTCTGTTAAAAACCCTTTTCATAACAAAATATAACGTTGTCTATGCCCTTCTTATTCAAATGTTTGTCCCTGTTGATCGGTTTACCAAATCCACCCTTGCATGTTTCAGACTTGAAGAATGCTGAGGACAAAACGTAAAATGCAGGCCAATATTAAAATCACATTTGAATCAATCACATTTGAATCCTAAAAAACAACATATTTCAGAAATTGTCACATTTTTTATATTCAGCATCATTTTTTCCCCTCAACTGTTTAAGGAGTTTCATCTATGTTATTTTAAAAGATTCAAGGTTATTATACTACTACAGTTTATTGACTTTTATCTGTATTCAAACTACCATCAAATGACATATTTCGCCTATCATAAAATGTCATTAAAATGTTCGATTAAGTAAAGCCCCTTGGAAATAGATACGCGTAGAAAATAAGTGGCACATGTCAGGAATTTGATGCGATGTATTCATGATCATGTTGTATTTTGTTCAATATCTGCCTCCTCATGTCACATCAATTGGCTCCCTGTCTGTCAACCTACTGTGGATTGTTTTAAATCTGATACCAAACTAACACAATCAAAAACTTCACGTAACAGAAGCCTTTATTGTTATGGTAATAGATGTGATTTACTGTCGCTCTTAATTATAAAACATTATGTTACTGTCATGTAAGAAACCAAATATAGTAAGCATTTGTTGAAAAGACTGGTTGGTTTCTACATAGTACTGCTGTTTTGCAACCGTCTGTGATGAGTTAATCATCAACCATTTCAACTTTGTTTCACAGGAACACTAGCTTTTCACAGTCGGCCATTACATAATTTTTCATAGTGCTACCTCTTTGTCAGTTTGGAAACCTGAGCCAAGAATTTTTTTTTTTTTTGTGTTTCCCATTGAAAACTGTAGGATATGTGAAATACATATGTGTATGTGTGTTCCCCTCCCTTAAACAAAGTGTATGAGGAACTTTGATTTGGCTGCAGGTATAGCTTGGGCAATGTAGCTGTAACCAAAACCAAAAGATGGCAACAAACTCATGCCTCCACTAAACTTTAAAACGCTGGACCAAAGCTCTATAGTTATATGCACATTGTACAGAAAAATCGGTCTGAAGACGTTGACAATCTTTAAAATGAAACAAATTGATGTGTATAAGTTAACCAGAGTTTTTACCTCATCATTGTCCTTTTGTACATCGTGAGAAATGCCATACACCACGTTAAAAGAAAAAAGAAAAAATACCATTTTGTTTATTTGGATGTGACTTTAACCTCTTTTGGGGAGGGGGAAGGTGGAGGGGGTCGTGGATTTATCTGTTCTATGATTCTGTGTAACATTCTTTTTTTTTGTGAATCGTTTTTACAGGGTTACACACGTATCACTTTTTAGACATTGTTGTTTGTTAATTTTGTTCTCTCTTAGGCCTTCACAGTTCTCTGTTTCAGAATCCAGGATATTCAAAGGCTTTACAATCTTACCCAAATATGTATAAAAATGATAATCATAAGTAACGACTAATGATACTAACAGTTAAGGATAAACTGGTTTGAATTATTATTCTTATTAAGACCTCGAAACCAAAGCCAATGCGACTGCCAAGGGTGGTTTTAATTTTACAGACAGAAAACTGTATTTAATTCTATTGAGCAATATATGTTTGGTCAGTTTACACAGCACTTTCTGTATTTCTTAAAAGCTTCAAGTCTGTCACGTTAATCCATAGTTATTAATAAACGATTGTTTGACATTGTTGACTTTGTGTTTTACACTACATCAGCACACTTTCTCATGAAATACGGTTCTGAAAATGTATAAACCACAGAAGTTATTGTTGTTTACCAGCAAGTACTAACACTATTCACAAGTTGATTTATTGTGCCCATGAGTCAGTTGTATTAAACATATTTGTATTGTAGTCACAGACAGGCAGAGGAGTAAAAATATACTCAAGACTTCAAGTTGCTATAGGTTCAATGCAAGTGCACCTACCTTTACTACACTCAACATATAATGTTAGCTACTCAGCAAAACTCTGCAGTTTCTATGTTCCCGTCTAAGATCAGTGAACTGCATGTTTTCATGGTGATGTGATTGAGAGAGAATAAAAACAGCCCCATAAAGACTTTCTCCGATTCCTAACCTTTTACTACAAAGTTCACACCTTAAAGCAAACCGACAGCTGACCAAGACCCCAGGTTCAATAGCAATTCATTTAGATTTCCATAAGGTCAATAGAAAGAAATACATGTCAGGGTTATTTCACATTAATGATTCATTTCTTTGCTGTACCAGATAACAATAACGAGACAAGTGTAACAATGGAAGAAAAAGAAAACTGTCTTGGGTGAAAGCCTTTTGAAACTAAACTCCAAAGTTTGAAACAGCTCTGTTGTCCATGATGCCTTTGAAAACTGACTGGCTGGTGCAGAGAAAGTAGTAAATAAATAAATGATAATAATAAAAAAAAGCACTGACTATAAATTATTAACATTAGGCTGAAAACTGATGTTGAAGATGTTTTCATCGTTCTTTCAGTTTTCTTTTTTCACTTCATTTTAAAACACTAGATGTGCTCTTCAGTAATGATGGGTGAGATATACCATAGGACAGCTATTTGATATTCTTTTGTTTTGTATTTTCTCAATTTTCATCATTTTTTTCCATTATTAACTATGTAATGCGCAGATGCAGCTTTTCTATACCCCAATCTGTTCTCCGATATCAGAAATCCCATTTTGTCTATGGGGGGAAAACTATACTTTTTCTTCACCATCAACAAGAGGCATAGCAATGCTTTTGAATGAGAAAGTTACCAAATACTTTATACAAATCAATGGGCAAATCTTTGGGCACAGATGGCCAAACTATTGCATAGAAAGACACATTTTATGTCATTCAGTAAAATAAATATGGAATGGACTGAACCCAGAAGGATGTCTTTCAAGTAAGGCATGATGGAAAATGTAAAACATTTCATACAAAGAAGTTGTAATGTGTCAGTGCTATCTGTCAATTGTGTGTCAGCTTAACAGTCATTCGTCTTCACAAGGTGAAGTGTTTGCACGATGATCTTTACTATAGAGCAAGATTCATAGATTTATTTCAGTCATCTCATTCAGTTCTGAAACATAAAAACACATCTGTCTATAGAAGCATATAGTTCTGTTTCACCCACAAGGACAAATGAGATAGTCGAGGCTGATCCATTACAAACCGTCAACACAAGATCTCTCCCTCCCCCTCAAAAGTCAACTGACTGACTTGTTGGAGTATAATGAATTCCTGTTCAACTTGCAACCAGTTAAAATGGTCTGGAAAGAGAAGAGAATGTTTGAAGAAAATATTATGACAAGTCAGAGGCCCAAATGGATTATGTTTCAATATCATCCAGGACACAGAAAGAGAGAGGCAGAGGAAGAGAGAGGGAGCATGTGCAGGAGCACTGGATGCAGATGGTTTTAAATTGCTGCCTTTGTTTTCCATCAGCCATGAAGCATTCACTTCCCTTATCTTTCAAACAATGCGCAGTGGTGCTGATGTTCTGGGTAAATGAACTGTCTGTGTCCCCCCCCCCTCCCCTCTGCCCAACCCCCCCCCCCCCCCCATCCACCTCTGCGTTTCAACTTCCTCCTCAAGGTTGAGATGCCGGCACCCCCTCTGTGAAGCCAGAGTCACAGAGGCATCTCCCACTTTGCTGTTCTGCACACCCCAACGCCTCTGGGGGTGCAATTACCAATCCTCACATGCAATCGGGGTTGTCCATGCATATGATCCCTTGTTGTTTCTGGTGTTGTTTTGTCCAACCCCCCTCCCTCGTCCCAACCCCCCTCCCTCGTCTCATTATTAGCGATGCCACTGTGTGAGGTTTTTGAAGGTAGAGAAGTTAATAGCCGGTGTCTTTATGGAGATGGTACCTCTGACTCGAACAGCGGATTGTCCACAGCCCATTTCACTTTCTACCACCCTGTGCAGGACTCATACCCCTTTACTCTGAGCTGTCTTACTTTCCAAATGCATCTGCACTGATCTGTTAAAGATCTGCACTGCAGTGGCAGAAAAAAACAATACAATCATAAACAACTCAAACAAAAGGATATCATGTTATTTTGAATTTAGGGCCTGTAAAGCGTGCACTGAAGTCAAATGTTCAACAACAGCACATTCAATTACGTGGTTGATGGTAACATAATTCACAAGCTTCTAATAAAACTAATTGGAACAACAATTTCAATTTAACCAACATACACACATTATTAGTTGATTTTTATCTTTTCTGTAATTTCAGAAATGTTCTCATTCAGACTGTTTATAAGGTAAGATAAAAGTACAGAAGCTAGTTCTAAATGAGGGGAGCTGAGTTTAAAACCTGTTTGAGAACTGCAACACTAGGACAGAGAAAAACGGAGGCTAAGGGTCAAAAGAAAATAACTGTTTTTCTGATGGGTTGAGATGTTTCTGCAAATAGCTGGTCTTCTGATGAGCTGTTTGAATGGACAACATCTACCCCCTCATACCACTCTCTCCCCTCCCTGATCTCTACATAGTATATTCAATGCAACGGAGAGAGAGAGACCTGGTATCAAAAGCCAGTAAGAGGGTAGATAGTGATTGAGAGATGGAGAAAGAGTGGTGTGGTTGGATGCATCTTGCCTGTCTTATTAGTGATGGTCCAATACAGACACTTTGGACCTTCTTTATGGGGCGATGATGAGACCCTCTCCGCACATCTCAGGAAAATGGCTGGGGGGAAATCACAGATGAGAATCACTCAAAGACAGGGAGATGTCAACAGGCCGGTAATGACACCTGATGGCCCCAGAACCCTCTCTCCTTTTCCCTCTCGGCCTCACCTGGCTGAGTTGCACAGTACTTGAAAACATAATTAGAGGCAAAACAGAGAAAAGGAAGCTTTAGTCCTGTGTTGTCTGTAACCAAGGCTCTTTGTTTGATATGTTCTGGTGTCCATTTTTCCTCTCCTCTTTTTCACTTCTTCTCTCAAAGAAGACGGAGAGAGAGAGGGAGAGAGAGAGAGAGAGAGAGAGAGGGAGAGAGAGAGAGAGAGAGAGAGAGAGAAAGAAAGAAAGAGAGAATGGGAAAGGGAAAGGGAAGGGGAAGGGGAAGGGGGAAAGGGGAAAGGGAGAGGGGGGTGGAGATAAAGAAAGAGAAGGAGGAGAGTTCCCTGTGAGATGCCAAGGTGCTCCCAGTCCATTGTGCTTCTGGCTGTCAGGTTAAATTAGGGAGTACAGGCTCTGTGAGTGTAAAAAAATCAATACTTGATGGAAGATTGCTCCCCGGAAAATCTGTTTTGATTCCAGGATTAATTCTTGACCAAAGACTCCAGCAAAATGACATGCCATTAGGCCGAAAATGAACACATTCTGCAGTGGAAATTGGATGGAAATGTGTCAGGTGATTGCCCTGACTGGGTTGTTCTGCTCTCTGAGCGTGGGGACGGAAGGTGTGGTTGCTTCCGTGAATGAGGCCTGCAGTCTGACTCCATTTCCACACAACCCAGTCAAGTCCACTGTGGCCTAAGTGTATTCTCAAGGCCATTGTTGTCCAGCTCCTGCAAATGCATTCCACCCAGCTCAGATGCATTTGTCCACCACCATTCCGACTCTCCTGTGTTTTCCATAAAACCCAGCATAAAAAATAAAGAATCTTAAAATATTTTTCTCTCTCTTCTTTTCTCTGTGGAGAGAGGAAAGAGGGTAAAATACAATATTGATGAATGAGTAATGTGTTTGTCATCACAAATAACATATTTACGTGTTGAAAACTTGGCAAAAAGGCTCTAGACATTGATTTGAAAACAAATGCAGTCAAGCTGGCAAAAGACTTGTGTGGACAAATTGTGTTAGAAGAAACAAGTCTTCTAAACCCATAGACTTTCTCTTGCATTGCAGCAAACTTGTGATACACGTAGACTACCTCATCAGACATACATAAAGAGATAAATAAAATAAAGCTTTTTTATGTTGTTTTTATAAAAAAAAATACAGAAATAAACAGGACCAAAAACAAAATCATACATCCATGGCCATTTCATTTTATTCACATTAATATCCAACTTAAAATAAAAATTAAGTAAAAATAAATTTCTGCCATAAACAATATTAAGCTTTTTGAAGTATGTTCACTCTGCCTGCCTATGGACATGCCCTAAGGCCTGCCCTATGTCTATGCCCTAAGGACATTTTGCATCTATGGAAGGATATGTAGGACACCAACATACCGTAAATAGATGCATTCCACAAAGTAGATCAAAAAGGTAAGTAGTGGTTGCTCTATGTCGCCCATTGTGCCAGTAATTTTGTTATGAGATATTTACATCCCTCTCTCAGTTTCAGGTTGACATCATGAATAAGGATGGTCCATATTCAGACAGGATCCAGAGAGACAGACACTGTTTCGGATGCAGTCTTGATAAAGTAGGATGCTTTTTAAAAACATTAGAATTTCTGGTATCTCAGGTTTTTAAGATGTGTAAATGTGTAACTTCACAATATGCTTTGTGAATAATACTTTGGGTATTCATCATCAAGGTGTGTATGGTTTACAAAAAATAACTTCAAATCATTTTAAAGCTGCACCAGGGAACGTTATAACATTTATTCAAATAGGAGTAACAGTGCCCCCAATTCTTGTCTGAAATTCTGCGCTTTCCTCCAGCTCAAATTTGATTTGATGGTTTCACAAAAGACAAGGAAATTTTGGTTGGAAGATGATTAGGCCTACTTGAACATTTTACAGGTAGCCTCCAAATATTCTAAATTGACATTCCACTTGCTCAAAACTGTGTTACTAAATAACTCTAAGGACCTCATTAAGTTCCTTTAATGTTAATAATTCGCATCGACACCTTACTTTTGACTTGTGTCTTAGTATAACAGTAATGTTCCACTTCATTTAAACTAACGCTCAGAGTGAAACATTAAGGACTACGTTGAATATTTGAATTTATACTGTATGGGTTTAGCGTCCTCTGTCGACAAAAAATATGTAATACAAGATATCTTATCGTGAATACTTTAATGAGACTGCAGTGCCAACTCCTTTGCAGAAGGTGGCAGTGTGTAGCACTTCTTGGCAGTGGTACATGTTAACAATACCAGAAGAAAATAATATCCTGCGCATCATGATGACGTAGACAATACATTTCGACACGTGAACTGACATCAAAACATGAAACTAAATGCCAGAAGCCTGCCACGAATATAGGTTGCGGTCCTAGGACACACAAAGGAAAATAAGTTATTATTTACGATGTCTTGGGTTAAGGCAGTTGGACGCAGTGTTGAAGACGTCTTCGACGAGGATGCGGACGACATTACTTTACAAAACAAAGAATGGAAGTACAACATGGAAAAGCGTGTTAAGGTAAAACGTGATGATGAAACGTGAAAAGGTGATGATGATGGTAAACTCATGGGAAATGAAAACTATTTTTTCACAGGAAATACATTACAGTGCAGTGTCGTGTATTATCATCGTTTGACAAAATCTGGGACAGATGTACTATGCTATTAGATTCTAGATACAATGAAACCAACACAATTCTCTAGAAACTGTTAAACAATACTGTTCCATGGTTTTCTGTTCAGGACGGATACAGAGATGGCATTGACGCAGGTAAAGAGGCGTCCCTTCAGCTCGGTTTTAACCTGGGATACAAAGAAGGAGCGGCTAAAACTGTGGCCATTGGGCGTCTGAAAGGAATCATAAGGTATTTAAGTAAATTTAACCAGACATGCAGTTGAACTCTTTTTGGAGGATAAAACGGTTGAGATTTAAGTTGACGCCAATCCAATATATTCTGATTTATCTCCACAAATAACTTGCCCTTCCTCATTCCATATATTGGCCACAATGATCCATCATATGACTCGTCTCTTTGTGCAGGGCCACATCACTGTAGCCCCTTCTCCACTCTTCATGACACATGCCTGTGTCACTCGGTTCTCTTTTCCTATTGTCTCTCAGTTTGTTGCCTCTTTGTGCCTGTCTCTACACAGTGCTATACAGTGCTGGTGCCAGCTGCAGAGGCCAGACAGCCCCACTCCTGCCTGCGTCACAGACCTTCTCCAACGGGTTGTGCAGCATGAAGACTCTGTCATCCAGGCAATGGTTAAGGCCCTGGAGAAGCCTCCACCCAGTGTCAGTGACGTCTCCGACTGTATGGAAGACCTAGGGGTGGACCAGGGAGATGCAGGATGCAGGGGAGAGGGGTGTCAAGCTGCCGACTGCTGCAAGAGAGGGGGAGATATAGACATTGATCTGAAGCCGTCTCACAAACCCAGTTGTTCAAGCACTACAGACTTCCTCAGTTCAGAGGAGAGTTTTGAACGGCTGGTTCAAAGCTGCATGGAGGTGGTGTCGGAACTCGGGCTGCCAGAGGAACTGGCTCAACACCTGAAACAGCTGAATAGTGCAGAGTGAACCTTTTCTTGTAAAATATAAACTTGTGGATATTTATTCTTGAAATAATTTGATTAATGTCTGAGATTAGATTTGTGTACAAGCCTATATTTTAACTTGCAGCTTGTTTACTACAGAAACAATTTTACTAGGGAAACAGTCATATGATAAACTTTTGGAGTGTTTTTGTACAGCAGCCATAGTATTCTGTTTTAGTGACTGTAATATGTACTTGATTGAAAAATAAAAAAATATGTCAATGCATTTAGATTTCGGGAAGACGGGTACATTTTCTATGTGTAGACGCATCATCATGGACGACCGACCTTTGCCGTTTTTCATAATGTATACACTGGATAACCTCACATGTAAATTATGAATGACTCAATGCTGCCCCGGAAGTAATGTCACAAAAAATATTATATTATGCATTTATTGTAAACTATAAGCCTTGCTTGTGCGGTGCGTGTACGGCTGTTGAATAGGAGTAATTTCAATTTTTGCCTCCATTTTGCTCAAGTGTAGCTAATTTTGACGGAGATTTCTATTTTAGCACCGTTTTGTCATAAGTATCATAGTTATAGTCAGCTAGCTACTACGGTAGATAGCTTTGTGATGCTGGCTGTTTCGAATGTAGCTAGCTGCGTCCACATGACCAGAGCAAACAAATATGCCTGACAGCTAGACGTGGGGGTCAGAGTATACAGAATAAAAGAAGGAGGGCTGCAATGTCAAATTCTCTGAAGTAAAATCCGTCTGTGAAACTTCCTGGAGCCGGTGCAGTTGTCCTCAAGCTAAATCAACGCGTCTTCAATTAGGTACAGTAATATCAGCTTTTTTTTTTACAGTAGCTTGCTTGCTTGCTAGCTAGCCTGTTACCATTTTCTACAAGCTATGTGAAATATTACTAAGCTAACACAAATTTAAAACAAAAAACTAGGCTAACGCAAATTAAATCAAAGTGTTCCTTCAAACATAGCTACGTAACTGCTCTATTATTTGTTGATTGCACTTCCGTGCATTGGACAGGGTTTTACTAGCCGATTAAATGGGAAATCCATATTATCTATCCGTTTATTGTAAACAACATAAGCTACGCTGTAACACAACAGTCTTTAAAATAGCTAGTTAGTTTGAGTTGGTGAAGCTTGGACTTTCATTTTAGTAGTGCGTGTGTGGACAATTCGGACGCCATTCTCAATTAGCACACGCGCATTCGGTGTCACAGTGTTATTTATAAGTGTGTAGGGCCTGTTTTGTAGCCTAGACCTATTTGATTGACAAACCTTATTAGCTATACACCCATGTACAAACAATGGGATCAACAGTTGTGTTCAGAGTTCACCCCATTTAAAAAAATTCACTGTAGTAGTCAAACCATGTTGTGCTGCAAAGGGTGTCCTATTTTTCTTCGTTATGACTGTGACTTATAAGCAGTATTTACTTGTTTAGGTGTGATGTCCTTTCTTTGGACCAGCGACTTGGTCAGGGATCCCAGAAATGCTTGCCTGGCCATTCGCCCTGGACTCCTGAAATCTTCAGACTTCCAATAAGCTCTTCTGCCATCCTCACGGGGCAGAAGGCACCACAGCCTTTCAATGGGTAACCGTTGCTGCCGACAGTCCAAACCCTGCAATTCTGAGGAAGAAACTAATGGTTTGTTAAACCATGATAATAAGACCACAGTGACACCAGCAGAGTCGGAGGGGGTGGCATGTGTCCAGTACAACAGTTCTGTTAGGCAGTTGAGGTGAGATATGGGTTACTGTAACCCTTAAAATATTGAGCATGATTATGTCTACTACTCTGACTACTTATCTTTTATATCTCAATGATCTTATATTGATTGATTTATTTAAACCGATTAACTGTCAGGCAAAAATAAGATACTGTTGATACAAAAACAAATACAAATGAAAGTTGCCCTTCATGGGCTTATCGTTGTTTTATGTGTTTTTAGTGAGGACAATGCAAACAACAAGGAGGAAGGAAAGGTGGAGGTGGCGGTGAATGTTCAGAAGCTACAGGGTGCCTCTCCCCAAAAACCCTCTATGGAGGATGTTACCAAGGCTACCGAGAATGGACCTTTACATTCCAAATGTAGCCAGACTAAGTCTCCTTCTCCGCCTCCATGCATTGACAATGCACTCCAAACCATCGCCATCCCCACTGTGCAGGATCGAGACAAAGGTGATGCGGCCACTGTGACCAGCCATGAGAAAAGCCCATCCGACCCTGCCCTTAAGGAATGTGTTATAGCTACTGAGCGGAAAGTCTCTATCGAGGTCCAGAGTTATGTTCCTTGTGCCCTGGAGGAACCTTCTGCCGTCGTGAAGAACAACATCTCAGACGCTGCCCCTGGCTCTCCCAAGGCACAGATCCTAACTGAGAACCTCATCGTCCAGGATGCCGATGCTGGTGCTGATTCGGGAGCAGGACTCGTCCGTGCTGTGGATGCACCCTCGGAGGAAGGTTTCCATGGCAAGGAGGGTGTTCCTGTAAACGACTCTGAGGTTACTCTTAAGGCCTATGACGAGAGCTCTGTGCCCAGCAAAGGTGATGAGAACTGGGTAGAGTCAACCTCCACTGGAAGCATCTCTCGTCCACTCTCACCCTCATCTGGAGTTGTCACAGAGTAAGTCAGAGTAATCCAAACCCTAACTCGCCCTTGACCATTAAATTACTCAAGTTTCACAATCTGAGGCATGTGCCAGTGTTAACTGTATTTTAGCCTTTCACTGTCTTCTTACCCACCGTCTACAGTAGCTCTGTGATGAAGGTGGTTAACTCAGAGAAGGTGCTCACCGCGGCAACGAACACAGGTGACACCCCGAGTGACTTGAGCCAAGCCAGTCACATGGCCCCTCTTGCACCTGTGGCGACAGGAGCCAAGCAGAGCAGCCTGACTGACAACGTCTCTGCTCTGCCTGAGGAGACAGTCGCCAAGAGGCCCTCAGGCATTAGGTCAGTAGGATCAAATGTAAAATCTTTATTATTCATGACCAGGGGTTTTGCCATGGCTGTAGAATGTCTTAGTGGTTGTTTGTTACCACAAGGGGGCAGGAAAATACCATGTACCATTGTACCATAACATTGTAACATGATCTTTTGTTTGAGCATGCGTGTAAGATAGCGTAGTAGTTTGTCATAACATTGTAACATGATCTTTTGTTTGAGCATGCGTGTAAGATAGCGTAGTAGTTTGTCATAATGTGGCTTAAGTGTATTCATATAGTGAATCATCTAACAAACAGGCTAAGGCGAACAATATCCTTATGAATAATATGTGGTCTGTCTCATGGGAAGCCACATTAGTAAAATATAAACAAAATCCCATTTCTCTTCTCTCCAGTCTGAAGTCCTATGAGGAAAAGAAAGTGACCCTCTGTGAGCAGATTGGCTTGACCGAGGTGCCATCTCTGGATGACCTCATAGAGGAAGAGGAGGCAGAAGTAGAGTTGGAGAGGAAGGAGGTTTGTCAGACAAAGGCCATAGTGAAGGAGGGAGAGAGTGATGAGCTTGGCCTGAATGGAGAGATGAACCAGGGCGTGGACGGAGAGGATAAGCAGAAGGTGGAGCAGGGCCTGGAGGTGGAGGTAAAGCAGGGCCTGGAGGTGGAGAAGAAGCAGGACTTGGCAGTGGAGGTAAAGCAGGGCCTGGATGTGGAGGAGAAGCAGAGCCTGGAGATGGAGGTGGAGGAGAAGCAGGGCCTGGAGGTGGTGGTGGAGGAGAAGCAGGGCCTGGAGGTGGTGGTGAAAAAGAAGCAGGACCTGAAGGTGGAGGTGAAGAAGAAGCAGGGTCTGGAGGTGGAGGAGAAGCAGGGACTGGAGGTGGAGGTGAAGAAGAAGCAGGGTCTGGAGGTGGAGGAGAAGCAGGGACTGGAGGTGGAGGTGAAGAAAAAGCAGGGCCTGGAGGTGGAGGAGAAGCAGGGCCTGGAGGTGGAGGACAAACAGGGCCTGGAGGTGGAGGTGCAAAAGAAGCAGGGCCTGGAGGTGGAGGTGAAGAAGAAGCAGGGCCTGGAGGTGGAGGACAAGCAGGGCCTGGAGGTGGAGGAGAAGCAGGGCCCAGAGGTGGAGTTGAAGAAGAAGCAGGGCCTGGAGGTGGAGGAGAAGCAGGGCCTGAAGATGGAGGTGGAGGAGAAGCAGGGCCTGATGGTGGACGAGGAGAAGCAGGGCCTGCTGGTGAAGGAGAATCAGGGCCTGCTGGTGAAGGAGAATCAGGGCCTGGAGGTGAAGGAGAATCAGGGCCTGGAGGTGAAGGAGAATCAGGGCCTGGAGGTGAAGGAGAATCAGGGCCTGGAGGTGAAGGAGAATCAGGGCCTGGAGGTGAAGGAGAATCAGGGCCTGGAGGTGAAGGAGAATCAGGGCCTGGAGGTGAAGGAGAATCCGGGCCTGGAGGTGAAGGAGAATCAGGGCCTGGAGGTGAAGGAGAATCCGGGCCTGGGGGTGAAGGAGAATCAGGGCCTGGAGGTGAAGGAGAATCAGGGCCTGGAGGTGAAGGAGAATCCGGGCCTGGAGGTGAAGGAGAATCAGGGCCTGGAGGTGAAGGAGAATCCGGGCCTGGGGGTGAATGTGGAAGAGAATCAGGGCTTGGAGGTGGTGGAGAAGCAGGCCCCCAGCACGTCTGCTAAGGTGGAGGTGCTTTCTGGGAAGCAGCTGAATGCCTGTGCTGAACAGGACATTGCAAGCAGGTTTGTCCCTTTTACAGTAAGCCGGTAGTTTAAAAAGTGCATAACATTTACTTTCAAGTCACTTTAGTACAATTGTTTTTGTAGCGATTTCTTAAATCCTCCTCCTTTGTCTTCCAAGTGAGGAAGACCTTTATCGAGGGGAGGAAGAGCTCGCTCCAGGGGTCCAGGTCAAACTAGCAACTCAGGAGCCTCTGTTTGAAATTACATGTCAGTATCTGTCAAATGGCCATCCTTTTGCCCAAAATATACAGCAACATTTTTGGGGAGGAGTGTCATTGTGTACCATATACTCAATGTTGACCTCTGACCCACTGTTCTCTTCCTGACACCACAGTGCCTAAAGTGGAGGACAGGTGCAGCCTGGCTCCCCCTGTGGACATCCTGGCCTATAGCAAGAGAGAGTGGAAGGGAAACACAGCCAAGAGTATTGTCATTCGAAAGGTAGGTTGAATTGCCTTGGCATGTACTATTTCGACTGAAACGTTATTAAAACAAATATTTGTACATTTTAGCCAAATTTAGAAAACAAATCGATCATCAGCCATGATTGACGTGGAGGATCTCTCCTGGTGTGCTCCAGGGTTATGTTGAGCTGTCTCAGAGGTTTGGGAGCCTGAGAAGGGTGAGAGGAGATAACTTCTGTGCCCTGAGAGCCACGCTCTTCCAAGTGCTCTCCCTTAGCACCAGACTACCTGCCTGGCTGGAAGACATCTCCATGGTACAGCATAAACCTGCTCACGTCACACGTTGCTCACACAAAGCTTCCCAAGGGGATGTTTATTGATGGGTATGTCCTAAGGGATGTGTGTTAATGCGGTTTCTGTGATGTCCTGTTTGGAACCAGGAACAGAAAACCAGAATGGAAACAATTATTTGCTCTTATCAAATACTCAGAAATACTCAATATAACTTTTTTTTCCACACAGTTGCCTCAGGAGCTGCAGTCTCGGGGCCATCTGATTGACAATTGGCTGTTTCCTGTAGAATGCAGGCAAGGGGAGGGGCCAGAAGATGCGGTGCAGCAGCTAAAACGCTACATGGAACTCCTTCAGACCAGGGTACCACAAACACCCATACCGTAAACCTGCAGAATAGTTATGATCACCAAACAATAGTGCATGTGTTGGTTCCCCACAAATCAGGCTATGCTGAATTTAATTTACAGTAGAGATTGAATGAGACACCTTACAAAAAAGTAGTGTGTAATACATAAATGATATGTATTATTTTTGTGCGAAAACAATCTGTTTTCAAGAGCCACTGCTAATTAACATTAGATGCCCCTCACCCATGTTCGGCTGGGATAATTACAGTGCCCTGGTGCCTGATAGCAGGTTGTGAACTTATGTGCTCTTCTCTCCTCAAAGATTGCAAGGGATCCCAACATGAGTCCTTGGTTAATGTGAATGCCAGACATTTATAGGCTGCTCACAGCTCTTCAGGAATCCTCATACTTACTGAGCTCCTGACTTCAAAGTGTTTGAATAGATGACTGCTATAGCCGAGCCTTGGCTGTGAACACACATTAACCAGCTTGTTCCACAAGACTGGTTCCCAAGTCACGAGTTGCAGATTGAATTGTGAAGCTATGTACACAGGGAATACTGTAGTTAAAAATACGTTATTCTTGTAGTGTGTGTGTGCGAGTGAGAGAGACACACACAGACATGTTTTCCTCTGGGATGAACTGAAGTAGTTCTTAACTGAAGTTAAGCTTCTGCTGTACTCCACCCCTCCAGTGGCAGTCAGCAGTGAGCTGCTCCAGCCCGGAGGAGCGCCAGCGTCTGTGTGAACGCGTGTTCCAGGGAGGGGAGGAGGAGCTGGGCCTGATGGAGGCCCTGAAGGTCCTGATGCTGGGCAGGGCCCTGGAGCTCCATGCCAGCATGCAGCAGGGACAAGACGTTCCTATCTTCTGCTGGCTGCTGTTCGCACGAGACTCGTCAGACTGCCCTCGGAGCTTCCTCTGCAACCACCTCAGCCAGGTGGGCTTCAGCGGGGGCCTGGAGCAGGTAAACACCTCCTCCCTGTAGGAAACACACGCACGGCTAACCCGTGGGAAAATCAAACATAGGTTTATTTGTTTATAAGCTGTCCATACCACCTGCTCACCTAACCACTGCTTATTTCATCTGAAAAGGTATTTGAAGGCTGCTATTAAATGTTGGTATGTTTTTTGTCCCTGGCAGAAAAACACCACAACAATTAGACAGTTTAGCTGCTAGCAATCACACCAGGGTGTGGCCAGGTGTTGTTAGTGTCTGGGTGTGTAGTGTCCCCTGAATCCCTGCATGTACACTTTGTGCAGTACATCCAGTTCTTGGACTTTGCCATCCGTCCATTGTTGATCCTCGGGGAAAGAAGGATTCTGGAACATTCTGTCATATCTGATGCTGGGAGTGTTGAACCGGATGTAGTCCATTCCAACCCTTAACTTCCCCTCTCGTTGCGTCTTACAGGTGGAGATGTTTCTGCTAGGCTACGCTCTACAGTGTACCATCCAAGCCTACAGACTGTACATGGCTGACACAGAGGAGTTTGTCACCTATTACCCCGATGACCATAAGGACGACTGGCCAGGAGTGTGCCTGGTCACAGAGGATGACCGTCACTACAACGTACCTGTGGGAGAAAGAGTAGGACTACAGGTCCCATAAGGCCTTGCTGCAAACTGATTGAAGCTCTATGGAAGCTGGGCTCGTGGCTTTGCACAATAGAACTGCACTCCTCAGGGTTGATTTGAGTGACTTGTTTCCCCCCATTAAAATGATCCCTTTATTGCCAGAAAGACATGGACTGCATTGTGATCAGTTCTCCATTGTGTTGGATGAGCATGTGACACTAGGCTTTGAGAAGCATTGTGTTTGTGTGTCTTCTTCCTTCTGGGTCTTCAGCCAATCTCATCATGGTTCATTTTTAATGGGTGATATAGTGTTTACAAGTCTGGACGAAAGCACATGCTGTGTACAGTAATATCAGGTGTTTCAGAAGATTTTTCTCACAAATATTCTCTTTAGTGATGTAATATTATTGAGCGGAGGGCAGAACATGATCATCCATACCATAACAGATTCCTCCTGTTCTGATTGTGTACGTTATAAGGAAACACTGGAGTTATTGTGGCACATTTTGTGTACCAATCTATGTCTGTATGTAGAAATGTATTATTATTTGATTTATTTTAAGTGTGAATCATGTCTTTTAACCCGTATCCAACTATTCCCTGTCTTAGCTAACCTGTAACCATGTAATCAGAGTGGTGACGTATGAGCCCTGCTTGGTTTTGAATGGCCCATCACCTTGCTGCCCGTAAGTAGATGCGTGTAACATGTTGCCTTTAACCAAGGTGCTCTTGGAGAAAAAAAAAACAACAACTTTGTGCCAATGTTGCTGCAAATGTCTAGAAACTGGTTACCAGTCTTCTGATTTGTTGTCAGCCACCAGCTACTGGGCAGAGTCACAGACTAGCTTGGTCTCACTCCATGTTGCCTTAGTAACCAATGCACAATACAGAATGGACATTTGGGATTGGTGGGAGATCATTTCCTTCTTGAGCAAGGAAAGGAATAAAGCGAATATTATTATCCAAGATGCCATGGATTTTCTAATAGTGTCAGATTTTGAAGGAGACAATGGCGATGAATTGAATGAGTTGAATAAAAAAACATTTCTAGAAAGACTGGAAAATTTGTGTTATTATAGTAATTATGTTACTATTAATAATAAAGCAATTTATTTGCCAAATAAAATAACACCTATACAATATATACAGAACATCAGTCTGATCACACTACTAGTAAAATAGCAGTACTAGGCAAAAAGAGTAGACTTCCAGACTGCATGGATAGAAGACAAGCATAATGATTCAGTAACGCTCAAAATGATAAGGGATTCCTGATCCCTCTCTCTGTAGTTAAATATACATATACTGCATCACTTACAGTATATAAAATACACCTATAATTTCTGTACTCCACTTTTATGTCAAATACAATTGCACCACCCAGCAGGTCCCTTTAAATGTTCAAGAAAGTAACATTAAAAGAAAAAGAGCAATTGTTTTTTAACTTGATAAATAATATAAAATAAAATCTGAAAGAAAACATCAGCATTACAAATAAACTCAAAAGGAGGACATTCTCCTGGGTCAGACGTCAGACGCACGTTGCATCTGACAGAGGAAATCAAAGTGGGAAACGGAACTAAACTACGGAAATCAGTCAAGAAGGATTGGAAGACGTCAGGGAATTGACATCTGACGGCGGCTTATGTTCACGGCTTCCTGTACAGCGTGCGTCATGATGGTCGACAGGCCAGCGTACCAACCTTCTTCAGGAGTCTCTCAAACCTCAGTGGCTAGGGCAGGGACCCTTTCATTGACCTTTTGGAGGTAACCTGCCATGCTTCTCTTTATCTGAGTTTGTGTGGAGCTCAGGTCTGCAATTCCCTTTTTGCAATGATGTCTCTTCCTGCTCCTCTTCCTACTCCTGCTCCTCTTCCTCCAGCTCCTCTATGGCCTCCATCTGAGTCCTGGAACGGACCTCGCTCATGGGGGCGGAGTCATCAGCTTCCTCTACCAGCTCATTGGCCATCTCGTTGTTTCTCTAAGGAATAAGGACCAATGACAACTCGTGTCTGAATATGTATATTACTGCATTAAACAAAAGTGACTGACCTTGAGTTAATTGATCCATATAGGAACTTAACAAGCACTGCATTTACTGCGTACATTCTCACCTGTTTCCTGTAAACATAGCAGGCTGCTATGGCGACCATGGTGGACTCTCCAATGAAACCAGCTAGCAAGGATCCAACGCCAAGAGTGGCCCCGTGAACCCTGCAACACAAACCAGCAGCGTGACAACCCAGATGATTCTAGAGGGCGTGTAGAGAATCAAGTACGGGCTGCCTGGCTAATAGACTGATAGTGAATAGCTGTGTAATTAAATTAAATGATTGGTATGTATGGTAGTGCAGGGGAAGTCGAGCTGGTTTATTTCTGTGATGGAAAAAACCCAGCCAGAGGTGTGACCAATGAGTCGACAGACTGACAACGGTTCCTGTTTCCATGTCTGTGCTTGCTGACTTACCCCATATAAGGCAGCACCACCAGGCTGGTGACGAGAACAATGATGCGGAGCACAGAGCTGGGGGCCAGCACAAAGGTCTTCTTCAGGGTCATGAGCCAACCAGTCAGATGGGCTCTAACAGTCACTACACACACACAGACACAAACACGATTAAGAGTGGTAAAGTGTGTTCTTCACAGAGGGATAATACCGGGAGCATACTGGCTATTCTACAACAGGACTTAAACGATTGCAACACACTATGGCAGACCTGTTCTACTCACCTGGCACAGGGAAGAAGGAGAAGATACGGAGAGGAACAACACACAACTCAGCGAAGGCAAAATCCACCCCAATGATATCCACCAGGATCTTCTCTGATATGTGAGGAGTCCAGAACACCACAAAGCAAAGCTAGCCAAACAGAAATGTAAACACAGTGAATTCAGTGAGCCGTGTTGTGCCACACCTCAGAGAAAGGCTGGTGCGCCCGGCAACACAATAGCAAAAACAACTCGCCTCATTACAATTTATTAGAGGTCATTAAATTGACGGATTTCAGGTTGAGTGCAGCCTGTTTGAGGTCTGAATGGGTCAGTTGCGCTCATGTCAATTTCAGAGGCAGAGACCAGGGGCGTTGTTAGACCCTTTTTATTTGGACATTTGCCCCAGTATAAATCTGCTGTGCCCCAGTAAAATCTGAAGTTTGAGTTTTAACAATTTACTTTGAGTGAATGCATTCATTTAGATTGATAATCCCGGAAAAAATAAACGCAGTATCCCATTCAATCCTTGTAAAATCAAAGCAGTTTAACCCAAAAAAAACTGATGCACGCAGAATTCCATGTCAACACGCTTCTGAGCTTGCCAAATAGTTACTGCAGCACGCACACAGAAGTCCAGGTGTCGGACTCCGCACACAAGTCAGAATTGAGGGAGGCTAAGAAAACATTACAAAACTAAAGAAAGTTTCTAAATGATGGGCCTACCGAAACAGTATTTGCGCTCAAACGAATGCGAAGAAAATGTGTTCACTTGCATTAACTATTGATGTCTCTGCCAAAGCTGATATCAAACCTTTGTCCCTGAACTGTTGTATAGTGGGTTAAGCAAGGGGAGTTTTTATAACTGAGTAGTGCATTGTGCGTAGCACGCTTGGGGAAAAAAGGGGATATGAATAGGGGGCTGTGCCCCAGAAGACTTTTATGTTTAACAACACCCCTGGCAGAGACCATGATGCAGGATATACAGGTAAGATTATAACCCTTCTACTTAAAAATAGCAATCAAGGTTTATAGGCCAAACCAAAAGAACCCAGGACTGTGTCAAGAGTCTAAATGAGGTTAAAAGTGAGGGGGTGAATGACAAAGTTTCCACTGACTCATCTGAAGTGATTTCCCTGTCTTACCATCTTTGTGCCTTTCCCTCAAGAAAGTTTGTGAGACGGGTAAAACATATCTCGAAACCCAATCACACTGTAAATCTGATATCAGTTCTGTGGCTATGCTGCCCCCATTTTTCAATACAACAATACCTGCCTGCAGCCTTCAGCCTCTACTCTCTAGCCTCCGCAGGTTTGTCCTGCTGTCTTTCTCTTTCTCTAAATATAATTAGGGCAAGTCTTAGCATGAGTGCTGAGGAACTGTCCGCCTCTCAGTAAGCCAGTGTTCCCTGCAGTCCTTGCCAGGCGTACGCCCCACCTTCGTGTTTACAACTGAGGGATTCCACATCTGGTTTGCCATTCTCCTACTCCGCCCTTAAAGACCCAACCTTTAAGACTTCCTGTAAACATTTTTTAACAAAGCTTGTTAGGATAACTTTGCCTTTTCTAACACAGAGATTTAAAACGCATCTTTCAAATACAAAATGGAAGAGAGTGGTGTCTGGATTAAGACTTTCTTAATGTTTGTTTTGCAAACCACCCACCATTGTGTTTGCCTCAATTTAAACATGGATTGCGCACTGGCCGTTTTGGTTTTATATTGGTCTCTCTATACACACCCTTGTTGGAACTGGTGTCTTTCAGACCAGTCTGGCACCACTCTGTCATGTGGTCCTGCAGACTGCAGGGCCTCAGCTGCAGCACTTTAACTATCATACTGTACAACTAATCTGTCCGTGCACCCCACACCGTGACTATATTCTTGTTGTGATTCAATTTAAACAGAAAACGTAATAGGTAAGCTTGCTCATCAAATTATCAAATAGATTTAGGGGATGACAGGCGTGTTTCCAGAAGAATTTGCTATCTTGCGTGAGTGCTCCTCTTGAAAGGAACTCATCGACTCATGTCAGTGAAAGGACACAGAAAAACACAGAACCAGCCAAGGGTTGGGCCTCCTGAGAAACCTACAGCATGAATTATAAATGCAGAACCGTAAGTGCAACTGAGCCAACAGCATTAGACTTAAAATACTGCTCCCAAGAATCCCCCAAATAATGGGAAATCAAAAATCAAAATCAAAAAAGATCCTTACGGTAAGAGAAATGGCCAGGCAGCAGAAGGTGAACTTCTTGATATGTGACTTATTGACCGGGGTGTTTGCCATGAGCTTGTTGCTGGGATTGTTCTGTGGGGTATAGAGAGCAGCATTAGTGGTGAGTGATGCCATCAAATACACCCACCACCCAAGGATGTCATTACTGCACTGTGCAGCTTCAACTGGAGGGGGGGGGGGGTCTGGTGACACTCAACTCCTGGTGTTGGGTTTACCTTGTCAAAGGCAGGGTAGACCGCCCGCAGCTCCGTCAGCCAACCGTAAGGCATGTGACCGACAGGATATGTGGCCGTGAGGACTGCCACAGCCTGGATGGGACAAGACACACAGTCACAGGTGCTCACACAGCGGTCGGACATCTAGACAGGCCACAGCAACACATACAAAGGACCAACCGTAAAAAAGAATTAGCCGTGCTCGCAACCTATT
Source organism: Hypomesus nipponensis (assembly GCF_054491055.1). Classification (NCBI taxonomy): domain Eukaryota; kingdom Metazoa; phylum Chordata; class Actinopteri; order Osmeriformes; family Osmeridae; genus Hypomesus; species Hypomesus nipponensis. The sequence goes on along the minus strand of NC_140368.1, from coordinate 6,597,374 downwards.
GTGCGTTTGTTTTCACGTTCAGAGCTCCGTGTTGCGGGAGTAATGTGTTGGTTGACAGATAAGTGTTGACAGTCCTGTTACAGGAAGAGCAGAGACATGTACAGGAATGTTTTTCAGTCTCTCGTTGTGATCGAGCTCTTGTTGAGGCTCACATGGATATGGTGACTCACGGAAACCGCTGGCGACTAGGCCTGCTGATGACTTCCAGTGGCTTCTAGTAAACAGCTTTGTACTGCCTCTAGATCAGTCTCTGAATGCATGGCAGATTGTCTGAATTTTGGCATTTCATTTGCAGCACCAGTGAGAGGACAGCTAGCCTGTTGTTTAAATGGTTGGAAAAGTCTGTCTTAGATTTTTTTTTTATCCTCTTATACACCCAATTATTTATCTGAAACTCTCACATACGTCCTGTTGAAACATCATGGTCTTTATGAGGACTGGCAGGAAAAAAAAGGTGCCCATACAGGAGAATATGGCTGTTAACTAATGATTAACAAACATCCACTCAACCCTTTTCACTACCACCGTGCTCATCAAACAACCAAAACAAACATCTGAACTCTGCCCTGAACCCTGCCGCTGAAAGAGCCACGGTCTGCGCCCGCTGCCCTGGTACACTAAGAGGGAGAGGGGGGCAGGGCACAGGAAACTGGGCCGATGGTACTGGTTACGGTATTGGGCTGGGGAGGGAGGGGGCAGAGTATTGCGAAAGAAGGCCGAGGGTAAAATAAAGGGTTCGGTCTGCAGCCTCACCTCTGTGGCTGCCCCATCTCTGCCCTTCAAGTCTCGGGACACAAAGAGGTTGACGATGGGTCTGCTGATGCGCTGGGTGGCCAGAATGAGGGCCAGGGGCCACCAGAAACTCAGCATCTTCCTAATGGTGGCATCGCCCTGGAGGGGTCAGAGCAGTAAAACAATACTTAGATAGATGGAAAAAACATAATGATCTACAGGGGCATCGTTAGACCCTTTTCACTGGGGCACGTGCCCCAGTCTAAATCTGCTATTCCCCAGTAAAATCTAAAGTTTGAGTTTTAATAAGTTACTTCATTAGTCAGTTAATTATTTTAGATTGATAATCCTGGGAAAAATGAGCAGAGCATGCCAATCAACGCTTGTAAAAGTGTTAAACTGAAAAGTGTTTAACCGAAAACACAAACATACATGCATGCAGAATTCCATGTCAGCGCGCTCTTCTGAGCTTGCCAAATAGCCACTGCAGCATGGACACAGAAGTCCAGGGGGATATTCCAGAAAGCAGGTTATGCGACATAACCGGGTAAGTTAACCCAGCTGACACCCAGCGTTGCTGGTGGGGAGTTAACTTACCCGGGTATGTCACATAACCCGCTTTCTGGAATACCCCCCAGGTGTCGGACTCGGCACACAAGTCAGAATTGAGGTAGGCTGAGAAACATTACAAAACTAAAGATAGTTTCTAAATGATGGGTCTACCGTTCATCTTATTTTGAGTAAAACATAAAAACAATATTACAGGAAGCTCAAAAAAACAGTATTTGCGCTCAAATAAATGTGAAAAAAATTATATCAGACTTGTGTCCCTGAACTGTTGCATAGTGGGTTAAGCAAGGGGAGTTTCTATAGCCTAGTAGTGCATTGTGCACAGCAAGCTTGAAAGAAAAAAGGGATTTGAATTAGGGGCCGGTGCCCCAGAAGAGTTTTAGGTCTAACAACATATCATCATCAACAACTCTGATGATGAATGATACATATATGACACAGTATCCCATAGTAACAGCTCTACATTTTTGATGATTGGTTTACAGTGATAGTAAACGTGTCCGCAAAACATTATTTTGACAGTGTGTGTTTTAACAAGTTGTGAATTATAGCACAGTGTTTTCATGTCTACAGACAGCGTTATTCAACAAAGAAGAATGTTTTGATTGCATAATCAGAGGCTCAGCAGGAGAGTAGCGTACCCCCACATCCAGTCCACTGGAGTCTGGAATGTTTTCGTGGACATTACAATAGTAGCCCAGACCCACGATGGTGAAGCGAACCAGAGCCCCCATATACAGGGACAGGATTGGGATTAGGAGAGGCTCCACACACTCCAGGTTGCTGTGGAGCAGAATGGCCACAAAGACAATCTGCCAGAGGACAGACAGACAAACAGGCAGATACAGTTAGTCACTCTTGACTCATGACCTTGAGTTCTTCCATATAAGGGACTGTGGCAATCTCTACAGCGAGCATGGCCTTGTGGTTTTGGTGTTGTGGTATTACAATCTGCAATAAAACTGCAACATATGCTGCCAAAGCAAATATTCTAGAACAGTTAATTTGGCATTAAGCACAGTGCAAGTTCAGAAGTGTGTTTTCAATGTGTTCTCGGTCAAATGAGTGTGCATCCTCTGTATACATTTATATATCTCCACTGCACGTGCTTCCAACAAATGAGGCAGTGAGCTCTCATACCTGGGCTACCACATCAGAGATGGATGCTGAGCCAACTATGACGCTGTACTTGTGCTTAAGAAGGATCCCCGCATGTATCCATGCCTGAAGGGACACAAAAACACACACAAAAAAATACAGACAAATAAAGATTACAGTACGCCGTGTACCCACTGTTTCATTGCTGCAAACAAAACAAGGATATAAGGCTTATCTGTTTTTCGTTTTGTAACTGAAGTGTTTCGGACTTCTGTACAGTAAGGATTGTGTTATTTAAGAGAATAGAGTATGAACTGGATTTGCATACGGATCATACATATTTAGGGTTAGTCCACAATGTATGCCAATCTTGATTCCATGTTGCCAACTTTGACACTATTACAAATAGGCAACTTTTGGACATTTAAGTAACAACATTATCTCACTGGCTACAGAACAATATGTTGTCTCTGAACAGGACTTGCAGGTCTGTTTGCATTGTGCAATTTGTGACGTATCCACTTCACCTGTATATAGCGACCAGCAGAGGATTATTTAAAAAAATTATAGGTCAGCTGTTTTTAAGCCTCTCTCTCTGTTCCTCTGACATGATTAGATCTCTGACAGACACAGCGCTGAGTCGTGAAGGGGCAGCCTGAAGCTGTTCACTCACCATGGCGTCTAACAAGGGGAAGGCAGCCAGATAAAGGAAGGCCTTCCTTGTCTTGTTGCCAACCGAGTCATCCACATGGTGGAGCTTGTTGATAATGTAGTACCCCAGGTCTGTGTGGGCTGAAGACAGGAAAAAGGGGAGGGAGCGGACACAGTAATGTTTACATGTGTGAACAAGACTATAAGTCAAAAACTAACTAAATACAGGCTCCTACAATACATGTTAAAAATTGTGCGGGTTCATTATCTCTGATCCTCAATGACACGACTTATTTACAAACTAAGAAACAGGCCAACAGATGATATATCTAGACCTATGCTTGTAGGCCTATGAATACAAAACTCAATATAAACACAAAACTGGATTGGCTGCCTTCCTCGTCCACACGTCACAGAGTTCAGTTAAGACATCAATCAGTTGAAACTACAGTACACACATGCCACCCTCACACTCACCTATAAGGACGTGGAGGATGAAGGCAATGACGCCTGCAGTCACCATACAGAGCACAGCCTTGCGCCGGTCCCTCTTGCTGTTGACAAACACCAGGCCTACGTTCTTGAAGTCGCTCATGGGCCCCGTGAAGAACTTCATTAGGGAGTACGCCAGCCCGTAGCTGGCCAGCATCTCAACTGCATCCTCTTTGACTGTGGCTATGCCCCTGTTTAGGGCCTGTGAATGACAGGTAGAGGGATGTGACGTACACTCCACTATTGTAAATAAGCGATTGTAGGATTTTGCCATGATACAAAAATATCCTGAAGTTTACAACCAGTGTTATAGTATATGCAATTCAGGGGCAGACATTGTCGATATAATGACTGGAGTGTGAATACAATTCTTGGAGCAAGAGGACGTACAAACTAATGACTGCGTGCGTGAGGTGATGAGAACATGCTAAATTAATCATGGCCGAGAAAGAAATTATTCTCGTTTAGTTTTGACTTCTTAGCATCCACAGCTGTCATTTTCCGTAGAAGGGAGCTTGTGCTATTTATACCAGCTCAACCCGCCATTACGTAAGAATAATCCTAACCTCTCCCGAGCCTCACACAGTGCCTTTTACTTTGACTCTTACTGTTCCCCAGATAAGAATAGAAGCTGGCGGAGTGTCTGTCAACTGAGACCTGCCAATACAGGCCTGCGTGTACACGTTCGCCCCCAACAATGTTAATTCTATGACTGCCCCCCAAAAGTACACCGCCCAAAACCTATGTACCACTACAAAACGTCAGTTAACCCCATGTTCAATACATATTCCCCTCCCCCAGTCACAACTGAGCCCTTTACTGTAGTGTCAGGATGCTGAAGGTGGATGGTTGTGTAGGCTCAGCGGGTTGCTAATTGCCATTATGACATTACTTCACCAGATCAGTTGGCTCCCAGTACTCGGCTAATCAATAATTATCTTGATATCCAACTGCCATTGCGCCACCCATTGCATTTCAAAGAACCGCCTAGAAACGGCTAACTTGAACATCACACGTTAAATGTACTCTTTGCTAACATAAAAAAAGTCGACAGTGCTGTAATAACATAGGCTGCTCTGTCACCGTCCATGCATAGGAAAAATACAGAAGGATTTCTTCCTTGGCACCTGGGGTGAATTTATCAACGGCAACACTACTGCGCAGAGAATCACAGCTTGCTAAATGTGTGTGACTACCGCACTAAAATCATAGGCCTTTTTCCTTAGTGAGCTTGCCTGTGCAGTTTTTTAAAGGCAAAGTGTATTTTTAGCTTCATATGCATAGCTAGCTAGCACACTTACTTGGCGTGTCCCTCACCAAAACATTAGGATATTTGGCTACAGAAAAACGTACCTGTTCTCCGAGGTCGATGGCTACATTGGTAATAGCCAAAGGCACCAGAAAGCGGATGAGAGGCCAGTAAGGACTGAGAGATGGAAATTCCATCATTATACAGCCGGGGTGCCAGAACGAGGGGCATCTGCCGCTGTCTTGATGTTTGGGAGGTTAGTTTACCTAAGATGGAAGAACAAATCCCCAGTCCTCACGAAATAAATGAAAATTCAACTGACAATTACAAGAACAACACGCTTGAAGCAGATGTTCAGCGCAAAACGCCGCCAAGAGCAGATATAAAGGAGGCGAAGGTCACCAGAAATGTTCGATGGTCGCATTTTTAATGCTCGTCATGAGAAGAGAAAATGACAGCGTACTGCGCATTGAGAAAACTCCAAAAGGCTGCTAAACTGTATCGGTTCAAAACAACATGTGCGTGTTTTGTCATATTTCGTGACTACTGACTCTGATGCATTGCTCATCTGCGAGACATCTCATCGAGCTCGCCCTTCCCGACCGACAAGACCACACGTGGGTCGGTACGTTAGAGCCTGCCTTCCCTCACCCGTTCATTGACGTCACTAACTCTAAATGTGGTCATTTCAAATGGTAGCTAGGACGAAGGCTTAATTGAATGTTTAATTGCATTTTTTTTCTGATGATATAGTCTTACAAACTGACAGTTTTCAAACAAATAATTCACATTTGTTTGATCTTTTTTTTATAGATCTATATCGATCTATATAGCAAAAACTGTTAACGGACTTCTGATATATAGATCTATATAAACCTATGTAGATCTATATAAATCTATATATATCTACATAGATTTATATAGATCTATATATCAGAAGTCTGTTAAGTGTTTTTGCTAAAATGTTACTAAATAGGCTTTAAGTTTAATATGACATGGGTTTAGAGTCCTTTTGATAATCATGTCTACATGTTTGGGTGGCCTGCTCCAGTGTTCCCTTGCTGGGAACTATAGTATTTGGCCTTATATCAGTGGGCAAGTAGACTCTTTTTGATTACCTTAACCCTTAGTTAAAATCTAATTTGAAAGGAAAAGACTGAAAGGATGATGAGATCATCCCTTGAGGTCTGGGCAATCATATCAGTGGGAGGTCTCCAACGTTTTGGGGCTTCTTGTGACCTTGATCCCCACATAAAACACTGCTTTAACTGTTTAGGATGAATACAATCAGGTTCTAGTGGTTACCAGTAATAATCATTGCTTTTTTAGGAACAGTTGATTTGTGACACACCACTGACACCTTGTGGTTGTCAAGTTAAAAGACAGAAACCAAACCATATTAGGCTGGTGTGTGTGTTTAACTGTGCATAGAATTGTGAATTTCTTTGTCCTCACGTGTTTATGGTTAGAATTTGTAAGTGTTAGGGTTAGAATCACAGGAGTTAAATTTAGATTTAGGGTTAGGCACTAGGATTTTGAGCTAGGGTTAGGTTTAGGGTGTGGGTTACGTTTTGGGGTACAGGTTATGGGTAAGGCTTAAGGAAAACCGAAATGTGAATGGGACGGAATTGTGAGGCCCCTCAAGACTAGCAATATAACCTTGTGAGTTTATTTCAGAATGAACAACGCAGAAACATTTGTGTTTTACTTTTATTTGTGTTTCACTCTCCAGGAGCATAGGGGGGAGTGGGGTGAATTGTGCCAGTTTTTACTTAAAGTGACTTTAAAGCGAGGCCATGACAGTAATGCTTCAAACTAAAATATGTACATACATTTCAGGGTGTGGTGCATACCTGGGAACAATAACTTTGGATTTGAAATATAGTATTTAAGAAATATAGCTTTCTGAAAAAAAAGTGGTCTCGTGGCACAACTTGTCCCTGGTGAGGGGTAAGTTGTGCTTTTAGAGAGAATACATTTGGGTAAATTGTGCCATTGATTATTGAAGTAAAACTGTATATTTTCATCTCAGAAACTGTGATGCTATATAAAAGATTCACAAATTCAATACAAAATCACTCTTTTAAGGTTTATTTAAAGTTATTTTACAACATCAAAGGCCAATTTTCTACAAGCCTATATTGAGCACATCAAAGGTCAATTTTCTTAAACAAGGCCTAGGGCTTCATGAACACATCACAACAAAATTGAGGTAAAATGAAAAAGAAAAAAACGATTCTATTTCAAGGTAATTTACATGAACACATGTTCAGAACAAAATGAAATTCAAATGAAGACCAAATTGACTGCAATTTTCTTCACAGATCTGGCCTACTACCAGGGCCGGCGTTTGCTACAGGCGAACATGAAGAGGGGGGCGCCAAATAGCGAAGTGCATCCATTAATTAACCGTCCCGCACCACCAGCAGAGGGCGCCGAGGCGGGGTTGGGGAGCGACTGTAGAAACATCTTGTCTTGCGTGGCGAAGGTACTCGCACTTACAACATAACATCCCACTTGTCAATGCTACAGGGGAATATACATTTCTGTTCCCTTCTGGCCGTAACACAAGTTTTTGTGGTGTGGGTAATTTCTTATGCACATCTTCTCTAGGCATGAGTCATGTAGGGATGAGTCATAATTTACTTTGACAGTGAAGATGGGCTCCATCCATAGACCTCTTACTACTTTGCGTTAGAAACTTTGCATTGATGTTGGCACCATCAACCTTCTCAGCCAATCCAACGTAGTTGTAAGATTTGGTTTTGCCTGCAAAGTTCACAATGACCCAGCCACTAGCACAATTTAACCCAGGCCCTTTGGCACAAATCACCCAATCCCATGATTTTGGAAAAAATACATCATCCAGCAGTTTTTAGCTAAAATCATGCTAGCTATATAGAGTGTAGTTTACCAAAGCACTAAAACATGTGTGAAATGTTTTCAAACGTGTCTATAACTGTTCAGACACAACAATCAAAACCCCTTGATCATAGAAATTTTACTTTGAAAGGCAAAAAAAACTGTTTTTTGAACTTCAATGTGCTTACCTCTTACCAATGTGCTTATGCTCTGAGACTATTTGCAGGATGAGTAAAATGGCTGAAAAATGGTGGGAGGCTTGACACATCCAGGCCCAGGGGCCCGTGGTTTCTTAATCCGTCCATGCTGACAACGACCCATTCATTTGAATTGTGTTAAAACACGGAAACATCAAAGCTGGAGGCCATTGGGTCCCAGAGGACCATGGTTGAGAAATGCTGCACTAAACCTCAATATTTGGCACCAGGCTTTTATTTTCGTTAGCTGGCTTCACCAAACCTAACAACTGCAATCCCGTGTAAATCAACTTGTTAAACCATCCTAGGTTTTCCCTAATCTAGCGATGAACGCGTTAACACATATTGGACGGTGTTTGCTCCATATGACAAATCGCAATCAAGTCTTCCAGAGCCGCAAATTGTACACAAGATGAGCAATATCTATATTACCCATAGGCTGTGTGTTGATCTGTTATCTCGAACATATTGGTTAGGTGGGCAGGCAGCATTAGTTACCAAGGCGATCTATCCTGGTAAAAGTGAACCACCGTCGTGACATGTAAACCCAGGGTTAAACCCTTACCTCGCCAAGCCTGACTGACAGTAGGCATCATCCTCAACAAATACAATAACGGTACTTGTAGGACTCCAAAGTGGTACTAGGCTACTTCAAACAATGTTTGCATTCTCGCATGTTGATCGCCATTACACTCCACCAGATGGCACCCTACACCCACTAACGAGCTATGTGTGTGTGTAGTCTCGGCTGTAGCCTAATGTTTACAGTGGAATCTCTGCCCGCATGATCAGTCCCAAGTAACATCCAACAAGACTGGCAACACTGCAGCAGAGGGTTTGAGTTGTGGCATTGCATAGGGGGCTATATACATGTTTAATTATACCGTTTTACAACGGAGTCTTTCCATATGCCTATAGTAAATTTGTTTTGACCGGTGATGAATTTGTAAAGAATCCCTGAGAAAATTGTATTTTACTCCGCTACTCCCCATTTCATTAACTGCCAATTGGAATCACCTGCAGAAGCCTGTGCACGCACGCAGTGACATGATCTGCTGATGTGCTTGGTGCATCCATGTAAGTGCAAAAGATGAAACCTTGGGCACAGTTTATCCCAGGAAAATTGTCTGACGTGAGTGAGACAAAATGCATTATATTATACAAAGATTTGTCGACATCCTAATAACTTTATCTTCAAATCTAATGTGGGTAAGCTCACTCAACAGGCTTGGTTGGGGGTAGACAAATGTATTTCCGTTTGGGAGGGGGGACGGGGGGGAATATAATGCAATTTTGTTCGACTCAAATTAGTAGATAAAGAGGAATGGTTACCTTTGGTTTTTAAAAGATTGCAGTTGAAAAGATTTTGACATCACAGTGCAAATAGGCAAATAGGCCTATGTTATCTTTGGTTTGAGAATCTAGGCCGCTGCTACTATAAAAACTGTTACTACAGGTTCTACAATAACACTGGTTCAAAATACAGCTCATTTTGCCAGTCTGGTACTTTGCTTATAGTGTCGTCAATGTAATTCCGCTTCTTTGAAACCCCTCCCACTTTTTGTCCTTCCACAACACATAGATCCAATTTAATATTGTCCCATGATCGCATGAATATTTTTACGTTAGTTTCTTTATATTTGTATCCATAAGATAACGCTATTTTTATGATAATAATAAAGACAATTATGTTATCGTGCATTGCCTTAATATAGCGTATTTGGTGTTTGGCGGGAAAGGTTGGCGGAGGGATACATGACGTACCAAGAGCACAACAACCTTTTTATTGAACCCCGCGGAATACTCAGCTGAGATTCACATGCAGCAAATGACAGCGTACACATCGCTCTACGTCGCGAACAACGTCTGTGCGCTTCATTCATGCTCTTCGGTCAGACCGTCACTCCAATAGCGAATCAAGGTTTCACTACCTCGCATGCTGGAAAGGATTAATGTTCTTACCGAATCGGAATACTTCTGTTATTCAATTTTTTGGACTGATTTTACTTCGTCTGCGTATGCTGCTCCACATTGTTGTCAAACATAAGGTAAGGTGTTTAACGAGCTTACGCATTAGGCTCATCTGCTACCACAGATTCCGGCAGTATTTTTTTTTCTTGGTTATTAATGCATTATAAAATGGCTTGTTTATGAGCCTGTGAATCTTCACTTTCCGATGCGTTTTGCTATCAAGTTAGCAAAATATCATGCGCACAACAAACTGCTTGCTGTTGCAGTTCTGTTCTATTCCTATGCATGATCTGCACGTGAACAGTAACCTATGTGTTTTGGGCTTGGCTGTTGAGATGCTAGCTTAGGTGTGCATGCTGTCAGACAGTTCATCATCTGTCAATTGCATGCATGCAACCTAGTGTACCTTATTAAATTGTTGACATATGCACCTTATTGTTCCCTTCAACATTTAGCTACGGATATAACAGCCAACACCATGCCGTTGAATTCAAATTTGGAGAGTAAAAACTACGACTATGACTACGATTCTCTTCAACCGTATTTTTATTATCACAACGAAGATGAGGATTTTTATCACCAACAACTTCAGCCACCGGCTCCGAGCGAGGACATCTGGAAGAAATTTGAATTGTTGCCCACCCCTCCCCTCTCCCCGAGTCGTCGACCGTCTCTGTCAAGTATTTTCCCCTCCACTGCAGATCAACTTGAAATGGTGACCGAGTTTCTCGGGGACGATGTAGTAAATCAGAGCTTCATATGTGATGCCGACTATTCCCAAACCTTTCTCAAGTCCATTATCATTCAGGACTGTATGTGGAGCGGTTTCTCAGCCGCAGCAAAGTTGGAGAAAGTCGTATCCGAGAGACTCGCATCTCTTCATGCTGCAAGGAAGGAATCAGCTGTTGACCAAGGTGCGGAGTGCACGGGGCGGTTGAACGCAAGTTACTTGCAAGATCTCAACACCTCCGCCTCAGAATGCATCGATCCATCAGTAGTCTTCCCCTACCCAATAACTGAAACTCCTAAACCAAGCAAGATGACACCCTCCACGGACCTGGCTCTGGACACCCCGCCTAACAGTGGTAGCAGCAGCAGTAGTGGAAGTGAATCAGGTATGTAACTGTCATTTGTAACGCTTTCGTTTTAAGTCATTCACCAGTACTCTGTCAAATATATTTCCTCAGTAGACAGACACTTTAAGTATATGTTTATATGCATGGAACACTGTAAAAAAAAAAAAGAAGATATCTCCCAGAACGTCCTTTTTTATATACAAATAAATCTTATACAAATATTGACATGCAACAGTTTGTCACTCAGTTCCATAACCTCCACCACCCTTGCTGCAGACTAGACTGCTATGCTTGTAGTTAGAAGGAAAGGGCTGCTATGTGCCAATCAGCTGATGTGGAAGGAGGGGCCGTAGAGTGGAATGCAGTTTTTTTTCTTTGTAACATGTGCATAGTCTGTAGCATGGATTTGAGAAGGGATGATTAACAGTGTTTTTTTTTTTCTTGTTTCAGAAGAGGATGAAGGGGATGATGAGGAGGATGAGGAAGAGGAGGAAGACGAGGAAGAAATAGATGTGGTGACAGTAGAGAAGAGGCATTGGGTGAGGCGGTGCGACCCGTCTGGCAGCCCCCCGTCAGAGAGCAGATCCCACAGTCCTTTAGTCCTGAAGAGGTGCCACGTCTCCACCCACCAGCACAACTACGCTGCCCATCCCTCCACCCGACAGGAGCAGCCTGCTGTCAAGAGACTTAGGCTGGAGAATAACAATAACAGCAGTAGCAGAGTCCTCAAACAGATCAGCAGCAACCGCAAGTGCTCTAGCCCCCGGACGTCCGACGACACGGAGGACTACGACAAGAGAAGGACTCACAATGTGCTGGAACGCCAGCGGAGGAACGAGCTCAAGTTGAGCTTCTTCGCTTTACGGGACGAGATCCCCGAGGTGGCAAACAATGAGAAGGCGGCCAAGGTGGTGATCCTGAAGAAGGCTACGGAGTGCATCTACAGCATGCAGACGGAGGAGCAGAAGCTGCTGTCTCAGAAGGAGCAGCTGAGAAGGAAAAGTGAACATTTGAAACAGAAGCTTGCACAGTTGCAGAGTTCTCATGTTTAAAGCCTGTGTCGTGTTTAAAAAGACTTTCTTCGCCCTTCACGTTTTTTATGCAAGTTCAGACTTGGTGTATAGTTGATATTGCATGCAAATGCAAAAAGATTAAGTTGTTTTGAAATCGTGTCTGATTTCAATGTTAAAACTGCCTCAATTGAAGTTGTGGTTGGATACATATTTAAAGTTTATTTTTATTAATAAAATATAAAAAAGTGGGTAACTGGTTGAGTACCCAACATAAAATATTATTTTTTATTTTTTGTATATAATTACTTAATATTTCCTAAGAAATGTATTTTTGGATCACTTGTCTGGAAGTTGAGACACTGTTGTTTTCAGTGTATTGTTTTCCATATTATGTTCTTAGATTATTCTAAAATATAAATGCGTTTCTTTTTGAAAACCTGACTGAGTCTCTCTACAAAAATCATGTTTAATGCATTACACCTGTACATGTGTATCGTGCATGCTTTTTAAAATCACATAATACTACAACTAGTCTCACTTTAAGACACTTGCAGACTTGTCAACAGCCACCAGTAGCACTAGTTTCTTGTGATAGTTAATCTCTGCATCCTCTGCCTGGTCCACTGGAAGGAAAACCAGGTAAGAAGAAGGAAGACAGCGTTTAAGATCTACATATATTTGCACATATTCTTTAATGTTTAATACATTCATAAAGTGTTACCTCTTAACTAAATCTGACACTCAGCAGATTAGTATACATCTGCTAAATGTAATACCAATTGATTTTACTGTGACACCACATTTATACAATGCAGAGCGCATACTGTAAAATCAATATATCATGAGATTATTATCCCATAAAAGATAAGTTCAAATGGACTTGATTACCATATAACTTGACCTCATGAAAGGCAGTTTCCAGGCGTGACCACATTTACAGTGTTTGTGGTCCCTCATCCCATGGTTATGAAAGTGTTGTGGAGTAAAGAACTATGACTGCAATCTGCCCTGCTCACCTCCCACATCATGCTGTAGGCGTTGATCTTAGATTTAAATGTATATGTATGTTTCTGGTTGTGACTCTTATTGTTACTGCCAATTTTTTATATAATCAGTGTTAAGATGGTCTCACTTGACAATTGAAATAGCATTGAAAAAGGGCATATGCAGTCAAGTAAATCAAATACAAATGTATTCCATTCAAACAGCTCTCCGGTTCCACCTACCCTCCCCCTTGGAACGTGGGTGCACCATGACAGACATGGTGTGTTGTCATTATACAGCAGTCTCCACATCTGCAGTTGAAGCGAGCACCCTCCGTGACGTCACCCACTGTATCTGACTGTATGCAGAGCGCTCCATGGAGCGCGTGGTCGCGAGCACATGGAAATGAGGTCGAGATTTGTGTCTCAAAGACACGCACTTTATTAATCGGTAATGGAATATAAATAATATTACAAAAATGCAACCTGAATGGAAGGGTAAGCATTATTGATATTATCAGTCTCTGCGATACAATGCTTTTGTATCGATGTTTAAATGCTCAACCTAAATCATTTCATGATAGCAGACAGATTATTTTTTTGCAGATATGTTGCAGAAAATTGAAACCGTGAATATGATAAATTAACGTTCTCAGGTGTACAATATTTTGTTTCAAGGAGTGTTGCTTTATCTAAGTACATTGTGTTTGGTTTTAATCTATTTGCTGAATAGCTGTTACTGGGACAGGCTACTCTATGTAGCCTACATAACTCTAAACATTATCAAGCTTGAACTTAAAACTATTTTTCTCGTGTTTATTATGCATGACAAACTATGCTTCCAAAGTAACATGTTCATTGTAAGGCCCACTTTTTAATATTTGCTTGGTTATTTTTGGAACTGCACAGCATGATAATACCAGGTTTAATAATGGTACATAACAGTAGTCTGTCATTCCTTCTATGCTCCGTCTGCTCCACCACCTGAGTGTGACAATTTGCCGGGTGCCATTTTGCCTTTGTTGTGGGTAGTGTTACAGAAAATACTGACACTTTTGATGAATGTGCTTGAAAAATGAACAAAACAATGGAGTTACAGAACTGCAGCATGTGGCATAGTGACACATTTTGATACCACCCCCCGGACTGCAGATACATTTGCAACTGCTGTGTCCTCGGATCCTGTTATGCAAGTCAGAATCAGAGTCCAGGTGTTGACTCCTCTGTGGCATGTGCAGCACTTTGACAGATCCAGCCCTCTTTCTGGTCGTGTTACGCTTTGCTTCAAAGGGGTCAGTTGTCAGACCCATTGAAAGCACACCCTAATGTTATGCCTCTGCAAGAGACTCCTGTAAATCAGTTTACAGTCATTTGTGCGCGCAGAATATAGATTACAAGGTTTCTGTGGTCAGTCTGTGTAATCTGTTATCTAAACTCAAGGTTGACCAGGTTAGGTTCCAGTTATACATGACAACTCATGAATTACATGTCACAACTGTCATGTTAGCCTCCCAATCCCAGTCAATGATCAACAGGTTTTAATGTCTGTTTGTTCTACATTCAGGCTAAATTGTTATGTAGATCTTTCAGTGCCGACCTATCTCTCCTATCAAGTCAGATAACATATCCAGAAAGAGGAGATAGTATACCTCTCAACCAGTTGTCATCAGCTTATTATTGTCTTATTCTTCTCTCCCGTAAGATAAGGAAGATGCAGTACAATTTCATCTGCCAAGACACTTCTTCAGTGTCTCAAAGTTTACTTGAAATCAATGGAACTTACATTTTGTACACTAGCTCCTGTCAACATAGCCATTACCCCTAATATAGTCCTTGCTTTTGAGCAGGCAAAATATGTGGGTGAAAGTGCACTGAGTCGTTGTTACATAACAGACCAGAGTCAACCGGTCTAAGGCTGTAGTCTCACTCCTGTTTGGACTGTATACACACATGTTTGAGGGCATGGATACAGGGAGGCTTGCTGTTATGTAAGGCTCCCTGAAAAGAATGTGTGTTTTTAGTGAGAGAGGCGAGGTAGAGGGGGAGGGCGATGCAGCTCTCTGATAGTCCCTCAGAAGGCTGTGGAGTCGTCTGGCAGAGAGGGAGATCTGTTTCTCTGCCTGGGTCTCATTTTACAGCATCATGATTTTCAGATGACCTCATCACTTTCCTATTTGGGATTTTCTCTCTTTCTCTCTCTTTCTGTCTCTACTATTATTTTCTATCACCCTCTCTCTTTTTCACTCTTTCGTTCTCTCTCCCCCTTTTCCCTACCTCCCCTCAGCTCTCTCTCTGTCTCTCTCTCCCTCCATCCCTCTCTTTCTTTCCTATGCACTCTAATTCTCCCTGTCCATTAGTCGGCAGCCAGTCTGTGTTGTCTTTGGCAGTAGGGACCTTGGTCTGACTGCCAAGAGCTTCCCTGCACAATGTTTGCTGTGTGAGAGTTGGGGCACAGAAGGCACAGTAAGAAATAGGCTGTAGAGAAGTAGAGGAGCTGTACTCCACAGGCAGTGTTGAAGAACACCTTAAAGCAGCAAACCTGTAAGGCTATCAGATCCTTCAGATCTGGGGTTTCCCCCCACTAAGCTTGACTCCAGACACAGGGAACAGCTGCTCTACAGACTTGGCCATGTCCCAATAATAGATACTCTTAATCATCGTGTGTACTTGCAAAGTAGAAAAGTATTGTGTAGTGGATGAAAAATACATTCAGTATTTATATACAGCCAGGGATTGTATGTGTGAATGAATGAGGGAATGTGGATGCAACAGTAGAATTTGAGAGTTGATCAAAGTAAGAGCGAGGTCCTAGGAATGTTTCTGTTGTGATTGAAAGCGTTTGCTTTGTGGGGGTGACATCTGATTATTATGTAACCCTGCAACACCCTCTGGTGAGTGAAGTCACTGGTTAGCTATAAGCATGTTTACAACTCATTTAACTTGATAAGGGAGGAAAAGAGAAAACAACAGAACGTTTTGGGAGAAAGAGTTTGTCATAGACTTTGGGTGATGGATCTGTATGCACGTGTAATTCTTTCACTATTTTTCCAAACAATCATGTGTTCCACAGCACACAGCATTTTGAAGATCTGAATAGCCTCACTGGACATCATAACCGTGCTGGCATTTTACAATGGAACGGCTTCATGTAAATAATCCAATGTTTTCTGGACATTTTGATGGCAGAAGCAGAATCCTGCAAACAGAGAAACTCAAGTGTTGAAGGTTCGTCCGTGGGCTCTCCAATGTGTTTGGATTCCAAACACGACTGCAGTGATCTCACAGTAAAAGTCAGCCTGAAAAGCCCTTTGTCACAACGCGACTTTTCAGGGCCGTTGGTCAATCGGTGCTCAGATGGAACGCTGATAAAAAGCTGCTGAAGGGCTGGAATCTGTAGGCCTTTTTGTATCTGGATGTGTGGGGGCAATCCCAGCAGAGCAGGATGGAGAGACAGTTCTGTCATGTGTTTTATTTCAGTGATCCCCATCATGGTGCGGGATACTGGCTGGATTACTCCTAACACTCCTTTGAGGGCTTTGCTGCCTTGATGTACAATCACAGTCACTATTTATGCAGGGGGGTTGTGAGTCAATAAAGCCCTATGTTAAGTTTACGTATTCAGACAGGAAGCAGGAGGAAATAAGGAAGCGTGAGAGGAGAAGCAGTTGGAGGAGGAGGTAGGCATATGTCGCTCAGGATAGAAGTGCCTGCTGAATGAACAAGTAAAAAAGGACACAGCAAGTTAAAATGATGCAAAATGCACTTTTGGGTGTACAGAATGACAGAATACTTTCTTTTTCTCTTGTCTCTTCTTCTATATTTTTCTCATACATACAACCTAATAAGGTCATTAGTATGAGTCAGAATGGACTTTGGCTGACAGATAGGGAGACAGAGAAAGGGCAGCAGGATAGAGATCTTGCCCCACTCTCCAGGTTGTGTAGACAGTATGAGTCACACTCTGCCAACAACGTGTTTGATTTAGTTGTCCATTTACCTTCAGCAACAAGGGAAAGAACAATGATTCATACTAACTGGCAGACTGACCTACATACATTGGTATACCAAACAGTTGAAGAGAAACATTTGTGCACATTCCAATAAATGACTTTGTTGAACTGACAAACCCAGAAAGGAAATGGAAGACTAAGAGGGTTTTGATGAGGGGTGGGGGAAAAAATCGATTCACATTTGAATCACGATTCAGTCTTCTAGTGATTCACATTGATTCACAAATGTAAAAAAAAAAAATCTCTCTTTTTTTTGCGATGTTATTTTATTTATTTATTTGAAAAAATCAGGAATACATTTTTTATTTTAATAGCATTTAAACACCACAGTATTTTTTGCCTTCTAACACACACCGTGGGAAATATAAACCCAGGTATGTCTTATCTGCCTGTTTTATCGAGCAGCACGCCTCCATTCATTAATTGGTATTACAGGGTGAGATCCGACCCCATGCAGTATCGTGTGTACTGACAGTATGTGGGCCAGTTCACAGAGCACTTTAATGAGCATTAAAACAATGTTAATGAAATATTAATAGCCCTTCTTCAGGGCACGTGCCAAGTCACTCCATCAGGCGCTCAACAGGGGTCGGAGGTCACCCTTCTCCCTGTCTGGCTGCATTCATTAGCCTGATTGAAATGATACAAAAATTGTTTTTTAACAAAGACCAACGTTGGCTTTTGTTTTTGCCTGAATCATGTGCATTTGAACTCTGAAAAATTATATTTGTTCCTCCAGGTTCCTCTAGTAACCACTCTATTCCAGAACTCTGTCAAAAAAATGACTTAATTCCATACTCTTCAGGTGTATTATTAGAGCCAGGTCTTCTGTCTTCGCCTGTGTTCCCTGGCACCGTCTGGCCATGTTATTTCAGAGGCTGGCATGGCTACTGAGTGTGACAGCACTTGGCTCCGATGGAGAGCGGTGTGTCAGCCATGGTGTTTCGCCAGCTGTGAGAATGGACACTGGTGCAGGGTCACCCCATGTCCCAGGACAGCCCTTCACACCTACAGATCGCCAAATGTACACCATGTAGACTAGTGTATCCTTGGGCTGTCACGGTAACCCACTAGCATGTTCTCGGTCACAAAATTGAACTGTCTACACGGCTGTGTTTCTTTAAAAGGTTGAGGGCTGTAAGGGGTAACAACATCAAAAAAAAGCGGGAAGCATTGTGGAGAAAGGGTTGATGGGGGGGGGGGGGGGGGCAGGGAGAGTGGTCCCCTCTTGCCTTAGAGCTTTTTTTGTTCTTTGGGGATGTGTGACCTGCCACCTCCACCACACCACAACTTGACAAGGTCCTCCTGTTAAGGTCTGACTAGGTCACTGGGTAGCCATGAACCAGTGTAGTGTCCATCCTCTCCCTTCAGGGTCTAATACTTCTATGGTGTGTCACAGACAGCCCCCGCCCACACACCCTCTCCTTTTGGCTCCGATAGCAGGTTGAGGACACTGATCGGCTTCCCTTTGGTGTGCTGACGGCCTGTCCCTTAACAGGGGGATCTGATTTCTCTCTGCCCCCCCCCCCCTATGTAAGGCAATAGGAGATAGACAACAGCCTGCCATCTGGGGAAAGCGATACCACTGCTGAATCATAATATTAAAGTGCAACATCTTTCTTTTTTGTCAATTTTTTTGTTTGCATGGCTGTTCTCTTTCCATGGCCTGGCCTCTTATTTCAGCCATGACAGAGAGACAGGTCTATCTTATCTCCATGGATGAGATACAATGCTTCCCTGTGCCTATCAGAGCACACAGGAAAGAGAACCTTTAGACTGTCACCTCATGTCGGACTCCTTTGAAAAGTTTAATTACAGTCCTTTACTCTGAAGTAAGAGCTAGCCTGCATGTTGGAGCCAAAGGAAACCTCCACCCTACACACCCCATCGTCAAATAACAAAAATCCCAAACAAATATTAACTAATGGGTTAGTTTACTAACAGCCCATTAATCACCCCTTCGCTCCGCCCATCTCACCTTTTGGTGTGTTAGTGTTCTTACGAGAGACAGGTGGAAAAGGTGGAGGGTGACAGCATGATAAAAGCAGAGGAATCCTTAATCCACTCACCAGCAGTAGCTCCCACCCCTGCCCTTTACTAATGGGGCTGATGTGGGAGGAGCAGGAATAGGAGGACTGCTGTCTCGTGACTGTGGGACCAGCCTGCTCATCTCGGCTCTGATAAATAGACCTGTCTACAGGGTGGGGGTGGGGGGAGGTGTGTGTGTGTGTGGGGGGGGGGGGTGCGGAGGTGGGGGGAGCTGCTAGGGAAAAAGAGAGCCGCCCTGTTTTCCCATTGATTGGGGGCCCGTTGATTTGTGCCCAGAACAGATGGGCCCCCTGGGGGCCCGGCACTCATTTGCACCTCCCCTGCCTCCCTCTCTCCAGCCTCCTCCATCTTCATCAGCTCACAGGCTTCAGAGCACAGCGACCTGGCAGGCCGGTGCACAGGTCACCTCTGAGGCCGCAGAGTTGCGAGACATACAGAAATCGATGGCCCGTTATTTCTCACAGGGAAAGAATGCCGCTGTGTTGCCGCAGCTTTACTGTAGCTTTAGCTGTATTGTTCTCCACTGCGGGGGAATCGGCATCTGGCATTGTGTGATGCCTGGTCGTCCCTATGGGGTTTTGTGCACTGTGCATACGGCAGGTACCCGTACATTTAGAGGGACCATGCTAGTCCTGCGACAGACCCAGAGGTTTTCTGGTGACTAAAGACATCCAGGGCTCTAGTGTGCAATACATTGTGTGCGTGTCCCCTTATGAAGGTCATTGTATAGGCCTGCTCTCAGATGATGCAGTAATTAGATTCAGGCCAAATATGTGGATCATTGAATAGGACGTTTGTGAATGTGTTGCTTTCCTCAAGGTCGGAAACTCTGACACTATGAGGTGTAGTCTTAGTTAATCTTTTAGCAATTGTTCGATGTATTGAAGACTAAAGAGCTCAGTGTGTGGCACACTGATTTCCTGTGCTGGGATGACGTCTTCTTGAAATCTAATCAGGTTCTGCAGAATCTGAAAAATGCTGCTCAGACTCCAACCGTTTACTGTACAGCCCCCCCCCCCCCCCCAACTCTCCTGGACAGACTAACAGTCAGGAGATTTCAATTCATAGCACATGTTCAAGGGTGCAACACACAGATTCCAAAGATTGTTTGTGACTGACTCATAGCTGACCATTTCCTGCTACTCTTTTGTAATTGAACATAGTTCTCCATGATATCTATTAGATGTAAAACGTTGTATTTAATCCATTAAGGCCGTCTTCAGTAAATATCTTGCATAACGATCCTTTATTTTCTGTGTTGGGGCTGTCCTAATACTGAGCTGACTGAATTCTGTGGATAAGGCTTGTGTTTCCTGTCTGTGCTGATAGCTGTTAGTGTCTATCAGGGAGTCGCAGAACCACGAGACGTTTTCAGTTGCTGCTGAATCACTTCTAAACAGTACCTGCACGGCAGATTATGGAGCAGTCTTCCCAAGAAAGTGGTTGTGAAAAAGGACCCTCTTTAAATGTCCGTTGGTTGTCTTAACCATCTAGTTAAATTGTCATTGTGCTGGGCTAAATACTGTAACTGTTAGTAGGACTCGATCGACTTGAGGAATCTCAATTTATGGATTTAGTCTTCACAGTGGACTGTTGTTAGAGATAGCCACCCAGTTATCTGCCACCAATACACACAGATGAAACTGCAGTAGATCATCAGGAGCTGGCCTATGGAAGTACTTCAGTGGACCGGGAGCAACTAATTAGTATTGAAATGGGTCCGTTGGAAACATCTCAATTAAATATCTATACACACACATACACATACACATGTACACGTGCACACACTTACACACATACTCAGTGCTGAGACAGACACTTCCCTGCATCAGTAATGAATGAGAGGCCAACCTATGTAGATCATTAGCCTGAACACCCAAATGCATGTGAACTAATCAAGGATTCATCAGGACAATATGAAGTCCATATATTTATGTTCTGTCCATTCCCTTAGTCGCTTTCTCCTTTCCTCTCCCCCTCTCTTTCATCGCTTTCTCTGTCCCCTCTTCTATCTCTTTTTGCCTCCATTCTGCCTCTTCTTGTATGAGTTCATAACGTTCGTTGTCAACCTAACCTTTGAACAGCAGCCAAGTCCAGGTGTCAGGTTAGATACAGAAACATCAATATCTAACATATGAACATCCTGCTCCTACACCTGTTCACTTGTGGTTCCACCTCAGAGGTGACATGCTGGCATATGATCAGATGGTTGGAGGCTCTCCTTTGTCCAATGTCCCATAATGTCCTGACAGGGCACTACACAAGGCTACACCTCCACGCTTAATCTCTCTGAGCCTGAGCCAACTCTAAATGCACTGATCTCTTCTTTTCAGGGAGACAGCCCTGTCAGCAGAGCGCTGAGCCCCCCCCCCGCCCCAGCCACCTCCCATGACTCGCCATGCCCTCAAAAGGAGGTTGAACCTGGGAGCAGTGCAGCGCAGTGTGGCCTGGTAGTCATCAGCCTCCTGGAGGTGTTTTGTTTGACCCCTTTTTTTATTAATTTACTCTACAACGCAACTGTGTCTCCGACATTAAACAAGTACGGGTCGATGTGTAAATATTTAGCCTTCTATGTTTTACAGAGTTCAAAGGCACCCAAAAGAAATGAATGGAAGATTTTCCCGGACTTCCTAATAATGCACACAGTGTTTGTGTGTGTGTGTGTGTGTGTGTTTGTTCTATATACTGTATCTGCATACATAGATAAAAGAGTTGGCAGCAAATTGCCATATTTGAATGTTCATGGTCCAGTAATTCCCAGATTACTGCCCTATAAAGTGCCGAACTAACATTCTTTTTAACCAATAGTGGCTTCATAAAGATAAACATGGCCAATTAATTTGTGGCACATTGAGGTAGTTAGTGTTCAATGTTGAATAGAGGACATATGGTACTGGACCCATTTTTACTGTCTCCAGATTGTTAGAATTAAGATTCAGTGTAAGTCTATACACATTCTATTGTCCATAAGGGACAGGTTAGTCATAATTCTGCCAGTAGTGACTGTCAATCAACAGCAACTGTCAATTGACAGCTTGTCTGAGGGATAACCGGTATTTAAGGTCAACTGATGGGGGTCATTCCCGCAGACACAAGGTGACTGATGGGGCTCAAATGTCAGTGTTGGTCCACTGTCCAGACTTCTTCACAAAGGGGGAGACGCCTGATGCATTTTAGTATTTCTTGTCTCAGAATGTAAAAGCCCTTTTTTAGATGAGTATTTAAAGTAGCTGTTGTCATTGCCATATTATCATAACATAGAAGTTGACATTGCCGCAAAGATCATTGTCAAAAGTCATGTTAAAGTAATGTTTAGGGAGTCAGGTGGCTGAGCGGTTAGGGAGTCGGGCTAGTAATCAGAATGTTGACGGTTCCTGGCCTTGCCAAATGACGTTGTGTCCTTGGGCAAGGCACTTCACCCAACTTGCCTCGGGGGAATGTCCCTGTACTTACTGTAAGCCGCTCTGGATAAGAGCGTCTGCTAAATGACTAAATGTAATGTAAATGTAATGTTTTAAAAAAGTGACTCAAACTGATATGAATATGTTTTTACGTATTTAGGAACTAACTGGTTTTACCTCATGACAAATACATTCTGGTAAACACAATGTTTAAAATGTGTGTGCAACTGCTATGCAAATGTCCCTAACCTTAAAAGAGCATGCAAGTTCACACAGATATTCCCAGAAGAAAGTTGTACAATGGCGTCTAATTAAGCTCTTCAGGCATGTTTTGGCACATTTAACAATTGTAGGTTGACATACAAATGAAGACATTCAAATGTGTCTGCTTGTAAGTACAGCGAATGAACGATCCAGTAATTTTGGAGGATGACTTGAGATTGTTGTGTTATATACTGAGGCGACCATTAGGTTGTTCACTAGCGCACTGTCATTCCGCTTGGGGTTTTTTCAGAGGAAGAGCAAATTAGGAGTCAGGAGACAAACAGACTCAAATTTTGCGCCTGATTCTTTTAGAATGACAATAATGTTATTCACTTAGCAGGAAGTTGAACTTCTTCCCTCTGAATACTAATGTAAAGGGTGGCTGTTCGTTTATTTGATTTGCGTGGGATGCATACATAATGACTGGAAATGAAGATGAAAAAAAAATGATCATGAGCAGAGAATTATAGCCCTCTGGGCCAGAAACAATTGATCTATTGCAGATTAAGGCTGTTGTCATTGCCCTATGAGAACACCATGTACTTTTTATTAGAGTAGTAACTCTGTAAATAACTGTCGTTTGGCAGTTTTTGACCACTAGATAAGTGAGGGTTATCTGGTTAACAAGCCATCCTCTCTTCAACAGTTGGAGTGTATAGCAACAATGAAAGAAATTAATTCAGGCTATAATAAATGAGTCATAAAGAGTCATAAAGCGAAGAATCTTGAAACCTTTAATATAATTTTCAATGGGACAGGATATACAACACCAAGTACATAACATGGATTTCGTATTTTTTGCCGTTTGAGATGCAAATACTTTTTAAAGTATTTGCGTTTTAAAGAAAACCATTTGATGATCATAAGTTACATACTCTCAATCCTCCTCTCATCCTTGTCTTCCTCCTGCTAAGTCGTAGTAAAAGAAAACGCTTCTCCATTCATTCTAGATCTGCACCTGTCGAGACGAGGGTCAGGCCTTCAGGTTTTAACGTCCTGGATTTACAGCCCTCAGCTGGAGGGGTCCTCTATCCCTCCGTATAGGACGGTTGGCTGGAGGGGCGTTCTCTCTCCCTCCCTATTGGACGGCTGGCCGTAGCAGCTGTGATGCCGTCACTGGCACCTTCTGTCAAAGACATGGAGGAGCAGGAAGGCTCTCTATCCTGAGAGCTGAGCGATAGCTCTCCCGATTTGATATGGCCTCGCCATCAGCTGTTCGGTTCCGTTTACACCACAGAATATAGGTAGAAGAAGTGGGTTCAGTTTTCCTCATGTGTTTTCTTGGTATTACTCTACCAAACGGGACAGAATATTGTATTTCACTGTCCTATGGTAGGTGCCTACTGAAGTAAGGGCATGTTTTAGCTGTGTGGTTTTTGGCTTCAGAAAATTTACTTTTATGAGCTAAGCAGCTGTGCGAGGGGAAACATTAGCAATGCTTGGTCATTACAAAGAGGGGCTAACGTTTCACCAATTTATTTCTGCTGCGACTTGGCAGTTATGACATGTTGAGGGATCGGCAGTATTTCACTAAGTGGGAGAGAGAAAAGTCTGGCTGTCATAAAGTCGGCTTGGCTGTTTCATCCATCTGGGAAGTCCTACTACATTACCCAACAGCCACTGCTACAACCCTAGCCCTGGCCCACTGGAGCGGATGTAGGTCAGAATGTGTGTGTGTGGGGGTAATCCCTGAAACAGAGAGCACTAATGAGCCTGATCTCTTTTTAGGAGGTCCTGGCCTAGGATTCTCGCAGGGGACACTACATCATCACACACAAGGTTTCCCTGCTGCCATTTCTGTTCCTCAGTGTGTGTATTTATGCATATGTGTTTGTGTGTGTGTGCGGAGGATGGACACAGGCTGGGCTGGGGGGCGTCAGTGGGATGTTTATCGATACAATACAAAAGTACACCTCAGTGTTGAGCTGCCAACATGACTGGTGGCTGGGTTGTCTTCCCTCCGTATACGGTCTGACTCAGCCACCCAGTGTATTGACAGTACACTGCTGTGGACGACCATACTGGTCAGTCGGTGGACAGAGGAGGTTGTCTGAACTTTCTCACCCAGGTCAGACTTTTAACCTGACCCCATGATCATTTCCGTTGACGGGGGCCCCCGGCGTGCTAATCTGCTCTAATGGCCTGTGGGTAATGAGCTTGCTGTCGATGAATGACGGGCAGCAGATCGTTGAACCCCACCCCCACCCCACTCCAGCAACTAGCATGGCAACTGCTGGCATGGATACTGTTGCAAATTCCACATGGATCATATAGCTGAGTCGAGATGGGTAGCACCTGGAGTTTGACAGACTTGCAGGGGCTGACGTTCCTTATACCAAACTAGTTACAGGCAGATCGTCCTCGATCCCACTTGCCCAGACCAGGTCCAGGCTCAATGTCACATTTAGGCTAGCGGACGACAGAAACCTTCCATGAAATTGTTCATGCTCCAAAACGTTCCTGATTCCTGCAGTGGAAACATTGAACTGATGCTGCATCGAGTTTAGTGGATGGTGTTCTGAGAGCGAGAATCTGAAAGTGAACGGCAGTGTGACTCTGCTCCGTAATACTTGTTGTTTCAGAATGACTTGCTGTTCTCAGATCAAAAGGAACTGCATCCACAAGGCACTTGAGTAGTGAGCTCCAGATATGGCTACAGTAACACCTCCATCGCCCCCCACAGCTAGCTTTCCCCCTGTATGACCTACTGGGAACCTGGCACCCCTATGTGGCACCAATGTAGTCAGGTGACCTGGTTCAATCTACACCTTGTCCAATGGGATTCCTCATCCTCATCCAACCATGCGCCGTGTAGGGAAAGTTACCGGTGTCAGCAACTGCTTTCACGCTCCGGCGCTCTAACAGTTGCAGTGCGGTCGTTCTGTGGTTTTGGTCAGTCAGAGTTCATACAAGAAAGTGCATGTACAGTATCTGTCAGGGAATGACTGTTAGGTGCTCATTCAGTTTCAGTTTCCTTCCCCTATCTCCGCCGTTGGCTCCAGGGGAGCCTCTCTCGTACGTGTGTCTGTCAGTGACGGGTTTACCCCCGTGCTGATTTAGCCAGGTCGCCTTCACAGCGCAAGCGGATAACATCACATGAGCTGGGGGGCGGAGGTGGGATTGCGGTTCTTTGCTCCAGTCAGGTCCTGTTCGCGACCCCTCCCTTTCTCATGTGCATTCCTTTCATTGGTTTGTCACCCGCCTGCAAATACATCTGTACAGACGTGTGACTTCCATACCTTAGAAGCTAGTCAGCTGTCCAGGCACCAGTCACGCCCCTACAGGGACCATGGAGTGCCAAGGGGGACATGAGGGACAATGATCAGGGCAATCAATATGTCAGAAGGAACACGATATGTGAAAGGAGGCTTTCCCGTTGGTGAGGGGTTCATGTAAGAAAACTGTGTACGTCTACTATATATATCTGTCATTGGATACAGCACCCTTGGGAAATATATGTGTCCTAAAGTCATGTTTACATACTACACTAGCAGCCAAACCTCTCCTTCACTCAACCAACCAGGGTTCCTTACACAGTGTAAACCACAGCAAACACAGAAGAATCCTAATATAATATAAGAGGATACATTGGCTTTTCAGGTGTTCCCAGGCTATTGTGTTTCATAACTCTGACGGAACATTTATAATGAAAATGGTCTTGAGAAAACAGAGATATCCTTGAAAGGATGTCATTCACATTTAGTCATTTTAGCATTCACCTACAGTAGACTGCATGGAAGACTGGTTTAGTGTTTGACAAAGAGTTGGCCTATTTTTTTAAAAAGAGGCCAAGGACGTGGCAGAGGACAAAGAGAAACACAGTAGTATTTGTACACATCTTGAGCAGATTTTTTTTTCTTGCATTCACTAGCATGCTGTAGATGTGAGTTCTTCAAGAAACTGTCATCATAGTCCTGTCAAATCACCCATTGCAAATAACCAATTGCAGTGCCACATGCTTAGCGTACTAAACATCCCAGGCAAGAAGTGTTCACCTCAGCAATAATCAGTATCAGGAACTGAACAGACGGTAGCTTGACCTGTCAAAAACAATCTTCATTCAGTTCCGCTAGTTTTCAGTTTTATTGGACATTGTGACTCAAGTCATAGGTGTGCCTAATAGATGAGGGTGCCTGTTACAAGATCACTAACTGGTTCAAACATGCGCTTCACAAGTTCCTGTCAAAACACCACAGGTAACAAGGGTCTATGGCGGACTGTGAAGATCATGAGAACTCTGTTAAATCACCCTCTATTCATAACCAAAAGGCACCAACAGTCTTGTTCTGATAATTCTTCTGTCTGCAGATCTCTCAGTCACTTCTGCTTTTGTATTTCACTGATTCATAAGTGGACCTGAAAGTATATTTGATGCAGGCTCTGTTAAAGTGTAACAGACCTGGCTGTTCTGGTAAATGCCTGCCATCTGAAGAACAATATGCTAACCAGTCATATCAGTAGCCATTGCTCGTTCATTGCACCTCTGACACATTTCTTCTCTGTGTGTTTTGCAGGAGCTTTGTCAAAGACCCCGCACAGGGCACGCAAGGACACAGGGAGCTGTCAAAGACTTGGGCCTGCATGAAAAGAATGCATCTTGGAAGGAACTAACTAAGGATATTTAGATTATAATTAATCACATTTTAATCTGTCACATTTTAATCTTACTTCCTGCTATTAACATAATGGCCAATTTAATTTGGTACTCTTTCAGGAAAGGGTGTTTTGATTCTGTTAATCACTCACAAACAGGTTGTAGATGCAGCTTACTAAACTGCCCACTTCTCTATTTCCTTTCAGTCATAATGAATATTGAAGAAAGACCCACCCTGAATGGGGCCCCTGTGGTAGTGCACACTGTGATGTGTGGTCGGGAAGTACCTAGTGTTACAACTGTCACGTTGGACATCCGCAGCTCAGTTAAAGGAGCCGTCTCTTGTAGAGCCTAGAACAGTGTGCAAAGTTACCCAACCCTAAACACAACAGCAGACAGTCAGGCTTGAGAATAGGCCAAGCACAGAGTAGACAGGGAAAAAAATGGGAGGGTATGTTAACCACTTGATTTACAGTATGTCCTGAGTCATGTTTCAGAAATCCAAATTATTCAGTCAGAGGAGCACACACTGTATAAGGTGCTGTACTGTATTGTGTAAGTTTACATGAAGACCAGAATCATCTATTAATGTGGACTGAATATACACGTGTGTTGTGTGTTTGTCAAGAGAATGTATTATGTTCTCATATGAATTGAAATATGGAATAGGTTCTGATTTCCCTTTATCCTTTGCTCCATGTCTCTGTATCTTGATGTCAGACTGCCAGAAGCTTCCACGTTTAATCTCCGCGTAATCAGCTTTCTGTCAATCACATTCTCTGAACCAGGTTCCCGAGTCTAAATAAATCACTCAAACGTTTAACAAAAGCACATTTTACTGTACTTTTTTATTGTGTGATGTTTTCCTGTTGCCCTACCACCAGACTTACTCATTCAAAAGCGTTCAAATCTGGGATATCTGCTTAACTACCTCTGAAGAGACACAAGTAGAGAAATGTAAAGGAAGGAAAGAGGACATTAAACATTGACAAACATGTTACATACCTGCATTCCTTACCCCTATAAAAAAGAGATACATATCATTAAAGTATAGAGGTATTTTGCAGTTCCAAAACACCAATTTGAGTCATTCAAGTGTTTCCGAACAAACGAAACAAGACTCCTTTACATACAAGTCATCACTGATTTGGTTCATTGTTTCTGGCTCACTGTATTTTTTCCCCTGCTGTCTCCGCCCACACACCTGTTGCCTTTCCATACAGCTTTCACCAAGTTCACTCAGCATCACTTATAATGTCCCTCACTGGGTCCCGCTGGTATGTGCAACCGCAGTAAATGTCATGTTTTGTGTGACTCATTTTGTTCCATTGTCCTCTCACTCTATTTCATTTTAAACTCAATTAGATATAAAACCAAGAGAGAGGCTGAAGCAAACAGACCTAGTTAAAAGGAGGCACTACCAACCCCATTCCTTCACTTTCTCCCTCCCACCCTCCCTCCCTCCCCTTACTCCTTCTGGTATGTTCAGTCATGCCCACCCCCTTCCCCCCATCTCTACGCTTCACTGCTATGTTAGCATCTGAAGATGTACGCTTTAGGTAATAAATGAACTGGGCTGCCCACACACACACCTACTGGCAAAACTTGAAAAATTGAGTCTGGACAACCTGACACCAAGTGTGGCGATGGATGACTGACTTTCCCATCATAGAGCTCTATCATGGCTCCGGAGGAGGCTGCAGACGAGTGAACAATCACAAACACACAACCGACCACTGAACCCTGGACTCACTGATACAGAGACATGCATGCAACTGTCCTTTACATTGACGTGCGCACACACTCTCTCCCATAGACCTTTCAGTCACACACGTCACAAAGTTATGCGTAAGAACACTACAGTTCCCATGGTGCTGTGTGCCCTCCCTTCCCCCACCCCCAGCCCCTGTCAAGGTGTGGGTTACAGGGGCTTTTGGGGCCAGGAGCTGTTCTTGGATCTGATGTCATATAGTGTCTTTCCCCAGTATTCCAGGACAGCTTGAGATGTGTTTGTGGTCTTCCTACACAATCTGCTGTGCATTCTTCACAGAGAGGGGAATTTACAGATTAGTAATTGAGAAATCCTCAACCTACCTCCAGCTACATTTGAGCTCTTACTGTAAAGAATCAAGATCACCAGTTGTAAACTGCAGCGTAAGAGCATTTCTTCCTGCCTGCTGTGTGCCCAGCATGTTTTGAGCTCCTGTGTGTATATAGTGAAGGACAGGGACTGGCTACAGGACAAGCAGGAATGTTAAGAGCTGAAGGAATCTCTGCTACAGAGGCTCTCAATGGATTCATGCTTCATTTTCACAAAACCTGTTTTAATAACGCTTGAACAGTTAACTTCTCACAACAAAGCGCTATAATTGTGATCTATTGGTACATCACATGGCTTCTTTACTTTCTTTCAACTCAAAAACAATATTTCTGGAAATTTAGCAGATTTATGTTTGATTCTACTGCAATACATAAATACATCTATAAAATGCTAAAAATCCCCATGAATGCTTTGCAAAAACTTTGCCTCCGGACTTGCCAGTCATGCAATCCTGTTGGTGGACACTGAGAAGGTCAAGGATGTTGGGCTAAACAGCGCATGAAGGTCAGACCCAGCGAATCCCCACAGAGGAGCCAGAGCTGTAAGCTGCAGTGAATGGCCATTCTGTCTGTCTGTCTGCCTCCCCTTGTCACAATGCCTTCCCCTCCTGCCTACAGCACTCCAGCCTGGTCAACGCCTTCCCTCCCTTTTGATGTGGCTGTGTGTTTGTTCACCAGCGCCAGTGGTCTGTGCTCCCATTCAGCAAAAGTGCCACAGGCTAAATCCCCGGTCCTGGCACAGGCAGGGCGGCGTATTGTTTGCCGTTCACACTCAGAGGCGTGAAACGTGCTGTCTCTTTCACACTCCTCCTGGCCTCAGGCCTGGCCCTTGGCTTCTGGCCCCTCGCCTCTGCCTCCGGTTCTCTTAGGCGAAGTGTGACTTCTCACCTGAGGTCAGGCGATCTGGAGCCTTGACCCATCAGGATGACAGTCAGCCTGATACACCACTGGTAGTCTGACTATTCTTCCCTATGGTGTGCATATTGGTGTCTCCATGCACATAATACAATGTGACTCACAGTTTTAAGTCACCATTGACTGCTCACCTATGTTGTATTTTTTAGATATTATTCAATATGTATTTAATATAATTTACTATTTTAAGAATTTTATTATATTTATTCTATAACTATGTCTACCTGAACAGATCTTTGTTCTGTGAGTGCGCACATGCAGAAACCTGAGCAATGTTCTCTTGAATTTCCTTTGGGATCAATTAAGTGAATCAAACTGAAGTGAATTGAATGAGTTTCAATTCAATGCCTTTGTGGTCATGTTATTGAGAGTCAACATATTGACCGAAGTTATAGATATAGACAACGCTTATCCCTTTCAAAATGACTGGTTGTTATTTGAACATCAGTTAGAATATAAAGATAAGAACACTTATCTTTCTCAAAACACACAAACATTCCCAAATTACAGTTTCATAAGAGGAAGTAAAGAAGTCCAGCCCAATGTTATCAGACCCAGCCTGTTCCACTGGAGTTCTTTGCTTTGTTTGATACATATTAACAGTTCAGCTTGCTGAGTCACCACAAGTAAAATCATTAAATGACAATCAGCGTCACATTAAAAGTCATTTTTCACATAGGTGATAAGAATCTCAGACTGCATGGCAACAAACTAATGCAACATCAAATAATGTTTAGCAAAGATTTGATCAAAGACTGAAATAAAAAGGCATATTCTCTTTATCTGCCAATCTCTTCAAAATCTCCTTTAAAAAAAGGAGATGCAGCTATTTGACATTGATCTGAAAATTCATGATGAGTCCTCCTGATAGTACAGCCAAAAGTATTGGGAGCGATATTTTGTGTTTGCAACGCTTGCTGGGCTTGGGCAAAAAAAAATGACTGATAACATCATTTGAGTAAGTCATATCATCAGCATGGGAAAGTGTAAACTAGTTCTAGCCAGGTGAAATCACTTTTCTGATTGGATTTTAAGAGCAAATTGACTGCTATAGAAGAGGGGACTATTTGCATATATTGAACATTTTCACCCCCAAAAAGCTTAAAAAAATATGAAATGTGACTTATGTATTCCAGTATTCTATAGAAACATGTGGAAACATGTTCCTCAAATACTGAACCAGCAAACTTTACAAAACACATTTGTCATTGCCAAAACTTATGGCCATGACTGCAAACGGTTGTGTAGCATAGTATGGTATAGTATGATATGGAACAGTAAAGCACAGACTAGCACAGTATAGTATAGTATAGTACAGTATATTACAGTATAGTATAGTAAAAGGGAACCAGCCCTTCTTATCCTGTTCCTCTTTTTTCGACAGCTAAATCAGACCATATAAGGAAGGAAGAGAGCTTCATTCACAAATCTGCCTTCATTGCCGTGCCTATTGGATAAAGAATAAATCTTACAACTACAATGCAGCCATTTGTAATCACATGGCAATTTGTTGCATTTGTGAATTTACATTTAATCATTTAGCAGATGCTTTTATCCACAGAGATATGTGAATCAAAAGGTCAATTCCCCAAAAGTATTAAAATGCATAAATACCCTACACATCATCTTCATCATACTGCACAGTCTATTTTCTTCAGAACCTCCACCTGATCAGAACCTACACCTTATCTGACCTGATGCACCTTGCATGTTGACAGGACAGGGCACAGGTTCTGTGAGTCATTATCGCCACATCATGGTAAGAAACCTGACTGTAAAACCCCGGTTCTTTGTCCCTGTAGATTTTCACAGACTGACATTCTACACTGCTGTTGTGGTGGTTTGTGGTCATAGTGAGATGCCCTTACTTTCTAGAAGTTTTATTTTCTCTGCAACGCCTCTCATTATTTGAAACCAAACAAGGATCACCTTATCCAATCACAGCACCGATTTTGAGTCACAACAGGGAGTGTACATACCGGGGCTTTGTCATATTGTTGAAAATGGACCGTGTACAGGATATTCCACAAATTCTCTAAAAATGAACCTAGATAAGGGATTGCACTTTGTCTTGTCAATTGACTAATCTGAAATGAATGACTAATTAAATTGTCTTAATGGGCCTGATGGTCCTGCGTCAGTGGTGTGGGTCATCACAGGTGGAGAGGGTGGTGCAACGAGGTCGCAAGCCCTTCCCATGAACACAGTTCAATCAGTGCACTCCAGGTAAAAATAGAACAGACCCATTAAGCATTAATATGTCCTTATCAGCTAATCCTCAATTAAAATGACTGCTCAGTCCGTCAGTCATTTAATCCCTTTATCTAATGGATCAGGTCCCAGTTGACCTGGTGTGTGCGTGTGTGTGTGTGTGTGTGTGACAGAGAGACAGAGAGAGAGAGAGAGAGAAAGAGAGAGAGAGAGTGCGTACTGTAAATATGAGTGTGTGTGTGTATGTACTCCTTACATGTGTGTGTAGATGAGGCTCCCTGTGCGTCTACTGCAGTAACCGGAGAACCGTGAGGTGGTCGGTATGGGGGGGGGGGGGGGGGCAGGGTGGTGGAGGTGCCTGTGTTCCCAGCCGTGTTCCACAGCCAGCCGAGCGGTGGGAGGTCGTCCAGATCATCCACTTGTCAGTAGTGCGTTCCATTACACCCGCTCCTCGTCTCCGGAGCCAGCCACACGGACACATGCTGCTACTCGCTCCTGTCCCACCATCCGCCCGCCCACATGTGGGAAAGCACTCCCGAGGAATCATGCTTCACTAGCCTCCATGCTCGGCCTCTTTTATTTCATTTAAAGTCATCTCTTTGTTTGGGTTAGGGAGATTTCTTAGAATAACACAGAGGATGGCAAGGCACAGTAAAAGGGCCTTGAATTTCCAATGTAAATTCAACCTGAAGTCTTTAATCAAAGACTTGGCATCGAATCACAAATAAGTACAATACACCTCAAAGGTACAGTATGTTTATGCTGCTGGGCCAGCTGAAGTGTATAGCAAGCTGTCAGAAGTCAGTGGAGGCATCTGTCACTACATTTTTACACAGTGTTCTACAAAAGGGACAGTCTCTAACAACCCTGGCATGCTGCTAAACTTGGCACAAAGTTGATGGAGATGCGGTCATGACAGATGAGGTTTTAGTCAAGAATTTATATGACAATGTAATTGTTAGGTGCTCTGCGACCAAATGGTGTTTACTGTGTAACGCTGTCAGCTCTCAGTGCAGACATTCTTATTGTTTTCAAATACAATTTGAGAGGATTTATATTCACCTCTGTCATTCCATACATCTGCTATGATAACAGTATGTCATTGTGTTGATCCAATATCCTCTTTGCCTTGAAATAATGTAACTATTACTCCAATTGTGAAGGAATGGTTCACAAGCCTAGACCATCTTTTTACAGTTAGCATACATGTTTAAAACTGAAATTAATGAGTCAATGTCAGAAGTATTTTGTCCTTGAAGATGTGTAAAACAACAAAAAAGTGACAAACGGTAAGTGTGTCTCATTCAAGGAGATTCAACTGCTCAATTTTCAGAATGGAGGGGGGGGGGGGGCTGCCGGGGGGTGGGGGGGAGGCCCTACCAGACTCTTAGTTTTGACCAAAAATCCTAACCTCAACCTCACTTAACTTCCTCTTCAATTTTCTGTGGAAGAAGGTTCATTTTTAATTGTGTGTTGAACCTGTGTTGACACGGCTTAATCTTCTAGTTAACAGCACAGAATTGATTCACTTTGCTCTCCCATGACTACATTTCTGTTGACTACAAGGCGCTGCAGCTGTGAGATAATTGTCTGTGTACAGACGTGTGAATGATTCTCCATTCATAAACATACCAGGAAAAGGATCTACTACCGCACGGTTGGTCAGATCCAGAGCACTATCAGGAAGTAAATGAACAGTTCTACTCACACTTACAATACTTAACAGCAATGTCAGAAGAGCATGTGATTTCCTGGTCTAAAATAGACCGCCCTGTTAACACAGCCAAGGGTGATTGTAAGTGTGCAACAGCACAGTGATGAGTCTCCCGTCTGCTTTGCCAATGTATGGATGTACTAAATGTACCTTGGAGATCCAATATTTGGAGCCAAAAATAAATGGCTATATACCAGAAACCTTTGTTTCCACAATGCCTGTTTGTGCAATGCCTGTTTGTGCAACAATTTGAAACTGTCTGTGCATCACTAACAGTACATCAAAAAATAACAATTTCTTGTCAAATTTAGAAGTACTCTGTGTGGCCAAACTGACCAACTTTGGATCCACACACTCAGGGTCCACAAGAAATGTGTATACCAGCTGATCCACTGAAAAAACATTGCAGGAGGGGCAGGATAATGTTTCAGATTAACTCTGCACATGGGTGGGGGGGGGAACAAGTGAATTACCTGTCTGTTGACACATACGCTGCCAGTTATACCCCCACATATGAAGGGACCACAGAGACGACATGGGACATTCCCCAGTGTTGACAAGAGGAGAAGTCTTCTTGGGTAAACTTTCACTTTGAGCTGCCGGAAGATCTCAGTCAAGTTTCTTGCTCTTAGCAATAGAAGACAAATAAAAAGGGGAGATTTTAGAGCAGTGGGTGAGATCATTTTATATATGAATACCAAACGTATATCCTCAGCATCCTAATGGTAATGAGCGCTTAGTAGAATCTTGGTGTGATCTTGCACTTTTGAAGAATATTTATTTCACCATGTCAAATATATGGGAAGGTAAGACCATAGATATCTTGGTTTATACTTTTTTTTACATTTCCCAAGGGTCCGGAAATATAACCTTCTAAATGACGGCACTTGAATGGCGCAATATTGCATTTGCAAAGCATCCTGGAGATTAGTTATACCAACAAATTGTCTTTTTATTGTGGTGAGCAGGTTAACCTCGCGTCACAAAACCTCTTTCATTTGTTTGTGTTTAAGACGGCAGAAAAGACGTGAAGTGACGGAAGTGAGCTTTTACCTTCTTTAGAACTGTAGTGAGCTTATCACCACATTGACGGTTCAACCATTTCTAGGAACAATTGTCACCTTTTCAAAGAATGTAGAGCACAAACTCTGTGACCTGTTCTTAAAATAAAACAAGTTTCCTATCCGTTTCGGTGTCTGACACGTGGCTATGGAAAGTAAAGTAAGCCCATTATTTTAGCTTACATGAGTAAAAAGGTGCAAACTGTTGTAATTTTCACTTTAAGATTAGATTTAGGTTATTCTGAGTGGAATTGTGCATGAAGCTTTATACATGTCTACTGCTATTTGAACAATAAGACATTCACACAACGCTTGGCCAGATTTTTGTGAGGATATTCCTATACGTTTGTGTGTTTATGTGTGAGTTTTGGCCACAGCAGACTCCCATGTGGACGAGATCCTGGAGGATGTCAGCAGTTTGGGATATTAATTGGAAAGCGGGTGGTTGCTAGTTGCTACCCCCCCCCCCCCCACACACACACACACACACACACACACACACACACACACGCACACGCACACTCTTGCCTGCTGCTCGTCTGTTCTGTCAATGCGTTTAGGATTAGAATTGCAAATAGCAGAAATAAAAAAGGAAAGTAGAAATTATTAATGATCTGGCTGTATGAGGTTCATCAATGGGCGGTTCTAGTCCAGAACTTTACATAAAACCACTTAGCATTACATGTGTTTCTATGTTATGGCTACTTGGAAAGCAAATTTGTGGTCTACATGCTGTCAGTTGGTCCTCATAGGAATACCCAGACTGCTGAGTCTGGGTCTGATTAGACTTTAAAAAAACAACAAGAAGACTTGAAGTGGGAGCCTTTGAACCCCCAAAGCAACCAATCCAAGGATATATAAACAAAATAATCCAATGGGGGTGCAGAGTAAGATTCCAGAAAAAATGAATAACAATATTGTTGTATTCTGTTGTATAGATAAATACTGACTGGAAAAGGTTCTATGGTAACTTTTCCAACGTCACTTATTGCTCTCCCTGTGAGTCTGACATAGCTGTGGGGTCATGGCGAAGCTGGGATCTAAGACGCAGGCAACAGCCTTGTGACGTCCAGAAACGGCGAACGCCTCCAACCCTTTCTTTCACGGAGAAACCACAATTGGATAAAAGCGTATAATTTACTGCGCGTTGGCGTTAAGCGTCTCTTTCATATAATGTGGCCCCTGTTGTTGGAGATGGGCAGCCCTGGAGGAGGAAGATCCCATAATGTTCATCCACAAATGACAGAGGACACACACACACGTAAACTTACGGACGGAAGTTCACTGAGTCCATTCTCCCTAGAATAGCACAGAACCCAGAACCCCCTTGCTCTTCAGACACTGTTCTCCAATGATAAGCCCAGTAGTCAAATTAACTGTTGACTGCAAATTCATACCAGCTCAGATGTGGCACAAACCATCTTCATTCTCACCCTCAGGCGTTCCGTCGATTCAGTTATTAATTTAAATCCATGGAAAACTCTGTGTCTGTTTTTCCTTGTGTAATAATTTCCTGATTTATGATGCCTACAAGTCATACTTCGGTATGTAACTACAATGTTCTTACAACAGATTGTAGGAGATTGTAGACCTGTAGTAATTAATATCCCCTCAAAGTGTTATCCGATAATGGTGTGAAAGTGCCTTGGGACTGCTAGCAGAAGTTTAAATAGGAACATGATGATTCAACTGAAACACATTAGCCTTTGAGTAGTCACTTCCTGTGCTAGCCTTTCAGGGAATAACCCTGGCCACTCAAGATGATAAAACAGCATACTTAGGCTGAAAGAAACATGCGATTGTCTTGTTGTCGTTTGTCACCCCAAAAGCCCTGCAGATTAAATGTCGATTTTGTTGGTCACCACACACAAAAATAGTCCAGACAGGACAGCCGCGAGCAATGACGATCATGTGGTACAGTGAAACAGCGAGCGAAGGGCTCGGCTGGTCCTGCCAGTGAATGGCGGGTTGTGTTGGCCCTGAGGGGAGTGAGGGCTCAGGATGCTGAGAACATGAAGGTCCCTCTGTGTTCCTGCTCAGCACACAAGTATGCATCTCATTACTGGGCCTGCCCCGAAATAACTCCCCCACTGTGGCCTTGAGACCACCTCAGCTGCTGCCCTGCGCCGTCTTGCCCTCTAGTACCCTGTTTTACCCTGTGTCATCCTGCTTCATGTTACCCTGTCCTGCCCCACAGCATCCTGCCCCGTGATAACCTACCCTTGTACAGAGCTAATCCCCCTGCTCCAGAGTGCACCTGCCAAAGTATGGCAGACATGTACAGTGGCCCACTGCCTCAGCTGAGCTGCATTCCAGGAGAGTTTGGTTAAAGTACTACTAAAGGCATGGACTGTGTTTGAAGTTCATACACATTTATACTCACGCCTGGTTGCACTGTGAAAGTCCCATTTATTTCCACTCCAAAGCTTCTGGTTGGAATATTATAGCTAACTGACCATCAAACAATCAACATTGATTATTCCACCACTGGGTTCATAATGCATGACTCATTCATAGAATTCACACACACACACACACACACACACACACACACACACACACACAAACACACACACACACACACCCACACCCACACTCACTCACTCACTCACTCACTCACACACACAAACCTCACATCTACATGCTTCCGGTTCCTGGAGACATCCTGCCAGGTCTTTTACATTTCAGTACCAGGTCATAAATCTGTCCTGGCCCCCAGTAGGAAGGTGGTTCAGCCTCTGACAAGACATGGTGGTCCTAACACACACACACACGGACACACACACACACACACAGACACCACCTCTGTGACTGAGACCCACAGCTGCTGAATGGCTGTCCCTATCCCTCACTGTCTGAGCATGGTCCTGCCCCCAACCCTATGCTCTCTACCTGGGATCACTGCCAGAGCCTGGGATGAGATCCACCCTGGGCCAACTAACGTTTCCAAATACTGTATAATACCTGGGTAATCTTAATTTGGCTCACCAATGCAATTTATCCAATCATACCAGTCCTATAAATTTCAGCTTACTTTGTTTTGATGGACATTGTAATTGGTCTTTGTAATTGACCCAGGTCTAGTAGTGGGGAGCCCTGAACATCATGTAATGCTGCCTTCTCCCTTATGTCTCTTTATTTGGTCTCTCTCCTGTGCTCTTCCCATGCTCCCAGTTCCTCTCCTGCTCAATCACACTGACATGTAACTGCTGATGAATGTTTAGTGACTTGTAATGTTGCCTTGACAGCTCTCTCACAGCCAGTTAGATGGAGAGAGTCAGTATTAGAGAGGGGATGGGTGGGGTGGGGCGAGATAAGAACGATTTGAGAGAGGGAGAAAGATAGAGGGAGACAGGGAAAGATATAAAGACAGAGAGACAGGTGTGGGGGGGGGTGTTCAACGATCACTAATTTAATTAGTGATGATCAAATGAATCCTCTATCTACATAGAGATTTCTACTCAACATCAGCTAGCAGGGATACACCAGCAGATACTGGAGGCCCCCTCTCTCAGAAGTCAAGGTGACCCTGGAAGTGAACTCGTGGGAATCAGTTTTTGAACCATCTACCCTGAGGGCGAACATACCTCGTGTGTCAAACCCATTTGGGAAACTGTTGTCACCTCAGGATAAGCACCAGCTGGGTCACTCTTGCAAAACACAGTACGTTAAGTGCGCTATGCATACCATCACAAAACTTGCCTCACGGTGCTATGCTATTGAAGGTAGAGCTAAGCTATA
Source organism: Hypomesus nipponensis (assembly GCF_054491055.1). Lineage (NCBI taxonomy): Eukaryota > Metazoa > Chordata > Actinopteri > Osmeriformes > Osmeridae > Hypomesus > Hypomesus nipponensis. The sequence goes on along the minus strand of NC_140368.1, from coordinate 6,558,420 downwards.
TGTTCAAGGCTTTTTCACACTGTCCCCTCCCGGCGTCTTGCCCTGCAGTGTCAAGGTCATGCATTTTTCTGTACCCGTGTGCCTGTAGCTTTGTGTATGTACCTTCTTTCTCCTAAAAGCCTAAAAGCGACTGTAAAGACAACTTGATTTAATGTTCATCTTCCCTGCCCTACTGTGAGAACAGTGTGTGTGTGTGTGTGTGTGTGTGTGTGTGTGTGTGTGTGTGTGTGTGTGTGTGTGTGCATGTGTTGACACGCATGCGTGCAAGTGTGTGTAGGTGTGGACTTCACGTGTAAGCTCTCCATGTGACGTACTTGCTGTTGACACGGTGTGTTCACAGGCTCCCGAGGGACCCTTGAAGTTAAGAACCGTCCCTGAGAACAGAGCTGCAGGGTCAGAAACTCACCTTCTGATCTCCTTCCAGAAGTCACATTCCAAGAATTCCTCACCGGCGCTTCCAGAGCTTGCCTCTATGAATGGTTCCTAAGAAGACGGTTAACACCCTCTTAAGTCATTTTGCACTCTCTCACTTTCAGGAAAGGCACCGTGTTGATGAGACAGAGGACATTTCATGCAGTTGCACTTGGAGTATTTCTTAGATAGAAAATATTTCCTCTGAAGGTCTGGTTTCTTCAGAAGAATACAGTATACTGGTTTAAATGTCACTTTCCATTCCATTTCAATTTCAGCATACATTTTCCATGTTCTCTTACATGACTTCCTCTGACTAATGTATGTCATGATGTCAAACATCTCTCATCGATCTCATTAATAGAAGGGACGACGTGTTTTACCATATCAACCATTTGTTTACTCTCTGCCTGTCCAAGCCAGCTCTGGTCAGCCCAACTTTCTGGCACTATTGGGAAATCCTGCATAAGTTTGGGAATGCTGGTGAAACTGAACCTTACTCCATGTTATCAGTAACCACTCAGAAACTCTTGTTGCCCTGTTGTACCCTCAATCTCAACCATTTATCACACGTCATGTGTAAAAGCCATACATGAAATATCACAAAGGGTTTTTTGTATTGAAATTAAGTGATTAAAGAGTAAAACCTTAGGGAAATATGTTCTTTAATTCATTGAAAATGCCAGCCATCTGCACAGAAACACACATCATCCTGATTGTGTGATTAAACCTACTAGCAGATGTAGCCGTATGGAGGATTGGTTTAATGGCTGTCTTATCAAGACAATTGTGTCTCCCTCTCTCCCTCTGTCTCAACCTCTCTCTCCCTGAACTCTGCTTTCTCTCCCTCCCTCTCTCTACCTGTATCTCTCTTTCCATCCCTCATTCTCTTACCTTCAACCTCTCACTCTTTCTCCCTCCCTCTCCCTATCCTTCTACCTCTGTGACTCTCTTTATCTCTCTCCTCTGCCAAACCACAATAAATGCTGATTGATTGCGGTGGATAGCCTCCACGTTTGGAGTGGTGGGCTTAGCAGAGGTTTACTGCCAGGTTATTAACTAATGGAGGAGAGATAATCCCAGGTGAGTGTCAGGCCCTGGGACCCGGCGTCCAACAGACAGCCTTCGGTTAACCTTTCAGAAAATGCTGAGGCAGCAAGCTGCTCTCTGGGTGTTGTGTCGTTGGGCAGACTTTCACAACCCTGCATCTGGTCGTAAAAGAAAAAACAGACATGTTAGGACGGCGGAGGGTCGTTGTGTTAGGGTCTGTGCACCACAAAGGATAATGCGGCATTCCAAAGCTCACGGTACGAGGGCGCTTGGTGGCTCGTCTCCACCTCTGGGTCAGGGGACAATCATGGTAAATCACATCGACAAAGAATGGTACCAGTGCTGAAAAGAGCACAGCAATTCATGAGAGCCTTTTCTTGTTTTACCAATCACATGGGATGTGTGAGCTCCTGCATGTGAAGGTTGACTGGAGAGCGGTGTGCGGGGTTCATTAGCGGGGCCTGCCTCAACGCCCAGACATGGCTCCCTCCGTCTGCCACTCTCTTTCACAGACCAAATGGCTTAACGACTTCATGTGTCACCTAGCCCTGCATCCATATGGTCCTTTGTTTCCTGTGGGCAGTGTGTCAGTATGTCGATGTGCTCACACAACCCCCCCCCCCCCCCAGCCCCCTGCCCCCAGCCCCCCCTCTCGCAGAGCATCTGAGCACGTCCAGAAGCAGCAGGGAAGATATAATACCCCCCCCTCCCCCTACGCCCATCCCCCACACCCCAGGCTCAGGTGGGGAAGATGAATCATAACCATAGCCACAGAGGGGTGAAGTCGGTAGCGCGGAGCGCAGGCTTTGTGGCTAGACGGTGACATCATAGGATGTATGTTCTAATCCTCTTACTCTCTACCGCTGGGGCTGCCAGGCTTGTCAGCTGACCCTCTCTCTTGCCTGCAGTAATAAACCTCTCTCTTGCCCACAGTGAAGATGGACACAGGCTAGGCTAGTTACTGATTACATTGAAATCAAGCATTTAGAAGTTGGGGAGGGGAAAGACACAGAAAGAGGCAGCAGGAGAGGGAGAGATAGAGAGAGAGAGAGAGAGAGGAGAGAGAGAGAGAGAGAGAGAGAGAGAGAGAGAGAGAGAGAGAGAGAGAGAGAGAGAGAGAGAGAGAGAGAGAGAGAGAGAGAGAGAGAGACAGTGTGTGTTATTGTTAATTGAAGAGTCAATGTAAGGCTCTGTGTGGGCCCTTGAGATAGTAAAGGCAGTGGGGCAGTGTTACCCACCCCGACCCAGCCCAGAGTTTACACAGCAGCACGTTCTGTACCACTTTGTTCATGCTTTATGTCTTCATTGGACGGAGGGGAGCAGCTGGGAGTTTTATGGTCTGCCTCCACCAGGACCAGAGGCAGACGCCACACTGGCCTTGAGTTATACCCACTGCCATGTCGTCCCCCTCGCAGCCCTCTTTGATTTAAACCCGGGACCGTGAGATGCAGGGAGGGCTGTGGGGAGGGGGGTGGGTGGGTGGGGGTTGGGTGGGCCCGGGATGGGGGGGTGGGTGGGGGCTGGGTGGTGGAGGACACAGAGTTAGTAGCAGGGGAGAGAGGAGGATTTTTCTTCAGGTTGTCAGGACTCGTTACAACCAGGCTGGTTAACTTCCCCTGGAACACAACAGGAGCGTTTACAAACCTAGAGACGATGGGTCATTCAGTTCAACCTGATGGTCCTTGACGAACAGGACCCAGAATCATGTCGACATCGCCGCGGGTCCATGCAGGTAGTTCTAGTAAAGCAGACACACAGGAGAGGGAGAAACCAGCCTCGCCTCAGACACAGTGTGCCAGGATGAGGACAAGAAACAGTGTCAGGAAGGGCTGACACATCACATTCCAACCGCTCTCAACAACTGAAGATCACTACTAAAAACTGACTACTACACAGGCCCCAGGACTACTACACAGGCCACAGGACTACTACACAGGCCACAGGACTACTACACAGGCCACATGACTACTACACAGGCCACATGACTACTACACAGGCCACAGGACTACTACACAGGCCACATGACTACTACACAGGCCACAGGACTACTACACAGGCCACAGGACTACTACACAGGCCACAGGACTACTACACAGGCCACAGGACTACTACACAGGCCACATGACTACTACACAGGCCACATGACTACTACACAGGCCACAGGACTACTACACAGGCCACAGGACTACTACACAGGCCACAGGACTACTACACAGGCCACAGGACTACTACACAGGCCACATGACTACTACACAGGCCACATGACTACTACACAGGCCACAGGACTACTACACAGGCCACATGACTACTACACAGGCCACATGACTACTACACAGGCCACATGACTACTACACAGGCCACAGGACTACTACACAGGCCACATGACTACTACACAGGCCACATGACTACTACACAGGCCACAGGACTACTACACAGGCCACAGGACTACTACACAGGCCACATGACTACTACACAGGCCACAGGACTACTACACAGGCCACAGGACTACTACACAGGCCACAAGACTACTACACAGGCTACATGACTACTACACAGGCCACAGGACTACTACACAGGCCACATGACTACTACACAGGCCACAGGACTACTACACAGGCCACATGACTACTACACAGGCCACATGACTACTACACAGGCCACAGGACTACTACACAGGCCACATGACTACTACACAGGCCACAGGACTACTACACAGGCCACAGGACTACTACACAGGCCACATGACTACTACACAGGCCACAGGACTACTACACAGGCCACATGACTACTACACCGGCCAGATGCAAACCTGCTCTCACATGTGCACCACACACAAACATTGCAATCTTGTTTCAAGAGAACGAGGAGATTGTGCATGCTGGATCCTGCCTATCTGGGGGTACTCAATACTGTTGCAGCTGCCGGCTTTCTCACAGAAGCGATTTCAAGGACGCCAAAGTGAATCAACCATACGCCAAGTCGAGGAGTAGGGCGGGCATTAAGGAAAAAATCTCTCCCTAATCCACACAATCCAGTCCTCCTTGGCTAATTCCACATCTACAGCCATTCAAAAAGGGCCGCAATAAATGCATGCACACACACATCCTCGCACACACACGAGCACCCAAACACGAGCGTCAACTCGCACGCTCACACACACTCACCAACGGCACTCACTTGCCTGAACACACCCACGCATACTCTTTCTCAATCCCTATCTCTCCCTCCCTCGCTCTCTCTCCCTCTCACTCACTTTCTCTCTTGATTGTGTTCTATTTCTCCCTCTTGCTTACACACACACACTCTCTACAATTTTTTTTTTGCACATTGATGTTTGATTTGCATGAAGGCTAATTAAGAGGACAGGGGATTTAGTGTGCACGCCTTACTGAAGAGGAACATAGCAGGAGGTCTCTGAAATACTAAACCTCATAGAAGATAATAAAGCTATGAATAATGATTATTTTCCCATTCATGTGACAAAATTCCTTACATGAGACGTTAAAGACAGCGAACAGAGAATCCACAGTGTGATGAGATTTCAAAGTGATGCGTGTGTGTTTGTGTGTGTGTGTGCGATGTCTGGAAGGGGAATTGATAGCAGAGTAGAGATGAGGGAGGGGGAGGGTGTGTGGGGAGTGTGTGTGGAGAGTGTGTGTGGAGAGTGTGTGTGTGTGTGTGTGTGTGTGTGAATGAGCAGCTTGTCGGTGTCTGCTCCATCCTTCACCCTCCCTCTCGTCCCAGAAGGCCTTGCTGCCTCTTCTCTTCCTGCTGGATTCTTATCAGGGAGCGTTCGTCAGGGACACACGTGCCATCGCTCTGACACTGACCGCGGGTCACGGCAATGCAAACAGACCAACACACAAAACCAAATGGGGTCGGAGAGAAACAAATATTTGGCCGAGACCCCTTCACTCGAGAGCGGCCAGAACTGTTTATGACCAATTGTAACAAGGTCAAGCCAGATGGTCGCATGGCTGGGGGTGGAGCCGATCTGTTTGAACTGTTTCATTATTATTAATCATTTTTTTCTTTCAACTCATAAGAGTGACAGACAAATCTGACATCATGAGAATGCTGGTATTACTACTGATGGGGAGCTTTGCAGGAAGAAGATCTGAGCTCAAGCTCCTCCTTCCCTCCCCCAACGCCTTTACACACACACACACACACGCACACGCACACACACACGCATGCATGCAACTTGACAGGAAACCAACAATACAACATTATCCTGTAATAAATCATTGGCTAAAACAGACAGTTTAGTTGCTGCTGTGCCGAGCAGAAAAGAGCAAAAGCTGCCTAGCAACTGAGCTCTAGTAACATGCAACCCTCCAAAAGCAATCGTAGTGGCAGCACTATGACACCCGCCCTCGTCATGCGGCTCTGTTTCACTCACACTTTCATTCACAACAAGCAGAACAGCAGGAGTGCAGCTCCCTCTATCTACCACATCCTACAGGAAATAAAGGGATGAGATACATGGTGTGCTGCCAAAGGTCCTACAGTAGCACTGCTGACAGGGATTGACCAGGTCAGGCTTATGGAGAATCATCTAGCCAGGCCAGAGGCCTCATGAGATGAGCAGACACTCCACCTCTCCAGGTGGCACACTTAAACTGTCATCTGTTGGTGGTGTTTTGTATGAGCTGCAGATGTTGCTCTGTAGTATCTTGTATCACCCCCAAGGGATATGTTGGGAAAACTATCATTTTTTTCCCCATTGTTTGCAAAGGATATTTGTGTGTTTGGTAGAAAATGAGAAAATAGTGTTCAAATAGTCTTAGATTCTTTTCTGGTTGGATCTCCCTGTGGGGAAATATTTTATCTACCCTGTTTTAAATTAGGTGGAGTTATACTGATCTCCTCAGGCTCTCTCTCTCTCTGTCTCTCTGTCTCTTTGTCTCTCTCTCTCTCTCTCTCTCTCTCTCTCTCTCTCTCTCTCTCTCTCTCTCTCTCTCTCTCTCTCTCTCTCTCTCTCTCTCTCTCTCTCTCTCTGTCTGTCTGTCTGTCTGTCTGTCTGTCTGTCTGTCTGTCTGTCTCTGTCTGTCTGTCTGTCTGTCTGTCTGTCTCTCTCTCTCTCTCTTTCTCTCTCTCTCTCTCTCTCTCTCTCTCTCTCTCTCTCTCTCTCTCTGTCTGTCTGTCTGTCTGTCTGTCTGTCTGTCTGTCTCTCTCTCTCTCTCTCTCTCTCTCTCTAATTCGGCAGCACTGTTTGGTTGTTTCAGCCAGAGCATCTCTTCTCTGTCAGGTGTCCCTGTCAGGGGCCTGAGGGAGGGTGGTGCTGATGTCATGAGACGTGGCCATGCAGTCGTCCTCACTGTTTTGTTGTGACCCTGGCCGTCCAGTTCCATGGGAGATGATGCTTCTGACATTTATAGCCTCAGTGCATCCATCCCCTGACGCGCGCACTGTTTGCTCTTTGTTTTATTGAATGTGATGAGTCACTCTTTCCCCTTTGCTGTGTGGCGTGGCCGACTCGGTTTCCAGGGCGATATTCCTCTCGGTGATGATTGATTCAAAAGCAAGGGACGGGGGATGGCGGTGGAGGTGCACCTGTGGAAGAGGCTGTGTTGTGTGTACTTGAATGTACTGGATGCAACTTTATGGGATGTGAGTTGTGTGTAGTGTGATGACCACCACATCATCCCTCCATCTCATCACAACAAATACCAGTATTGAATGTAACTCTCCAATAGTAGACAGAGGTGATTTCAAATAGTCTGATACAGACTTGCCAGATTTTGATTCAGCTTCTGATTAAGTCACAGATTCAGAATTCTATTTGTCATTTACAAAACGACATGCCAGAAAGAAATCAGGATGTTTTTGTTAAGATGTAGTCTTGATGTTTTTGTCTGGTGTTTTTGGATCTCCTTCCCCCCCAATTATCGAACGCACTGTTCAGCTAAAAATGTTCTTTCATCATTCAGGTCATTTTTCCTTTCACAAAAGGATCTGCCCTCACTAGGGAAATGGGTGGGCATGATGAAAGGCTGCCCGTTTGTTTTCTGGGCGACCCATCACCAAAAGAGATGCTCTCCCTTGGCTAAAGCACCGCAGCACTGCAGCGCAGACACAAAAACAAGCCATGGGCCTTTGTTTGATTATCATAATGTCTGTAGCTTTAATGAGGATACCACACAGTGTGTGTGCTTTTAACGGGCCGTTTTAAACCCGAACGATGGAAGCGTGGGGTCAGGGTGAGGGGTAATGAGAGGAGAGATGCTGAGAGAATCTGACTGGGCTTGGACGTTAATCAGCACATTCCCCCCTGTTTGTCTGTAATTACACAGCAGAAATGTTTCCCATAAGACAGCTGACGAAGGAGGCTGTTCTCAGAATGCAACCTCCTTCTCAGACTTCTTAAAAAATCAGTGTCTCTCTCTCTCTTTCTTTCTCACTTTCTCTTTCTTGTTCATTCTCCCTCTATCTCTTTCCATTTCTCTCACACACTCTCTCTCTCAAACACACTCACACACAAACATACTCCCTCCCGCGCTCCCTCCCTCCCCCCTCCCTCTCTCTCTCTCTCTCTCTCTCTCTCTCTCTCTCTCTCTCTCTCTCTCTCTCTCTCTCTCTCTCTCTCTCTCTCTCTCTCTCTCTCTCTCTCTCATACACACACACACACCAGAACAAGCCATTTCCTCCTACTCTGTCTAAGTACCTGCAGGGTGAGTGAGTGGGCAGGCGCAGCAGTCCAAAACAGCCACAGTAAAGAGGCGGCCATTAGAGCCATGCCTTGGGAATAATTGTGTCTCTACACAACAAGTGGAAAAGAGAGAGAAGGTGTCTGACTTTCCGTTTGAGCGTAATCACACTGAGTGGTTAGAGTGACCACCGACTGAAGAGGGGCGTGCATCAACAACTGAGACACTGTTTAGTAATGTTGTCTCCAGCAGCACCACACAGGAACAAATGTACATTATTTATGCATCCAAGATAGCTTTACTAAGACATGTTTGCATAAATGTATCAGCCCCTGTACGGGACAAAAGGTATATCACTCTGACATTGACGGGCATTGAGACACCAAGTTCACCAGAGCATAGTCAATAGGTTATTCTTGATAGACGTAATGATTGAAATAGTGGTAATTCAGATTGACACACAAGAGATTGATTGATTCCTCACAGGCTAATAAAGCTATCCGCCCGGTTGGTTCAGATAACACACCGTTCGGTTTGACAGGGTGGGCCTGGACAACAAATCAATGTCTCTCAATGACACCATAAGGGATGACAGCTCATGACTTTGACAAGTACAGGAGATTCACAAAATCATCAGATTGACACCTTTTGACCCCGTACATGAATCCTAACTGTGACTCTTCCTGATCTTTTCTCAGTCTAATTCCCCCCCCCCTCCCAACACACACCACCCCCTCCCTCTCTCTCTGCCTGGATGTGTCTTCTCCAACAGCTACATTTAAAAGCCGTCTCTAATTGCACATTGTCTCCCTGGAGCTTGAAGTGCTCTGCCGCTGCAATGATAATTGATTCCTGTCTTCGTGTAACAGTCACCGCACTCTCATGAAGTATCACCCTCCCCTCACTCTGCTCACTGTGACCCCCGACACCCCTCCGCCACACACACACACACCACTGTCCACATCCACCACACACACATACACACTCACACAAACACACACCGCTGTCTAAAACACAAGAAGCTTCCCTGACCAGGCAGATGTCTAAATTAGCTGTGGGCGTGATGGGGGTTGGTGATGGGTATTAACAGTACACTTCAACAGAGGTAGAAATAGATGTTCTCCATGCCAGCCAGTGGCAATGAGTTCTTCACATAGAGGAGAAGGTCACCAGCTGCCAGGCTACCTGTGCCATGCTGAGGCAACAGGGACTGGGCATGAGGAGGCTTCAACCAGTGGCAGTAGAGAGAGTAAATCACTTTGCTCTCACAGGGGACCTTTTTCTTAATTATTCATTTCATTTCAGATAATTAGGACCTTCTCTGCCACCAATTAACCTACACATGTAAGCAGCTAATTGCAATTATTGGGTTGGTTAATCACTTGTCATAAGAATGATAATGTCTTCCCTTAAACAGCATCTTTAACCAACAACATTTAATTTAGATGGATATCTAAATGTCGCAAATGAATGTAAACTGGTTAGGATCACACAAACCTCAACCAATCTCAACAAGTCTCAGTTGCTCTATTTCCAGAGAAAGTCAAATCCACAGTGAGTGTTTATGTAGAGTCAGAACAGATGACGGGTTGTATTGATTGACTCAGCTTGCAGTCTGAGCAGCCAATAGCGTGTTTTCAGAACCCCCTCCAGAGTGAGGGCTGCGAAGCAGGTGGGTGTCAGCTGGTCTCATACATCATGGCCCTAACAGCCTCTTCTGCAGCTGGAGGGGGACAGGAGGAACAAAACAGAAAAAAACGTCAACAGAAAGAAGGGAAAGAGAGCCAGAGGGAGGGAGTGAAAGACCAGCAGCCCCTGACGCGAAACACATCCAACTGAAAAAAGGAAATGTTAGGAAAATAAGAAGAAAAAATGGAAAAGAGAAAGAAAGAAAGAAAGAAAGAGAGGCAAAGTAAAACAAAAGAGTCAGCTGCTGGAGTAGTGTGTGAACAGCTGGTGCCAAAAACAGAGCTGAGGACAAAGTGGGCTCTGTTTGGTCTGGAGCCGGGCCAGGCCGGGCCAGGCTGGGCCAAGTCGACTGAGGGAGACGCCAGTGGGACGTGAGGCCTACAGGAGCACTGTTATATAACCAGAGGGGGAAACCTCATAGAGGCAGCATCAGAAGTGCTCTGGACTCCCAAATGATATGCTTTGATTCAGATCGTTATTTATAGAACTCTGTTCTGATTTTACACCATTATGAAGACAAAAAGTAACATGCTCTCATACGATGTGCTTATTCCCTCTTAGAGACAATGGTATTGACAAAGACTTTCTCCTTTCATAGAGAAAACCAAACACGGTTCAATTTTTGTAGCGTAGAAACATCCTGTATCACACAGTGACTGTCTTTGCTGCCTTGGTTTGTAAGGGGTTAGAATAGGTGAACTGACTGACAATACAAATGTGTGATCTTCCTTGCAGTAGAACACAGCCAAACAAGTCATGCAAGTAGGTAATGCTGAGGTGCTCATTGGTCACCGCCAAGAACAATTTCCTTCCATCCCAGCTAAACATTTGTCCGGCGGCTGTTGCTCACAATAAAGGCTTTACCACATTGAGTCGTGCCAGAGTATAGAAATAGTAGGACATCTTACAAAAACACCTCCTTTCCTACTCATTAAAACTCTGTATGAATGCATGTACAGTGAAAACCTATCTTTACTGCTCCGGAGAGAGTTAAGACAAGTATATAATGTGTGGAATACAGGCTTTCTTCATATGATGGACAGGCCTCTATGAGGCTGTTCATTTGTGGTTTGAAGCCAGTGGAGCCAGCTTACAGGCTATAAGATTACACAAGCAAGGCGGAGGGCTGGAAAGCCACTGGTTGCTTGTGTGTATATTTCCATGTCATAAAACTTACAAGCCAATGTTTTGTTTCACTGTATGGTTTTATGATTTATTTATGATTTTCATGTGGGGGTGAATTGCTGAATAATTGCTGGTATGTCACGAAATCCTGCCATTTTTTATTACAAAATCATTTTCTCCGTCTGAGGTTTGGATGCAGGGGTCTTGTCCTCCCTCTCCCTCCATCTGACCACTAAGCCTGGTCCACTCTCCCTCCATCTGACCACTAAGCCTGGTCCACTCTGTATGGCAGGTGCCACCGCTCTTGTTCTGATACTTAGCTTCTTTTGTGTTTGTGTTTTGACTGATTCTGCTTCAGCTAACATTGGTACTCCATCATCAGGCAGCTGCTGTTGACCACAGCTCAGAGGGCAGCTGTCATGTATGTTTGTGTGTGTATGTATGTCTGTGTGTGTGTGTGTATGTACATGAAAATATGTATTACATGGGTATTGAGACTGCATTAATAGTGCCCATGACCTCATACATGTAGAACTACATTACTGTGGTTTACTAGATGGATTTGATGTTATTTGTGTGTTTTTTGAAATGGTTGGTCAAAACTGAAAACTCATTTCAAAAAGAACATTTTGAAGAATGAAAGGGCAGCTGTTGGTGCTGGTCTGTTAGGTCCCCAGAGCCCAGTCCTCGGGCTTAGAACAGAGCCCGGTCTGTTGACTGTAAGGCTGGGAACTACCTACTCAAAACTGAATGGTGCCCAGCCCATGACGACGCTATGTCTGACATGCAAAATTGTGAAATTTCTGTCAATTAAATTACAAAACAGACCAAGATTTTTCTGATTGCCCACCCAAGATATATAATCCGAGAACAATCTCAGGCTCACTGGGTCTTAGCTGTGTACACAGTTTCACTAGTGGGTGGGAGAGAGGCACCTCACGGACATGCCCGGGCCTGACTCTACTTTCATCATGCATGGGGCGTTTTAATCCTGTTTAGTATCTCTGTTTTGCAATTTTTCCCACCCTTTTGGCACATCTTCCCTTCATCATGTATTATCTCTCCTTCTCCCACTGGAAAACATTTAAGTACTCAGTAGTCAAGGGACAGGGCATTAGGTACTCAGCACTACAGCACCTCTCCTCACAGTGCACTGCCTGCTGAGGTGAGGAGGGCAGCAGCATCTGATACAATTCAGAATCTGATAGAGTTCATTCAAATAAATATATCAGGGGGGATAAGACCATAAAGTAATCACATTGACAATCCATGACGTCCTTCGTGATGGGTGTTTGGACTGTTTTCATATTCAGCTTATCAGCCCAGAGGGCTACATTCTGTTTACAAACCACATTAGGGCCCATTCCTTTGTTCTTTCCATGGCAAATATCTTAGTTTCACCCATGTCCTTGTTGGTACATGTTTGAGATGAATCACCTCTGCATTGTTTGATGAATCCATGCTACTCTGGGTGACCATGATAGGCACCGTTATAGGCATCCCACAGATGACCGGCAAGTCTGATTGAAGGGCCTAGTTCTGCGCTGGCACCAGTGGACGAAGTGTGGCGAGTTCCTTAAAAAAGAACTTGATGACCAGTTTTGTCGAACGTTATCGCCTTCAGACATAAATACATCAGACGTCGTGGAGGAGCCGTGAGACTCTGAACACCAGCTCGTAGCTATAATGAAATGGAGGCGTCAGTGGGAACATAGACGTCTTCACTGAGACCCTATCAGGCCTCGTCCACGTCTGCTAACACTCCATCATCTTTGTTACCTTACCCACCTCAGCGCACAAGACCCTCATCCAGCCTCGCAGCACATTTCATTAACTGCTGTACCAGCGAGTCTGGCCATTACACTCACTGCACGACATGCTCCCCTAATGTCTTTTCAGCGATGATGCCATAAAGGTCGGTAAATCACAACGATGGTGGACATAAAACGCTCTAATGGAAATCAAGTCTTCTGAGGCAGTCTCACTCTGTCTGAATGTGAATAAGGTCCTTTTGCGCTGAGGGCTTCACGCCGCGTAGGTCCTGTGTGTCTTGTCTGGACCTCTGTCCTCAAAAGCCTCTGACTAGGTAAGATCGATTGTATTTCCATGTAGAAAGATTGTATATTATGCAGACTGGAAGTGACTGCTTGACACCATACTTAAATCCTTTAATCAAAGAGTGATTTGTTGGCCTCTTATTGTCCCAGGTCAACTGACAGGATGTGACGTCAGTCCTCCAACAATTCCAACTCCCAGAAGATAAAACTTAAGTGATATAAAACCGTTAAATGAAACTGCCTCATCTACAATTAGCATTAGAGCTAGGTGTAAATATCGCTGGTGCTAAACGTCAGATTACAGTGCTGGAGGGATTTAATTGAGGAGGCATATTAATCACTGCTCTGTAATGATTACTCCGGCAACAGATTCCTACTGTACATAATCGAAGAGAAAGATTCAGCATTATCTGTCCTGTGTACTTTACTTGAACCTTTATCCATCAGTGAGTCCATTGAGTACAGAGTTCATTTTAGAACATAGCTAAACTGCCAACAAATACAAGATGAGTCACAGTGTTTGTTACCTTGTAGGTACACACACTGTTCACTTCTCATGTGTTTACTGAAAGAGAGCGTATCTACCTGTCATGGTTTATTTCTGGGATAGCTGTTTCCCCTCACTCCTCTGCTCCTCCTCTGACAGGCTGACTCTGTTTACAGGTTGCCTTTAGCTCCGAAGCTCCAGTTGTGCTACAAGCCTTTCTTTGTTCTCGGCCTTTTGTCCCTCAGGTTTAATAGGCTCTTTTTTATTACTTCTTAAACTTCAGAGGGCAGGCGGTACTTGACTGGCCTTAAATCTGTTTGGAGATTAAGCTGCCACTAACTACCAGCTGCTCTCACTGGCACTGCCAGCGTTCCTGTTGCCATGGAGATACCCAGTCATGCCAGTCACACATAAGGCCTGGCTTAGGGCCATGGTTGCCTGTGTGTGTGTGTGTATATGTGTGTGTATATGTGTGTGTATATGTGTGTGTGTGAGTGTGCTTGTGCATTATTAGAGAGAAGAAAGTCAAACCATGTGGTCTGTCATCTGCCAGAGAAAGAAAAGGTTTTAGCCAAGGACTCGATTAACTGACATTACCAGCTGTTTATTACCAAGGGCTGGTTCTTACAAGTGGTTAAGCAGCGTGTGTGTTTGTTTGCTTGTGTGTGTGTGTGTGTGTGTGCCAGAGTGTGTGAATCCTTTTGAACAGTCTGTACTGAGTATAATTTCTGAATAAGATTCACTGTAGTATTGTCTCTTTAAATGCACTCTTGTTTACATCAAATGTGTCTTGTCTGAGCAAAACACAGACAAACTAAAAAAGATTATGGCAACTTAGTACCGCAGTGAGTAGAACATGCACACAGTTTTTCACTGAGTAAATCTTGTGACACAAGCAGGGAGGAAACCGCTGTGGTCAGGTTGCTAGGGAGACCAGGTGAGAATGTGTGCTCTGTGTGTGCAGCGGATGACATAATACATTCCATGACGGCGAGGAGGTAACGGGGCGAAGAAAGAGAGAGTGTGTGTGTGTGTGTCTTTGTGGGAACGGGGGAGTAGATTTCCAAAGTGTACTACAACATGCATGTGTTTAGCGTGTCTCGATGCAGGCTTCCTTTGAGACACAGGAAAACAAAAAGTCTCAGATGAAGACGATAAAGTGAACCAGCCACCCCAAGTCACTCACAGCCACATCCTGGAGGGCGACTAGGACTGTGATGTCACTGCTGCAGTCAAATATAGGTACCTTGCTCAAAGGATCATGTTTCTACTCAACACCGGACACCTCCCTATCCCACTCGAAGCACAGAGGCAGAGGTGGTGGACCAGGATTGTGTTGCGCTCCCTCCTGGAGGCATTCTTCACGACCTTTATCCCCATCCTCCTCAATGGGACCCAACGTTTTCACACCACATACTGGCATTGTACTACTCTCATTAATGCGTCAGTTCAAATGTTCCTTCCTCCCCCAGCCACAGACTGGCTGTTAATGTGAGCCCTTCATCTGGTGAAGCTGCTTAGTTTTCAGTCTTGGGCCCCCATGTTGAGATGAAAGGGGGACTAATACCTAGTGTGAGACTGGTATCAGTGCATGGCTGCTACTGTGAAGGGTGGTGAGATCTTGACTTTGTGGGGCTTGATCACTGAGCAAGAGGAAGAGGAGGGGCTGGGGGAGGAGGGTGGTGGTTGAGGTGGTGAGTCTCTCTAATCTGTAACCTGGTAAATGAACGACTAAGGGCATTGGGGTGATCTTCCTGCCTTACTTTCTCTCTTTCTCTTCCTCTCTCTCTTCCTTGTCCTCTCTTCTCTCTCTCTCTCTCTCTCTCTCTCTCTCTCTCTCTCTCTCTCTCTCTCTGTCTCTCTTCCTCTCTCTCTCTCTCTCTCTTCCTCTCTCAATTTCAATTTTTAGTTTTATTAGCATGACAGTCATTACAACCGTAATTTATCTTCCTCTCTCTCTTCCTCTCTCTCTCTCTTTCTTCCACTCTCTCTCTCTCTCTCTCTTCCCCTCTCTATCTATCTATCTATCTATCTCTCTCTCTCTCTCTCTCTCTCTCTCTCTCTCTTTCTCTCGCTCTTCCTCTCTCTCTCTCTCTCTCTCTCTCTCTTTCGCTCTCTCTTCCTCTCTCTCACTCTCTTTCTTTATCTCTCTCTGTGCCTGCAGGTGGAACATTTTTGTTCCAACTGACAGACCAGCCATCTCCCAGACGTGTGTTGCAGAGCTACAGCCCGACCACTGTTCCTTGTTTGTTTGGGTCCCCATTAGCTGAAGCCCTAGCAACAGCTCACAGAAGATTTACTAACAAGGATCCCTAAACCCCAACATAAAAGTCAGAAGATAAGACAGTAACCCCTGCAAATACAATCAATCTCTCACTGACTCATCTTCTGTTGAGAAGAACCTTTTTACCCTTTTCTCTCTGTGATCAGTGTGATTGAAGCAAGGCTGTGGGAATCTCTAACATGTGTTGAAGAACCCTATTATGACCACACAACAGTACTGATATGGCTCATGAGGTACTGTTCTGCTGGGAACCCACTCAGCAGCCAGCCAGGAGAGAACCAGGTGAATCTGGGAATCTCTCTTTGTACTGTAGTTGGTAAATCCACAGGAGGTCTCTTGGCCATCTCTTATCTCAGTTTATTTTTGTCTGGATGAAATGAGAGTGTGTGTCTGTGCGTATGACACGGGCTGAAGAGATCTGGGGTTGGGTTGTTCCTGGGCTCTGAGGACCTGACAATGGGGAGCTTCTCAGCCACAACTCTAATTATAAAGTCTGGACAAGCACGGTGAAAGCAAACATCACATGCTCTGTCGGACAACAATCGATTCCCTAGAATATCCAAGCCTTTGATGGTTGTAGCAAGGATTTTAAAAATGTAACACTGAAGAATGAGAATGTTGTTGCAAAATGAATATTTGATTACGCATTTTCTTTCAGTCTAAATGGATGTAAAGATAAATGTGAGATTTGCTGTTGATGTACACAGAGGAACCAGCATGATTCACTAGACTGTGATAATGCATGCCTTTCCTAAACACAGATTAGAGTCATTCTACAGGGACTACCAGTCCAAAATGTCATGCCTCAAACCTAATGAATTACATGAAAATCACGTAATTGTGTCGTACGTTCATTATTAAAAAAGGCTAAAAAAATGCCTCCGTGCTCACCCCAAAAAACATTATCCGTCTAGGGATTGTGTTCATCCTCTCTCGGGTTATGCCCCCCCTCAGTTAATCCCTGCTCTCTGGCCCCTGGCCATGGCGGGAAGGTCTAGTGGAGGAGGACCGCGTGCCCTCTCTCAGCTGGCCCCCCCCCAACCCTCTCAGCCTTGCTCCGACCCCACGGCCCTGCCTGTGAGGTCCAGCCACTCTCCCCTCGGCCCTCCCCAGGCCCTCCCCTGCCCCCTATGGATCAGAGCCAGAACAGCCAGAACACATTGTGGGGACCCTGTCTGCCCAGCAGCTGAGAGTACAGATTCACCCTGGTCAAGGCCAACTGGTCCAAACACTACTGGTGTTCCTCCAAGTTGTTATCATATACATTTATTCTCAGATTACTCTCTTTTTGTTAGTATCTTGTTGGTCGTGATTTTTTAGGATACCGATTTTATAATGTGTTGCCTGAGACAGATGAGGAAAGGTTCCTCCACACCCCAGGATCAAACAACTCCATCAAACTCTTCACGTCAGAGCTCAACAACTGTCAACAGCAATGTCAACAACTGTGCAGTCTGTAAACAGAGACAGTTTACCAATCTCGTCCTCAAGAGGACTTCTGGGTTGGCTGTCAGGTGATTGCATTCAACTTTATTCATCCCTGTTGCTGTGCATGAATTCAGCAAGCAACTTGCTGATCATCACATCAATCTTGAATATTATTCAATCACACAATCTCTTCTGATTTTACAGCGTTTAATTCCTCAGCATTTCCATTAATTGTTTGATTCGATATGGGGATGTTCAGTACCGCAGGGTGATAGAAGGGGGAGAAATAGAGTTTGTCATTCCCCAATCACATTCCCATGTCGTTGGTGTACTGTTGCGTTCCTTTGAACCCTCTCCATTCACATGCATTCCAGTCCCAATAGGAGCTGTCACTTTGTGTGGACATTGTCCCAGGAGTGTGTGTGGCTATAGGCGACGCTAAGTGTCCTCTCTGGCCAACTTGTCTCTGTTATGAATGGACAGACAATGAGACCCCCAGTGTCTCTCTCTCTCCTTGACCCGTCCGGGGTCTGATTCGCCTTGGCAAGGGGGACGGAGCTCCACAACAAAGCTGGAAGAGCCTCCTCCTGAAGGGGCACAGGGGTCAGCCCCAGCACCCCGCTAACAGGCCATTCCTCCAGTGTGGGGGGGGGGGGAGGGGGGTTCAGAGTGGAAAGGAGACGCAGAGGCGGATAGACAATGGGATGAAAGGAGGACCCTCTGAAACCATTACGTTCTGAGGAAGTGATGGCCATGAATGATGACAGTGAGTGAATAGGGACTCTTGAGGTGGGAGGTACGCAGCACTAATGGCTATGGATGCCCCATTATGGCAACACAGGGAGCTGGTGGAGACACAGAGACACGGCGACGTCCACCCCCCCCACCCACCACCTCCCTCACACCCCTGACTAGGGTTCCTCCTACACACAATCCACAACTGATGTAGGGATGGTAGCTGTCCCTCCTTAGCCCTCACCCCCCACCCTTCCTCTCTATACTGGGGACAACGTGACACCACCGTGGCCTTTGGGAGGGGGACACACGTAGGGACGAGTCAAATAACTGTAACGTGGAGCCTTTCACAGCTTCCCTAAGGAGCTGGGCTTGATTGATGGACTTTCTCTTTCATAAATGGGTGTCCAGCAGGATGTGCTTCGTCTGAGTGTTGAGGGATTAGGGGTCTGTTGTGTGCGAGTGAACGGCCTCTCACCAGAGATAATAGATACACTTCTAATTGATGTTCGCTATTGTTATTGTCTTCCTTTGATTCGCTTGGTCTTTGTGATGAATGTTGACACATTAGTTGGAGGGCTTTCGTGAGACAAAGAGGGGTGCCATGTTGTGGATGGAGCATGGTAGTCACTCATGTTTAGAATCAGGACCAGTTGTCTATACTGTACATATATTACAGTTACGTTACGGCAGCAGGAGAAAGCCTTCAAGTCAGGGACAGGGAGTCAGATGGCTGAGCGGATAAAGACTTGGGCTATTAATCAGAAGGTTGCCGGTTTGATTCTTGGCCGTGCAATATGACGTTGTGTCCTTGGGCAAGGCACTTCACCCTACTTGCCTCAGGGGGATGTCCCTGTACTTACTGTAAGTCGCTCTGGATAAGAGTGTCTGCTAAATGACTAAATGTCTAAATGTAAGTCGCTCTGGATAAGAGCGTCTGCCTACCATGTTATCAGGATTGTTGCAATGCCTGTGTGCGATCCTCAAATGAAACAACCTCTTCTCTGACTCGTGCTCTGTTCCACACATTCACATTGTATCATGGCCTATGGAGAAGACCTCTCGTCTCTCCAGATATTAAACACAATCAGGATCGGCTCGGATGAAAATGCACAAATCTGTGACCTGATCTCACATGCCTTCAGATGTACTTTAAGCACAGGGACTGTACTGTACCTTTGGGTGCAGTACCATCTGTGGAAATGTGATGGTGTTTAAGCAGATTTATTCGAGTGTCTGCACTAAGATTATATCACTGCCATATGCTAGTGATTCAGAACAAGGACTCATTTATCTCTGGCAGAGAGCGTCCCTACTGTTCATCCATCTTCAAGGCTGTCTGTAGGTCACTGTTCTTCAGTCTGAAGCATTCGATTATGCTGTATGTCACCTTCTTATGACATTGCCACCAGAGAATGTTCAGGTGTGTATGTTATAATGGAAAAACTGATTTATTTGTGTTGATTTTGTAGAAAGCTAAGCAATAAGCTGATGGATGACCCTGCATCCACCAGGGCATTTATTTTAAATGTGATATTGTGGGTAACAAAGTGAAGGTGTAACAACTATGCTATTACATTGTTTGTGTTTCTGTTATTTCTGTTGCATAAAACAGCACTACCAACCAATCTGCTAGCAAACCCATGTTTTCAATTCTCAAGGGGACAATTTCCTGTATGAATACCTTTTGAAGCAATTAAAGGTGTGGATATTGTACAAAAGGACATCCTCGCCTGTTGTGTTTAAGTTCCTCACTAGGAAGAAGAAAAAAACATTTAAAATGTGAAATCTCAGCTGACTAGGATTGAAGTCAAGTTAAAAAATATCTTCAAGAGGTAATATTTTGCAGTGATCTTTTTTTCCCACTCATAACTTTGACTTTTCAACACTCAATCTTCCAGAGCTCAATCCACCCCGCTCACAATTCTAAAACACCACAAAAGGCAAACGATTCACAAACTTAATCTCGGACCTTCACATAAAACACTGTCCCAGCTGGATAGACTTCATAAGTCTGACAGCCACAGAATGTTGGCGCGTATCTCTAACCAAAGCTCATTCCCAAACATTTCAGAGGTTGGCCTATTTCTAACTGCCATGTTTCTTCCTGTATAACGGCCAACAGTGACAAAGCATGAGACTCCAGATCAGCCTTGGTCCAGTATGACTGGGAATGATCTGTACATTCTGATGGTGCTCCACAGATTCTGGGTGTGCTGCAGAAGCACGTCTAGACTGTAATTATGTAGACCCAAATAGCCTGTTTTATTGGCCTCCAAAGGGGGCGGCCACATGTTCTGGAGGTCTTTAAAGCAACACTCCACAATCCACAGCTGTGTGTGACTCTGACACTTCTAGTCTTCGGTGTACAGAGGGCTCTGGAAAACCTCAACAGAGGTTCTTTTTTTTTTACATTTCTTTTTCATTCTTAACTGTTTCCTTTTTTTTTCCAGGAAAATGCGTTTGTCCAGCCACAAATAGGCATTTCCAGAAACTGTGAGGATGTTTCTTGCAAGATGAGAGAGTAGTTCCTTGACTGCACATGGCTGAACGCTGGAACTGGGACAGGACAGGCAAGCCGTGGCCAGGATGAGGAATGCAGCTGACTGGCTGTGTGCTCTCCAAACTTAGAGCTCAGCATGGCTTGTCTGGGGCCTTCTTCCCTCTGTAAATGGACCAGGGTCAACAAAACATCCAAGTATGAGCTTCCATACATGGTGAGGCCACTTATATGCACTGGTTTACAGTTCCACATACTTTAAAGGACACAAAGCAGTACTATGGGCCTCTTCAAGGGTAAAGGTGTTACATGTTGTTGTTGTTTACCCCGTAAAGTGTACAGTATCTATAAATACACAGAGTGAAAAGCTGAAGATGCCTGCTAAGTTCTGGTCCATGTAATCAGTCTGGTACTGCAGAAGGACTCTTTCCCCAGTTAGCGCTTCAGAAGAGAAACGCTGAATATGCCACGCCCGTACACATGTCGGCGTTAGGATGGATCTGATCAAAGACTGATCCACTCACAGTCCTGTGGAGGACGGCGCTCGCTGTCTGATGCCATGGCGTCCGGCTGTGGGGCTGACAGAGCAGTAAGAGGCAGGGAGGTTTGTACGCCACCGGGATCAGCTGCTGGTCTGTAAGCCCAGTATGTCGATGATCAGGTCCCGCTGGGATCCAGGGTTTACCCTGGATCGTCGAACCGTTTAACATTGGCCAGGTTTCACCTCTGGGATCACCAGAGCTCATTAGCATCTCTGATGTTAATCCATGTTGACTGACAGCGTAAAGATTCTGTGAAGATCAGCGATTTATAATGCTGGCATGGCTGTCTGGACTGTAATTAGATCTAACCAAATTATATCTAACCTTAACATGGAGCACCTTACATCTAACTATATTGTTGATCCTTCTTTGCTGGAAAGATCCTTGGAAAACCCAAAAAATCTAATATTTTTACTTTGAAAAAATTGCAATGTATTGACTTTCAGGTTGGTGAATTTTGGTATCAAAGGTCCATAGATATTTTTTGACTTTTAGAAAAAAAACAAATATTTTAGACAGAAACACATCTTTTAAACAGAAACATGTTTGCCTTTCATTTTAACCCACAAAACAAGTTTCATATTTAATTGCCTTTTGTTTGCTAATTAGATTGCAAAGTGGCTTTTGTGTTCCGGTGCACTGTAGCAGACATGATTGCATTTTCCTATAATAACCCCTCACCCCACCCCCTGGTAGCTGGTGTCAAAGGGCCTGGTGGCAGTGCCCTGACCTGATCTGTGTCCTGTGGTAATTAAGGTGGACTGGGCAGGGGCAATTAATGTGTTCTAATTTCCAGTCTGGTTCCAGTGCTGGTGTGACCTCTGAACTATGGAGTATGACAGGTCAGAGGAGGGAGGGGAAGGACATGAAGGGGGGGAACACAGTGGGATGGGGGTATAGACAAGGGCCAGGGGTCATCCTAAACTTTGATAGACCTTCAGGAGATGCTAAGCTTACACATGGGTTTGTTGTACATTCCATAGACCACCCAGGTTGTATGAATGGTAGTTATTGATTGGTTGCAACATGCATTAAACACATCAACACAGCCCAGCCCATTGTTTATTTGATTATTATAACATCGATGAATTCAGAGTTAACAACAGAGCCAGGTAATGGCTCTTTCAGTCAACTGAATTTTGTGTCAATTGAATGCCACAACAGAACATAAAAACGCATGCATTTTTTATTGGAAGCTATTTAACTGCCCTTGCTAATCAAGAAAACCCTTGATCTTCATTAGGGGCTATGACCTATTTAGGCATCTATGGTTTTCCTGTCTCATTAAAGGCTTCACGTCAACTTGTATGGTGCATGCGATGCTGGTCTGTCTGAAAAGGAAAACATCCTTGTTACAGTAAACGTTGTTGAGTTTGTGTTACTATGCATTGAGTGATTCTCAATGATCTATCATTCAGACCTTGTTCACCTCCCACCCCCTCCCCAAAAACTGTGTGATCGTTATCTGTCAAGTGCTGTATAGCCTTTTTGGAGAGAATAACAAGAAAAGCAGACTTTGGCCAATGGTGCCATATGTCAACATAGGCCTTCTGTATGTGTACTGACATGGAATCGAGAATCGGCCATATGTCATGAGAACTGTCAGAAGTCCTCCCCCAGTACTGGATATCCAGTCCCTCAGCCATGTCTGATGATTAGGTCATTATTTAGATTCCTATTTAACCGACTCAAACAACACATCCTCCTGAAAGATCATTAGATGATATCATATCACTGTCTGTGGATAGACGAACAATAATATAAGCAATTTCATATTTGTATTGATATTGTGATAGTTAATGTAATGCTGTTTTTAGTCTATTGAACACACATGTAAACATGAACATTTAAGCCCGAATGAGGTTTACGGTCACAGCACATGTACAAAGGAGGTCGCTTGGAAACGAAAAACCGTGAAAAGTAACCCTGACCCTTCATGCACACTGCCTCCTGCCGGCATGGCAGGCACAAGCGTATATACAGTAAGGAATCTTGAAGCGTTGCAAGGCCAAACATCAAATACAATATTAAAGATGGCTTGTGAGGACCCAGAGCCAAAAATGTTATCTATGTGCTCGGGATTCTTTCTTCAGGAAAGCCCGAGGGAGAGAAAGGTGAAGGTGAAAGTATATTGTCGAAAGTCCTTTTTATTAGATACTGTCAGTCAAACAGTATCTTTTCAAGTAGTTGCACAATTGCCGTCAAAGGAAACATAATCATGGGCTGTATGTTTAAAGGAAAGAACAGTGTTATTTATGATGATGGGCTTTCTCTGTGGTCGGAGGAACTGAGAAAAAATCTCTTCTTTGGCTTCTGGGTTGGAGAAAAGTCTTCATTCCAGAAGCTTCAAGACTTCATTCTTATTTCAAGGAACCTGCTGTCATCCTTTTTTTCCATCCTGTCTCAAATTATTTATTATTTATTGATACATGTACACACTATTTGACTATATAGAAACACAGCAGTTGTTTAACCGAGTATGAGAAACAAACCAGACCAGAGTTCTCTGGAATTCTTTATTTCCGTTTTTCTTTCTAGGTATATAGACTTATTGTCATACAGCAGTTGACACATACAATACATACTACACAGTTCCCCCCCCCCCACGATACAAAGTTGCATCATTGTAAATGCCCATATAGAAAACCCAAGCTACACACCACCACTCTCTGTCTCTGAGCAATGCCCTGACGACGTGACAACATTCATGGACTTGTTTCTGGGAAGCTGTTGACTTGAGCACTGTGTGCTGGTCATCTATTAATACACTTCTGATCTCAAGTCAAGTGTACCGGGAGAGGGGGCAGGAGAGGGGCTCTTTGAAATGCAAGAGGACGGGTGATTCCTGTGGCCCCAACCTTCATGGGAGCCCAGTCAGCAGCAAGCTGGGCTGCCTGCCAGTGATGTAATGGGCTGGACATCAGCCAAGAGGTGCAACAGGCCAAGCTGGACCCTGAGCCAGCACAGGACACACACACAGAACATGAAGTACACAAAAAACACACACACACACATGATGTACAGTACACACACACACACACACGCACACATATAATAACACACAAACACACAGACGTGCATTATCACAGGACACCAATAATGTCAACATTTTTGAAGGTGGTGTGGCAGGGCCTTTTTGAAAACACTCAGAGAGATGGGGTAAGATTTGGACCAACCTAACACACAAGGGGATTCAGACCATGAATGATAGTCAGTGACAGAAGATAAAGGAACAGCATGGTCATGGGAGCTCTTCTCAAAACATGCCTGCTTAGATATGGTAGTTCTTTATGAGCCTGTGGGTCTGAGCAGAGAAGCTTACTTTCAATAGGAGTTCTCAGAAACTGGTGTGTGTGTGTTTGTGTGTGTGTGTGTGTGTGTGGACTGACAGCTGATTGCCCTGTGATTTAATCTTGTTAGGGATTTTCAAAAGTGCTGTGTCCACTCCGATCTGTAGATAGAGTAGCATACAGCCTTTGTCTGACAAATTCCATCGCTCAGCTCCTCCTCCAACCCCCTCCCAACCATGTAACAATGGACCCCCTGGTGATGTCACCCCCCTGTCAGCAAGCGGGACCCTGCCACTGGGAAGGCAGGACAGGACATTCTGTTACTGTCCACAGGGGCCATCCTATAGATCTCGGACTCCAAACTCCAGCCTCTCTGCATCAAAGAATCTTACAAAGGTTTCAAGTTCAAGACGGGGGGGGGGGGGGGGGAGGAGAGGAGACATACATTAAAAGTGTTTTGAAAGAGACCAGTAAAGCTAAACCTGCCAATGAGCGTTCAAGAGCCCTACAAAAGAACCATAGATGTCATGTTTCATGTGTGGCGTGACACTCATGGCATAACTTCAGCTCATATTCAATTACCGGGAGCGGCGTGAGATTGCAGCTGCCTATGTGAACGTGAACATGGCTCTGGCCCTATATTTAACATAGGCTCACATTTTTCTACCACAACTGGTTCATCATCAAGCAATAGGGACTGGTAAGGATCAGGTAAATATGTGAGGACATGTCAATTGTGCTCCGCGTGTTCCATGAAAGATTGGATGAGCTTCACCTTACACTAAAAAAGCAGGTTCCAAAATGTCCTCTCGATTTGTGTGCGTGTGAACATGGACAGATGTGTCCTGAGTTGGTACACTGGGCCGAGGGGCAACTTGTGTTTCCAAGAAGTAACATACTGCTCACTTCTGTTCAATTTTAGGAAGTGAACCTTGAGACCCCCTGTCAACTTTAATTACAGCGCACATGGAAATACACGCAGAGCTGTCTGTTTCAGATATGGTTACACACTCCGAATGGATAAGCATAGAATGTGATTCAAGATACATATCATATGTATAGAATACTGAATTAGGTCATATCACCTTACTCTCCCACCATCTCTCACGCTCTCTCGTTGTCTCTCTTCCTCTTTCATGCTTTCTTTCCCTTCCTCTCTCTTCCTCTCTACTTCTTCCTCTCTCCCCCTCACACATCTCCTCCCACACACCACACACATTCCTCCTCCTCACGTGTCAGTCCCAGTGGTATCCTGTTTGAGTCAGGCCTCTGCCTGACTGCTGTAAATCATTACTGGGACTCTATTAACCTGACTATGGCCCAGTCCACCACCACCACAACAACAGCAGGTCCCACCAAGGGGGAAAGGGGGGGTACTGTCGGCAATGGCCAGTCAGGGCAATATGGAACTTACATGTAACAGTCGAAAGATAAACTTTCCCTAAGAGGAAGCTGGATTCATATAGAAAGTGGCTGTGACACACTGAACACAAGGCCTCTTCCTGAACCAACCAACCGGAAGCCACCAAGCTCTCGCTCTGTCTGGGCTCGATTTAAATATTAGCATATTTAAATGCGACACTCATATTTCACTGATGACACTCACCAACCCACATCAGACCATTTACAGAGGGATGGAATAATATGACAAAAGAACAAAGCTGGGTGGTTTTAGAGGAAATTTAAGATGATTAACAAGCCCTGTGAACACACAAACTGTTAACACTTTAACCCAACCAGCAGCAACATTCAGAGGACATACACCGAGACCTAGATCCAGAAAAACACGTGTCTGGCTGGATGATGCAGGCCCAGATCTCCCCTCACCACCTGTATGGGGGTGTTGACAGATGCGCCGGCAGCACCTCTCAGAGCAGCCCATGTGAAATCCATCGACGGTAAGCCACAGAAATGCTGATTTGGCTGCAAATGAAAGCGCGGGGCTTCCTGTCACCAGGCGATAAACGGAGAGTGCCTGTGCTTGTGATCCTGGGCTGGTGGTTACAGGGCCTGTGCTTGTGATCCTGGGCTGGTGGTTACAGGGCCTGTGCTTGTGATCCTGGGCTGGTGGTTACAGGGCCTGTGCTTGTGATCCTGGGCTGGTGGTTACAGGGCCTGTGCTTGTGATCCTGGGCTGGTGGTTACAGGGCCTGTGCTTGTGATCCTGGGCTGGTGGTTACAGGGCCTGGGCCGGGGTGTAGCCTGGGGGGATCAGGATACTGATGGTGCAGTAGTCAGATGGCCCCAGACATGATCCATTTGTTGTGACTTCTGCACCAGCCTGAAAGTTCCTACGGTAGACAGTTTTGACTACACAGTCCCTGAGGTAGCCAGACGTTGTAACAATGACCTTTTTGTTTTCCCAAGAGACTTAAATATGAGGGCATTGAGTACTCCAATCTGATTACAATTCAAAAATGTCTGTTTTAAAAAACAGAAATATAAGATTTATCCTTTTATTGTTGGTGCTGTGTTCCCATCAGATCCAAAGCTCTTAAAAGTTTTTCTTTCTGAGGCCTTCTCAAGCACCTGGGCCATAGGGCACACAGCGGGTCAACCCCAGACCACTAATGACCACGGTGTGACAAACAGACTGAGAGACTGTAACTCTACAGCTTCTGTTTGTAATCAGAGACTCTGACTTCCCCATGTAACTGGGAGCTCACGTCTTTGATGTGAAAGTGCTCAACCTCCACAATGCCTTCATAAAAAAGGTAATATGCATTTCTCCTCCGACTTCTTCATCTGGGGGCTTGCGTTAGAACAATCTTAACCAGAACCCCCTGCGTTGCACTTTCAGGCTTCACAAAGAGCCACAATCCCCCTAAATGAGGACAAAGCATATGTTTTCCCATAAATGCTCGAATTTGGCCGTTTAACGATGCCTGCTCAAATAGCCCCAAACCAAAGTAAATAGCCTCGATTGCTAGTTAATTTATTGGAGACAAGCGCCACACTGAGATCAAAAGGGTCGTGCTCGCTCGTAGCACCTCCAGTGCAATGAATTTGCTGACCCCACAGCCCCTGTGAATATTTCCATAGGGGGCATGAGGGAGGCCGGAAAAGAGACCCCCGGAGGAAGAGGTGGAAGAGGGAGGGAGGGGCAGCACACATGAGGTTTGGGTTTGCGCAATTCTTAGAGAGGCTTGTAAATCATGATCATGTGGATGGGAATCCTGCTGCAGCCCTGCCGCTGGGCCTGATCCAGACATGGAGGACAGCCAGGGAATGAAACTATTACCTTGACAACCACCTCTGACAGAACACACAAAACACACATGCACGACAACATACAAAGACACACACCCATGGCCCTACGATTGATGACTAGACAGATGCTGTGGACGGCAGGAACATGCCTTTGGTGTACGAGTGTTCTGAGAATGCTGCACACATGCACACACACACACACACACACACAGAAACACACACACTCACAAACAGTCACACACACTCACATACACGTGAGTGATCTGACCACAGCATTGCTTCTTTAAGGGAAGTATCCCTGAGTTAGGGTGAGGGTTGGGTTTCATTGGAGGTCTAGTTTAAGGTTATGGGCTCTGCAGTTTCCTGCTCAGCCAACACATAAGCAGGGGTTAAATGACCAGACATGAAACACAATATTGTCAAAGACGCCAAAGATGTCAGGTTTAACATTAGGTCACGTCTTAATGAAGCACATCGCAATTCTGGATCAATTCAGAGTTAAGAAATTCCACTCAATGGTAATATAGTATGAGTAATCAGGCTAGTGGCCGAGAGCGTTTCAGATCATTAGTGACGTCATGTTTGTTTACATGAGTGAGCCACACACCCTTACGATCCCCCATGGTGGATACCATGCCGGGCCACTTTGACCATGGCCCAGAGCGGAGCATCCCAAAGGGACCACTACAGGGCACAAAGGAACAAGACATCCGTGCTTTTGTGCCTTTCTTTTCCTGCGACATCCTCTCTGTTTACATAGTGATTTGCTACCTGACAAATGTCTAAATATAATTTGAACCAATGGCATGTGGTAAATCATTAGTCATTAAAGCTCCAGTAGCAGTAAACATTCCACAGGAGCAGCTGCAGGGATTTTGACGTCTGGGCGTGTTCGCCATATGCTTACAAGATGGTGAAACAGGATGGACCGTGCGGTACCTTCATATCCTTTTGACAGAATTCAAAATGACTCATTTAGCAAATTGTGAAGTGTTAATAAAGTGTCAATTTAACACACATTTTTACTACTCTCATGACAGTTGTATCGCTTTGGATAAAAGTGTCTGCTAAATGAATAAATGTAAATGAGAGTGGACCCGTATAAACAATCAACCAGTCAAATGAAAATGTTGACGTTTTTCTGTGTTGCTTTGCCATCCATATTGTGTACTTATTACCAAGTATGACTGTTGAAAGGGGGTCAGATGGCTGAGCAGTTAAGGAATCGGGCTCTTAATCAGAAGGTTGCCGGTTCGATTCCCAGCCAGCAAAATTACGTTGTGTCCTTGGGCAAAGCACTTCACCCTACTTGCCTCCGGGGGGAAAGTCCCTGTACTTACTGTAAGTCGCTCTGGATAAGAGCATCTGCTAAATGACTACATGTAAAATGTGGAAAGATCTCCAACATACATAGTGTCTCCATTATGAGACTACTGTTGTGTTATTGTTTTGAGTTCATGCTGAATACCAAACACAATAGGGACCCAACAGGGCTTTGCCCTCAGTGTGTGGTTGATGTGTTGCATTGTATGTCGATGTGTCTGTTGTCATTTGATATGGATGACTGTGTCAGTCAGACCATCAGTCAGTAGGTTCACTTCCTGCTGGGACTGGACTGCTTTGTTCCTATTGGACCCCCCGCAGCTCCATTGAGACACAGTGGCCAATCCCATTGAGGATCTCAATTAGGTTGTTGTGCTTATTAACTCCTATTATCAACGCGGCCTGGAGATCTGCTTGTGGCTGCTTGTTGGGGCGTGATTTAGAATGAAGTGTAAAGATCTGCACCAGACCACGACCCTAACCTTCTCTGAGATCAGGCATCAGAACTAAAAACATCTCACATCAGATTATTCCGTTTTTGTGTAAGTCTAAACTGGAAAGTCAATGCTCATCATTCGAGCATTTAAACATATACATTTACAACCTAAAATGAGTTCATTGTAAATGATTTATTTGCATGAAATTGTATCACAAGACCCAACCACAAAGAGTGTCCGGTGCCTGTTTGTGACTGTGTCCAGACTGCTCCCATTGGGCTGCTTCTGTGACTGGGCCAGAAGCAACAGAGGTCCTGTTTAGCCTGTGTCAAGCATCACACTACATTACCCTCGTCACAGGAGTCTGTCACCTCCTTTAAAAGGTCTGATTGGCTGAGGAGACCCTTCCCTGCTCGATGTGTTGGGTTGTCCAGAGGCCCGGTTCAGAGAAAGCAGAGAGACATTTGGTATTCCATCTGATCTTACTGATTGACCGCAAAATTATTGGTTTAGTTGAAAATGAATTTCAATTGGGTGGAGACACACACAAGGGTCACCAGACCCTTATGGAAGAACATTCAGGTCACCGAGAGAGACCAAATCTGCCCGTCTAAACCCTTTGTGTGTTTTGTTGTGACACCTTGTGACAGTTTTAAACACAGCTTGGAAACGCTGTGCCTTTCTCAGAACACCAACCTCGTTTCTCTGGCCTCAGTTTGTAGTTTCCCTGACCGGGTTCCTGTTGGATCTGGTCCAACGTCTCCAAGACGTGCGACATGGATGCCACTCGCAGCTTGCTGCTCTTACCCGCTCACACGCAGGTTTCTGGGTTACTCTGTCCACACCGAGCTACTAAAGCTGGCATTCATCGATGATTTAGAGAGGCCTGGCCTTCACTGGATCTACTTTCCGTCCCCTGTGGACTCTGTGCTATGTTGGGATGTAGGCAGGCGCCAATCAGGCCAATCTGATGTGAGTAAAAGATATAGTTGTTGTGGGAATGTCTGTACGGAACGGTTGTATGTCTGTGTGTGTTTGTGTATGTGTGGGCAAGCATTTATGAGTATAAGTGTGTGTGCATGTGTGCATGTGTGCATGTGTGTGTGTGTGTGTGGGGGGGGGGGGGGGTGAGTGCAGGGAGGGTAATCAGTGGATAATGGAATGTGCAGGCATGACCCTCGCCACCAAATATTTGTGGCACATCAACCCCTTGTGTGTTTGTCTCAGCCTCCAACCGTAATGAAGGACTCCTCGACTGTGCTTCTTTTGGCTGGTTGCGTTTGTGGGATAATCTGCAGTTACCAGAAACAGAGCAATACAGTGTCAGAGGCAGGACAATTGGACAGTTCAACCGGTGTCTATGGTGAGGTAACAGACCTTTATCAATGGCTCAAAATGTCTTAAAAAGCCATTGAGATGCCACTATATGTATTGTGAGGATGAAATGGATGTCTCTCCGTGTAAAGCGATCAAAGGGAGGTATTCAATCTTTGATCTCCGTCTGTTGACTTTCCCAGAGTCTCCTGTGCCCTGGCAACCGGAGATTGATGGTGACATCAGCTTGGGCCACCAGGGTCCTGAATGGTCTCTAATGGAAATACTGTTTAGCAAGGAGCAAGTCAAGGTTAAAAGGCTGGTATCTCGGAGGGGCAGCATGATAAATAACTGATGCTTCTCTCCCACTTCTGATGACATCTGTTGAGACGTCACAATGAGTGAAGGCACGGTCATTGTGAAGTGTCTTGGTTGCCACCGAGACATACTGGATTTTCCTTGACCTTGCCTGACCTGGGTCATCGGGTCTGAATTAAAGGTTCAAACAACGGTTTGACACATTTCCCCCAGTGAAAGAAGTTGTTGTCAGTCAGAAGGTTGTCAGTCTGCATTTAAAAGATATCCGTTTAGCCATGTCACATTCATTTCACTGTAGTTGCAGTTTTTGACAAACTTGTGAGTTTTTGACAATCAGGTGACTGTCCATTCCCTCAAACCTTGTCTTTGGTCAGACAAATGGCAGTCCCCATAAACCAATATTGGGAACTGATTTAATAGCTTCAGAGCTGGTACTGTACACATACTGGTACATGTACATCAGTCTTGCATGATAAACATCAGCTGGCTAATTAGAATTAATGCCACAATGTTGCTCAGAGACAGAAAACATTTTCATGCCCCCCCCCCAGCCCCCCTAAGCTAGCCAGCCCCCCCTCCCCCTCCCCCTCACCCCAAACTCCCCTTCCTCCAAAGACAGCCATGCTCTTACACACTAATGCAATGCCCTGGAGAGCTTTACATATTGAATGAGCAAATCGTGCAGGAGACACACTGTCCATCCATTTTCACCCTTGCCCAGCCATCAACCCCCCACCCTCCTCCCCCCAAACCCCCTACCCTCTAAAAGATACTGGGCACTGGGGGCAGCCCAAAAATAGGTCGAAACAACAGGAAGTTCTGGCAGCCAGACATTCCAGCCATCAAATGCACCTTCGTTCAGAGGAGTGCCTCCCCCATGCCCCCCCATGCCCCCGCATGCCCCCGCCATGCCCCAGACATGGAGGAAGGATGGAGAGGCTGAGTCCTCAGCATCTTCCCCATAAACCATGCTATATGCTTGACTGAACCTCCTAAATGGAGACAGCCAGTGACCTGAGAGATGTTGTAAAAGATGATAATGATATTACTGCCAATGCGGTAAAACTGGAAACAACTTAATGCAGCAAAGAATATTGTATGAATAAAATGTAATCCTAATACTGATGAAAGTGGACATTTTTTGTATTGACTTTTCTACAATGACATGGTCGCACTTGTCCAGGGTAAAGATGACATCATGTTACTGTACCCCCAAATCTTATTCAAACAATTCTGTGACCTTCGATCTCACAGTCTACAGAAGGATGTTGTGGCTCAAAGTTCCTAACATTCCTTGCTTTACGTACAGTGATCTGCCTCCAAAGGAATGCTTTCAAACACTTATTTGACATGTCGGAAACTAATCACAGTACAGTAAATCAAGTCATCACTTAATCATTCAAAACTGCTTCAAAGTATACCCTCTCAACATTCTTTTCATCTTTTTAAAAGGGGCTGTGGTTTGGAAACTGCAAAACTAAATTACAATCCCTTTTTGTCAAGGCCCTAGATGAATGATAAAAAAAAAAAAAAGTTTGAAATGATTTATTTGCACTTGTGTGGAATATGCACTATGAGGATGTTCTCACTGTGAACAGGTGACAGGTGTTTCAGGTGTGTGTGTGTGTGTGTGTGTGTGAGTGTGCAGGCATGTGCATGTGTGTGTGTTGACAGCAGCATCTGTTCAATTGCATGACGGCACCTTCTTAGAGAACTTGTTCTAAATAACACAAGCCCCAACTTTCACCTCTGGTGAAAAAAAACTGCACCAAGTATAAACTGAATACAGAAAAACCTGTCTTTTTTAAACATAACAGTTACTGGGTAAGGCCAGCCTCCTGCATCAGTAATATACCTACTTATCTATGTTGGGTGCAGTCAGAAGACAGTAGAGTGCATACATCTATTACCAAGTATAAGGAAACAGACCTGAAGGAACGTGATAATTACACAACAACTCTGTCAAAACAGGCTACTTACAACTGTCAACAGAATTGTTCTTATCTGTAGAGTTTCATGCAGCTGATCTACAAGCTTGTGCCAGCACAGAGACCGTCTCAGAAATGTGTCTGCTTTCGTCTAACAACCCTCGCCACAATTAACACTCCACTTCCCAGCAGGTTGGCCACGTAAGGCTCCGGAGGTGTTTATTGGCTGCTGGCATCCCAGCCTTCACCGTTACAGACACACACACAAACACACACACACACACAAAGACAAACACACACACATGCTTCCCAGACATCCCGGTCCTCCTGATCACCTTCCAGACCAGGGCTGGAGGGGGGCCACAGGGGGCCAGTCTGGCACTTAGGCTCCTAAGGCCCAAGCAACCACGTTTGGACCCCCACAGACGTGTTACAGCTGAGGTGCCATGGAGATACCAGGAGGAGAGTTAGAGAGGAAGTGACAAGGGTTAACCCCTTCAGAGTAGAGTGAATGTCAGTAGGGTGTGGGGTTTTCACTGCGGGTCAGGCACGCAACATGGCTGTTGTGTTCTGTGTTTCACAATAAGACACATTATTTGTGTGGCTTTTATCATGTATTATTTATATCTTTATCTTGCATTAGCTTGGGCAGAATTGTTTGGTAAACTGGGCGTGGCCTCATAGTATAGTATCCCCTCAGTAGAGCCCTGAGACTGACTGTGATGACGCTGCAGTGGGACTCATATCTGCCTTTTCAAACACTAAAAACTATGATCATTCTAATAGGCCAAATTCCATTTGACCATGCCGTTGAAATGACAAACTAACTCAGAATTCAATTCTACAGTTTTGGTGCTGAAATAACCGTGTTCTTCTGGTGGTACAGTATTGTGTGTTCCTCCATCCAGAATGCTGGTGCTCCGCATCTCCGCCAGATTTTGAGCCGGCTGTCTCCTAGCAACAGCACCAGGAAAAGGAAGTCCCACCAGTTAGAGTGCTTTGTGTTATTCACCAGATTCTCCTCGGGCCCTGTTTGGCTGTTTGGTGGAAAGTAGGGCACTGGTGCTGATGCCTTAGCTGAGCTGCTGAACGGGCAGAGATGGAAGGAGGGAGCGAGGGAGAAGGAGGGAGGGAGAGGGAGGGAGATAGTGAGGGAGGGAGGGAAGGAAGGAGAGGTAAGTTGTCAGAAGGAGTCGAGTAGTGATAAGTAAACTCAAGAGATCAGGAAAAACAGGGAAAGAGGGAGCAGGATGAGAGAAAGAGAGAGTCCCAGTACAGTAGATGGATGCCAGTGGTTCATTGGGTCACTGAGAGGCTGGGCGAGGTCAGGTTAGCTGAAGGCTTTTCCGCACATAATCCTGACACCCACACAAACACCCACTAACATTTAAACACAGACACAATTGGTATTAGATCATATTTACAGTTTTTCTCAGCCGCTGTTAGATATTTTCCAAATTTCACTGATGTGATTAAGACTGTTTCAAGGAATCAAACAAGGAAATTATGTGAACTTTCCTCTAGTGTTTTTCAGTCTGATTGTTGTGGTACATGCCTGCATCTCAAACATCATCACTTATTGATTTATGAATCCATACAGCGGAAGACTAGGCTCTTTAGTGTTTGACAGGGACAGTTGGCCCCTCGCTCTTTGTGGCTCCGCCCAGCACAGATTAGGGGCCTGGTCTCATGAATGACACCAAGCGGTCCTTTCTCTCCGAACCCTTTCACACACATCCTGAATAAGTGTAATTCTGAGAACTGAGTCGTTTTAACGGTAGAGGAAGCCCTCTAATCCTGCAGCACTCCCGGGGAGGGGGTGGGGGGGGGGGGGGGGGGCTGGGGAGTGGGGGGGGGGGGTCAGGCTTTGACAAACGACTTCCCAGTGAGGAAAGAGAGAGAGCCCGCAGGGAGAGAAAAGGAGTGGAGATTCTATCTCTTGGCAATCGTAAAGATTTCACACTGTTTCAATGGGAGCTCCTCCCCCCTGCTCTCTCGGTCTAGATGTCTGTAGAACCTGGGATAGAAACCTGGAGTACAACAATCAGAACCACAAGTATGAACAGCATTTAGAGTAAATCGATAGACAAAGTACATGTATCCTTCCTTTCAATGGGGCGGTGAAGCCAACATATGAAAGACAACATATCATAAACAATAAATACAATATAGACAAGGCTATATGCAGGGAACCGTTACAGCATGAATAGTAGTTGTAAAAGTGAAGGTCATCAAGGCCATGTCATGTAATTTAGCACTCTGTGGGGTGTTGATCTGTCGCTACGAACATAGAGGGTAATAATGGCTAGAACAATGTTTACAGTTCTAGAAGACCTCCCGCTCATAAAGGTCAACCATCAAACGCCAGGGGAGTGAGTGACGCTGACAGATGCTGCCTGGTCCAGTGGGGGCCTACACTACCGGGAAGCAGGGAGAAGAGGAGAGGAATGAAAAAAGAAAGAAAAAGGAAGGAAAGAAAGAAAGAGAGAGAAGGAAAGAGAGATAAGAGAGAGAAGAGAGAGAGAGAGAGAGAGACAGAGAGAGAGAGAGAGAGAGAGAGAGAGAGAGAGAGAGAGAGAGAGAGAGAAAGAGAGAGAGAGAGAGAGAGAGAGAGAGAGAGAGAGAGAGAGAGAGAGAGAGAGAGAGAGAGAAAGAGAAAAAGTCAGTGTATTGTGGGGGGTCATGGAGGACAGAAACAGACAGCTGACTGAAGAAGAAACCATGTCCTCTTGGGCCCTAACAGCTGAGTCCAGGGCATGGCTGGGGGATGGGGTTAGGGGTTGAGATTCATCTTTGATGAAGGGGGAAAGGGGGGTGGTTGCGGTGGAGAAACCATGTGGAAGAAGAGAAGCAGTCTGACTTGCCTGATGTTTCTTAAGCTGAGCGGAAACCATTATCCAAATCTCCAGAGCATTAGAACAGCCAAGAGGGCTACGCTAGTTGAGAGAGCTCAATGTCCTACCAACAGGTTGCACAACATAGGGTTACTGGCTGGTTCCAGTGACCAACTGTGCTATGATTTGAGTTGTACATCCATATCAATACACAGAACAGGATAGCTTCTGTGTGTGTGAGTGTGAGCGTGTGTGTGTGTGTGTGTGTCTGTGTCTGTGTGTCTTTGTGGTACAGTTTACTGTGTGTATGATTTGTTCCTGGATCAGCCTTTGTCATTTTTTTGTGTGTGTATGAGTGCAGATTTAGAGATAAAAAAAACTGCCAAACATGTTTCCAGTACACAGTGAAGACTACAGCATGTTGAAACACATGACAAAAAATACAAGCAGGTCAATCAATCATTTAAATCTTTTCTGGCATAAAACAGAATATTGACAGTTTCCGGCTTAGAGAAAAAATACACGTTTCCTCAGTGTTTTGACCTACCTTTCTGCAATACCTGATTCACCAACTTTTCAACATGCGTTCAGGTGAAGAGACCTGTTCACCATGACGACCTTCTGCTCTCTTGTCCTTGTAAACAAAGACAGACACAAGCTCTTGACTGGAGAATCAGGAACACACTAGCAGCACTGAGTGATCCTTCATGCTCAGCCGTCAACAGATCCCAGAGATGCTCCGAGCTGTAGACTTTCATATTCAGCACACAAACGTTTATTGAAGCCCTGGGTGAATAGCAGAGACCTCTTCATGAGTTCCTGAGAACGAGATGAACAACACAAGCCTAATGCATGGTGGTATTTGGTGCGTGTGAGAACCAACAAACGGACGAGTGCGTAAGCATCCACCCTCGGCTATCGGGAGGAAGAGAGTGTGCTCTGCGTGCGCTTTCAAACAGATGTCAGACTGGATACATGAGCACATTTCTAATGAGCAAATAGGAGGCAGAGCACTGCAGCGACCCCAGTCATCTCCACCCCCCCATCTGTGTGTGTGAGCGCTGGTGCTCTGGGGGTTAAGGGGGGCATTAGCCGAGGGGGCCTTCTGGTGGCCGCAGGGCACTAAACAGAGAGGAGGAAGAGCCACCTCTGTTCAGACTACATGACCCATGTCAGCCAGGTGTGCTTCACCACCACATCTTCAGTACTGTAGATAGTTATCTGACCAGACCCACTCAGGGCAAAGTCTGTGTTTAGTAAACCTGGCAGATCCTGCGATTCATCACTGAAGCAGATGTTGAGATGTTGCAGGTTGACTCTCAATGGATTGCAAGGCTGGTTCTCCACTCCATTCAACCCAACCCCCTCCCCCCCCCCCCCCCCACACACACACACACACCCCTATACATACACACACCCTCCACCCCCAAAGAGTTTACAGTGACAACACATGCAGGGCATAGAGTATTGCCGTGCATATTGCATCATAGTTTTAGCTTTGTATCTGTGTAACTAGTCTATAGATGTTTTGCGTGACCTTGTAAATGAGTTGTATAGTCATGTGACCTATTTTTCAAGAGGGGAAAAACATAAACACCGTTTTCTCACCGATCCTGAACACTGTCAACACACCGGCTGAAATGTTTTTCTTCTGGTCAGACAAATTCATCCCAACTCTCGAGTTTTTACTCTGCAGGTGATCTTTTGTTGCAACACAAAACAGACAAAACCGGGCCAGCAAGTCTTTCTTTGTAAATAGGGCACATCTTTAAAATAAAAATATTATGTTTTTTTGTTTATTCCATTAACCCTGATGTATTGTATACATACAACAATGGTTTCAATCGAAACCTATAAACCAGCTATATAATAGACTTTTTCTGTCCACAAACTGAAGTTATAAGTTAGTTACTGTAACCGCATCAGAGTTTCTCTCATTACGTTTTTCGGGTTTTGGTTTAGCTGGTTTCCATGAAAAGTCAGTCCTCTTCAAGTCACACCACATATGTGTTTGGCTGCAGCTACCCAGTCTGCTGCTCCTCTCCACCATGGCTGGAAATGGCTGCCATGGACACCCATCTGGGTCCCATTGAGTTCCCTCTACCAGTAAGCACGTACAACAGGACAGGCGGCTTTTGACAGATTTAGAAAGAAGATAATCTGATTAGTGAGTCGTGTGGAAGTGGAACATTAAATTGATATTACATTTCCTTTTCAATATTTCAAATTGTTAACATGTTAACAACACAAAAATGGTAAAAGTAGGAACTTGTCAAGACTGTGATACGGGGTGTGAGAGCCTAATAAAAATCCTCTTCTCATCTTCTTCTTGAGGGGAACGTGCTCTGGCTTGATTGGAGGGATGAAAGAATCAGAGGCTTCTAAAAAGCCAGGCCTGTTACCAATACAGTACATCCACATCACAGTCATGATTTTCTGAAAAAATAAGTTAAAAAATGGGCTTAAAAGACCTGAACCAGGACACAGCTGCTACTCACCAGTCCACGAGACAATCATCTCAACAAACTCCTTCCCTTATCTTTGAAGTTACAAAAAGCTTCTGTTATTTTCTGAAGTAACAAGAAACTAATCAAACAGGTGTAATCTCTGCCATGAGATCATTTTGTTGGAAGTCATGTGTAATGTAACCCCGCCCTAAGGTGCCATAAGGCTAAGTTCTGCTGATTGGTTGGTGGGATAAAGGTGCAGGACTGTGATATGGAAACAAACATCTAGTTCAAGTCATAGAACCAAATCCATTTGGAAGCATTGGTGTGTGCTGGACACACAATAAAATCTGTGTACACC